>NC_083628.1:22262543-22927543 GCF_963584025.1 Labrus mixtus
GAAGATGGTTATGCAAAACAACTGTTCCTGGGTTATAGTCCACATGTGTTTAGTCCTGTATATGTGGAGTTAGTTATACTAAAAAGACATGCTCATCCTTTGACACACACACACACACACACACACTTAAACATCACACAGAACACACAAGTTGATATTCCAGCCCCGTGGTCTTATCCAACCACGTTTCCTTTTCATCACAGGCACAAAGAGGTGTAGTCCGTAATCCTTAGAAACCAAATGTTTGTTTTCATAAAGTATGCTTAGCAAATCCCTGTAACCTGCTCTAACCACAGACTCAATTACCTCCCAAGCACCAGAGTTACATAAGGTTACAGAGGAAACACTGATGACTGTTTGGACAGAGGATGAGTTCAGTATCCTCAACCCTCTCCCTGAAGACATTTCCGTTCACTTTATAGTTTTTGAACTACACCTTGAAACTCACAGAGAAGAAACTTTACATGTGTACCTGAACCTTTAAACTCTGAATTTATTTTTGTCAAAGTTATATCATTGTTTTAGGGTTATTCACTTTATGTGCAGATTATTCTTAAAAAGCAATACATTTAAGTTTTCATCCCATGAGAAAGAGCTAACTTTTCCATTAAAGGCAGTGTTTGAGAGCCCACAATGCACTTGGCATTGCGCTGTGGCCATGCCTGCCAAGTTCCACGCAATCACTCATGCAGCCTGACAGTCAGAGCTGGCAGTGTGACTGAATCACAACTGGGGTTAGGAGAAGCACTATAGAAACGGCACCTGGATTTGTCCTTAGAACAGATAAGAAATGGATTCTCCATTGCCCTGTTTCCCCTGTTGACAGATTTTACTGAGCTCCAAGGACGAAGCACGTTCACACTCAGAGGTGGTGACAGTCATGTCTCCAGATGGTCTTTTGTGTTATGCAATGCTAATGATACATTACTGTACTTCAGCAAGACCCTCCCTACATGCACTGGGCCAATAGATTGATGGACATGGGTCTCATTTTAGTGTTCTGGTGTTGTTACGGTTGCTATATTATTAATAACACTATTTCCAGATTTGCATATAGTTAAACATTTAATTGTACTCAGAGTTAATACAATGTTGGCTGCAGGTTTAGTGAGGACTCACCATTGACATTCAGTGATTAAATAAGAAATAAGCATGACTAAAATCTCATTTGTCAGCAGACAATATCTACAATTGAGTTGTTTAGTTAACTTCAGTTCTTTAAGTTGAGTTTATCTTTTGCTCACATTAATATGTTAACAGACTTTTTGGTTATGAATGTTATCATGTAGAAGTATATTCAGTATGTGGATAGATTAATAAGTAATTAGAGAAACAGATCATATTCACTAATTTATTGGTGGTTCTAATCTAAAATCATAATTTTATCAGCCCCTTGCATCATAAATACCAGCTAGTAACACATCTTAATTGACAAAATGTTTTACTTACTTTCCCAGTAGACATGAATAATGGAGTGAAGAGCTCATTAAAATGTATCAGTCCTGTTTTGATCTCCCATTTAATGGTTTTAAGGATTGACATAAAACTCTTTTTTCTTGCAAACTTGATTCCATAGTGATGTTAACATCTGTTTTTTTTTTGCATGCATGCATCAGGATCCATCAGGGCATCTGTGTTTGGCTAAATGACATCTGTTCAATGGCTCGTGATCAATCCCAATTTAAATACAGTTGGATGTTTTCCTAACATGAAAGTATACTACAGTCATGTTTGTTTTGCAGACATATGTGCAGTGCATATTTTTAGAGCTTTATGAGGCTTTCTGGGAAAATATTGTGATTTTCTGCAGAGAACATGTCAAATTTCTTAAACACAATCTAGCAAAAATATGTGTCTGCATTAAATAAATGAGCAACAGTTCAACAATGAAGTTCCCTGGAACATGTTCTAAATACTTCTGCACATGGTCTTTGCAAGTATTTTACTATAGTATGGGGCACAAACTCACACAGGGTAACCTCATCAAATGTTGTTGGTGGTCTGGGGCCAGGGATGAGGAGACTGAAGAAGCTGTTGTGTTGTCTCTAGTGGGGATTGTGGGGTCTTTATCAGAGTCATGATGCAGCAGAGTTTCATAATGTTCAGCCCACAATAGTGCAAGTAAAGTTTATAGAAGTATGAAGTCAATGAAAGGGAAGTTTAAAGGTGACACTGAATTTGGAATACTGACATGGAGATAAAATTAGAGATGAAATGGCAGAAAAGTAAAAGAAAAGTGATACACAGTGATGGTGGAGAAATATGAAGAAGTTGGTTGGAGCTGTCAAAGCAGTTGTGGAGTTAAACAGTTAAAATAGTTAAAAGACAAACACAAAAATTGAGAAATGCACAAAACAGACACGGGGAGGGTTGAAAAGAAATATGTGTGTTTTAAAAAATGAAGGGTGTGTTGGATAGGAAGGAATCACAAGAGAAGAAGGAGATAGATGTTGGTTGGATGAAATATAGAAAGTTAGTGGTGAATAAAGGAACTGAGGATGTGAGTAAAAGAAAAGGATGTGAGCAAAGGAAAAACAATGAAGGAGAAAGAGTAAAAGTGTGTTTTTTACAAAGGAGGAGTATTTATTACAGAAAGGGCGTGATACATAGAAGTCCAAAGGATGGTGTGTGAAGTAAAAGAAAAATGAATGAAAAAGTGTAGAGGGCAGGAGGGGAGAGATGAAAGAAAGAAAATGAAGAAGAGAATAGGAAGATGAATGAAGATTGAGGGAGTGGTAGGCAGGATGAGAGGACCATATGTATTCCTACATGAAGGACAGAACGGCTGGAGAGCTGAGGGAAACAAGATGTAAGATAGTAATGGTAACAGGAGAGAGGTAAGTGATAGAAGAGAAGATGAGAAAGAGCCATGGTTAATAGAAGATGGATGAAGAAGGATAGGAAAATGTCTACCTACATTCTAAAGAGGATGAAAGTAAAGACAATAGATAATGGACTGAAAGAAAACTAAATGTTAGCAGGAGGATAAGAAGTGTGGAGAGTAGGAATGGATAATGAAGGAAACTGTAGGGGAGATAGAGCGTGGTTTAGAGAGAGACAACTGAGAGGAAAAATGTTGGAAACTGAATATGAAAGGGGAATCATCTTGACTGTCTTTATTTGAGACTCAGTTCTAGTAGTTATCTGTATCCTCTTAAACATAGCTACAAAACATTTAGTACTTTTTCTACAAGAATGTTGATTTGTGTGTCTCTGCAGGGTCATCTCCGTCAGCTGACCTTTCTGATGGGCGACCCAGGTGCCGCCAAGCAACACTGCAGCCACCACCCGCCCCGCTGTGGTGAGATCGCCCTGAAGCCTCCACGCTCCCCTCGCACTAACAACGCCTTTGAGGTGAGGAGAGATTAATAAGAGGGGGGGAGCACATAAGGAAAAGTCATGTCTTTTCTAGGCATTGTTCCTTTGACTTATATAAACAGTACTGCTCTGACGCGTCACTGAGGTGTTTCAGGTGAAACCCACAGCCCAGACACTCAGACTCCTACAGTTAATACTCTGACATGATAAAACATCATTAAAGGATCTGAAACAAAAACTAGACTGACTCCAGTGGTTTTTGGATCCAGTCTAGTGAGTTTAATCACTGGGAGTGTTTGGTTGTTCATCGGTTTAAATCTGAACTGTTTGTTTCTCTTATAATATATAGAATTTCTCCATTTTGTTTCCATACAGAACATACTGCTGGCCTCAAATGACCTGGAGGACCTGCTTGGGGAAAACGAGTCCTTTTTGAATTTTCGCAGAATTGTAAGTTTATTTCTGACTTTTCTATACTGCTATGAAATGTCAGAAAGCTATTTAATGCTGTGTGGAAAATGTCCTCTTCATTTAGCTGTTAACAACATGTAAAGAAAATCACACAATGTCTTAGTTTGCTGCTGTGGCCCGGAGTTGTAGTAGAAGAATGTAGTCCACTGACCAGTGGTGTTGGTGGTTGATCAAACTGTGGGCTGTGATTCATGTACACCAACCACTGGTCTGGTGTATTTAGCTTCACCAGTGTCAGTCTGAAACCAGCATCTGGCTTTAATAAGCATTGTGGTGAGGAGCCTCAGGCGTCTGAGGCAACAACCAACCGTACCACCTCTGGTTCATGGCTGACTTCTACAGTGTGTGTGTGTGTGTGTGTGTGTGTGTGTGTGTGTGTGTGTGTGTGTGTGTGTGTGTGTGTGTGTGTGTGTGTGTGTGTGTGTGTGTGTGTGTGTGTGTGTGTGTGTGTGTGTGTGTGTGTGTGTGTTCTGTGAGACGCCTGTGTGCCTGACCTGTCTGTGCTCTGGTCCATCAGTCTTTGTCTGTTCGCTGTTCTTTGTTGTGGCCTGTAAAGGGGTTTATCAGGGTTCTGAAGCTAAAACACTGTTTTGTTCAAATACAGTTTTCCTCATTTCTTATAGCGGGGGGGGGGGGGGGGGGGGGGGGGGTACTCTTGGAGTTTCTTTGTTTCTTTAGTCACCAGTTACAGAGAGCATTGCTTTGATAATCAAGTCATGTCACTTATTTTTACCCCATAATTTGCAGCTTGGGAATTTTTTATGCTTTCTGTCACACAGATGATTTAAAAAAAATGTGTTCGTCAAACAAAAGTTTTCATTTTAGGCCAACATCTTAAAATGAGGGAATACATCGTTTATTTTTACATATAATTGACACTTTTTATGAAAATGTATGTACCCGTCATATAGCCAATAATTAGAGACAGACATCTTACATTTTATTTATCGTACAAAGAATGGAAATGCATGCACTTTCATTTTGCAGGAGTTTTGTAAAGTATAGATATGGCTATACCATTTTCCCCGTCCATAACCAATTCAGATACCTGGACTTGAATATTGGCTGCTGACAAATCCCCAAGAACACTTGGAAGAATTACAAAATACTTACTATTGGGGGAAGAACACTGACTGCTGACATCTTGCCAGCTTTTAGTACCATAACATTCTCTTTGGCTCTGTCCTGTAGTTGTTCCTCCTGACGTTGTGATGAACCTGAAACCAGTCTCTCTTTTTTTGCAAGGCTTATTTTTCATGGTCTCTGTTTGGTTCATTGACCCCATTGCCCCATTTTAAGAAGCATCGATAGGGCCCGACCGGTATGGATTTTTGGGGGCCGATACGGATATAGATGTTGGGGACGGAAAAAAAAATCAGATAACGATATGTTGGCCGATATCTTTCTCAGCCGATTAATCTATCGAGCTCTTGATAGTAGTGTTGGTATCACAAAAACTCTAATGTCAAATTCAGCCCAACAGTACTGATGTTATCTAGCAACAAGGGAAGCAGCAGTATTTGTATTTGATGGCCAAATAGGGGTGGTGTCGGGTCATTCTTGGCAGCATTTTTATATTCTTTGTGTTCAAAAATCCCATTTAACGGATCACTGAACTTCCTGGCAAACAATGTATCTTCATAGTGACCTAATGTTGAAATGATGGGTGTGACTCAGAAATCAAAGTAAAGCTATCCAAACACCATATGGATTAAGGCCGGAGACAACGCTAAAGAAGTAATGACAACATTACATTCAGCATTTAAACTTGTGTTGATGAGGATTCAAATTATTTACAGATCAGTGTGCTGAAATCCACAATGAGCCATCTTTCTTTCATTCAGAAATCTGTTTGTTATGACTACACCCTGAAAACAGAGTTCCTGAAATACATATGGTTGTTTACATTGGCACTTACAGAATAAATCTTGTTTCTGGGATCTGCATGTGTTTGAAATAGAAACAATGTAAAGGCCGTTCCCTTGGTAATGCAGGAGAAGCAAAGCTGGTTTAAATTTACATTTTCATGTCCATGCAGTATGCCTGTATAAAATCTGTGAGAATCTGGTTCTCTTTACAGTGCACAGTAGTGTATCTGCAGAGCAGTGCATAGTAAAGCCCAGCAGACCAGACCATGCCGTGCCATGCCAGCCCCACCAGGCACAGCTTCTCCATTAGGATGGCATTGAGATGCCTTTGTGATGATGTAAACCACAAAGTGTTCTCCTGCTGTTTTGTGTTACACATTAATGTTTGCAGAAACAAGCTGCACCAGATCTGACTTAATAGTCACTGAAATCCAGTCAGCTTGCTGCGTCTCTTTCTCATTATCTCTCTTCTGTTCATCTGTTTCTGCTTCTAGTTTATTTTGTTGTGTCTGAATGTGTCTCCATGAGCTCTCTGTCTGTCTCTTCATGTATACTTGTCTCTGTCTGCTCAACTGTTCAAATTACTTTGTGTCTTTTTCTGTGCTCCATAGCAATGACTGACAATAACCCAATCAAACATCCCCTTTTTATGTTGACCTACGATACTGTACTTAGTACCAGTTATTGAACTTGAAACACATCAGGATAGTTTGAGCTTGCAGTGGAATTGGAAATAAGAAATTGAAGAATCTCAGTATTCATACAAAAGTTTAAAAACGACAATGTTGTAAAGTATATTTCTGTACGCCCATCTTAACTTAGCTAACCAGCTGCAGATTTCCCTTACATGTATGGGGAATTTTAACTACCTCTAACTATTTAAGTAACCACCAGCCTTTTAATATCACATGAGTTGAAAACTATTTCATGACTTTGGATGGTGTTTAAAAGATTTTGCACTCTGTCAAAAGTACACTTTGTTATGACATCTGGTAGATTTGAGGTTCATAAATTAATCAGAGACGTGAAGAGATTAACAGTCAAACTCAAGTCAAGTCTTATCGACACCTTATTATATAGGGGATGGTGAACAGGGAGAGCAGTATGCAGCCTGTTTCTAATTAAATACACACCAGAGCTGTGGAGGTACAGCCACCCCGTCTCTGGCTCTCTTCACAATCTGCATGTTTAAAAGAACAAGAATAACATTAACAAGATCTAGTTTTCCTTCGTTAAGGTCTGCTGCTGTCGTCTTTGAAGCGGAACATTTCTGACCTTGGGGCCACGTGTTGGGGTTTCCTGACTTTGATGCATGTCCTGTCTGGGGCCAGCAGCTCCCATGACAGGTGCTCTCTTTAGAGACAAGGTACTCCACCAGTTAGTCTACCACTCCTCCAATGGGCTCTAAGATGTTACACACTCCTGGAGGTCAGGGACCTTAGAGTTATGAACTTCAGAATATGTTGATGGCTTTGAACCCTTCTAATCATCTTGCTCTGCATTTGCAGAATTACTTACCTTTGCTAGGTTTTAGTGCCTATGTTATGTGTGCACAAATGTGGATTTTGTTGCATATTAGGAATGCATGTGTGTCGGGGGGGGGGGGGGGGCAAACACACACACACAGGCAGGCATAGACATACGTCTGTGGTTGTTGTATTCCTGTTCTATGTCCTATCACAGCCAAGTGTTTCCACTGGGGTCTCTGGAGAGGCCTCCTTCATAAAACTTGTCAAACAAAGGCTTTTTAATGGCCAGGTCAGACAAAAACAAAGAGGTGGAAAAAACCATCCATTATTTTCACACTTCTTCATGACTCTGTCAATCCACCAGGGTCCATGCAGCATTTATGTAGTCTGGCAGGAGTTACTTAGTATAACTAGACCCAAGGTAGAACATTCATGTGTAAAGAAAGCTCAAGTGTTGTCGATCGGTGTAATCAATACAAACAACTCTTTTTTACTGAACATATCTTTAGACTCATTAAGGTCTGTGGTTCTTGCATTTAACTTTCTTTTTTTGCAGCTTTTTCCCCTCACTTTTTCTTTTCTTGGCTGGAGGCAGCAGCAGGATAAAGCAGAGGTCAGTGGTCAGGGTCATCCAGATGTGTTGAAGAGACAATTGTAAGGGGCATTTAAGTCTGCGATCATCTCATCCCAAATAAGTCGGGGCGATAGTTGTTTCTAAAAAAAAATCATTTTAGATGTCATCGATGAATTCTGGATGACTCATCCTCTTCCTGTCAGGAGAGCTTGAGAATAGCAAATTGTGCACTGGTGTTCTAAAAAAGGCTGATCTTTTTTTTATCTGTCAGAGCTTCAATGAGTCGGTGTGAATGTTTTGTTCCTGTCCTGTTATTAGCCAAAAACAACACGTTCTCATGCCAGCTCTCCTCACATTAAGTCCTTGATCTCTTGATACTCATTTTTTCTGCCTTCCTGTAACTATTGATGTGTTAAACACACGGTTGCTAAACACAGACATTTTCTATTTTTCCAATCATTAATAGGGAAGGAAGATGCTAGATGTGCTGACAGATCCAAACGTACAGACTCAAGAATTCTCTGCTCTATCCAGCCAAAAAGCTCAGACGAGTACTGTCAATAGTCAAAGGGCCATGCAAAGTGTTGTAATACTGTTTACTTAACAGTCATGTAAATATTATTGAGAGAGAAAACACCATTATGTAAGCACTTATTTTGTGTTTAGACTCTGTAGTTAAGTGAGTTATTTTTTAAAGGTCAACACAATCAGTTTGCTGTCTCATAAAACACTTAAATTAAAGAGCTCCGAGCATGAACAGAGCTTTAAGCATGTGTGTCATCTTCTTGCAATGCATTGCAGAAAGATGACATACTGCAGCAAGAACATGTCAGAGCAGCATCAGAGGGGAAACGGTGGGAAACAGAGCTTTTGTTTACAGACGGTTTAATGAAGACTTGTATAAAATCAATCCGTTCAGTCCATCTGGTGCAACAAAGTCTTGATCCATAACTTTCGTTCTTTTGAGTTACATGATGCATCAAAGTCTGCGTTAAACGGCTCACAAAATGTTGAGCAAACAATTTGTTTAATTGAAACACAAGGACCAAAAGGAATGCTTTGTGTTAGTGTTACAAAAGGCAGAGAGCATGCTCTGATTTCTCAATGAACATTTCTGCTCACTGTGAAGCTTTTCTTTTTTTACTCAACAATTCATTTAGCAGTTATGTTTCATCTTCTTAGAGAGTTGGTTTAATTGTTTCCAAAAGAATAAATAAAGTGATTCCAGATAAGCCAGGCAATCCTCAAATCATAGGACTCAAGAGGAAGACGGGATGCTCAGATTAAAGGACGAGAAGAGATTATGTGTTTGGGAGGAAAAAGACAGAAATGGAGAAAAGAAGAGTTCTTGCCTAAGTCTTTTCTCTCTCACCTAGAGGCATAGAACAATTTTCTTTAAGTGAGAAGCCACAGCATGCATCAAACTCGTAATTTTTCTCTTCAAAACTGTAATTTAGTGCAGAGTATCTATGCACTGAAGATAAATCAGCTGTGTAACTGCTAGGTGATGGTTGACTCTGCTACATCAGCAACCTGCAGTTTCTCTCCTTTGTGTTTCTTTCCAGTAATAAACCACTCCACAAGGACCAAAATCCTTCCACTCCAGGTTCTGCTCTGAAGTGCATCAAGGATTATGTTTTCAGTGCAGACAGCGGGGCTCTCTGGAAGCTATTATGTGGCAGGGAGATGTGCTGGGAAGTTGTTTAGAATTAAAACGAGATCATTGATTTCCCCCACACATCTGCCCTGCAGTTCATAAAGCGGCGGTGCCCACAGAGGTTCTGTTTGCCCTGAATCAACCTCCCTCTGCTCTCGTTTATTTTTATTGCAGTTTATGCTAGACCACCTCCCCTTTTGTTCCTTAAAGACATGAAGTAATGCTTCCTGTGGCAAGGAGCTGCTCAGCAATTCTCAACTTTCATGAGAGGAGGTCTTTTCTTTGCGTCAAACCCAGTCGAGTAAATCAAACCAACCTCAGACAATCCTTGGTTAATTTTCACCCTCAAACGGTCTTTCTACTGTGGTTGTTTTGCTGAATCGGGGCACTGCAGCTTTCCCCTCATTTTATTCTTCTCTAGAGGCTTTTGGTTTTTCCCTAGGTCTAGTTATGTGCATGCTCCCTTCCACCCAAATCCATCCATGTGTGAAGTGGTGGGGATTCCCTCACATCATCCCTGGTTCCTTTTGTTCTGCTTCCATAATCTGAAGCAGTTATTCATTGCTGCAGGTTTTTAGTTGCCCATGGTGTTGTGGTTGGTATGTTGTGCCAGCAGCTTGCTGCGATCACATGTTCACTGTCACACTCAATTTAGTTAAGTAATAGGACTGCTGGCAAACCGTTTGGTTGATGATGTTATCATGTGCTATAACATTGAATGCATGCATTGGGTTAGTCAAATAATTCATTCACCATGGACTGTACATCTTCCCTTGTTTTACTTTTTTTCCAGCATTCACAGAGGCCACCCTGAGGGCGAGTGGGCTGGCCCACAGTCTCCTAAAGTATATGTCATATTAGATGTATTGTTTGTTCAGATGTATGGTTGGTACTTGTGGAAGGGTGTGTACCCAGTAGGTGTGTGGGTGTGTCTGCAAGGAGAGGTCTCCCTGTGGGTACAATGTGCACAGAGGTAAAGTGCAGACAGACCTGAGGTGTCTCCTGCAGTCATGCTGCACCATGTTGGATGCTACTTGCTGCTGGGATGCCTGTTGCTGGATTTGGACAGATTGCACGTACAAGGTCAAAGGCGACAGAAAGCAAAGGTACTGCCTGCTCTAACCCTGTTCTCATCTGTCTTTACTCCTTTTTGTACCTTGTTGCAGTAGGTTGTGAAATGCTCTTCAGACCAGTATTACACACAATGGATACATGCCTCCTGGGGTTTAACTGGGAAGAGGGGATTTTTTTCTTCCAGAATGGATGTTGGTATGATTTTAGACAAAACACTTCTTGCATTTGTGGCCCCTAAGGGTTTGATTTTGCTCTTGACCTAAAATACTTTGACAAATAATTTTCTGACAATGTCAAACATTTGCAGGTGCAAGCTTCTCAAAAGTAAAGACTTACTGTTTGTCTTTGTCATTAAAGAGTCTTTGGGTTTTGGACTGTATGTAGGACAAAAGAAGACAAGATTGTTGTGAGCATTTCACATTTTTATTTGACGTTTTAAAGACTTTTGGATGAATTGATTTATCATGAAAATAATTGATATATGCCCCTGGGAATGGATTGCCTTTTCTGTGCCGCATATTCGTTGCAGGTGTGAACTCTGCACAAAAGTATTTTCTTGAGATATACTTGCGACTAACATGAATTAAGTTTGCTAATATAACATCATGGTGCAGATTCGTGAAAAGTCTAGCTTTGTCAGCCCGGTCTATAACAGAGTAATTAATTAAACTTGTTTTAAAATTGTTGAATCGAGGTCTGATCGATAACTTAAATAGTTATTATATAGTATATAAATAGTTAAATAGTCAGTGAATCTAAACGCTGATTGGCTTTTGCGACACATCAAGCAGATGTGTGGCTCATGTTGAAATATTTGAACTGTAATTGATTGTTAGCTACACTTTTATGTAGATATATTTTTAAAGAGATAAATAAATCATTTTCAGAATTACATTAATGGGAGCTGGTATACCATTAACATTCTGCTTGCTTTTTGCTGTACGGACAGTAAACGTAAAGTAGAACAATACAACTATCATTATGGAAACTCTCCAACTGACTGTATTGTCTCTGGGTCTATGTAGTGTGTCCATTTAATGCTTGTGTAGGAATGTAGGCCTTTTACTCAAGTTGTAGCTTAGCTAGAGGTTGCAGATCAAATGTATTGTTTAAATATCAAGGTCTTTTGTTTTGTATTTTATCCCAGGACCACCACTGGTGATTTGTTGGGTACTTTGATCCCAACCATAAGGGGGCACATGGGTGGTCCTTGTGGGAATTCAATCTCAGATCATGAAGGTGTTAATGCTGTCCAAAACCTGCTGAGCTCAGACAAACAAAGACTGTCAATAAGAAGTCACATGCTCACTCTTCTACACATGACATTATGCTAAAAGTACACATAACAACATTTTAAATATATCCATAGAATAACATGCATGCTTGTTGTGATTTAGCACATTGAGACTGGACCTTGTGACCTTAGACCGTACAAATGTTTGGGGATTCAAAGGCAGAATCACAACCTACTAGCATTTGCCTCCTCATTTTCTCACACTTCTGCTGCTGATTTTGTTGCATTGGTTTGCACAATTTTCATGGCATTCTTTGTTAATTTGTTAAGCAACACTTTTCTATTTTTTTTTCGCACTGTTCTGTTTTTGGTAATTCAAAAACTGCCATATGTGTCTGTCCTTACTCCTGAAACATCAGATCACTGTCATCGTGCATGTTTCTAGGCGAAATTGCCTTCTGCTGTTTGCAAGACTGAGCCAGTCGGAGAGCGTCTGCATACCTGTGTCTCGGCTAGATTTACGGACCTTGCCATTTGATTAGCCCTTTGTAGGAGCAAGTGTTCATTGTCTGTGTGTGTGTGTGCATGTGTGTGGTGATGAAAGTGCTCTAGCCTGCAGCGCCGAGTGTCAGGCTGAGAGGCCTCCATAGATTTCTCATTGCTCTTAACAAAGGATCAGTCAGCTGCACATAGAGACAGACTTCTGCTGATGGAAGGACACAGTGGTTTGTTAAAACCATTAATGTAGCCCAGGTATGCCATGTCAAAAGCTACCCCAAGTCTAACCTATTTACTGTTAAAAAAAATGTATACATTTTTCAAAATTTTGCAAAAAAAGATTGAGTCGATCTCCATTTTCTTTCTGTATTGGTAGAACACACACTAGCCGGGCTGTAGCTCCGGTTAAAGGCTACTGCCATATTTCCCTACTACCCTCATGTAAACAAGCTCAGTAAGAGCTGTGCGTTTTGGCAGTGTTTACATCTAGAAAATGGAAATAACTTTGAATGAAGGCTGTGTCAGCTTTGACTGGTAAACAATAACTTGACCGTAGAAATGCGTGACCAGCACAAGCATGTGGACGACAACCTGCAAGGAGGACCGAAAGCTGGAAGTGTTGGCAGTGCTAGCACTTCTAATTTTAGCCAAACTCGGCAATCTAATTTGACATTAAATCAAATTTTGTTTATCCACAGTCTGTGTGATCCCATGATTAACCGTGTTAAATTAAATGTTCTAAGTTTGACTGTTTTCTGAGTGTTTTCTTAACTTTAGACTAGTTGACCAAAAATAATTTAAATCTGCGTTAACCGACTCTAAAATAACCCATCAGGAACATCTCTAGTAGAAATTGCTCTACTAATGGATAACTGATGTTTGGTCCCCTTTATGCAGTCATGTGCGGGCGATAAATTACAACCCAGTTACATATTTGTTTAAAAATATCTTGTGAAATTGAACTGGAGTCTAAAGTGGACAGATTTTCATTTAAAAAGGCAAGCTTATCAAATTTATCCAAACATGGTACCCGCAGCACCACACTGACTCACAAATCTGTCAACTGCATTACCACACCATGATACTGTAACTGAGACAATAATAAAGTAAGACCATGTGACAGTGTGATGGATCAGGAAGTTTCAAGTCCTGGCAAGTCAGACCAGTGCCTGGCTTAAAGGCTGAAAAGCTCATATAAAAAAGAAAAGCAGAAATGCTTATATGGCAATTATACAGTATGTGTAATGCAGAAGCTTATTCAGTACATTCTGTCATATTTGTAAAAACAAAACTTTGAATTTGGTGAATTTTTGTTGACAATTCATTTTGTAATCAAGTTGTGCAGACTGAAATCTAAGAAGCAATAGTCGGACAAAAAGACAGAGCCAGAGTATGTATATTTTTTAAATCCCTCACATCGTCATGATAAATGTTTGGGGCTTAATCAGGCCAAAATTATAGCACCCATGATCATACATGTGTAAGAAACATGGCAAAACTAAAACAGAACAAAAAAATCCACAAGATTAAGATTTCAGGCTACAGTGAATACCACTTTAGTGCACCGATGATGTGAATGTTGTCTCATGTTTAGGGTCATCAGAGGTGTTGGATCAGGTTTAGGTCAGGGCTCGGTGCAAACCACTCAAGATCTTCCACACCAAACTCCAGCAACCATCTTTTATCAGCCTGACTATGTGAGTCCAGTTCAAAGGAATCAAAGGTTTTGATAAGAAAAAAAGTCCAAAAGCTGTTGCAACAAACTTGGAGATGCACACTGCTGATCTGTCCTAAACTTCATTGTGTCCTTTAAGCATTATGATTTCTCTGCATTGAAATTAAACTACCAAAACAATTATGAGCAGCCATAATAATAATGATGTCTTCTGAAGGCTGAACCCTCAGTGGTAAAAGGTACTTGAGCTTGAGGATTAGAATTTAGCCACTGCCGCCAGTGTATGCATAATAGTCAATGGGGTGAATGGCATTTTGTGTAAAGAGCTTAAGGTAGTTAAAAGACTATATTGGAAATATATAACCACAATCCATTTACGACTGGCCATTATAAAATCAGTTTTAGGGTCCTGAGGGTTTAGGTGCTGATACAGCAAATACTTGTGATCGTGCAAAGTTTCATTTCAAGTAGAAGAGAAATCAAGAGTTCTCATCTTGCAGGAGCATTAAGAGCAATTAAAATTGATGTGAAAATGTTCTGTCGATTCTTCAGCCAGAAGCCATGAACACTGACAGAAAGTAACACTTGATGCCCTGGCTGTCATTTTCACCTATAGAGTGGGCCAAAACCTTACTCACTCATGTTGTGCTTGTGATCAGACAGTGTGGTGTTAAGATACAAAGGCTAGAACACACACATTGAATAAACATGGTGTCCATGCTTGCTACAGCCTGCTATCTGAGAGTGTAAACATTGTCTTGGCATGTGATATAAAGCTTTAAAGAGGTATTAACTGGGATCATTAAAGATTAGTTTGACAGGCTAATTACTGAGATGTATGATGTGCAGTGTCTGCTCTGGTGTCAAATCTATCAGCTTGATGACCTAAAGGAGTCTTCTGAGTTTCATACCACTGCTACAAAGATATCAGCTTTTGGGCCTGGATTACAATATTCTAGTGGTGAAACGGATCACGCTTGAACAAAGAGAGTTCTGTAGATTACAGCAAACTTGTTAATAGACATATACCTACATGTAATCTGCTTTTGCAAACTTCCTCCTGTCTCTTCAAACCGTCTAACCTTTGCCAATATGCCTGCAGGCCTGCATTAAGGATCTGTGCTGGGACTTCAATCTTGTTCCTTCTGGAGCTTGTCATAGTCATATAAGAGTAAATTGGAGAGTGCATTTTGTAAAAATGACATGTAAACATTAGGTCCTCTTTTTATACCTAATGGTTACCTGGTATAAAAAAAGTTTGGTTTTTCTAAGCATAAAATAGTTTGGTCCGGCAATATGAATCATCTACTCAGGATGAGAGGCAAAAGTTTGAACTTCAAAATTTGATATACAATTGGGAAATTGTTAAGGGAGAAAGACTGGACTATTCATTTGGTATGCAGTGCCGTAGTTCACATGTATAATGTTTTATACTCCAAAAGCTCTATCCTGATTCCTGAGAAAATATTTCTGAGCATGCAGACCACTGTTCTCGTACCCTCGTGCTCTCCATACTGTAGTTCTCTCAGCTCCACTTTACTACTCTCCATTACAAGCCATTAGGGTAATCAAAGTAAATTTACAGCCCTTTGCTCCCTATCCCTCTCAGCAGGGCCCCTATCCCCGTCCCACTGTTCCCTGAGGCCCAACATATTGATGTGCATTTGTTGTGTTTTTGTCTGCATGTAATACTCCATGACATACAAGGGGAAATGGCTGGGTCACAGAGTTTTGCATGTGCATTTTTCTGTTTCTCCTTTCACCTCTGGGTACCGCAGAACTTTAAACTGCTTTGTTGTTTTCTCTTGAAAGATGTGTTTTTAATGTGGCAGAGACTTAATGGGAGTCAATAATAAGTTCATATTGTGGCAACTCTTGTTATTAACCAAAGTGATTTACAGTGAGCACAATTATGGTTAGTTTTATGTAAGATGGTTAAATTTGTCTGGGAGTGATTTTGAAATGAAGGGAGGTAGCCTTCTCCAGAGGGGACTCTGGAAATAGAAAAGTGTACACAGGTGTGTCATCAACACATGTCCAAAAAGGTAACACAAATGGAAACATGGTTGTGATACCTCCTCATCTGATATTTATGATATTAAATTTAAGGTCAAAGATGAATGGAGGCTCCAGCAGTGTGAGGAGTTTTAGTTCTAATAATCACATATTTGCTGTGGTTTTGGAAACACAATGCAACTCAATGAGAACCAATGAAATGTTAATTAGAGACATCATATCCAAGTGTTTTGGACAGAAATTAAACAAAATATGTTTTAATGAGCAGAAATCACAAAGGCCAGGGGTAACTGCCTAGAAAAGGGAAAAAAAGGACTCCAAGGCCAAAGAAATCAAACCATTTGTCAGCTGTGTCAGATGTCATGTCATATGGCGGCTATTAAGAAGATGAGAAGATTTGAGGGAGTGTTTTTATGAGAGTTGTAAGCGAGTGATTTAGTTCTCTATGCAGGAAAAGTTCCATTACAACAACATATTAACTGGTTTACAGTATTTATTTCATTCTTTGACACGTCTTCTCTGTCTGGATGGTATGACACTGCTTTATATACTGTATCTGTAGTCTGTACAATGATTTGATTCATTCTAGATATAAGATTCTTTGAACTTAAACATTTCTCTGGAGACCAAATGGGTCCCCCAGATTATTTCTGCTACACCCAGGTTCAAGGTCCATACTCTCAGTTCAATACTAAACACTGGCTTTTGGTTCTCCGATTGAAGTTGATGTGCAGAAATTACAAACTAGAATAAGGTATGTTCAAAATGAGTGATTCTTTATTGGCCTTCAGACAAAGTTGTTGGCAAAATAAGACGTCCATATCAAATCTAGGTATGTACATCAAAACAATACACAACCCAGCAAACATCTGTTAAAACATTGCCCTTGAATAATCTCCAGTTCCTGTTTTCTTTCTCCACAGAACGGGTTTCTGCGACAAGGGAGTTCTCGAGGAGACGGAACGGTTCCTTCTGGATCCAATCGAAAAGGCTCAGTAGGTCGAGGAGATGTCTTTGTGGTAGATGAGGACACTGACTTATTGGATCCAATCTTCCAAAATGGAGGACAAATCAACACTCAGTGGAAACCGTCCAGAAATGGACTTAAGGGAAGCCAGAAGGGGAAGCCTGAACTGTCCTCAAAGGACTTGGAGGAAAATATAACCACGGACAAAAAGACAGACTCCAGTGGAAGGACTTCCTCACTGTTCCCTGGAAAACCCTCCGATGAAATTATGGATCTGGATGTTGTAGGGGCCACCAAGAAGCCCTCAGTGGGATTACCTGTACTTCCAAAGATCCCTTCAGATCCAATTACAAACACCGACTCATTTAATGGGGAGCCTGATGAGAGGTCCAGGTCAGTCTCGCCTACACCTCGTGTAATCATCCCTGGTTCTTCTGCAAAGACAGAATTCGAGGAGGGGAGACCAATTACCAACGAACAAGAAACAAAGAACAAGGGTAAACAGCCAAAAAAGGAGCGCCCTGGCACTGTAACTATAGTGTCCAGAGATGGAGACCTGGTCCTAGGCTCAGATGGTAAAATGTACCAGCTCCAGAGAGGACCACCAGGCCGAATGGGTCCACCAGGGCCAGAAGTGAGTGGTCTTCTTACTGATGTAAATACCTTGTTTTATAGTTTATATTGTAGCAGTTTTTGGACATTGCTTAAGGCGTGACTGAGGTTTGTTTCAAACTGATTCATCTTTTCAGTTTATGTTTCCTATCAGAGAAATCTGATGTTGGATAAGATAAAAAAAAGTTAGGACAAGCCTTATGAATGAAAAAACTGATGTTAATGCTTTACAGCTTACAAGAGCTGTTCTCCATCAGCTACCATCTGAGTTTGATCAGGGAACATTACACTGCTCAAACATATGTTGATCCACATGTCTTTGATGCTGAGATCCAAGCTCGAAGGGAACCTCATGGTTAAGGAGTCTCAACAGTTTGTCATAGCGTCACTTAATTTGAGAATCTTACTCTCTGGCTGAAGAGTTGTCTTTGATGCCTGGAAATAAGAGCATCTAATACTATCCAATCAGAAGGTTTACCTGGTGGTAAAGATGGGCCAACACAGGGACCTCAAGATGGACAGAATCCGAACCAGACTGCACATCTGGTCGCGTCTGGGTCAGCCTCTGGAGTCAAGCCACCATAAAATCCACAGGATCACTCAGCACGATTAGTGTGATTGAAGACGTCTGTAGGAAACATGAAGGAGGATGTCCTGTTGGCTTACAATTTTCTTTTCATGCACCAAATTTCAGGTCTTTCTTGCAATGCCTGTAGCTTCAAACCTATATTTTAGTAAAAAGTATGAATTTTGTGGAAATGCAAGGTAATCTAACCATGACATGGCCACAGAAAATCCACCTCTCAGATGGGTTGGCAGGTGCATTGAAACAATATATCAAGATGTCTGGAGTGTCGTGCATTTTTTCACTTCTAACAATCTTTTTTTTTAAATGTTTGTGTATCAGGGCACATTTTTTTGTCATTGGTATGGTTTGTTTGGTGTTTTAACTGAGTTGCAGAGAATCCCTCATATTATAGAAATTCAGTTGAAGAATCTACAACATGTACCTTTTGCGATTTTAAGCTCTAAAGTATTTAAATATAATATTGACATTCAAAGTTTTTGGTGGCAAACCTTTTATTAAGTGTAATATTAATAACCAACAGGGAACCCCGTGCACAGCCAACATATGTTCTCATGTGCCGGGACAGTTGCGGAAACATAAAATGAAAAAATGGCAAACAGAAAATGACTTTACTGTCACTTCATTGTGAGTGAACAAGCTGTAGCTTCCTTGGTGGACCTGAGGAAGCTACAGGCAAAACGTATTGTTCCCTCACAATAAAGTGACAGTAAAGTAATTCTTCAGTGTACCACTGTTTATTTATTTTTTCTTTAAATTAGTGTTTTGCAGACAGTCAAAAGGCCACACACTCTGAAGTTGTATTTTAAAATTGTTTGACACAACTGTATTAAAGTCTGGGCATTGTTAATGCATTGCACTACTACTTAACAGTATTTATAGTGTTTCTGTATTTTGAGCAGTTTTATTGAAGGTTGTTACTTTTTTCACAGGGCTGCTCAGGTGATCCTGGTCTTCCTGGGTTTAAAGGTGATAAGGTGAGAGAAACTTGTTTATGACTTTACAGCCTATGATGATGTGTTAACTTTGTCCACTTGACTCTGGATTTTAGTGCACCTGTGATTTTTGCATGTCAAGCACTGGGGCCATATCTTGTTTCATAGCTCAGTATCACCTTTGACATTTTAATACCCACTGCTATAAACTAATTTAATTCCTCCATTAAGTCCACATGAAGATTATTAATGCCACAACTCAACACTTGTGCAAGTTAAATGAGAAAACAAGGCTGTGGCTGTGTACCAAGACTAATTGATTAGTCTTGCATTAAAGTAGCATTTCCTTGACATCTCATAGGGTAAGATGGGCCATGAAGGGAGTCCAGGAAAAAGGGGAGAACCAGGACCTCCTGGCCCAGCAGGTTTACCAACCTTCTACCTGTGGAAAAACACAGCAGAGGAATGGGCTGCCTTTCAGGTAAGACGAGCTGAGTTCTTATTGCAGCAGCCCTACTAGTCATATTAGGAGAATGGACCTCTTGATGGCAATGTTTGACTGTCATCTGGTTGTTCAGCCAACCACTATGGTTATATATAAAGCATTTGAAATGTTCCCAAGAAATGGTATCACACTAAGCTAGAATTAACTGGTGAGAAGTCACTGGTGTATCTTTTCTATTGCAGAGTTCTAAGGGTCAAAAGACAACTTTTTATTAAGGACATATTAAACGGGGCTAACTGTATCAACATGTCTGTGGTTTTTGAGCTACACGAGGCTAAACACATCCTGGGATAATCTCACTACAGAATCAGAGTGATGAAATTGACATCCACATTTCATCCAAATCCTGCTAAGCTAGTGCATTTGCTCGAAGTATCTAAAACATCTTTGACTTGGTGTCTATAGACAAGATAGCGTTTCTTTGCTCTTCTCTTCTTAAGCCTTTGTGCAATTCATCATCAGTTACCTTAAAGATATCAAATGTCCCCAAAGGCTGAACTATCCTACCCTGGTCTGTCGGATCCCCAGACTATCTGTAAAACCTCTGACCCTGCAGTTAGCGTGCGTGCAAGCTGATGCTCTATCCTCATCTGTTTAATATCTCTGCAGTGGCCACAGCTGTGTGTTGTAGAACACACCCAGCAGTATGTCAGCATGATGGAAACTGCAAGTCTGATCTTGAAATAAGAGGCCCAAAATAAGTCTGTTGGTAGTTTGTGAAGGAGATTTGTTACTCTAAGTGCTTTGAACTTTCTGTGGACGTCCTGCAGAGGTCATTCACATTATTCCCTTTTTTCTGAATGAGAGTAAGTGATGAGCCGAAGACAGATTTGTTTAGTAAGAGGGTCTGCAAGAAGCTTATGGTATTCATTTTCAGTTATGTGTTCCACAAAGGGTTTCATCAGGCATACTCTATTTTTCTTTTATGTTCTTTAATTCATACTGTGTCTCTAATCTCCCTGCAGCAAACCAATTTCTATCAGTTACTTCGTTCCGGTTGGCCTGTAAGTATGCTGCAACATTTAATACCCTGTCTTTGTTGGGGCTAAGTTTTTGTCCTGGTTCTTGTTGACCTGATGCTGGTTTCTTTTTTTGTGAGTTTACAGAGTAAAGAAGGCTCTGCAGGACCACCTGGAGAGATGGGTAGACCTGGCATAGAGGTTAGACAAACCCAAATGCAGATGATGAGGCTAAGTTGATATAACACTTACAATATCTTTAATGACATCCTCCTGATCCTTTTGTCTCAGGGGCCACCTGGGGAACCTGGGGAGCGAGGACAACCTGGGATGCCAGGAGAGATGGTAAGCATCCAAAACTTCACTTCCTGTTCCACAGATAACATTGTTGTTTTTCTAACTGTCGACTATTTCTTAGGTGTCTTGTCTATTATTGCAGGTTTCTGCCTGCAGGAACTTATACAAGGCAATTTAAAAATAACACTGCCAATCATGATAGCCTCAAAGACCTGTCAATAAAGTTGTTATTTAGACTTAATGTCCCAGTGATTTTTATTAACCTCTTGAATGATTTAAAATGTGAGCCCTTTATTGAAGTTTAATGATGCCTTCAGTTACAAAAAAGTAGGTCACATCTTCATGGCAGCACTATTGAATATTTTGGAAATATCTGGGCATCATTTCATGTTAAATGAAATCTGACATATTTGGAGTCATTCTAATCTTTAGATCATTCATCATCATGTTCAAATTAACTTCAAAGGGATTGACTTGTGAACGAGAAAACAATAAGAGTTTATTTTATTTTAAGAACAGACCGAGCTGTGGATCCAGTTTCACTGAGTTTAACAATGGAGTGTTAGGTTAAATGAAGTGTAGCAGAGCTGGAAGAGCAGGGTGAGTGTGGTTAAAGGGAGTGGGTGTTTGGAAACCCTCTGCACATGAACCTCCCTATGATGTAACCTTTCTCATTTTGAGAGAATAAGCAATGAAATTATATTTATTGCTAAATTAAGATGTTCCATATTTTTTTCCAAGTTTGATTACACCGAGGAGTACTGGATCCAGTTTTCTCAATTTATTCTGAGTTATTTCATACGTTTTGTATTCTCTCATTGCTTGTGATTTAGTGCAGGGTCCCATCAGATTTGAAAACCTTTGACTTTGTTTGTTTGGGTGGACAGCCTTAAATGGTGAAGGTGAATTAAACTGTGTTATATCCATGTCAAAAAACATTTTAAAATACATAAACATGCGTCCTGGAAGTCCGCTGTGCCCATGTGGAAAGTGTGAGCCTGATGACATATATAGTGTGAGGTCTCAGCTGAGTAATCAGTTGGTACTGAGACCAAACAGTGTGGTTTGAATAGTTGGAAACCCCGTGTGGCAGAGAATATAGATCCACTGTTTGTGTATGTTTGTGTTTCAGTCACTGTGTAGCCTGCATGAATGTAAGCATGTTAGGTTTGTTGGGTCATAACCAGATATCTTCTTGTTGGTAAGGTTACCTCATCATCTGTGAGCATAGATATATACATGTCCAATACCTACATACATGCACAAGCATACAATAATTTAGTGATGCCTGTGTGGTACACAACATAACAATCATTTCCAACCTGAGGCGCTGGCACCAACAAGACTTGTCACAAGACAAGTCATATGGTTTGTAAGTTTTATTTTTGGATTTTTAGGATTCAATATGTGATTGAAATGATTACAGTTTGCAAGCTTGTCATAACAATACTCTAAGTAGCAGACGAAGCATAGTGACCTCGCAGTGAAGCTTATGTTGAAGTGCTTTCAACCTGCAGTTATTTAGATGTCCAGCAGGAAGCAACTCTACTGTTTGGAAACAGAAGGCAGATGTCCAAGGGGCTTGACACGACATCTTACTTGAGTTATTTCCTCAGTAATCATTTTTCAAATTATTGTATTGTCTCTATTGACACGTTTAACGCGGGATGTTCATATTGTAAATAACTGTCCCATTTAGAGTAAAATAGATACAAAAGTGGTTCAGGCTTTCTGGTATGGCCTCCTGTTGTTTACATGTTGCTATTACAAAATCTTTCATCGCTGATAGAGAAGTAGCTGTGTACGTCCACCCTCTCATCTGAATGACTATGGTCCCATCTGGCTTCAAAAAACAAGTTTGCCAAAATGCTGCACTTGAGGTATTCAAATTATAGTCTACAGCAAATGGGTGATGCACCCTACTATGAGTGGCCACAGTCAAACAATGTCAGTTTAAGGAGCTGAAAACCACTGGTGTAGACAATGCTCCACTTAATTCAAACCCCATGCTAACTGAACACATTTGAAACAAATTGAAAAGAAAGCTGTTGCCAAGAAAAGGGCCAGTGAGCAAGGCACAGAATCCCAGACTGTTCCAGTGAAGCTTTTTCTGCATTATAATTATACAGGCAGCTTCCAGGTGTGTTGTCCATTAGTCCAGGCACCACAAATCAATCTGATAATTACTTATCTTTCAGTTTAATTGCAAACATGTTCAAATTAAAATAAAGGACACATGCTTAGTATGCCCACTCCGGCATGTGTTTCCCCATAAAGATGATTATCTGCAGCTTAAGATATAATACTGGATGGCAGGCACAGGTGGTTTAGCCATTCTGTAGATACATAGATACATGTTCTCCACCTGTCTGCAGAAAGAGTTATTGCAGCCACAGTCTTTTTGACACATTGTTGATATTCAGGTGATGACCCATCTGTGTGATGAATGGCTCTGGTGAGTGAAGGAGAGGGTCAGTGTCTTCATGGTACAAACGTCTAATGTAAAATGAAGTTCTTCTACAGTGTGTAGCTCACCGTGTCTGTAGATTAATGTGATTTCACTCTCTCTGATTCAAGTTTGATTGATTTCTTTAGTTTTAACATGTCAGTTTTGTCAACATGATCTTTAAGTGATCTGTAAAGATGTCAGAACTATTCACCAAGCCTGATAAAGAAACAGTCAGCATCAACAGGAGGAATGCTTTATTTTGTCTGGTAGGGTGAGATGGGTCAACGGGGCCCTCCTGGGCGAACCGGGGCCCCAGGGAGAGACGGGGAGAATGGAGAAGATGGAGAGCCCGGGTCATCTGGTGCTCCTGGATCACAGGTGGGAAAACTCTGTATGGTAATCACTTTAACGGGACAGGAATAATGCATGTGCATTATAGTTTATATATAATGAGGTTCTTATTGTTTCTCCATCCCATGTGTGTTTGACATCAGGGCCCCTGGGGATACAGGGGGGAGCGAGGCACCAAAGGGGAAAAAGGGGATGAGGTGAGTAATGACATTCAAGATTTACTGTTTGTGAAACTGTGTGCAGTGTGAGCTCAGTTTTATATTTTACCACCTAAATATTCATTAAACTCCTAGTTTTCAAATCTGTCTCTGTAGCTAAATGTTTTTTTTATTTTCCTTTTTATTTTGTCAAGTGTAGAGCAGGTAGTTTGTGGATATATTTACAGTTTTTTTAGGTGAAACCAGCTGCTGTGAATGTAATCTTTAACACATTAAATGGTTTGTTCTTTACGTATTCAGGGTCTTGTTGGCCTTAAGGGTCTGAGAGGGGAAGTTGGTGAACCTGGTGAAAAGGTACTCATAAATGCTATTCATCAACCATACTGAATATAAAAAATATTATTTTTTCTTGCAAAATGCTGATTCATGCATCACTGCTACACAACATGAAGAACTCTTTTTTATGAGATATGAAAAAAGCAGACAGACCATGTTGCCTTTACTGTATACTGCGGAGATTGCTGCATAACTTTTTTATGATGTTCTGTTTTATAGGGCTCAACTGGTTTACCTGGCCCACCTGGTCATGTCGGACCCCCAGTAAGTCTCATACCCTTCTTGTTTTGGTTCATAAGCCAGGAGCATTTCTCTGTCCTCTGTGATCTTATTTATGAAGAACATGTCATATAATCTGAGGGACAAGTTGCCTGGACACTACAGGATTTGTAGTGTCCAGGCAACTTGTGAATGACTCTAACAGCTGTCCTCATGTGATTCAAATCTTAGTCTTTAATATGGTGTTAAATCAGAGAAACAAAAAAAAAACAAGCAGCCTGTGAACACTTTTATATTGTTTTAGTCCCGCTTTGAGCAGTCAGGACCTGACTCCTATTGTCTCTTCACTCTGTTGTCAGATTGATTATCACGTTAATAAACTGGCATGAAATAAGAATCTCTACCTCAACTCAACACAGGCACAGTGGAGTCATTGATGAATCCTCTTTTTGAATACAGTGTGCAGAGTCTGTGTGTTATGATGATATATTGTTGTAAAGTCTGCATTAAAAACCTCAATCTTCTCTGCAGGGGCCTCAGGGGGTGCGCGGTGGCGACGGGCCAGAGGGGCCTATTGGGCCTGATGTGAGTGTTGTGCTGTCAGACTGTAGTTGCTTGTGAAGTTCCTCCTCTAAGCTATTACCACTCATTGTTGGTTTTTCTCAAATATAATATTTACACATAAAAGATGTTTCTTTTCTTTGGTTATATCGTTCAGTTTCCTTCTGCCTGACAGCCTGGCTGTATCTTCATGTGGTTATCTTGACATTCAAAGAATTAGATCAAGAAACATCGTCATGAAATTATTATCCCAGAGCAACTGTAACAACTGAAATATGTAATAAACATTAAATGTACTCCTTTAATTATACTTTGGTCCCACTCCAAACTATTGAGCTTGTTTTTTCTGTGGTTTAGCCACAAGGAAAGTATACAGTATTTATTCAGCTCGCTTTGAAGCCCAAATGAAGAATATTTGAGAAAACAAAATGTATTTATATATCCTCTTTTTACGGCTGTACCAATTGTCTCAGAGATGTGAGTGAGGGAGAGGAATACCCTACTCTACATGGGCTGTGTTTGGCTTTCATACAACCTTCAGTACATTTCAAAGTCTTTGTAATGGATGTGCAATTAATGACAGACTTTTTTTGGATGACTTTCCACTTTGAAATGTTGCTATAGGTGTTTTTTTGTAGCGGAGGGTGATCATTTATGCTGTTCTGAACTTGTTGTCATCAGGGGGAGAGAGGACTGGATGGTCCTCCAGGTGCACCTGGGCCAGAGGTAAGCAGACCAGCAGTAAAGATGTCTAAATATTAAGTTAGTGCTCGTTATCAGCATGTGTATGATCTCTGTGTGTTTCACAGGGCGCCGCAGGGTTCACAGGAAGAGTTGGCAATCAAGGGGTTAATGGCTCGAGGGTAAGGATTTAGTACAATAAATAGTTAATACAACTCATTCTGATTGGTTACTTGAATTTGTTCTTACATGCATTTGTTAAAAGATATATAAAAACACTAAGATGATGAATGTACATGAAAAGGTGATCTCATTCTCACACTGCATGAAAATGTTTTGTATTTTTTAAATAAATTTTATGATTAAGACATTTTCAAAAAATTAACAAAGTGTTTGAACGTGTGAGCTATAATACATGATTATGAAACTATGTTATTTTATTACATTTGTAGAGAAAGCTTTAAACATTTTGGTCTGAGTGTCTCCAGGTAGTCAGCAGGTGAGGTCCCGTGTGTATAAATGGTTTATTGTTCCTTTCAGGGGGACATGGGTCCTGCTGGCAGTGTCGGTCCCAAAGGCCCACAGGTATACATACATTATGTTTGCTTTTATATGCTGCAGTTATTCAACTTCCAGGAAATGTTGTGACACTTTGTTTGGCGTTAAATGTTTGGCTTTCCTTTTCTTGACTAGGGGCCTCCAGGTTTAGAGGGACAGATGGGACCTCCAGGACTCAGAGGATCTCAAGTGAGTATAGTTCAAGGCCATGATGCTAATGGAGACTGATGAATGATTCGGGTGCTGCTTCATTCCACTTGCAGCTACTAATATGCAATGGCTCATATTTTGGGACACTGCTTTGGTTTAAGTTAGCCCTCAGGGGCCCCCTACTGGTCTGGGGCCCCAGGCAGTTGCCTTCCTTGCCTGTTGACAAACAGTGCCTCTGCTAATATGAACAGGGTTACAGTTGATCTTTGTATCTAACAGGGTCATCTCGGACTGATGGGTGCTGCTGGACCTAATGGAGATTCTGTAAGTTTTTATTATCAAGTGAACTTTCTTCCCGGTTTCCTTTTCCTTTTGTGAGCCAAAAGAGACCTCCATAAAATAAATATAAACTTTGAATTATTTTAAATTAGAGTGTGTAATGTTATTGAAATCTCATATCCAAATATAAGTGTCTCCTTTCTTGGCCCATGTCAAACTTTTCATACCCAAATGTAAAGACTAAGCGTGAGTTTCTGTACGAGTTTGTCATGGGTCTCGACTGGTAGGTGTCCTGCTTCTGTTTGAAATGAACACTTTCTGTGTGACTTCCATTCTCCTCCACGCCGGGATTTTCTGTAGTAAATTTTGTACCTGCATCCGATCAATGCAGAAGAATGCAGAGTCTTCCAAATAATGAAGAAACAGTTGCTATGAAGAGAGTGTGATCTGGAACACAGTCATGAAGACTATAGAGCATAAAATGAACAGATCGTTTTTGCTATCTTTACAAGAAGTTTACAGTAATATAAGCTAGCCCTATTTGTTGTTTTTTAAGCTCCATCCAGCATTTACTGTTCAGCAACTAATGCACTAAATTAAATGTGTTAATGCGTAATCTAACTTTTATGACATATTCATGTATTTAAACCTGTCTTGTGTATTTGATAACCATTTTTAACTGGTACTTTTCAATTGTGATAAATTGGAATAAAAAAAACATTATTATTAGTTGTACATATTCAAAAGAAAGTATTGATAGTATATTAAGGGTATGTCTTTTTGCATGACTGATGTAAGAATATTAAGAGGAGTGTAAGTTCTTGAAATCCTCATGTTGAGAAAATACTTAATCAACTATGCATTTCATGCTAGAATCTATCAGTTTGAGAAATGTTTTTTTTCTCATAGCTTATTGAATTGTGTTATAAATCTGTAGTAAGGTTTTAGAATCACTGACTAAGTTTTGTCTGTTTTGCATCGTACAGATTAGTTTTACGTTGATGATGTCCTACTTTATTTGTCTGCCTGTAAAAACAACTAGCCGTGTAAAATACTCTAGTCTTATCTAAGAACAGAGAAAACAGAGAATATAATATCTAATCCTTCTGTGATGTTTCTTTTTTTCAGGGGCCTGTGGGGCCCACTGGGGCTCGTGGGGATCCCGGCTTTGAGGGACCCATGGTGAGTGGCATTCAAACATGTTCTTCAGGGTTTCACATCATCACATTACAGTCAAACACATTTTATGGACAGTTTGGGGTTTGATAGAGTGTTAAGCAGCTGTCATGGTTGGATTCAGTCCCCTCCTCAGCAGGGTTTGGTGAATGATCCTTTTGTCACCACAGCAGCTTTTCCTCTCATAAACTGAAGATTTTGTCTCATTGATCTCAGAGGCACTCCAACAGTGTCACAGTGCCATCTACTGGTTGTAGTATCTCAGTGGACCATGACATGATTGGATTTATTCCAGTTAAAATCAGGTAGTCTCATTGAGACCTTTGCACAAAGATAAAAACATTTACATGTTTAATCATTGAGAGACACTGATCATTATAACTGTTTCATAATCAGTAAATTATATGCTTGTTTATCTGAAGTATGACTTCAATGTTAGAAAGATGGGAGACTGTGACTTCAGATTCTTTGAGATCTTTTTCCATTTGTCTGCAGCAAACTATTTTAACCTCCTTCTTTCAAGCCCAGCGTGAACAGGAGATACTGCTGATGTTAAAATGAGCAATGACCCAATATTTTAATTTATTTTGTGTTAAGATATAAACAAAATAATATGCAACAGTTCTTCACAATGTTTCACTTTCTGTATGTTCACAATGTAGTCAAACTAATTCAACCTTTTGATTTCTGATATTAAATTAGCTTCCATCTTTTTTTGATGATTTGAATATTTCTCTGTGAAATGTGATGATTTTCCTGTTAACACTTCTAATAATTAGTTTCTAAGAATGCTGATTGGTCCTTTACTTCAACAGCCATGGTCACTTATTTCAAATTTTTTTTTACAGGGTGCCGCTGGGAGTCAGGGTCCTATGGGTTTTCCTGGGATAACGGTGGGTGCTTGTGGTAGAATTCAAAACACATTTACTGCAAAACCCTATTGTGTAAAATCCCATTGACCATTTAACTCTTTACAGGGTAACAGGGGGCCAGACGGGGACAAGGGGGATCCAGGACTTAAAGGCGACAAAGTAGGAGCAAACTAATGTTTCCTGTTTTATAGCCTTATATTGCCAACAAGACGAGGAGCATAATCATGTTTGTCAAAATGTTGAACAACATGTAATACTCTAACGTCTGTGTGATTCACAAAGATCTCTTCCATTCAGACAAAATATTTGTTTCTGTTTTTATCTCAGGGTATTCAAGGACCGGCAGGTATTAGGGGACCTCAGGGAGAGAGGGGTACCTCTGGCTTCCTGGGTTTCCCAGGCGCCAAGGGCCAACCTGGCTCCCCAGGCACTGAGGTACAGTTAAAAGTCTTATGTCATCCAACTGACTGATTTACACAAGTTACTATAAAAGCAGATAAACGTTTAGCTTTTTGTAGGACGTTGATTTACACTGGCAATAAGAAAAACAAGCTTGATTTCAATATTTTAATTCCACAATGTAGTAAAGTATTTGCAGCGTCACATTGTATTAAATGCTCTTTTAACCAGGAACAGACGATGTGTGGTGAAGGTGGAAAAGGGGATAAGCTTGGTTGACTTTTATATTTCTTCATTCAGGGCACAAATGGAGATACGGGCCTTCAGGGGAAACAGGGCAGCCGTGGGTTAAAGGTCAGTGATGATTAATGTGTCTGAACACAAAGAAAGGTCAGATGACTTCATATGTTGATCCAAACTTCACATTTCACTATGAAACATGAGAGCATCCAGAAGCCTTCTGCATGCACATTTAACAATCCAATATATCAAAAAGCAATAGAGTGCTTTTTCTGCAGCCTGCAAGTCAGAGAGAGAGCATGGCTCTATAAACATCAAGGTTTTAATCTCAATTCAGGCCTCAGCCTAAACCTCAATTAGCAGATTAAGAATAACTGCAAGATTGAATTATGTGATTTTGTCTTTCAGACATACAGTCATATCCTGTATTTGTACGCAATCCTCAATCCCCTACTGGGACAAAAATTATTGCTTTTTTTGGCTCCTCCTGTTTAGGATGCAATTTGTGTTTGTGAGAGGTACAAACAAACTATTGACCAACTTTGCATAACTATGAGCAACAGTGTACATGGCTAACATAGCTAAGCATGACCTATCTGCAGGTCTGTATCTGTTACTACCCTTCAACTTACCGCCTTACTGCAGTCCCTAAACAGTCTGATAGAGACATAGTCTGGACAGTCCACAGAGTAGCTGAATTCAAATGTCCAGATTCATTCAATCTTCCAAGTCCAAAAGAGGCAAAAAGGGACTTTGTACAGACATCCATAGAGCTTAACAGACTTCACTTAATCTCTCACAAATCAGGCTACACAGAGACATGATATTTAATTTATTGAATTACAAACTAAAAAAACACAAGGAGTTCAACGGGAATGTGTAGAACAGTTACAATAACTTTATTCAATGACAATATGACAAGATCTGAGAAGCGCATTAGACATTTTGTGACTCTCAGAAATAAGTGGGAACTAGGTTAAAGGTCAAAAATGTTCAGAGTACAGAAACGTAAAAAAGAATCAACTTCCTCCCATCACTACATGACATAGCATTGCTGCTTTCAGATTTAAACATAATTTATACATTTTAGGATTTAATGTACACAAATGAGAAAGTCAAACAAATGAATAGTGTGTACCGGATGATGGTCGGCCATAGTTACTAACATCCTCACGTCTTTAAAGGGCAACAGAGGACCAGACGGGCGTACCGGCAAACCAGGACCCAGAGGAAGCAAGGTATTACATCAAACAGAAATCATTAATGAATATATATATATATATATCATAAGTGTAATGCCAGCTTGGTTCCTTATTGGGTTTTAATGTGGTTTTCTGTTGTTTTTTTCTGAAGGGTCGGATCGGAAAGCGAGGAAACACTGGCCAACCAGGTCCATCGGTAAACTAGTCTTTTATTCTAAAGCCAATCAGACTGTAACTAAATGGTTAATTGTCCTTTAATCCAAAGAGTGTAGACCTCCCTCTTTCTGTCAGGTGTCATGAGGACACTTTTGGTGTATAAAAATGATTAGTATTACAAATTAAACATCTTAGAGTAGTTAAATTCATTCAGATTTTCATACCTGATGTCTCAGTTGTAATATGTGCGTTCATGTTTAGAGTTTTGTCTCTGCAGACATATTTCTAAACAGTTGACATGTTTGTATGTTCTTGCTTGATCTCTCCCATCAGGGTTTGACGGGGCCTCCTGGACCAGAGGGAGCAGAAGGAAAGCCTGGTACACAGGTTCCCATTCTCTATCATATTTCAATCTTACCAACTGTCAATGCTGTGTGTGTGTCTTTGTGTCCTCCACTTCCCACAACTTACTGTACGAGTATTACTCTGTAAATCTTTTTTATTTTTAGGAATTATGTGGACTTGCATAGTCTACAGTAAGTTTTAATATTGGGTGTTTTTTTAGGTGTGTTCTTATATTAGATGTTTATTTGCACAGGGATGAGTATTTCACATACAAACCACAACATAATTTAAGGCCTTCAAAATGCTCTACATTGTAGAAACCTAAACTATAAGGATATGCATTTAACATCACAGAACTTAACAATAAAGACAAGCTGCACTATATGGGACTAAATGATAAATTCTCCTTTTAAAACAAGGTCTGGCTTTGATGGAAGTTTAAAGAAGGGGCCTAATAGACTGCTACGGTGGCTGGGAATGCAAAACAAAATTACGAAGTGCGAAACACTTTTACAAAGCTTGACACAAATTTACACATTTATTAGGGGTGGGAATCACCAGAGGCCCCACGATACGATATTATCACGATACGATATTATTTTAAACATTTTGCGATATGCTAAGAATTGCTTTGACATGTTACTAAACTAAACTACATTAGCACTTTTTCAAAGGAAAAAACAAATTTATAAGATGTGAAATACTTTTACGAGTGCTCTAATTTGTAAAAGTGTTTTTCTTTTGTAATTTGGTTTTATAAAATGTTTTCCAAAATGTAATTTTTTCTCATTTTTGTAAAACTTATTTTTGGTTTTCACTTCCCAGCTACCGTAGACTGCGAAGATGGTTATTTCCTCAAACTGCCAGAGCTCTGACAGGGTGTGGTAATATTTAGTCCAGACAGCAGGAGGCAGTGTTGTACAGAGCAGGACCTCTGTGGGGAGCTGTTACACATACTGTATTGAGCTATTCAAGGGATTATTTAATATTTGGGGAAATGCATTTATTGGTTCTCTTTCCTAAAGGTTTGCATTAAAGGCTGAACTCAACCTGTTATCTGTCTAAAGTGAAGCTACAGGAGAAATTATTCTTAGGTTGGCACTAAAATACTTGAAACAGGGGGAAGCAGCTGACCGGGCTCCGTCTGGAGGTTACATCATCCACCTTCCATCAACTCTTAAATTCACACAATGTTTAAATCTGGATTGTTAAATCCTTGGATGCTCTGGAGTCTTTTCTTAACCCTGAGGTGGCCAGAAAAAGTCCAGTACATTACTGCTCTGCAGATTTGTATTCAGTTTAGAAAGAACATGCTGTGCCTGCTATTTTAGAAGAGCCTGTTAACGACAGATATCAACATGCATTGTGGGCGATCTGATCACAAGTGGACAGCTCTTCATATGGCAGCTCAAACTTTACAATTCAATACATCTCTCCACATGTCTGCAGGGATTAATGTGATTGGCTCTCTCTCCCCCACTCTACTCTAGGTGAAAATAAACATGTAGCCTCAATCTAAGCTAATGACAGTGCACTATCTCTGTTAACAGTAGAAAAATGAAGAGGTGGATCTATGTTATATGAGGTTATCAGCCCTATTGGTTATAAGTTTCCTTACTGCTTTGCCTTAACGTTAGCAAACTGGTAGAGGGTCATACTCTGTATTTAAAGGCTCCTCAAATAGGGACTGACATGAGTTATAATAATACTTAAGAGTGTCACCAGATACAGCAGAGAAATAATAAAGCTGGCAAGAATAACAGGCAAGTGTTCATATCCTCTGGACTGGAACTAGAAGCTACTTGGATATGGCCTCTGACATTAGTTCATACTTTGCTGCAGTAATGTGTTGACATGCAGCTAAGACTTCTTCCAAATGTGACCTGGGGTTATTTGTACCTTGCAGACTGAAATTTAAAAAGTGTGTTAGAACAGGTTAGCAGAGCACAGATGCCCTGATGAGCAGTAGGGTTGAAAATATTTGATACTTTTATTTTACTTTTACCATGACTGCTGTCTTTCCCTTACTAACTAACTTTTCTTAAAAGCCTCTACTTGACTTCGTTGCAATAAGTCTGATTATTTAATTCAAATGGAAGATGCTATATGAAAGTGGTGTCAATCTAAAAACATTATTTTTAGAAGGGGAACAAATTAGTAATTTCCCCTCATTGGTCCTTTTTTTGTAATTAAATAAAGAAAATGTGAGAGTTCCTAATTTGATTTAAGTGAAATTTACTTTTTGCACTCTTAAAGAAAAATTGCATTGTGAGTGTGTTTTCTTTGTGTTTCAGGGTTCCTCGGGTGCAGCGGGCAGCGCTGGCAGTAAAGGTCTAACGGTGAGACTGTTTCAGCTGACTGCGTTCAGCTTATGACATCATCCCTCCAGCTGGCTCTGAGCCACAAGCTGCAGCGTTCAGCAGAACAAGTCACAAGTTTAAAGATAGACTAGGACAAAGTCGTCTATCCCTTTGCTGGATCATATTCTCTCATAGTCAATGAGTAGAACATACATCAATCCATAGCGGCTACTCTTCAGCTTAACACACCCACTCTTCCTGAAAGGCTGTCCCAGTCCGTGTTCAGCTCATTTCTAAGGTGTTGGATGAGGTCAAGGCTTTTGTGCCTGTTCACCAAAGTGGGGAGACTATTGTACTTAAAGACAGGTATTGTTCATTGGGGAACATTGTCATGATGAAACTTTGAAAAGGAAACACTTACTTTAGGCTGATGTAAAAAAGGTGGAATCAGACGTTTGTCAAATAATCATTGTGTGCTGTGGCAATGATTTCTCTGTATTGACAGCGTAAAAAACAACACATCAGTTGTTTATTATGTTACACTTTCCCTGTCCCAAGAATGCTTTCTAAAGAGCTTAAGTTGTACGGCTGCTGAGTAACAAGTTCTGTATTAACAAATGAACAGCCTCCACATTATCGATTGCTCAGGATAACAAAGACAAATGCATCCGTTAAAGCGTCTTAAACTCTTAATCACCAATACATTATCCATAGTGACACATAGGCAGGAGCCTCATGAGTCGTGAAATGACCATGAAACAATGAGACAGCAGATTAAGCAGCTATAAGTACAGTGCTCAATCAACTATCTCAGACAGGTAAATAAACAGCTCAGTGTTGGTGCACTGGTAATGAATAACAGTTCCACTTCTGTATTTTTGTTCAGGCCAGCTACTCCTGTTTATTTTTCTTGTCTCATCCCACTCTGTCCCTTTTCACTTCTCATTTTGTTTTCTTGTTCCTGATAAATTTTTGATGACTCTTTTTCTTCTTTTTAGGGTTTTCAAGGAATTGCTGGAGACAGAGGAGCAGATGGCCCGCCAGGTTCTTTTGTACGCATTGTTGTCATTCTGTGGTTGTTTCCTTTTAAAGACAAAGGTTTGGAAGTACGACAGAGGATTTGATTTCAGTGAAATTGAGTTTTTCAGAGAGAAACAGATCCTCCTTAGCATACAAATGGAGAACATTGTGAATCTATTAGCTGTGAAGAAAGGGTTTAAATGTGAAGTGTTTTTCTGATGTTTGATCTGATATCTAAAGTAAGCTGAGCAAAAACATTGCAGTGAAGCAATCTTCCAATCTAACGACAGACAGACTGTTTTCTGTGCAGTGATTTCTTTCAGAGCACAGCTGACCTGCAGCGTCCATGTTTACAGATCACCTTGAAAGTGTTTGAACTGATATAATGTCCATGCAGTTCTGCAAATTGAAGTGACTGATCAGATAATCAGGTGGTACAGATTGCTGGACATTTGGTGATAGTGTTTTTATCTCACAGGGGCCACCAGGGAAATCAGGGCCTCCAGGATCACCAGGACCCCTAGGAGACAGGGTGAGTGCTCTGACTTGAAGCAGTCATGACCTCCATCACATTTACACCTAGCTCTGTGCTTCATGTGTGTCACTATGTGTTATGTAGATGTGTGCTTGGCATGTGTTTTCTCAGGGTTTCACAGGAAAGCCAGGCGTGGAGGGACCTCAGGGCCCAGTAGGCATGTATGTAAGTGAATCCTTAGCAGGGCATATACATGAATGCACCTATACTACGTTCCTACAGCTGAAACATCATGTATGCAGTATATGAACTACAAGAACAGTATACTGTCACAATTCATTATAAATACAGTTTATTGATTTTCCTGCTAATAAGAAATTGTTTTGTGAATTATGTTCTGTTGAACTGTAATTTTAAGATTCCTCCATCAACTAAAAGAGAAGTGGAAATGAATAAATGTAGATAAATTCACATTTAAAAACTAGAGTTAAAGAATAGAGTCAGTATCTTTTTTCCTAAAAAATAAAAAATAGACTCGTACAAAAGTAATGCCACTCAATCACGTATGAGCCTCCTTACAAGGTGTTGGGGTTGACTTTGACTGCAGAGACCTGCCTATATTTTGATGTTTTGGTTGACTCGGTTCTCTATTAATTGGAAGGTTGGCGGTTTGATCTACGGTACATCTTAAAATGTCTTTGAAAAAGAAACTGAACACCAGGTTTCCCCTGAGGGCACATATATTGGTATAAAACTGAGAATGAATTAGTTCAGTAGAAAAAGCACTTTAAGTGGTCAGAATAGGTACTATAGGTACAGTCCATTTACTAATTAACTTGTTATTTAGTAATCTTATTTCATTCTTGGTAAGAAAGTATTTTGGCATACACTTTCGTCACTTTGATAGATACACCTGTATGTGCTGCTGACAAATCTGCATGGTGCTAGCATACCACCATGTGTTAGAAATGTTTCTTGTTAATGTTGCTCATGGTGTTCTCGGGGCAAAGGGGGTCCTACCTAGTCTTAAAAAGGTGCTTCTAATAAAGGCATGATATAAGAGTGCTTGTGTAAATAAACCATCAGATATAAATGACGTTGTGTATGAAGTGAAATCATGAGCTCTACCCGTAGTGTGTAAGCTGTCCTACAGATTTAAATTCTTACAACTCTTCGGCTAATGTCGAATGATCCTTGGTGAGCCGTTGTGACATAAGCAGATGATTAATGTAATTCTGTCATCTGTTGTTCCTTCCACTGACAGGGTATCCAGGGAAGCGTGGGCATGCGTGGGCCTCCGGGGTTCATTGGAGAAAGGGTAAAGTCCTCTGTCTCTCTGCATCCTTTAATGTCAAAGCTGTTTAAATGATTAAATTGATTGAAGAAGATCCGGAGAAGAGCGTCAAACATGTTGTAAATAATAGTCAAGAGTGTTAAACTGGGCAGATCGGGGAATAAAATACCCATTTTCAATAACAATCATAATCTCCTCTTTCCGTTCTGCATCAGGGTGAGCCAGGTTTACGAGGTTTTCCTGGGCCTGTTGGGAAGCCAGGACCTGCAGTAAGTGTCTACAAGTATTTTTTTTTTTTTCTATTTCCAATTTTCTGACCCCTGGGACCCGTATAAGGGAATATGAGAGTCGGACTGAGGGGTTTGGACAGCAGCTGTAATAGGATCAAACCGAGGAGGGTTGGGTAAATAAAAGGTAAACCAGTGAAGTGTGCAGCTGCTGTGCAGGAGCTGTCTGTTTATGTGGGCAAACAGGCCACTGTGATTTATTTTGTTTGGGGCCACTGCTGGCAAATCTAATGGCAGAGAGACAGAGGACCAATAAATTGCTCCAGTCCCGTCCTGCCTGTCCCCGAGCTGCCTTCCAGGATGCCAGGTGACATCCTCAATGACAAAGCATTTTTATTCCAGATGTTATAAACCCAGTCCACTGTGCAGGTTTTGTTAGTGCATCAAGAAAACTAGCGCCAATGTATGTCATCTCTAAAGCTTCCCATGGTTAGAGAGATTTAATTTAGGTAAATATTTGGTCAAATGTTGTTTAATATGTACAGGGACAGTTGTGAAGTAAAGACCTGTGAGTCTGTCTGCCCACTTCTGATGGTCACTTGGTTCACTTCACGAGGTTTGTTTACTGAACAATATACCACTGTGTTCTTTAAATGCATGATTATCTCCTAATGAGGGAGAACAGATGTTCAGAAGTGCCAGCCTGTTCTGCAATACACAATAAAGGGGGGTGAATTTTCAATCACATCAGGTCACCTGCAATGTGTGACAGCTGCACTCGCAGTAATGACGACGCCTGTGTCAGCTTTGTTTTATCAGTATATTAGACACATCAGTATATAGGATGCAGCAAACTCTTTAGATGAAAACATAGGTATTAAATGTTTGTCTTCTATACCCGATCTTAGGGTATTTATAACCAGCTAGTTATATACCAGCAATATATATATTCATTATACATATCTTAAATCTCACTGCTGAGCAGATGTGTAATGAACCTTCAACAGGTTGAACTTTTGTTCAGTATAATAAATAATGATAATGCTGTGGAGTGAAGTGAGAAGAGCTGTGAAGGTAGGAGGCTTTTTAATGAGAAAACGCAGCAGGCATCTTACACAGAACACATTACTACCTCAAGTGTTAAACTCATGCAAGGACTCCTTTTGTTCATTGTTCTATAAAACACACATGTACACACACATATAGGTACACACACTATAATCTCTAATGAAAGTCAATTCATTGAATATGTATTTTAATAACTTTAAAAATCATTTTCCTTATGTCGTTTACTCTGCTGTAGCAAGTACTAAAAAGGAGCGGTTAAACTTTCTGGAAGGTCTTCAAAGTTTTTCCCATAAATCAATCCTCTTCTCTTGGTTGGTTACATTTGGGAATAAGAAAATCCATCTTGTGTCCAAAGAGTCGCACTGTCAGTGACGAAGCTGGGACTGTTTTCTCAAGTTAGTTTCTTGTCCACAGTTCTCCCTGCAGAGCCATTAAACACATCTTCTGCACACTCACATGGTAGCCACTGTTGTGGTGAAATCCATCAATCTGTCATGGAGTGAAGAGATGAAGCGCTGAGGATGTGTATTCACCAAACTCTTTATACGGCTGCAAACTGAATGCTGTTGTCCACATCACTGAGAGTGTAGAAAGCCACACTTTGTGTTGTACATTTAGCTAAGAAAAAGTTTTTCAAATCTTCACATCTTTACTTCAGTCACAAAGAGAATAAAATACTTTTGAACATGTACTCTAAGGAGAATCTTCTTGACATTTTTCATCCTGTGATTTTCTTTTAAAAAGTCTTACGATTCATTCCTTATCACTCTCAGTTAACACAAACTACCACCATTTTTTATTTCTTTTAAGTTTTTTTTATAAGCTATAAAACCAGTGAGCCAGATAAATCTTCTGATCACTTTAATAACATACACCAAACGTCTCTCACTAAGTAACTTACAACTATCCCTGGACTCAGAAATTCCATTTTATGTTGCTAGTTTGTTGCTTTTTCAGCTTTTTACAAAAATTGCTCTTGGAAACGAGTTGGACCAGTAAACTTCATGCAAAACCAAAGGAGTAGTTTCACAACTGGTTTCACCCCAGTCAGGTTTAAAATCAGGATGCCTGATTCGCCCCCAAAAATCGATCAATACTGTGTGTTACAAAACACACACTTATGGAACTGGTATTGTAAGTTAAAAACCCAGGAGTAAATATATATGTGGACAGCATAAAATTCAATAATGCAAATGTACATTTGTTTAGATTGACAATACTGAAAGAGGAGAGTGAACCTTTCCCGCTGGAGAAGAAGCTCTTCAAGTTATGAACCATTAAAACTATCTTTTGACCCAATATGATCACTTCATTTTGTATTTCTTGTTTTGTTTATTTTTCTCTGCATCAGTTTGTTCTTTGACCAAAAACACTTTTTTATGAAGTGTTGAAAATCTTCAGAGAGACGAAGGCACAAATGTTATTAGGAAGCTTTGACCTCAGATGTTCTTTTTCTTAATTTTTCACACAGTGCTCAGACAAAGGTGTGAACTGTGGGTGTAATCATCATGTTCTGACTCGTCTGTTTTTCCTTTTTCAGGGTCCGTTAGGTCCTACAGGAGAGAAGGGACCCCGGGGACCTCAGGTGAGAGAACCCTAACTAAACAGGAAAGAGATTCTGCTCTAAATTAGAGAAGACCAAATCATTAGCTTCAGCAATCATTATAATGCTGCTGGTTTTATATCATGTACTTATAATTCAGAGTCACAGTTATTGTTTCTGAAGAAATTCTCATTTAAAATCCAACATAGAAAACATGTTTTTCAACATAACATTGACTGATTACTGATTTTTTTTTTCTTTGTAACATTGCTCAAAGGAAAGTCAGGTGATCAAAAACATGCAAAACAAAAAGTTTGTAGATGTAGAGCTATCATTTTGGAAAAAAAGAAAATTCAAAATAAAAGTCATGTTTATTAAAAATGATTGTGTGAAATGTAGAGATTCCAGTTTTCATAATGAGAAAATCAGGAAAATGTGAGAATGTGAGTTTCACTGATCTATATCGATCTCTCCTGATGTACAGGGTCGGCCTGGAGATGAAGGCTCAACAGGGATACAAGGCCCAGTAGTAAGTTTTAAAGTTCAATACTTTGCATCTTGATGTCTGTCAGGCAGCACAAGGGTTCATCATTGTGTGTTACAGGCTCACATGTTTGTATTAGAGTAGCATTTAATGGAACCGTTGGAAAAAAAACATGATGTGCACAGCAGGAAGTTTGTTAAAAAGTTTCCATTGAGTTCCAAAGAAAACGATGTAAATGATGCAGGGTTCTGTATGTTCACTCTACCTGACAGGCGCTCGTCCACTCTGTCAGGATGGCTGTGCACAAAAAGCATTTTCGGATTGTAGGAACTTTGTTGTTGAACTGTTGGAACCCTCCCCATTTTTTATTGATTCAATACCACAGGAACTATCAACAATTGTAGTTCCTTCAGCCCTGTTTAGAGGAACCTCTTTAGCCCCTGCTTCAGAGTAGGTACTCTCCCAGCACAAGAGGGACTTTGAGTGACGTAAGTGCACTGTGATTGGTCCATACGTCAGTGTTAGTTGATTTGTTGAATACAAGAGCCAATCCAGTATCAGCAACCGCCATTTTTATCTCCCTCTGTGAACGTTAGCAGATAACAGTAAATGAATGTCAGTAAAATATCTCAGAATGGAAAAAATCACAAATGGGCCGAGAAAGAGGGTTCAGGCATTATTGAGTCTTTATGTGACAGAGGAAATACAACACGCCTCATCCCATTGAATTATTTTAACATCTGACGTCCTTCTCTGAGAGCACCGACCTCCTGAAGCGCGACAGTTTTTCTTCTCTGTTGCATTTATGTTTTTTGCTCAGTTTACATCAGTTTATCTGGGAGTGTTTTCAGTCAGTAGTAAAATGGCCAAGGACCCATTTATTGACTTTAAAAAGGTGATTTAAATGATGGTAATTATTGATATTCCTATTGATAAAGTATTACTAACAGTCAATAAAATATTCCTTAGAACCCTGAGGACATGGCAGCTGTCATGCTTTGACTGGATTTCCTGTATTGACTAATGGTCTGAAGGGAAACACGTGTACGGGATTGTGTTTATACTTTGATCCTTCATCATCTTATTAAATAAAAACTGATTTGATCAAATGACTCACAAATTAAAGACCTACAAAGCAATAACACACTAAATCATAAAAAAACACTCAACCTGCCAAAATAAAAGATTAAAGATGATATCCCTGTGAGAGTCTTGATTTAATGCTAGGAGAATCAAAATCATCTGAAATGTACATGGAACAATGACATTAAATTAGATTATCTGAAGACTGCTCTCTAACTGGTGTGATTTTTAGGGCCCTCAGGGTCTTCCAGGGTCTAATGGAGCAGCAGGAAAACCTGGACCCAGAGGAAGTCCAGGCCTCCCAGGACCTCTGGGGCCACAGGGGCCAGCAGGAATCCCAGTGAGTGGGTACCTACAATTAACTGCTGCTCTTACTTCCATATTCCAGACTATTTTACATTGTGTAAAAATGTAAATCCATGAGTTTTTTTTCATTTGCACACAGTTTCTGTACACGTTGTTGACCTGTCATAACACACAAACCGAGAACATGTTAATGTTTGTCCTCAGGGCCCACAGGGTGCTGATGGGTTATTAGGAGCAGCAGGTGAACGAGGACAAAAGGTAACCTACAGTGCATATACAGTGTAAGCATGTAATGTATATCCTTGTATGTGAAGCCTTTATTTATGCTCTGTTAATTAACTAAAACTGTAACTTTCAGGGTTTACCCGGCTCATCTGGTGATGCTGGCCCCATAGGACTAGATGGACAACAGGTAGGTTAAGATCTTAGAAGCAAAGAATACAATACTTTCATCAACTTTTCAAAAAGCATATTTTTTCACCTGTTTTTTTAAGGAGTGTATTTATTTATCGTAAACATTAAGCTCATAGTTAACTACTTATGAAATGAAAATGAGGTTCCAGTGTAGCTTAATTGCTTTGTTATAGAGGAGCCAAGAAAATATTATGAAACAAAAATGATACATCACTTATAAACTTGTTGTAAAAATTGTGACTTAAAGGTGTAATATGTGACTCTCAGAGTACAAAGCAGCAGTCTCTGAAACCAAAACAAAGCTTACCTCCACTATCCCTCAGTGCAATGCTTCCTCTTCTCCCCCACCCCTCCCTCAGCGTTCAAGCTGAGTGCTGCTGTTTGTAAGACTGATCTTAACTGGAGTGTTAGGATCACACTGATTATCCATCTGCACAATGGGCGGCTGTGGATAAAGTCAGTCGTCTCAGCCGGAAGGTTGGGGTTCAATCCCCAGCTCCTGCAGCCACATGTCCGATGTGTCTTTGGGCAAGAAATTTAAGCCTGAATTGCTCCAGCTGCTTCCTCAGCAGCTTATGAATGTGTATGAATGAGATTATTAACTTCTGATGGTCACTTTACATATCAACCTCTACCAGCAGTGTGTGAATGTGTAGGTGTGACATGCGGTGCACTTGCACTTTGAGAAGTCAGAAGACTAGAAACATGCTATACAAGCTCACGTTCATTTACTATTTACCTTTCACAAATTGTGTCCTCATCAGGGTCTGCATGGGCAATCAGGAAGTGAAGGCCCACCTGGACAAAAAGGAGACCAGGTCAGTGATGATTCCTGAGGGGTTATATAAATCTCAAAGAACTTGAGAAACCCCTGAAAGCCATTTCATTTTGAATGATGTGAGGCCATGTTGACCATGTCAATCTTCAGCCTCAGGTGGGATGAAATTATTGACAGCCAGCCATGTACATGCATTGAAAAGCCTACAGTCGATATGTGTATCTGACTCCTGTCGCCTTATGTTGTCATGTTTGACAGGGGGACATAGGGCCGTGTGGTAACTCTGGTTCTCCAGGGTCCACAGGAGAGAGAGGTCTCGAGGGCCCTAAAGGCTTACCTGGACCTCCAGGACCAGCAGGCAAAGAGGTCCGTGCATCTATCTGCTTTTTACAAACATAATTACAGACTCACATGTGTTCAACTGCTGCCTCATAAAAGACTGAGCAGCTCCACAGGAGGTGATTTTCCAATTCAGTGAAGAATTGAAGGACCTCATCACATCACCATTACCTCCAGCCTGTTTATTGCATGAACTGAAGAGTGTGTTGTTATGTTGAACAGATGTGCTTGTTTTATCTTTTTATTCCTTGTTAGCACTACAGACTATTGGCAGACTCAAAATATTTCAGGTGCTTTATGAGATATGTTTAAAAAATGTTTTGAAAAGAAGCACAATCACTGTTACCTAAACCGTGAAATTAAATTTTACCAATGATGCAATGATGGCAGCACTTAAATCAGATTCCAGTAAGGCTTTCCAAATGTTTATTATACAACAACAAGATGAGCAGAGAGCTGGCAGGGCTTGAAATTTCAGTTTTACCTTGAGTTATCACAGAAATGTCTGTTCCACAACCTGGAAATGTGCCTCCTTTTTGGAAAGCATCAGAATATAAAACATTTATGGAGTCCAGGAGAGTCCTAATAGAGTGTGTAATTACCTTTTTGTGTTCTAATTGGTATTAAAATATGATTTTCCAATCTGGGCTTCAGGGAAAAACCTTTCTCTAGAAGAAAGGGCAAAGAGCAAAAAGAAAGAAATAATCTGAAGAGAAATGCAGGAAAATTTGATCAAATTCAGCTTTACTGTCCACTAAAAGCTTAATGGCATCCATCTTCTTGTAAAATTAAATGGCACACATTTATTGGCATACCACCCAAAATATGTTTCTGTTGTTTGAGTCCAAACTTAATCAACTCCAGTTTCTTGTCCATTCCTCTTTAGGGTGACGTCGGGCTTCCTGGTGAAGCGGGAGGTCCTGGACCCGAAGGGGATAAGGTCAGTTTCACATGTCACATGTTGAAGTTCATCCTCTTCCTGTCTGTGATCAGAACGATCATTGTGTCGGTTTGATTTTGAGTGACCTGCAGGTTCTGATCAGACCCTGGTTGTTCCCCACAGGGACAGGTGGGACCTCTCGGTTTATCTGGTCGAGAAGGCCCTTGGGGAGCGCTTGGAGACAATGGTGAAAGAGGCCCGAAGGGGGAGAAGGGCAACATTGGACTAATGGTGAGAAAAGTTATACCATACTTGTGTGTTTGATATGAGTCTTTACTAAGATTAAATGACAAGCTGTTGGTGTTTATATTTACATTGGATGTGTTTAAGATAAGTCAAGTCAAATGATAAGTAAATGTGTCAGAGGTAGAGTCGTGTCTCTTCCAAAAGGTTGGGGGTTCGATCCCCAGCTCCTGCTGTGATATGTCGAAGTGTCCTTGGGCGTGACCCTTAACCCTTAATTGTTCCCGCTGCCACAGCAGCAGCATGTGATTGGTTATGAATGCATTAGTTAATACTGATGGACACAGCCTCTGTCATCAGTGTGTGAATGTGTAGGTGTGACCTGTGGTGTAAAATGCCCTTTGATTAGTCAGAAGACGAGAAAGTGATTTACCAGCTCAAGTCCATTTACCATTAAATGCTTGTTATTATTATTATATCTTGATGTAGAAAACAGATGCATAAAATCTAGATTTATAAATCAAGAACATTTTTCTCATCATGTAATCATTAGTCATGTATGAATTGTCTTAATGCAGACCATGTAATATTTCTAAAATCTGAGGACTTAACATTTTACCAGAATTCAAATCAATCAGAACCCCTCAGGACTAGTTCATTGATTTTGATTAATGAACAGCATAAATGGAATATTAAAAACTGTTTATCCTCCTGAACAGGGTGAACCAGGTCTGATGGGTGAAGGGGGACCTGCAGGTCTCCCAGGGTTACAGGTGAGTTTGTTACCAGTATGAGATTCACATTTATTGATTTCATCTTACAGTTGCAGTGTGTTTTACCTGTTTTCATGCATGTTCACACTGAATACAATATTTATTATTCTCTGTTTTGTGTTTGTGAATATTTTAGGGAACCATTGGCCCCCGGGGACCCTCAGGGCCAGATGGACCTCAGGGCCAGAAGGTAACATTGACCAAGTAACAAGCTGCTGGAATGGGCTCACTGATGAAAATTGTATTTTATTTGAACAGAATCAAAATGTATTTTCAACCAATATATCACTTGTAGCTACATGTTTTCTTTATTTAAGTGATGGTATTTTTTTTGTTACATAAATCAGTTGTACCCACCAGTGATAATCCACAGATGATACGTCACTTTAGGGTTAAATGTGCATTGTTTGTTTTGGTTTGAGAATGTCTGATGTGATTACTTACCTCAACAGTTTAAAGTCAGTGTTTCCCTTGTTGAACCTTTTCTAGCTTTTTAACTAATTTTAGTTTCAGAATGGATCCAAATGATTCTTATTGAATTTAACAAGGATTTTCCTGTCAGTCTACCAGCTAACTTTTGACCGACAGCGACAAAATAACTTACATTATCCTAACTTATTCTATCAAAAAAAACAAAAAAACATCTTAGCTTTAACTTTTAAGTTATCACTCTACATGAGTTCAGATCCCCCTCAGAGTCACTCTCTGCACAAGGTCATGACTGTGACCTTGTCAGGTTGACGCCTGATTCAGGTTTTCATTGTGGACAAAATGGCACAAAGTATAGGGGACTCATCAGTACTGGATCTCTGTATTCCCCAGATTGAGAGGACCCCTGCCACACCAGGCACTTACTGTATTTCTCCATGATCACTTTTTCCTATCTTGAGTACATCACCTGCAGTGCTGTGTGAATCAAATCAGTGAAAGCATAAAGTCCTCTTCAGTTCAAGTCCAGAAAAGACATTAATGATATTTATCCATCTCACCAGGGGGAGTCAGGCCCTGCTGGAATTACTGGACCTCCAGGGTCAGAAGGCCCTCAGGTAAACTCTGATTCTATTAATGATTTTGTACAACATGATGTACGGTACAGCTGCATGAGGAAAGTCATCTCTTTGTTCTCTGTTTGTTTTGTTTGAAGGGAATATCTGGTGCAAGAGGTGTCAGAGGAGACACAGGGGGGCTGGGACCACCTGTACGTATCACAATGCCACACTTAATTTAACACATCCTGCATTTGACAGTTGTCCTCCCCTTGTTGTAGTGGTTGTACGACGTTAGCAGAATTCAGATTTTGTTTCAAATTCTCTTCCTGCAGTGCTGCTGTTCCTAATTAATGTACATGATTTCCCCAATGTTCTGTTACACTAGTTAATGAAGAGATCAGCTAGCTAATTACATTGTTAAATTTGAATAGTTAAAGTAATGTGGTGCACATTTTCTGAGTGAAAACAAAGTACACAAGGAGGTTTGTCTCATCTACAAAAAGATCTGTCACACTGCACCAGCTGTAGCTCAGTTTGGTTTGTAGACATGCTAGTCTCTGGAAGATGACATTGTGACCGGTCTCCCATGTCGGTCCATTCTTAAAAATATTTGATAACTATTGGATGGATTTATTTTATTTTAAAGGGAACGTGCAATTTATCAGCATTCCAATAAAGATAATTAATCTGATGTGTTTTACAGAGAGATAATAGCTCAAAGTGATGAGCTTCTATATAACCTGGTCCTATTGAGATCATGTCATCGCCCACTATCTGCCCACATGTCCTGTCTCTCTCAGGCTGTCCTGTTAAATATCGGAGAATCTACATAATAATAATAATAAGAAGAAGAAGAAAAATACCAGACTGCTGAACTCTCATCTCTCATTCTCAATCACTGCCTTGCAGGGTCCAGTGGGACAAGTTGGACCTCAGGGAGACAAGGGAGCTAAAGGAGAACCAGGGCCCCAAGGAGAGAAGGGAGAGCCAGGAGATCCAGGTCCACAAGGGGAACAGGTTTGTGAGGTTTCCATCTTACATGTATCTATTGTATGGCATTAATCCAGCCTCAGTATATTATCAAAGTGGAAGTCTGCATGTTTCTACCTTCTTCATTAGTACATGTGTGAATTTTAAAATGTGTATACACTGCAGAACAATCCATAAAACTAGCTCAATAATGTGAATTACATGTGCAGGGGGAAGACGGTCTGCCAGGAATCCAAGGTCCTCCTGCTCTACCAGGGTTAGAGGTGAAAACTAAACCACTACTAAGCACTTTCTATTTGTCCTATGAATTACATTTCTGAAGATTGCTTTTTATTCCTGCTACAGCTCCTTGAATAATTTATTTTGGACTTTTGCAGGGGCCTCCAGGAGAGATGGGACCCCAGGGTGCTGCAGGTCCCACAGGGGCTCCCGTAAGTCTAGCTGTGGATGATGAAATGATTTGCTTCCTGCTTTATAGATAATTTTAACTTTTGTTTGGTAGTGATTATTAATGTGGGGGGAAAAATCTGAATAATCCAAATGACAAACTGTGACCGCTTTGCAGGGGGCGTATGGAATACCAGGACCTGAGGGGAAAGAGGGCACGAAAGGGGAGAAGGTAAGATTTTTATGAAGCAGAAGAATCTGCCTCATTAAAAGATAGAGCATGTTACATAATCTAATAAATCATTGAAACATTTAGCAAAGTAAAGTCATAGTTTGGAAATGTTTTGTGTAGATAACAACACACCAGTCTGCAGGGCTCCCCGGCTTTTAAAGGGAATGATAGCTGACACTCTGAATGGTTTGAGCCATGTAACTCTCAAAGCACACTTATATGCAATCGAGATACTTAATCCAACCTCTTTGTGCCCACATTGTGTACAGCATAACTAGAGAAATGTAGTCGTCCATAATCACTTTGCAACAAGTGCTTTTGACAGCATGCTTTACGTTGACTAAATGGGGCCCAATATCTTAAAGGGGCTATATGTAACTTTCAAAAATACTGAGTTTGTAGCGATACTGCAGGCCGTTAGGTGAACTTCACCAGTAACCTGTTGCTCGCTCTCCCTCGCGTGCTCGTACGTACATAAACGAGCATCATCATCGGCCGTGAAACACTGGATATTTACCGTCATAATGTTTCCAGAGGAGGTAAGTGGTCATACACATGTGAAAGTCTGTGAAGGAGTCTGTGGGTCTGTATTCATTCTCCATCCTACAAACGACAGTCTCAGCAGGTGCTGGCTGAGAGCAGGAGTGTGTGATGAGTTGGTCTACCTTTGAGAGCTCCTAGGGTGGATAGAAGTGTGTGAAAGACGGCCTCTGGCTGTGGAGGTGAAGACCGGGAGTGTGTGATGAGTTTGTACTGTTGATCTCTGTAAGCGGAGTGGAGTGAGGAGGACGTTGAGAACGTGCATAAAATGTCACTTCCTGGAGCTTTTGCGGAAAATACGACCCGGGGAAAAATTTTATACAGGCAACACAGATAGACAGTGAACATCTACTTTTTCACATCAGTTAACCGTTCACTTATTAATGAGCGATAAAAAAACGATTTATACATGTAAAAGTTACATATAGCCCCTTTAAACGTGAACTTATCAGTTACATTTCCTTACCAGCAGGGGGCATCTCACGATATTTTAACTCCTAGAACGAAGTTTGATCAGTGACAAAGATATCCATACGCCATTCAGATGTGTGAATGATTTCTCCCTCTTTTTTTTCTTCGGTTACAACATAACTGTGTCTTTATATGTCTCACTTCTGAAGTTAATGGTTTTACAAAAACCCAACAATCTTATTTGAAGTGACCAGTTTGTGTTTGACTTTTGAAGGGAGATGATGGAAAGAGTGGATCACCAGGGAGGACGGGTCACGTTGGAAGGAGGGTAAAAGCTTTTAGTTCTCTTTAATAGAAGCTTTACAGGTGAAAAGTCACAAAATAATAAATATCATGTTAATATCTGTGTTTTAATACTCGTGCTGTTACATGTTTACAACTTAGAGAGCCTTTGATTACCCTTGAAAATAGGACCGACCTTTCCTGCAGATAATGTAGTGTAGTGCATGTGCATGGAATAAAAAGGGACATGGGCAGAAACAGCACTGTCTCTGTACTGCTTCATACATTAATCATCAGATTGTCTCATGTGTCACCTCTCATTGAAAAACATGACAAACTTATCCTTAGGGGAAACGGGGGAAGGCTGGAGTCAGAGGGACCAGGGGAGACAGAGGACCAAAGGTGGGATACATGAAAAGAGGCTTAAGGCTTTGTGCTCGTCAGATTTCATTATGATGCAAGAGAAAAAAATATGTGTGTGTGTTTGATCTTTCAGGGTGAAAAGGGAGACACGGGACTAGTTGGCATCCCCGGGTGGCCAGGGCTCATCGTAAGTTATTTTATTTAGTCATTAAACATCATAGATAGCTGGACATATGTGCACTTTATTTCTAAAGTTGTCCATGCAGCAATCTATTTCAATGATTTTCTAGTGAAAGATCAATAAAGTCATCATTTCAGGATTAAAGTAAGTTTAATTTGTCTTTGGTCTGATGTGCTCTTTTTGATTGGACTATTATTTTTTGTCTCCAAGGGAACTCCTGGCTTACAGGGAGAGTCGGGGGATGGCGGTGAAAAGGGGAAAGAGGTAAAAAAGAACATATAAGCCTGACACAGATGACAGAGAATTTCACTCTGCTTGCCTCTGAATGTTTTTCATTAAATATTTAAATGTACTTTAAGGCTGTTTGCTCAAGTTTGTTCATGAAGGATATCTTTAAATTAACTCGGATCAAATATACAGTGAAATATGAATACAAAATTCTGAAGATAACAAAAGGAGGAAATAATACAAAATGTTTGTTTAATCTGTATGATATATAAACAGATATGGATATATAGTACCTATTTAATATGTAATATGTTAATCTCAGTTCAGACTGGTGTAGAACTTCTCAGCCTCACTGTTCTTTATATTTCTTATTGTGATGATTTGCTGTCTGAGTAAAGGTGCAGGTTTAAATGTTTTGTTTGTGTCTTCAGGGTGAGAAAGGAGACATGGGACTGCCTGGACCACCTGGAGCTGACGGCACAAAGGTAAGAGCTGTGAAGGCTTTCATGGTTTTGTTCATTTTTGTTAAAGGATAAAAATCAGGAGTGATCAAAAACATGAATAACGACTATTCTATGAATGTTACCCATCATCAAGATTTAAGAGGAACATACTAATTCACTAGATAGGCTCACTTTGTATAGCGTTGTTTCATGGCAGGTTTGCAATTCAAGCACAGGCACTCTGACAGCGGAGGCCTGTGCAGGAAGTCCTTCTTTCTAATTTATTTACTGGTGTGTTTTTTTAATCCTGTTAAGAGTTCACCACTGGACTGAAATTCACTTTTATGATTCATTTTAGCTTCTAATCAAGAAAATATGTTAACATGAATAGAGGAAAATGTTTCTATTGTTTTCATGAATCTGTAACTTTGACTCCAATAAGGCCAATAATTACCTGGACATAAAAATGTATGAATATTTGTATAAAATCAATTCATAACAAGTGCTATCTTGAGACACTTCACAAAAAGTAATGTACCATGAGGAAAACGTTTGGCAACATTGAGCAAGTGATAGCAAATATCATGTTGAGAAGCCGCCTGCTGCCACTGTGCTGGGATTGGAAAGCATGCTTATGTTAACATGTAATGTATGTTTCTTTCAGTTTAGCTGTGGGTTAGTAGAAAAATGTTTTCCATTTCTTAAAAAGACAACTCTTTCTTGTTCAGGGTATTCGTGGTTCTTTCGGGCTGCCAGGTCCACAAGGCCGCAAGGGAGAGCAGGTACACAAATTAATGTGTCTTGTGTTTTTAAGCTTGAACTATTACTATTTTTTATATCATACATTAAACAATTATTCAAATGTCTGGATCCTTTTCTATTTCTAGGGAAACATTGGTTTTCCAGGACGGAGGGGAACACCGGGGATGCCAGGCCTGCCTGTAAGCGTCTCTGTTTGAGCTGGCTGTGTAACTCTTCTTTAGTGATAGATTGTTATAGGGTTTGTCTTTTATCTAGTTGTTTGTTTTTCTGCCTTCTTCTATAAAAATAACTTTTCTTCTTTGGTCTTCTTTGTATTTGCGATTTTCATTTATTACTTTTTATCTGGAATTTTAAGTATTTCAGCTGCCACTCAGATTTTTTAATCCCATCCTATCTGAAAAATGTAGACAGAACAACTGTAGAAAATGTGATGGAAATGTTTTTTTGTTTTTACATAATAACTCAAGTCCTTCCTGTAGAGCAAAGTCATCTGTTCTCCGGGTCCCAGACTGTTGAATCATTCACAGTTCAGCAGCATATAGTGATTTTATTCAACAGACTGTGTCTTGAGGGGAAAAAATCTAATGACTAAGGTTATGAAATCTGTGAGTTATGGCTGATAAGGTTCTTAATGCAGCAGATAAAAGCACTCTGAAGCTCGTCGTTCATAAATCCACTTCACAGAATATAATCATACTAATGCTCTTTTCATCTCCTGTTCTCTGCTCTGTTTCAGGGTTTGTTTGGATTAAAGGTATGATATCATCATCTTGTCCTGACAGATCAAAGTCACGTCAGCTCTTTTTCTCACAGTTATCTCAAGGAAACGCCCCAGAGGATTCCTTTGCATTAAGATTGCTCTGCTTTGTCTTGATGGCACATATAATCATAAAGGCGTCACACTTTGGTGCTGGTGTCAGAATGTAATGGGATTTTGCAGCATTTTTTTCTCTATCCATATCAATGTGCTTTATAGAAAATGGTATGCAATTGAGATATAGAACAGTGCATTTATCATTCATGCTGTGCTTATCACATTCCTCCTCCCTGCAGGGTTTAAAAGGCTACCAAGGCTTGCCTGGTCTTCCTGGCAGGACGGGGCTCCCGGTGAGTACCAAAGAGTAACAGGGGGATAAATGAGAAAACATGAGTATAAATAACTATGAAGCTCTTAAAGTGTGCCACATGTTTATATTTGTGCTGCGTGTAACTGATGTGTGAATCTTCTGTGTGTTTTAGGGTCCACCCGGGGTCCCTGGACCCCCGGGAGAGTCACTGAACTTAACTTTGTCTCAAATCAAGGTATGTTTTTTTATTTCTTCAGTGTCCTAGGAAAGCATCATGTACAACCATAAACACATTTACCATGGAGGTATCTGAAGTAAGTCTGTTTGAACAGACATGAACTAAACTGATATATCTTAAACTGATGTTTTCACTCATGGTTGTTTGTGTGTTTTTATTCTCTCTCCTTGTCCAGGACCTGATGTATGTGTCCGATAAGCCCAACTATCCTCTGATCCAGACTCTGCTGGACTCTCTGCAGCAGGAGCTTCGGCTGCTGTTGGATCCTCCTGATGGCAGTAAGGAGCATCCTGCAACCACCTGTCTGGAGCTCTGGCTCTGTCACCCGGACTACAGCAGCGGTCAGTTACTGACAATTATAAATTCAAAACTCATCCATACGGAAGGATGATGGAAACCAAAGAGCGAGCAAACACCATGCTTACAGAGTTTTGTCATTAAAATGTTTTTTATTTTATTTATTTATCCTTTATTTTAGCAGGGAGGACCCACTGAGACCGAGGTCTCTTTTCCAGGTGTGCCCCCTGCAGCAATACAAAAATATAAACATATTAACAGTTAACAATAATAGCATCTAGACACTGAAACACATATTCATACATGTAAACCATGTCCATTTAAATGAATTCACATTGTGAAACAGTTGCAATTTCCTTCCTGAGCTAGTTTGGACACTAGATCTTTAAAAACGCTGTATGAAACAAGAGAGGGAGACTTAGCTATCCTCTGAAGGTCATTCCACATACTGGGTGCAGCAACACTAAAGGCAGTCTTTCCCCATTCAGTTCTAAACCTCTGCGTTTTCAAAGTGATCCAGTTTTGAGACCTATTCGAATGGCTCATCATACATCATTCTAGCTGTCACATCTCATATCAAGCAGTTTGATAACTTTTCAGATTGTATGTAGCATATCAAACTTATCAAATATTGATATTAAAAGCTTCAAGCATAAACTCTCCTTTAACTTCTAAATATGCTCAGTGTTCAGTTTAAAACATCAACAATGTATTATGAGTCATATTTTATTGTGCATGTACCCTCAGTTACTTTGGATTGTCATCTTTGTATTTTAGTATTCAGTGCTTTTAGTTCTAATATTCCATCTTACAAGATACTTTTAATAATCCAAACATTTATTTAATTGTGCTTTCATTAGCAAGACCACGCTCATATATGCCTTTTAGATATTTAATGATGGATAACCTGAATGATGAGACAGATGAATGTATGTTAAGGTGATGATTATGATGGAAGAGGAGGTTGTCGGTTGGCTGGTCTGGAAGGATGGACTCACTGCAGGGGAGAGGGAGACTCAGGATGGATGTTCAGTATCAAACGTAATTCTGCCCGAGATGATCGCAGCCCAGACTGTGTCCAGAATTAGACGAACGAGATGAAGGGATGAGGAGGGACGGTGAATGGATGAGAAGGAGGGTGAATGGATGAGAGGAAGGGAAGGAGGGTGAATGGATGAGAAGGAGGGTGAATGGATGAGAGGAAGGGAGGGAGGGTGAATGGATGAGAGGGAGGTTGGGTCAAAGAACTGAAACAGCTCAGTAGGCATGTCAGGTGATTGAAGGTGTGGTTAAGGCGTTAACATTTTAACTTCATTAAACAGCCATGTTCATAAAAACTCTGTATTTCTGTTTGAAACATACCAGCCATTTATGATGACAGCAAAACATGCATGTCTTTGATATTTGTCTTACATGTTTTAATGCCCATGGACGATGAAGCTGTAACTTCTTTAATGTTATACTATTATCTTCATGGTATGTTTTTTTTATTTGCCTTCTTTCCTCTCAGTTTTGTCTTGTCTGTGTGATTTATGTGTGACTGTCTAGTGAGTGAGAATGAGAGTCCTCCTTTAATGTCCATGTTGATTGTGTCTATGGACTCAGCGGTGTATAGCTGAACTGTCTCAGGGGCACTGTGAAGGTTTTATGGCCACTTAGCTGGGCTGGTGTCAAATGTTAATCAGTGCTGAACAACAGCAGACAATAAAACAAGATGTTTTATTTTCTCACAGTCATTTGTAATCACATCGATAGATGTGAACGGTTTATTCTATTAGCATCTTACAGTCGTTTTTTTATTGGCTGATTTGTTTTCAAATGTCAAATCAAATTCATATCAGACATGAAAAATGCAACACATTTGAAGGTAACATATTTTTGAGAGAATTCCTCGCAATACTTGATGAAGAATTGATTCATAAACATTAAATGGGATCTAAATTTTCTTAGTCCTTCAGTGTACTCAGCAGTTGATAGTGTGATCACCACTTTGTAGTTCTCTATTACTCTGTGTTGTGTCTATACTTAAATAGTCCTGGACAGCCTGTCCTCCAGTATTTCTGTGGTCTATTTGTAAATGTTGATCTCAACCATCCATGCCGACCTCATCAAGCTCTCGCTATCTTTTCTCTGCAGGAATGTTTTACATTGACCCAAACCAGGGCAGCCCAGCCGACGCTCTGCTGGCTTACTGCAGCTTCTCCTCCACATCAAAACAGACCTGCCTTCATCCTCGAGACTCACAGGTATCAAGACATCAGCAGAGAAAGGGGACAGGAAATTCCCCCCCCCCCCCCCCCAGATCAATGATGTACCCACTAACTAAAAATAGCATGACCTGAATCTCAATTTGGTGAATGGCAGTCAGCTGAGTGTGAGGACGGCCCCTTTGAAGATGTGATTGTAATAGTTAGAGCGTCATTTGTGCATTATCAGTCACTAGATAAATAGATTCACTGACTAAGAGATTATGTGTCTGCCACTAACACACAAACACAGCTGCACACACACACACACACACATTTGCACGTTTCTTCTCAACCATTTTCACGACTAATAAAAATGTTATGTAGAGATTATTTATTTGGCCTTAAAGTAACCCCGACTTCTGGTAAAAAAAAATGTAAACTAAATAAGAAACAAAATCTGACAAACTCTGAATACCTTACACTGATGGCGCTCTCTTACTTGCAAAAGAGTCCAGGGACCGTTTATCCAATCAGGTGCATTCATTGAGGCCACGTCATCGCGTAACCTACAGCCAAAAAGAACAAAATAAAAACATCAAGCGGAGAATTGAGTGCTCCAGCATGATCCCTAGCATGAAGCTGTGGAGCCTTACAGTTAGGAGTCTTTTTTTTATTCACTTCAAATGATATTTAGTTTATTTCTTCTTTCTATTTGAAATGTGAATCATTCTCTCTCAGTGAGCTTCTTCTTTATGATGCTGGGTTTAAAGGTAGATTTGGTAGTTTTTAAGTAATAGAAACACAATGTCCCTTTTTTACAAATGAAAACAATAAAACAAACAAAAAAACACACTGCCGATAGTCAGCTCACAAACCTTTCAACTATTCTCGAATTGTTGTACTGTAACAGTATGTTTAAGAAATCCTTTTCTTGTGTTTGCCATTGTTTAAAAAAAGACAAAGTCTAGCTTCAACATCATTTAGACATTTAGAGATAGAGAGCATAGGGACTGAGTAGATAATACATTGAAATGAGAAAGAGGCTTTTCACCTATTTAAAAAGTTATAGTACTATTGTTGTAAACTCAAGGAAGAATTAAGTTTGAATATACCAAAACATGGAAAAGAGGTAAAATCATGACCATGACTTTTCACTTAAGTTTATTTGTATAAATGAAGTAATGCTGATTTAGTTAGTAACTGTTTTTTTTCTGTTTTTCTCTGTGTAAGTTCTAACAGAAGAAAGTAATCAACAAGGTTAGCTTTGCATGAATAACGAGGCCTCCCTGTGGAAAGGAGCAGAACAATGTGGCTAAATAAGGCACAACATTCATCCAAAGCAAATCAGCACAATCAGGACACAGATTTATTCTCTCATTACTCTGAACTGCAGTCTGAATAAAAACAAGCCCGCTCTCTCTCTCACCTCACACTTTACAACACGTAGCAGACTAAAGAATATGTGAACTGGTCCTGGGCAGCGTGAAGTGAATGCATCGCTCAGCCCGGTATCCAATTTACCTTTTGGTTCATGCTTGAGCTGAATGCTAATCCAGAGTTCATCAGCACAGCTGTCTGGACATCGCTGACCTTCACAAGTCTCTTTTATGAAAGCACTTGCATGGACTTGTATTCAGATTTTCAATTGTGTTCCTTTGCAGTTGCCAATGAAAGCCTGGATGGAAGAGTTCACTGATGAGGGAAGTTTTCAGTGGCTCAGCAGGCTGGAGCAAGGGTTTCAGGTGAGCCATCGTTCTGAAAGGAGCAACAAAAACAGATGTTAAACCCATATATTAGATGTTATCTCAAACTTAGATGTTGAATATTAATCACAAGAGCTTTCATTAGACATTTAGGAGCAGAAGAAATCTGCAGCACATATATCCCTAACATACTGAGACTGTAAATGTACCATTAAAACATTAAGCTAAAAAACATTCATAACTTTAAGACACCCTTTTTATTCCTTTTTTATTTGTTGTATATCTGAATCATCACGAAGCAGTTGATACATGACTTTCTCATTTTGTTATTAGTTTTTCTATCCCGGTGCTAATGTGGTCCAGATGCGTTTCCTGAGGCTGCACAGTCGCTCTGCCGTCCAGAAGGTGACTTACTCCTGCCATCCAGGACACAGACTGGGCGAGACGGATCGAGACGTCAAATTCCTCACTGACACAAGGAAGCAAAGTTACCTCGGAGCTCTTAAAGATTGTGTGGTATGTAGAAAGTTTTCTTCATAGTTTCTCTTTAGCAGATAAAGGGAGTAGGGGTCTTGCTGCTGCTGTTGTTGTGATCATTTTTGTAGAGGTATACTCTTGGCTGGCAAGGGAATAGTCTGAAACATTTAACCCATTGAAACTTCTTCAAAGTAAATCTTCTCATATCTTTAAGAAATAAACAGTGTTTGCACAAGGTTAAGCCTTTAAACCACAGATACACCAAGCAGACATCAAAGAGTAAGTGGTGTTCAAGTTAAAAACTTAACATTTCTTGTCTTGGCAGAAAGGTTGACTCCGAACACAACCTGAAGACTTTAGTTGAAAGCTAGCTGAAAGTCCTGCGCCTGCTTTAGAGGACATAACTCTCCTTACCAGCAGGTGGCGATAGATCGTATTTATCATTCTAAAAGGGAAACTTGGAAATCATTTGACTGCAGATAGGTTGTCATGATAAAGCAGCTTCTAACTACAGTTTTGAACCATGCAGAGGATTTCATAAAAAGAATCCTGCTTATCAAACAACATGTTGTTATAAGGGTGCATTTCCCTGCTCCCACACACCTCGTCATTAAGCTTAACAGCCAATCAGATTGATTAATTTTGCTCAATTGTCCAAAAAGCTCCATATCGGGGCCAAATGTTGTACCAAAGAACATCTGAAAATGAGAGCCATCAGTGCTAACAGATTTCCTGACATTGGCAGATGTCCGACTGCTGGCTTGCTATGTCGGGGCCAATTCTAGTAATTATTTATAAGTGTAGAGCTCATTGTTTCTTTAACATTGGATTGAAGAACTCAACATCCAAGGAGCTGGTGTAAATTGACTAGCAAAGCTATCATTTAAAGGTCAAGGTATCATTATGGGAGTGAGCCTTGAAAATCTTGGATGGAAACACAGGAAAAGTATCTGCTCTCCTGGAAAAAGAGGGAAAGTAGGTAGTTGAAGCCATGGTTGATACAAAACTGAAACAAAATATCTTTCCATAAAGGAACTGATGAGTCACAGGGATTCAATGTAAAGAATATGTTTTCTGTTTCCTGTGCGTCAGCCTGGAGAGGGGAGCCCTTCCGGACCCCGGGAGTCTGTGTTTGAGTTCGAGGACCTGCAGCTGCTCCCGCTGAGAGACGTGGCCGTGATGGAAGGTGGAAACTTCACACACCCGTTTAGCATCACTATTGGACCTGTGTGTTTCAGCTAGATGTGTTATTTAGCTGTGCTGTTCTGCAGGGACTCACAGGTCCAGGACAGAAACTTGGGTCCAAACCCTGGACATCAAGAGGACAGCTGGAACGTCTGTTTTTCCAATTTCTGAAGATGCCCCTTTTCCTCTCGTTTTTGGGGAAGTTTCCCTCAAGTTGAATGACTTTGTTTTTTATGAATTTGAGAGGACACAAGCGTCTCCAGGCTTTTCTCACAGAGACGTAAAGTTTGTTTACAGAGACATTTATCTTGTATTGAATAATTTAAAAATGGTTGTTTTTTTTGTCCTTTTATATACAATGTATTTTATGTGTTTTTGTTTTTTTTATTTTGGACTTCTGTTATAGCTTTCCCAGTGTGTATATAAAAGTTAGACACCCTAACTGACCTCTTAACAATGTGTTTTTTTAATGGAGACACAGCTAGTGTTGTCTCATTGGCGGTATATGACCAGGCCAGTGAAGTGAACGACTTCTTTACTGTTAGTGAACTCAGATGTGTCACTGCTCTCAAGGTGCTAGTCCATTTTTCCTTAAATCCCGGGAAAGAATAGTAAAGGACAGTCATTTTGTGTCATGCAAATTCATGCAGTTTGTTGTCACTTTTTTTTAAATACAGGAACATTTTTTTTTTTTTCTGTTTTGTTTTCTGTTTTATTTTTACATTTCATATATATATATATATATTTTACATCTCAGGTATGATACATTAGTGATAAACTCATGGGTAATTATTCTGCTGTTTTTGCAGTTTTTTGGAGGTCTTTTTTATTGAATTAAAAAGAGACTTGATAAATATTAGGATCAGAAATTTTGAATGTTTAAGAACGACAAAAATCACCAATGAGTTAGTTTTACCAACAAGTATGACATGTATATCTGAAGCCTCCTATATCTTTTCTCCATACCAAAGACTGACTTTGTTGTCAAAGAATTGTAAAACACACTTTCATTACACACAATTTAGTTTGTTTTAGTGTAAAGATACACTATCCTCTTACTATAAATACGGGTTACTGTACATGTAAAACACCAATCATGTATTAATCCACAGCTGAAAATAGTCACTAACAAATGTGCTTACAACTCCTGAGTCCTGTTTCAAAATCATTTGCTGCTACGACAAATGTTTTGAGAAAGGACTGAGCATTTATCCAAACACATTAAGTTACTAAAAGTATGAAATCCTGAGTTTAAAAAATGGGGGGGAGGATATGAAATGCCCATGTTGTATTGGTTGTACTGTATTGCTTCAATATCTTCCTGTGCAGGAGCTGCAGCTGTTACTTAGCTGTGTAGCGTGCTTAATGTTTGGAAAACCAAAGACAGAAGTTTAGCATCCAGAGCTTACAGGTGCACATATTTCATCACGTTCAATTTATTTGACTGGACACTAAAGGTCATGAACAAGTTTGGCTAAGCCCTGCAGAGTTTCCTTGGACCCCTGGTGGAAAAAAAACAACCTATGCCCCCCCCCCCCCCCCCCCCCCCCCCCGCTTAGCTTTGAGTTACTGCTGTCAACCTGAATTTCTTCTTCATTCAATCTAAAAAGGGCTTGGTTCAAGAGAAAAGAAGCAAGCCTTGTAGTTCTTCAGCAGTCAGTCAGCATCTGTTGTTTGTGCCCAGATGCAATCAGCAGTGACTGATGAGCAGTGTGCTGTACACTCTGCAGGTAGTAGGGAATCATAAGACTGAGATCTCAGGGAGTTTGTGATGAGAGTATAGTCTTACTGCTCAGCCACAACAGCAGCTTTGCAGTTAGAAAACCAACACTTAATTTCTTAGATAAACTACATACACTAAGCTATACAGAACCACAGGGCCTGGAAGTTTATCATACCGGTGCTACATAACAGGGAATAAATGTACATAATCCTCAACTCAACTGGAAAAGCTGTGTTTAAAGTTCTGTATCTAGACCACAGATTTGCAATTCTGGCTTGCGTTAAATATATCATGTTTTCTTCTTTCTCTGATTATCATTCCATTGTATTGCCTTAGCTGGCTGAGACAGATTATTGTTCATGTGTTTTGCAAAAGTCTCTTTTTTTATATGAAATGACATGCTGGACATATGTCTTGTGTGATCCCTCCATCAACTAATTCAACAATTGTGTTGGCTTAATTAAAGAGAGGTACATAATTAAGTTTTGACTCTGTGTATTTTGTCATTCTTAGTTCTTCAGTTCCAGTTTAGAGGTACAGTCATTCTGTCCTGTGGTTCAAATCTTTCAGTCTGTACAGAAGCAACTGTGCCAGTAGTCTTGGGAGTAGTAACAATAGCAGCAATGTAAGCAGTAGAATGAATAGTACAGCAGGAGTTGTAGCAGTTTTTAAATGTAATAAAGAAAGATAGTTGGAAGTTATAACTATATTTATAGTTCTATTATATTATTTAAGTTGTTGCTAGTTCTGCTTTATTTCCTTGTTAATTGTTTAGCACCAATACACCAAGTCAAATTCCTTGTATGTGTAAATGTACTTTGCAATAAAACCCGATTCTGATTCTAAAGTATGGATGATATTATTATTAGTATTATTATTATTATTATTATTATAAAGACGCATATAAGCAATATATTGAAATCCCTTTGTATTTTGAGGTGTGTTCTGTAGTTGTGTTTATTTATTTGTCATCTTATTGTGTCCCATTATTTCCCAAGATGGAGTTTAAGATGTATCTAACCTTAAACATCTTCTATAATACATCCATGGGAAACATTTTTTCTTTTTTTTTTAACCGTCTTTATTGACAAATTTGACATATACAAAAAATGTTTATACAAACTCTTAAAGAGGATGAACATACAACAGCAAAATACACAGGAACAAGTTAATTCAAACATAAATCAAGACTAGAGGGATTATATATAAAAATAAATAAATAAAAATCAAACTTTTCCAAAAGAAAACATCAGGCAAATGTACGCAGACAACAATCTGGAGCAAGGACAAAATAATTCAACAAGGGCCATAAATCAAAACAACAAGAATTTCGATAAGTCAGCACTAATCTTTCTAGCAATCCTGCTAGATTTCATTTTTTTCAGAGATAAGAAAAAATATTTGAAATCATTTATAAACCAGTCAAAGGAGGGTTTGCTGTTTCTGCACTTACTACAGTGAATATGATATTTACTCATGAGTAAAATAACATTTACTATGTCGGTAATTGAAGGGTTTAAATTATCCATAAAATAGAGAATACTATAAGTATCAAAAGATGGAATAGCATTAGTTTTTAGCTCATGGGAAACATGGTGTTAAAGGGTTAACACTCGAAGTAACAACGTGCTTACGTCACATGACGTACCGCGTCGTCTCATCGTCAGCCCCCCGCCTCTGTCTCAGCTGTCTGTGGCTGCTCTTTCGCCAAGTTTAGCCATGCTTCCCCCCAGTGTAATTTCTCTGACATGTCATTGAGCAGCAGGTTGTTTTGAGTGACAGTCGAACTGCTTTGTAACTTGTTAGTTTTTGTCACCACTGAAGTTTGTCACGTCGTCTTCCGGAAACAAGCGGAAGAGAAAAGCTATCCTCTCGTAGCTAGCTTACAGCTGTTTAGCTCGTTGGAGAATACCGTCCAGCCAGGCACAAAGGTGAGACAGAGACAGATGGATGTGTATTTAATGAGATAGAGTGTGAACTGCATGTTGTGATGTATAAAAGGAGGGCTGTTGTTAAGGTTAAGATAATAGTTAAGCCTATTAAGCCTAATGAGCTCGTTGCTTTAATAGATTAGCTAATGTAGCTTTTTGTGAACAGATACAATCTGTAGTTATTGTGAATTATAAAACCATAATGGTGTCGAAAGAGACATTAATTCAAGTAATGTCAACTAGCTAGCTGCATGGGTTATAGAGCAGCACATGCTTTTATAATGTCAGAATTACAGTATACACTATACTGCTTTATTTTGAAATTCTTTATATTTGCAGTCTGTGATAAATATTTCTCAGACAAATTGTTACTATCTACTTGTTTCCCAATAGAAATCGTATAATATGTAATATAAGTGTTTTCACATTGTTTTCTGCAGCTTCAGTCAAGAGCATTGCGCAATAACACATTATTGTCAGCTGTCCATGGTACTGAACAGATATATATATATTCAATTGATCTTAAAAGTTTAATTTGAAATGCATCCTATGTATTTGAAATATAGAGTTTGTAGAGCATGCATGCATATAAAAAAAAATCAATAAGATGCAGTCAACAGGCATTTTTGGTGCATCTAAATTGAAACAATTTCAGGATTTAAAAAACCTGAAGAGGCTGCTTCTAATGCTTCCTTGATTGCTTAAAAGCTTCAATTAAACAGCGTCCATTCCTAGTCTCCACACTGTACATTTTTAACAGTTCATGAAGTATGTTAACAAATTAACATTGCAGATGGTGGAAATCATCTAATCAAGAAAACAGAACTTGCACACATAATCATACTCTGGGTCAAATAACACATTGAGATAGATAGCTTGACTTTGTTTTACCTGGTTATGTTTCCTTTTTATAGTAATAGATCAATTTCCGTCTTATGACCTTGCATCAATTCTCAATCAATAACTCAATCAAGTTTTTAATGTTTTAGTGTAGACAAAAATGACAAAGGCTTACATTTGAAAAATTGTAACCAGTACTGTATAGTTATTTTACTATATAAATAACGTATATGATTACATAAAGATAAATTCTCATTTCTTTAGGAACTTTTCTTGGTCGTGCTGATTGTGTTTTTTTTCTCACTTTTCTTAGTGCTGCTTCTATGACCTACAACTGTCCACCCCGATCAGAGGATGTATCCGCCTTCCAGAAAGGACTTCATCTCTCTGACACTCAGTGATCCGCACAGTCACTCTTACAACAACGGGAAACACCGGAGACAGTCCTGCTGGAGGGTGAGTTGCCCTGTAGGGCTGGGCGGTGTGCAGAACTTGTCTCTATTTAGAGTTTTACAGCTTTGTCATGGAAAGCCTGAGTTTAAGAAAGAAAGAATGTGTGAATATTGAACACAAAACTACTGTCACAGTTTGACTTTGATCACACAAGGCGCTGATCTGTGTGTGTAGTTTCAGTTATGGTTCATAGCAGTGGTGGAAAAAATATATAACGGTGAAAATAAAGGCGAGGCAGTTTAAATTATTAAGCCCATTTACACAGATGCAAATCACAGGCAAAGAAACGTATTACAGTAACAGAACACATTTAAGTGGTTAAAATCAAATCAAGAGAAGTAAGATAATCACATAAAAACTGCAGACTACAGTGCAGTATTATATCGTAATGTGCTCCTAATGCAACAAAGAAAATGAAGTTGCAGTAGGAAAACCTATCACTCATAGGTACTGAGATACATTTAGATGTAATAGTGACTCAGGAAATAGCTCACTCAAGATCATAAAGAAGGTATCTATTTCCAGCATAGAAGCTTAAAACAGCTTCATCTTGTTTGGATATGACCCAAGGTGCTACCAGCTCTGACTACTTCCTAATGCTCAAAGGCTCCTTTGGTTTATATTGTTCAGCAAGATGGAAAATAAATTTTGCAGCATGGTCATAGAGTGATTATTTAAAACCAGCAGCACTTTAAATTGACTGTTTACGTTACATTAAGAGTTCTGTGTGAATGATCTGAAATTAATCTAACTGTCCAATTGGAGAAGACCAGACAAGATACCCTCACTGTATTTGGAAAACCTTTTATAAATTCGTTTTTTAAAATATTTTTGGGTATGAAACGTTTATTTCTAAGGAGAAATATGAGAGTATTGTGACACTGAACCCGTCACAGTTACCCTCTGAAGCCAACTGAGGCACCTTTTGGAAACTTCAGAGCCACATATTCATACAGACATACATGAGTCAACTTTTCAAATGATGGTGTTCATCACTGCTGTAGCATCACATGAATTAATTAGTTGAACAATTATTAGATTAGAAGCTTTAATAAGGTTTCACATCTTAATAGGACATGATACTTTCAATTGTCCCCCATCTTTGATTGATAGGCATTACATTTTGAGATATTTCAATTCATAAAGTTACTAGTAAGTAACTTTTAATCTCTGACTGTCTACTATATATTTTGTGTGCAGAAAGTCTTCAGCTGTCAACACTCTTGCTTGGTTATGCTTCTGATCTATTCACTGAGATATATCATCTCTGTCTCGATGTAATGCATCTTCTTTTTTTTGTTGTTGTAACAAATCGATTCCTGGCTTTCAATCTTCCTTTCATACATTCTTCTTTGTTGTGAAGCAGCCTGCCCTGAACTTTCAAACTTCTCACATAAAAGCCTCCTCTGAACACATTATGTGTCTGATTACTGCGGTGAGATAAAACAAATTCAGTGCTCCCTGTCTCTCTCCTACGTCTCCTTCACATTTTCTTTAATCTTGTTATCTTTACTTTGAAATGTCTTATGCCTCTCGCTCGCCTCCTTATGCCCTCTCACTATGAGCCTCTCTCGTCTCCTTTGTTGGTTTTGATCTTCAGGTTTTGCAGGTATATTGTGTTGCACTTATCATATCATGTCTCATACTTTTGTTTCCTTTTCTGTTGCTCAGGGGCTTTCAGTGTTTCTGCTGGTTTCCCCTTTATTCTGGTACAACTGTGATTACAACCTCACTGATGACTTTGTGTAACAATTGAATCGTTTTGATGTCCTAAGGTGGATATGTCTCAAGTGCAACGTTTCCATGTGATTCATTCATCAAACCTTAAAAGATTGGTGTGATATATACGTCACCAATTGCATCATTTACGTCCTGCACTTGATGATGATGATGATATTGATTATGACTGTAATCAGGATGGTTTTGATGCTGATTAGAACTCTCAGCTGTCGATGTTGTTGTTGATGAAGACGACATATTATCTTTAATTATTTATTTGTTTAAGTGCTTGGCCTCTGTGCACTGTCTGTCAGCACCTGTGGGTCTGATCGAACTTTAAGCTGTTTGTTTGCGCTTACTTACAATGTTTCCTCCTCTCTTGCTCCTTGCTTGTGTTGTACTTACTCTCTGATGTTTGTCGCTTTGGATAAACGCGTCTGCTGAATTGTACAATTGTACAATGCACAACAACCGAAACGTGGAGCATGAAAGAGTTAGCCTCAAACATAATCAAAATGTGCCATGCAGAGGGAAGTAGAGATCAGAGAAAAGGAGCCAGGAGGGTCATTTCTAGGGAGAGAATGAGATAAAAATGATGCTTTTCTAGAGAGTGAAATCCATCAACACTGGGCAATAGGACATTAGTTCATTGTGTATATGCATTGAAAGACATCCCAGGTACATGAGTGTGTGCGATAAACATAAGCCTCACTCATTAATGTTCTTTTGAGGGATTCTGGAAACATATGCAAACATATGTATTGAGTATTGAAATGAATTGTTAAGGTGCAATAACCAAGCCCTGATAAACCCATAAAATAGATGCAAAAAAAAAAAGGATGCTTCCTTTCAGTATACAGATCAGCACTCACTCTCTCACTGAGTGAGTGCATGTCACTTTCTGGTTTCAGACCACCTCATGCTGAGGCTCAGGTTTGAATAGTTGTGTCATAAACCACTGGAGTATTTTATACTTCAGTCTTAAATCAAGAGGAGGATTTTTGTTGCAACATTTTGTCTGCAACAAATAGTCTGCAACATTTGCAGACTATTATATATTTTATCATTTTCTAATATTTACCAATAAGCCACCCATCTCCAGTTTCATAAAGATCTTACCTCATAGCTACAGCATGAAAGAGTAGAGACATTCATAAATACTAACATTTAAATATGTGTTTTCATAAAGGATACTGTACAGCACAGAACACTAGTGTTTTATGTGATTATAGCTTCATGGGCTGCATGACACTGACATATTGATCTTATGTGAGGACGTTTGGGAATTGCAACAGTATTTATGAATGTAATAGAAGATCTGAAATCATTGCTGTATGCACAGGTTAAGAGAAGATCAATTCGATGTTATATTGAGCTGGAGCATGTTCCCGTTAGTTTTCAAACACTCTGTGTGGCCTCAAAATGATTCAGTTATGTCTCTAAAGATCTGTTCCTGTCTATGTTTGCACACACCTTTAATCCAAAACCTGGTATGCAACTGTTATCAGTATTTAAAACAGAACTTTAATGTAACTTCCTTTGAATCTGCAGATAACACCATGAGATCAAAAATCCTCTTTGATCATTTTGTAGGATTCTTTCTATTGTTCTTTTTTTATTCTTCAAAAAAGCAAAACAGCTTTGTCAGCTCACATTAATGTAATTCATTTGTTTCACTGAATTGAAAAGGCATAGCAGCACTCCTATCGACTGATGTGTAACATTTTATTTCTGCAGTATATCAATAGACATTTGGTCTACAAGGCCAGCTTTATAGCAGAGACCTCAATCTGGCTCAGAACCCTCCCTGTACATGTGGGTCATCAAATTTGATGACGCTTTATGGTCCCTGAGAAAACTGTTCTCTGCAAATCATGCTCCTCAGATTGGTTTTTTGGCTCAGCGTTTCTTCTTACACAGCAGAAAACACGCATTCATCTTTATAATGTATATCACCTTTATTTCAACGGAAAGTCACAAAGAGATTAAAACTGCTTTAAGATATCTCTCTACAGGATTTAACCGTATGCACATTGGTTTAGTTCAGTATTTTGTGTGTGTGTGTGTGTGTGTGTGTGTGTGTGTGTGTGTGTGTGTGTGTGTGTGTGTGTGTGTGTGTGTGTGTGTGTGTGTGTGTGTGTGTGTGTGTGTGTGTGTGTGTGTGTGTGTGTGTGTGTGTGTGTGTGTGTGTGTGTGTGTGTGTGTGTGTGTGTGTGTGTGTGTGTGTGTGTGTGTGTGTGTGTGTGTGTGTGTGTGGAATTGTGTATTTTCAGCAAACCTGCAGAGTGAGTTTCTCATTGCACAAAGAGGAAATATATCATTGTCTGCTAGTTCTCCCCCGAAGAAAGTTCCCCTTATCTCACAGGCTTCTGCTCTGTTGTTGTCGCGGGACACCTGATATGACGTAACACCTGTCGACACCTTACTACAGTTACACTTCATGTTTCAGGTCATGAGACGACATGTGCAAATTCCATGACCTAAAGAAGACATTGGCATACAGTGTAAACATTTTTTAACAGTGTTGATAACTAAACCATTTAATGTGGTTTGTTTTACTGGTTTCCAGATAAAACCTCAAACTTACAAAAAATAATTTACAGTAATTAGAAAATTACAACTTAGTTTGAATCAAAGGAGGACTGTATTCAAAGGGATGTTTAGACTAATCATTTATTTTCAGACATGTAGGAAATTAACACTATTGATATTTGTGTTATATAGTAAGCCTTGTTATCAATTAATAAACTACAGTTAAGAATGAATAAAGGTAATCATTGGATGTGTATTTGGAAAGGGCTTGAAAATGAACAGTACACTTCTAAAATCTTAAGACAATAACTACCTCATATAACACAAAACAAACATATTAATATTAGAACAAAGCTTTTCAAATGTATAACTTCTCTCACTACAATAAAAACTGTTTACTGCCAAACCAGTCATTTTGAAAAGACAAAGGAGTCTCTGTTGGCCATGCAGCGTTACAACAAAGCCCAGGATTTGCTCTTCACATGCATATTGTTGGAGAAAAGCCCTAAGTGACATGCGTACAAAAGAGGAACATTATTGTAAGTCTTCATCTTCTGCTAATTCTATGCGCAGTTCAAATACAAAGTTTATAAAGACTGAACACTGAATAGGATGTTGTGAAGTTGTTGTGTTGAATGAAATTTAGCAAAGTGAAATGGAAAAGTCTCCTGAGGTAGAGTCTGCTGTGTGCTCCGTCACAGCTCAGAGAGAATGGCTCAATAGTTTCTCGGTGTTGCACCGGTGTTAATTAGTACAGGTAGCACAGTCTCTGCCTGTTAGCGTTTTCCCCTGAGAGACCCCAGCTCTGTCCCTCCCTCTGCACCTCCGGTTGATTGGGTGCGAATGTTTATTTGTGTGCCGTCAGGTGGAGCGAGATGTGGCGTTTATTCAGGGTAAGCCTAACAAGGAAGGCCATCCAACTTTTCCTTCCTTTCCTGCTGTTTTAAAAGAACGCATAAAGAGATTTTTTTAAGAGGGTGATGGATTTTAAAATCAGCTGGGAGATGCTTGTGATTTGAATACAGAGCTGTCTGTCATGTTTGTGTGTAGCTCTTTATTTGGTATATCTTCCTACAGAAATGGAAGCAGCTGTCTCGGCTCCAGCGAAGCCTGATCCTGTTCCTGCTGGCCCTGCTGCTCATATTTGGACTGCTCTCCTATCCCAGCCTCAGTGAGCAGTGGAGAGGTAAATAATGCTCACATACACATTGAGCCAACACACACATACACATATGCAAATACACATGCTGGCAGAGATGCAGTCTGACATTAATTTAAAGGTATTGCTGCATGACTAGTTGATTCTGATGAGTTGGATTGACTGTGTGTTGTGTTTTTGCGACGAGGCTGTATTGCAGTAAATCACTTAATCGCTCTATGAGACGATTTGAATATTTCTCTCTTTGTTTAGATTCAATTTGGGATCATTTTTGTTGCACCTGCTGCTTGCTTTAACAGTTTTATACTTCTACCTGTACAGCATTTCATTTTCAGACCACATCCACACTAAGATTGGTAAATCTGAAAATGCTTCTATTTTCCCCGTCGGGGCTTTCTATTGAATGCACTAGGATATTTTCACAACCAAACTGAGCTCTCTGAAAAATCGCTCCCTCGAGTACATAAATCCAAATACAAGTTGCTTTTAAGTATAACGAAAACTTGGAAAAGACTGATTTCCCATATGCCTGTTAGGACTCAGTCAGGGGCTGAGTTATATAGGAAGACAGCTTCCTGTGGTGATCACAGTGAAGAGTCTATTGTAATGAATGTCACGTCATTTCTTAGAAAATGCTTGATTCACAATTGATTTAAAGCTTCTGAAGCAGTGGACATATCTTGACATGTTTCTTGTTCACTCCTAGTGTGTCTGTGTTTCCCTGTGTGTCTGTGTGTAGGGTTGTCTGACAGGGACGACTGGTTGGAGTTGAATGACAGAGAGCTGGAGGCTGTTCTTCCAGCTGTGAGGCCTGTATTGGGACAACATGTGGGTAAAGCTCCGGTACCTGTGGTAGGGCCACATGTGGGGCCAGCTGTAGGGCCAGATGCGGGTCCAGTGATCCGTCCAGATACAGGTCCAGTTATCCGTCCAGATGCAGGTCCAGTTATCCGTCCAGATGCAGGTCCAGTTATCCGTCCAGATGCGGGTCCAGTTTTCCGTCCAGATGCAGGTCCAGTGATCCATCCAGACGCAGATCCAGTTTTCCATCCAGATGCAGGTCCAGTGATCCATCCAGATGCAGGTCCAGTGATCCATCCAGACACAGATCCAGTTTTCCGTCCAGATGCAGGTCCAGTGATCCGTCCAGATGCTGTGGTGGAGCCCAGAGGACCAATTGTACCTATTTTGCCCAAACCTCCCATTAAGGTTAGAGGTGTTTTTGTAAGACAAAAATCATGTTTTTTTTAAGCATTATTTCCAACTCCAATTAATTACCAGAATGTTGAAATAGGCCTACTATTACTCCAGATATCTGTCACATTGCACATTGTGTTCAGATCACTGACAATTAACACAATCAGAGTCACAGAAAACAAAATATAATCTTTGGTCTGGATCATGGATTTGAAAAGCTGTAGTTCTACATTTTATTTATGTATCTATTGTGTCTGTGAAAAGGTCCATCCATCATTGGTGACTCCAATTCTTTGTTAATGTTTTCTTGTCTGCTACTCAAACAGACCCAATGGCCACTATTTCCACAAGGTGTTAAAATTGTCTGATATGTTTCTAACTCTAGCTGTTTGTTTGTTTTTAATAGAAATATCTGTTCTCCAACAAGAGAGGTCCACCAAGTCTGCAGAAAGAAGGAAATATGTCTGACACAGTCGGTGGAGAAAAGAAAGAGCAAGAGGTGGTTCAAGATGAAGGAGAGGAGGAGGAGGACAAAGACAAGAAAATAGTCAGGTGATCAGTTGGTTTCTTGCTAGTTTAACCCTTTACACAACTGTGCAGTAATAAACAAACTAACAAGATTTTGCTGTGAAGATGGTAATCATTTTCCAGCTTCTCCCAGGTCCTGTGGTCTTTGTTGCAGTATTGACGAAGCAGTCATAAATAATTCAGATGTAAGACAGGTTTTTTTGCGTTTGTCATGCAGTTGGAGAGGAGCAATGATTGAAGCCGACCAAGCCACAGAGCCTCCCCCCTCGGCCAATGAGAAAGAGGCAGCAGCTCCCCCAGCCCCAGTGAACCCAGCTGACTCTGTCCCACTCGAAGGTAAATAAAAAAAAACTCAACTCAACTATTGAACCAAGAATTATTTCCAAGAGTGAGTGAACATGACACATTGGAATTTCTGCACCTATAATTTACTCGTCATGTTGTTTCTTTTTTTTAAATCATACTCCACACACCGTGTAAAAGATGCCTTGAACAGTCTGAAACCAAAATAGCTCAACTTTACAATGAAGGTAAAAAAGAAAACCAACAATTCTTCTTTTTATGCTGTTTTCTGGTGCAACTGATGAACACCAGAAACTTTTCTTACTTTTTGGGTCCACTGAGAAACTTTTTGATCTCAAACAGATTCTGTAACTTAGTGTTATCCATGTCTGCTGGTGTATGCTCTTTAAAGCCCAACACCTTTTTTTTTTTACTGTAAGTCTGATGAGATGCAGGGCAACACCTTGCTGTGTTTAAAGAGAAATGACACAGAATATTCCCTCTACTGGAAATCTTATTAAGGAGGACCTCCTGCTTTTATGATCACACTTTAATTTCTGATTCATTCTTCTGTCTGTAGTTTCCCCTGGCCCTGTGGACAGACTGGAGGCAGTACGAGTTGCCTTCAGACATGCATGGAAAGGCTATAAGAGCTACGCCTGGGGTCACGATGAGCTCAGGCCCATCTCCAAGTCCTTCGGCGAGTGGTTCGGACTGGGTTTGACACTTATTGATTCCCTGGACACTATGTGGATTTTGGGCCTTAAGGAAGGTACAATTTGTCACTAATTCTTTATGATACCAATATAGAGATAAGATGTCGAGCTGTGGTTCATAATAAAAGGATCATCTGTTACTTAACGTTAATGTCTTCAGAAAGCTTTGTCCAGTCTCATAGAGCACCTTATTCTGAGTTTGTCTGAGTGAGAACAAGAGATGGTCATGTAACCTGTTGCAGTTGATTAACAGTGAACATTCATTGTTTAATTATGAACTTAAAATTACATTTCCGGGGTGACAGATAGCCTAACGGTTATGTAGCGTGCCCCATGTACAAAGGCAATAGTCCTCATTGCAGCGACCTTGGGTTTGAATCCGACCTCTGCCCTTTGCTGCATGTCATCCCCCTTCTCTTTCCTCCCAACATTTACTGTCACTCTTCAGCTGTCCTATCCAATAAAGGCCAAACGGCACAAAAAATACATTTAGGAAAACAAAAAATGCCAATTATTTTTCCTTAAAGAAAGAAAATTGGAATTGGTCAATATCTGAATCTATAGGTCAGACTTTGAAAAAAATGAAAATCAGATTCAACCATAGAAATTGCAATCAGTCCATCCCTAGAGCAAACATAACACTGCTCTGCACACTCCTTAAATCAGCTTTGAACTTGCAGCTCAAGGCTACATTAGTGGCTACTAACATGAGACAACCCGTCAGCTGATGAGTTCCATTTTGGGTAATGAAGGTTCAAGTTTTGACAAGGAACACAAATGCACAAAACAATAGAATCTTTACATGCTGCTACAATTTTCAAATAAAAATGTGTTTATTTTTTTACGGTCCAAGGTGAGTCCAACTAGATATGTAAGGAATGCATTTCTAAATCACTGGACCTCAGTCAGTTGCAAAATTTGTTACAGACCACTTGATGATTTCAGTCTTTGCAAAACCCTTAAATAAAAAGTTTTTTTTTAATCTTCCTGTTAAATAATTGCTATAAATCACAACGTCTTTTCGTCCCTCCTTCTCTTGTCAGAGTTTGCAGAAGCAAAGAACTGGGTGGACAATGAGCTCAACTTCAACAAGAACGTGGACGTGAATCTTTTTGAAACAACTATTCGTGTCCTTGGGGGACTGCTGAGTGCCTACCACCTATCAGGAGACCAACTCTTCTTTGAAAAAGCTGTGAGTCATAGAAGTTTTAGACCTGCAGCTCGTTCACTTTTTCTTACAGACATTACAGAGATGTAACATTTAAAGTAGAAGATATATAATTCCATTACATAGTTTATTCTCATTAGTCAGAAAGAGTAATTTCCGCCTATTTTCTCCACTTGAAGAAAGATCTCGGGTCCAGGTTGATGCCTGCCTTCAAAACCCCCTCAAAGATCCCGTTCTCAGACGTCAACATCGGAAAGGGAACAGCTCACCCCCCTCGATGGACGACAGACAGCACACTGGCTGAGGTCACGAGCATCCAGCTGGAATTCAGAGAGCTTAGCCGCCTCACTCAGGACCCGCAGTACCAGGTCAGTGTACATGAGGGCATCTGTAGCGGTGCATTGTAGTGTTTGTGTCCAATAATTATGATCTTACTTTACTTCCAATGCTGTGAGATGGAGCATAAAAAAAAGATGGAGCAGGTTAATGTAAATATTTTCTGGGTTTAGTTGAAGGTTTCCCATTCAGTCAAAGTTAAACAATAAGTACAGCAAATACACACTTGATTGTGATTGAAGTTAGAAGAATGACGGATGTTGTCAGATTTGATATATTACCAGAGCTTAAAGGCTTTATATGTGATTTTTCACACTTAAATGTAATATAAATCAAGTATATCCTCTGAAAATAACTCTGTGAGTCATGACTGTCTACAATGGGTGTAACACCCGAGTCCCACTGTCTGTGATGTTTTCAGAGTTTTCAGAGTCCTATCTTCAGTTTGTTTACATCGCCCGGACGGCCGGCTGACTCCTCCCCTCAAGTATAAAAGTTGTTTAATTGAGGGACTAGAGAAAAGAAGAATAACATACTGTACTCACTGCTTAACTGTGTTTCTAGATCACGCTCATTTCAGGTAAATTTACATGCAGTGTGAAGATACGAGCATAATAAAGATCGCTAGCATTAGCATGCTAACACAACAATGCAGCACGAGTTGTTTTGGTTTCATGCTGGTGCTCAAGGGCGACATCTGCTGGATCAAAAAATCACATATAAAGCATTTAAAGGTCCCATATTATGCTTTTTCTTGTTTTATATGCTCTTTAGTGTGTTTTCCAAGTGTCCTGTGCATGTTTAGGCACATCTATGTGCAAAGATTCAAAGTCCGCGGAAACTCGGCTTCTCCTATGACCTCCTGTTAGCTGTAGCATTAGCTGCATGTAACGCTCAGTTCTAGCCCCCCTCGATAAAAATGTGTCAGTGCGGCGTCATTGTCAGTGTGAGATCACTGATCTAAGCCCATTGGCTCGTTGTGGCAAGCCCTGCAGCTCATGTTGAAATTTCCGAGAAGCGTGCTGAGCAACTGACCAATAACGACAGAGCGGATCGGCAGACCAATCAGAGCAGACTTGGCCCACGTGGGGCTCTGCAGTGGGGGCTCAGCAGAGCGTAGCTGACGGACTCAGAGCGTAGAGGAGGAGCAGTACATGAAAACAGACACTTTTTTTTCGGACTTTAGCTATTGTGAACGTACAAAAGTAGGAACATAGATTAAATATATGAACATCAAAATGGGCATAATATGGGCTCTTTAACACAGATAACCTTCAGTTTATACCTCAAGATTTTCATCCCCATCTGACATAACCTTAAAAAATCATAACCTGAGCGAGACAGACATAACTTTCTATGAGCTCAGTTTCAACAAAGGGTGAAATTACTTTGAATGATAAATCATTTAAAACATTTTTTTTTATTCATACATATTAGTCCACAGAATGGCTGTATGTGGAGATGGACTTTCAGGTTCAGTATCTCATGGCGAGATGAACTAGATGGTTTTTCTCTCTTTGCAGGATGTTGCAAATGAGGTGATGAGGCTGGTCCACAAGCTTCCAGGCAAACACGACGGCCTGGTGCCCATGTTCATCAACACCAACAGCGGCCAGTTCAGCCACAAAGGAGTCCTCACGCTTGGCGCCAGGGCAGACAGCTACTACGAGTACCTGCTCAAACAGTGGATCCAGGGAGGCAAGACAGAAGAAGAGTAATTCCAACCTTACCTTTCTAAGTGTATGTTTGGTGATCGGGAGTGAAAACACTGGATTTAGAGGTGGAACATGAGAACCATAAAACGTACTATTAATCACTTCAAAGGCATAATAACAAACCTTGATGCAGAGACATATTTTAAATATTGAAGTTTAAAAGTACTGAGAGAAGTGTGAGGAACTTAGCTGTGTGGTTACAAAATTCTGCTAAACAACATCCTGGTATAGCAGCAGCTCTAAAGCTTTGCTCTAATTTTACAAAATGTTGTTGATGTTTCCAAGAAAATAAGAACTAAGTCAGACAGAATGACTAAGTTGAAGTTCCTACATGATCCACTTCCTGTATTTAATGCAATCTGTTTCATACATTTGCCATATTTCTTATAAATGTCACATCCAGAAAAGTGATTTATTGCTTGAGTCATGTTCCAAAATGAATAACAAAGTTTTACAGATTGGTTGGTATGTGTAATATAATGGTGATAAATTCTGACGTCATCATTTCTGTTTTGTTCAGCCTGTTGGAGGATTACCTTCAAGCCATAGAAGGAGTGAAGAAACACCTTGTGAGACACACAGGGCCCAACGGATTGACCTTTGTCGGAGAGTTGAATCATAATCGCTTCAACCCGAAGATGGTAGATATGCTCAACTGAAGTTTATGTCCCTAAATCCAAAATGTATGATACATATGCATGGATTATAAAATGCATGTATCTGTGTCCTGCATGTTTGAAGTACCACACACAGCATAATAAAAACTGTTAGAGGATACATCGCACACTGCAATGAACTCCCATCCACAGACAACGACCGCCTTGTTAGATCAATAAGTCTTTGTGCTTTTGTTGGATCAGTCCGTGAACGAGCTTGTTTTCTGTCTCTCTCTCTACCAGCCAGTCGAATCAATTCCAGCGCTCATCATTATCTCTCATCTCTTCTCAGTCTCGCTCTCAATTATACCGCTCTCTTTTGTCCACTACAGGACCACCTGGTGTGCTTTCTGCCAGGAACATTAGCACTGGGGGTTCACAACGGCCTCCCAGAGGACCATATGGATCTGGCCGTGCAGCTGATGGAGACGTGTCATCAGATGTACACACAGATGGAGACCGGACTGAGCCCAGAGATCGTACACTTCAGCTTGCAGGCCAGTGACGGCCGGGACATTATTGTCAAGGTGAGCATCCCAGCAGATACCTGACATTGAAGTTTTCTCCTGTATAAGGGCGATCTGTTATCAATATCTTTTTTTACTTCTTATTTTTTATACTCTCTTTTTTCAAGACTGAGTCAAGGTTTCTTTATTCGTCTCCCTAGGGAGAAATTTTTCTCGGATACTGGGAAATTGCTGCATAGACAATACATGAGATAATATAAAAACAGTAATTACAAATGTGCAAAACATTATCTTATCCCTGCTTCAAATTACGCAAGCATCTGCTTTAGCATCCGTACACAACCACAACCACATACACACACACACACACACACACACACTCCTACAATCACAGAAGATTCCTTTATCTCTATTTGAGTGCAATGCAATTGTTTTATCAAAATTTAACTCAAACGACCTTCAGAAACTTAAAATACTCTGCTAGGAAACTGAGGGTTAAGCAATGAGAAAAAGAATAAAAGTGACATGAGTAAACCTTTTCTCTCATTCAAATGTCTCTGTAATGAAATGTCTTTCTTTGAGTGCCTTGTATATACATGCTCTCTTATATGAAATAAGCTAAATGAGTAAGAGAGTCTCATGAGGGAGCCTGCTGAATCAAACTTTAATCAGCCAGTCTAAATTTGTCATGGGACTTTTGAGTGTAACCTTCCTAACCCTCCTCGGTGCTCATTTTCTTTTAAATTGACTGCTCTGAGTTTTTTAAAGGATCCAATATCTCTGTACTCATCTCAACCACTGCCTCCATTAACCTGCAATAGAAGAAGGAAATATCTCAAACATTTCAGGAGCTCATTCTCATTCCAGGACTCACAGCTAAGGAAATGAATTTCAGATTGAAAAGGCTACACTCATTTATTTGCTGTGAGTAGTTTGAAATGAAACATCCACGGTCGGAGACATTTGTTTGTCCTGTGGTTGAATATCTTTAAATGATTAATGTCATGTCAGTAGATGTTAGTAAGAGAGATTCTCTCACCAACATTAAGGATAAAACATAAGGAGACATTTACTTACATAAGATCAAATTTAATCTACTTTTATAGTTTGTGGAAAATAGAAATCAGGTTGAAGCGAGTGCTGCACTGGGTCAAAACATGTAGAGGAATCAGATGTTCTTCAAGAATAGGGGACAGAAAGTCAAATAGCTTATAAATCAATGACTATTTATTACAAAATATATGTTGTTGTGAAGAAATGGCAGTCTAAACTAAAATTCTGATGCAATATAATCATCCTTTATTACATAGGGATGTGTCCTGACGAAGACTACGTTGGGTCTGTCTGTTACTAGCAGTCGTACTTTTAAATTCTGTATCTGTCCCTTTAAATGGCAGAAACGCCAATTGATGATACTTCCTTGATTAGATTCAAAGTCATTTTCTGTGAATTGAAATTGGTTGAGGTTAAAAAAAGAAAGTGTGTGATATGTCCTTCTCCTATCTTGCAGCCTGCAGACAGACACAACCTGCTGAGACCAGAGACAGTGGAGAGTCTGTTCTACATGTACAGATTCACTAAGGACACCAAGTACAGAGACTGGGGATGGGACATACTGCAGAGCTTCAATAACTACACCAAGGTACAGGCAGCACACTCCACAGCCAACATGACTTCAGACCTCACTACGTCTAAAGGGGATGAATTTGCAATCAATAATTATAATAATAATAACTTGAATGTACGGTATATAGCGCCTTTAAGGGAGTCAAGGACGCTTTACATCAGAACAAACAAAGACGACTCAAATCAACCAAGTCAGTTTTTTGAATATGTCCAAGGATCTAGCATTGCCGATAACTTCCAGAGGGTGGGGGCTGCCACACTGAAGGCTCTGCCCCCGAAAGTCTGCATGTTCGTGTGGGAAATTGGAGAGAAAATCAGTGTCTGAGGATCAGAGGTCAAGGGCGGAGTGTAAGGGCGGAGTGTAAGGGAGGAGGTCAGATAGGTACTGGGGGGAAAGGCCGTGCTGAGATATGTAGGTGAGGAGGAGGATTTTGTATGTGATGTGGATTTAACCGGGAGACCAGTGAAGGTGGACGAGGGTGGGGGTTATGTGCTGCCAGGGCTTTTTGCTGGTGAGCCTGTCCAGGGCTTTGCCAGGTACCCGGGACAGGACTCCATTGTAATAATGATGAAGGTGTATATGAGAGATTCTGTCTTATTATTGAACAAAGTTTAAATATTGTGACTGGTGTTCTTAATAAATGTATTAATAGTCACACATGCATATATCGCCTCAACTACAAATGTCCTGCAAATAGCTCAATTAGCTGTTTTTAAAAAAGAAAAATAGTCATCATAAGAAGTGGCATTTTTGTAACTCAGCAAGAACCTGATCCGTAATACACAATGTGTACTTCTGCTTTAAAGATGATTCACCTGAACAAAGTAAAAAGAGTGTCAAACTGATCAAGTACACTTTCTTGAGTTTTGTATCCATAAACCAAATGACCAAACAACTCCATCTTGCAGGTGCCTGATGGAGGCTACACGTCCATTAACAACGTCCGAGACCCCACCAACCCCGGACCCCGAGACAAGATGGAGAGTTTCTTCCTGGGTGAGACACTGAAGTACCTGTACCTGCTCTTCTCTGATGACATGGAGCAGCTCAGTCTAGACAAGTTTATCTTCAACACAGAGGCTCATCCTCTCCCCATATGGCCCTCTCCACCAAAGTGATATCACCTCTCACAGAAGCTGTCTGTAAAGATCCGGCCAGTGTGAGTCAAACGCTGTTATGGCGTTCAGACAGGAGCGAAGAAACTCTCCACGCTGGACTGCTGTGTTGAGCAGAAACCAGATCTTTGCTGTCCACCTGTACTGTGATATATGTCCATGTGGAGGGAATTATTATGTCCATATTTTCCTTTTTCTTTATCTTTCCTAAGGAAAAGGTTCATGTAAGAGCTGGTCTCTTAAGTTAAAAAAAAAAATCACTTTATTTTATCTGGTCCAACTAGCTGGGACTTACAGGACACCGGAGAGGAGGCAGTGGGAGGGTTATACTTCTTGGGTGACGGGGTTGGTTTTTGTATTTATTAATGTGGAAACAACAATGATTTCACCCTGTGCTTGTCTGGAAACCCTGAAGCACACTTCACATCGCAGGGTCATGGCTCTAAAGACATCCACGTATTGCTTCAGTTGATTCACCAGTGTATTGGGTGCACTAATCAATATTGGAAATCTATGGAGCATGTTAAGCTTCATTTATGTTTGAATGGATTGCTGTGGTGGAGGGATCACACATTGTTTTTGAAAAAATCATTTCCTATGGCCACACTCAGTGTACCTGCTCGTGCACAGAAATGACAAAAAGGGGTTAAGGTGTATTTATAAGTCTGTTTATTTTGGGAATGTCTGCACCCTGTTTGGTCCCAGCCTAAGTCTGTACGAGCAGTGGGCTGCTAGAGGGAAGTCAGTTCTAATTCATAGTTCAATTATTTCCCTAAAGTGAAGCAGTGATGGAGGGAAAGTCAAGCCTAGAGATTTAAAAGTAAGAGATATAAACGGTCTAATAAATGAATGAACTCTAAATGTTTATTAATCTACACTGTTCTCACAATAACATCATTCAGTCACCTTTCCCCGGTCAGTTGATGATGAAGGTTTTTTATTTAACATGTTTTCATGGAGGTGTATTCTTTTCTGTAAGTGAGTTTAGATGCACTAGACTTACCCAGCTAAAGACTCGTCCTGGATTTGATCAGATTTAGTTTTATTTGCACTTGTTTGACATTACATGAAGACATAGTAATCAAAGCTGCAGTGCAGTCTGTGAAGGATAATTCATCAATTTAAACCCACCGTGTGTAACCATTCCCTGCATCTGTGACACTACACATGCATCCTTTGATTCATCCTCCTATCATGGGCGGCTTGCGTAAGAAATGAAGGTTGTGGAATAATTGTCTTCTCCAGTGAGTGAGTTTGAGTCATTACTGTTTAGCGATCTCTGACAGCTTGAAGGACAGAACTTCTTGGTGTTTTTTTTATTTTTTATAAAGGTGCCGGGACCCACATCCTGTTATTCTGCTGATTTTAGCACTTTTAAATGCTTCCATCCAAAAGATCCTTTTTTGTTTTTCTGCAGTGACGTCAACACAGACTGTCAGACAGAGAGCCATATACTGAACTGCATCATTGAATGTGCACTACATTTGCCAATGCTCTGCTGTGCCTATTGAACTGTATTGTGCTACGGTTGTTTTATTGTTTTGTTTGTTTGAATTGCTGCTGTATCAGTGGTGTAAGTGTGTGAAGTGCTATGAGTGAAAGTTACAGTTCAGAGTTGTATTTTCACGTTGGATGGGTGGGTGATGAATTAATATGGCTGTACATGTTTTTGTGTAAATTGTTTCTCACATGCTACTTAATTCTGAATGAGTGTCGGATGATGACTCATCACATTACAGTACATTTCTGGTCTTAAAGCTCTGTGCCATCATGTCAGGAAGTTTGTTATAAGCACACTGCTTTACTGTATCATCACTATTTTTGTTCTTACATGGTGGGTTTTTCTTGGATTAATTCACGGCAAGGTGTCAAATGTGAGCCTCATGGTAGTGTTTAATTAGATTTGAGGAAGGGGATCCACAATGTAATAAGGATTCATCCTCTGCGGAACATAATTTCACAGCAATTTTCATAGCAATCCATCCGTGTTGTGATATTTAAGAAGCAGCTGCAGACATGTGGCTCCCCCTTGAATAGCACCTTGTTGAGACTCTTGAGTTCAGTCCTGTAAGCTGCGAGCATCAGCAGTGTAACATTTCTGAAGATGGATCTCTGATAATGAAGTGATTTTCTGTTTTTGCAATCTCTTTTTATTTTTATTTTTTTAAATATCCTGATTATCAAAATGATTTAAAAGAAGCTTTATATCGATGTGTGAAGAACATCTGTACTGCAACATGAAATCGGCTCGTTTGTTAAATTTCACAGTTTATTAAACCATATTAATTCCTGGTGCGTAAGAAATTATGATTAAATGAGGGAATTAATTACAGAGCTGTGTTAAATATGTGCATTTAGTATGTTTCTCTATTAACCTCGAGTGTTAATGTGACCGCTTTCAAACCGGACTAAATCAGTAAAGGAGGAGTTCCAGCTGTCCTGGTGCATCCTGTCACAAAGTTTTCAGACATGATGCTGCCTTGAAAAAAAGGCTTCGGAGGGGATTTTATTATTGTTATTGTTGTTATTATTATTTTTTAGAAATGCTCGTAAGAACTAAAGCCATCTAACATATGACAAGAAGTGGTGATGAAGCAGGCTTAATCATTTAGAGAAAATCAACCTCTACACCAGTTTGGATTTAGTTTGATGGGTGCAATATTCTCACTGCTTTTTACACGAGTTACTACTATAATACTACGTATTAGTCCGTTTCTCGATACTTCAGCTTACCCAGCCTGTTAGAGCCACTAGAGATCCAAGGCCTTTGATTTATACCTGAAGATGTAAAGCATCAAAAACACGCACAAAAATAAAATGTCACTCTTAGAGGCTAAAGGCTCAACAACCTTATAAACAGCGGGGCACTTTAATTTTAACTGTAGTAAATATAAGTTAAGAAGAAGGAAGTAGGAGATCTTGTTTGGGGTCTATTTTGTGTGATTGATTGATACTCATTTCTGCTAATGTGAGTATTACCTGATTGAGAATGGTGTGTGTGTCTGTGTGTGTGTTGGGTTGAGTCCTAATAAACTACAGTGTGTGTGTGTTCATTTAAAAGAAAAGAGAAAGGAAAAGGGACATTTCACCCAGTTGAAAAGTTGGTGTCATTAATGTGTTTAAATACTTTTCAGACAACATGGGAGGAATCAGACATACCAGGCTTTGAATACACAGACAATAAATAAAAAAGTTATTTTAATACTCATACCAGTATCTCAAAACGCAGATTGAATTTAAATGTATCTCTTCACAAAACAATTTCATATTATGTATGAAAAGGAGTTTTGTGTTGTGCTTCATGATTTTCTCTTTTGGTTTTTGGAAAAAAATTATCGAAGAATTGTGTGATTATACTAATGAACTGTGAATGCAATGTTCTTAACATTACTGGACACTTTCTGTATAATTTCCTCTATTTTTAGTCACTCAACATAAAGGACCAGAAGTGACTCATCAGGCTGCACTGTGAGCTCACTTCTGTCTTTTCTTATTCTTGTTATTTTCCATTGCTGCCTTATTACTGCTTTTATTTTACACGGAATTTGGGAAAATAAATCCTCCAATTTAAGTATCTCAAATTGATAAAATAGTACATTTGGATTATAAAGGTTGTTTTTACAAAATCTTGTTGAGTGTTTTTTTTTTTTTTAACAAATCGAGGTTGCAGGGTTCAGATGTTTGGTTTATGTCTTGATAATAAACTTTTAAACTTTCTCTTATAAAAGCTGATTGGCGGAATCTTCCAAGTTTTGATAATAATGATGATAACTATTACTGTGAGTGGGATTTTTGTAGAATCGAAGCCATAGCATCAGACAACTCTTCTACTTAACATGTACGTGGGCAACAGAACATCAGTGTTGTTCATCAGTGTCTTGCCTGCAGAGGTTCCTGCCTGCGTTACTGTGACCCTGTGTCAGCGGCCAAAGACACAAATCAATAATGTTTATGCTGGTTCAATCAATCAATTGAGCCGAGCTGAAGGAAAAAGCACATCTTGACACAGGAAGTCCTAATTTGACAACTCATCGGCATGTTATGATGACTTACTGACATGAAAAATGTTTGTTTTTCTTAAGATGATTTCCTTCTTATTTTAATACAAACTCTTTATTTAAGAACCCAGAGCTAAAACCGTTGAAGCGTGTTTTTGTCATGTTTTTAGGTTGCACAATGTTTTCTGTCATTTATTGAACCCATGCTCACTGTACAAATGACTGACTGAGCACTTTGTAACACAAGTTGCTGCTTCTTGCAATGTTCATATTTTCTTCCTGCCGACTCAGTTTTTAAATAAAGCTTTTTAATTAATATTTTGGACTTTATCTTTTTTCTGACTTGTATATATACAATATATTTTTAAATAAAAGCCTGAAGGCTTTACAGTACGCTTCAAACAAAGCCACATCATAGCCTCCTGGCTGCACCCTCTGCCTTTCAGATCTATCACACTCTCTCTCTCATTCTCACACACACACACACACTCTGAGGACTTTATGTATGTCTTTGTTGTCCCTTCACAATGAATAAAACAAAAGCTGATGACAGAGCATGCTTTATGACAGTGTTTCCTAGAAGGCATTCACAGTGTTGACTGAATAGATAAAAAGACTAAGTGACAGCAGAGGTTTGTGAAAGAAATTCCAACCTTGCCATCTTTCACAAAACTGCACAGCTGGCCTTTTGTAAGAAAAGTTTCAAATATTTGTGGACATTTGTTGAACACCCCAAAGCCTGACTCCACTCTCTGCATTTCTGCATGAGCGTCACATAATCTAAAAGGGTTACTTGCTGTGCACAAAGCCCTGACCTCAACCACCTTTGGGATGATCTGAGTGTATTAGTGTGTGACCTCACTAATGCTTTAATAGGAGCAAATCCGTAGAGCCAGGTTTGGACATCTTGTGGAGAGATATCTGGACATATCTGGAGGCTATAAGTGAACATCAGAAGATTAATGCATGTGGTTCCTTAATGACATGTTTTTACAATCACACCCAAACCATCAGATACAGCTGACTTTGACTGATAGCTGAACACTTGTTATTTTTAGTTCTCCAACACCAGGGGGCAGCAGAAGCCACCCGTCATTGATCGCACTAGAAACATTTCCTAATGGACTAAATGTATGACAGATGATGGCTTAATGTTTTCTTAGTAATGTACTTAAGAGGGCTCTACTAGGAAATGTTTTTGATCTTCACATAGCAAAGTCACAATGCGTGTACACATGGAGTGCTGCTTGGAGTATTTGATGGGTTGACGTGCATTTGCAGTAGTACACGGTAATGCAAAAGATGTATGCATTAGGTCATTTATACTTTTTAACACTTATTTATTTTGTTTCACCATCCTTTTCCTTTCACTTCCTACAAAACAAATCCTGCTGAGATCTTTCTCAGTTTGCTTCAACACTTTGCATCGCGTGACGTCATTTGCCTGTTTGACTGACATGTCATTGGGAGTGAGAAGTTGTGTTAATCGGTGGACTGACGTGACTGACGTGCATGCTGCAACAAAATTGTTGACATTTGTTCCTGCTCTTTTCAGCGCCAACTGTACTTTCTTGACGTACACTGCACCCCTGAGCAGTGCTCGGTGGCGATGACACACACAGGTGATACACACAGGTGACACACACAGGTGACACACACACACACAGGTGACACACACAGGTGACACACACAGGTGACACACACACACACAGGTGAGCTCAAAGCAGTAGTTCAGTGAGGCAGCCATCACGCACCGCTCAGGCGTGCAGCGTGTCCCTATGGTGAAATTGTCAGAACAACTGCAGGCTGCTTATTTTCTGATGTATTTAGAGCTGAAATGTTTTTTTAAACCTTTGATATTATTTATATGGATTCATATTATGCGGAGTGGCTGACTGTGTTTCATTGTGGTTTAAGTAACTGCTGCCTGCCACACAATGTAAGAAAGAAACACTGAGACACAAAACCAAAGGTCATTATAACAGTCTTGGCTAATATTGTTGAACTCTGAATCCAACCTTTCACACCTAAAAGAGACATCAGTGATTTCCAGCCTCATGACATTTAATGCACAGTCTTTCATGTTAGTTGTCATGACAACATGCAACACGTGTGACATTATAATCTTTAAATCATAAGGTCAGTACATGCAGATAATGTCATACATTTAATTCTGGTACATCATTTTTTCACTTCAGCCTTGACACTCTTATCAGATAATGTCAAGTTAAAGTTCTTTGCCCCAGGATCCTTGAAGTTAAACCTTTTTCGATTGTTCATGGATGTAGACTTGAAATGTTTCTATAGTCAGAAACAAACACCACCATTACAGTATTAACATAGAAACCCTTGTATTTTATCACCGCCTGCTATCAGGATTTAATTACATAAATTCAAATTGTGTCTGTTAAATCAAATCTGTTGGTTTACACTGATGTGAAGAATATTCACAAACATACAAAAACACAACCATAACTGGGATACCTGTGCAAATGTCAAAGAACTCATCCATGCAGCCCAGAGGTGTTCTGATGTTTCATTCAAGATTACAGCTGGTGCTTTCAATAAATGTTGATATGGGATATTCTGAGCGTGAGAGAGGCTATCTGTAGTGAAATGGTTGGTGGATTTTAATCTAAACTAATGCTGACAAACCAGAGCGAGAGCTCGTTGTGAATATAACCCATAATTCTGTGCAAACACACACCCACACAGGATCACTTTGCATTGATCCCATTACAGTTTTCTTTTTTTTGCTGTTTTCAGAGAGGGATTTACTGCTGCAGCCAAATGATTTAGACTCCAAATTTAATCCAGCATCTTTAAATCTTCTGTGTATAATTAGATTAGGCTGTTTCTCAGGTTTACATTGGATGTCTGACTGGAGGGATACTGTGAGAAACTACATTCTAGTATTCTGTGATTTGGCTCACAGAGTTGGCCTGAGGCTAAGCGCTGCATCTCCATCCCAGGGTAATATGGAAACTGAGTTTTTGGGCAACTAATTGTTGTCCTAGGGGGAATTGAAGAGATTTTCACACAAAACTCATCAGCTGTCTGTGAACCTTTTGCCAACAAAGTTGGATGAAAATATATACTGTATTACTCCTTTTGCATACAATATACAGGCTGCCATAGTGATGCCTTAACAACTTAGCATTTTACATACAGCACGTGGATATCTCCCTGCCTGCAGGGGATGTGTAGGGAAAGTTGGGATTTGGTAGTTTACAGGATATTTGAGAGTTTTAAGGAAAGTTTACAGGAATTTGCAAAAACCTCTCAAGAATCAGGATAAAGAGAGCCAACGTGTGATCATTGTTTGTGCCCCATAGAATCAAGGTGTCTCAAATGGCTAACTTGGTGAAAAGGACTTGCTCCCTCCATGGATCTCTCCCAGAGGTCCTTAATTATTTGTTTTAGTTATTAGTTTTTACCAACAGGGCCCATAGCTGCAGGCTTCTTAAAGGGTTAAGTTAATCATCTTTTCCTCTCCATCTTCCCTTCCTGGGTCTCTCTTTCCCTCCACCTCAGTGTGGGATGATCCATGGGTGGACAGACTCCCAGAGCAGGAGAACTCTAATCACTGAGAGCTGAAGTCATCTGAGCAGTCTGAGACCTTGGCATCAGGCTGAGCTGTGAGTTGTTATCTCTCAGTTAAATGTCAGCTGCAGCGCTGCGCTCGCTCAGATGAGAAATTAGAAAAGAAAGATGAGGGGGGATGAAAGAAGGGAGTGAGGAGGCATGAGAGCAGCCCAAGTCACTGTTTATCATTAAACAAGTTTTGAAGCAGAACAATGCTACTAATGAGGAACACTGCACAATCCAGCTCTTACACATGTTAAATCTGTCTCTCATACAGTCATGAGTGCCAGCTTTTTTATTCAGAAACTCCATGTTTGAGACTTTAGTTTACAATTCATGAAACTGCATTGTCATATCGCTGAGCTGAGGACTCTTTAATGGAACCAGCATAGTAGTTTGTACTACAAGGTTTACATGACCTGGACTCATCTTACTGAGCACACGCCATCACTCTAACCAAAATAAAGATGCACCTGTTCTCCTTTTCTCTGTTTGATTTTTATTCCCCATTCACTGACAACATGTCAAGTTTGATCAAGTATCTGCGTTCAAAAATCAAGTCTCTTTTCCAGCTTCTTAACGCCCTGAAGGTTTTTCTGGGCGTCCATCCGTGGTGCTGCAGAATTCTGACTGCCTGGTTTTTATTCAGCAGATTGGTTCCATCTACTCGACATGCAGGGAGGTCGGGCAGGATCTGAATGTGCACATTCTACAACACACCACGTCTCATGATTGATGTCTGGCTTATCCCTGCAGATTATCTGACGACTCATTTGCAGTGAGCTAAATGATAGGCTGAAAACTGTGTGTGTGTGTGTAAGTGTATCATCCCTCCATAAATGCAGCAGCCCAGCCCTACGTCAGCATTTAATCAATCACAAACAAAAACGCGGTGCTATTTTTAGACATGAATCAATTTGTTGCTGTGAAAGACTGAATGTTAATGTTGACATTTTAATTACACAATGGCTCCAACAGAGACGACTTCCTTTAGGTACTGAGATTAATATGCACATCCAATGTTCTCACAAAGACAACATATGGAGTCTTTAAGTGACATCTTCAGAATTCAAAGAAAAACTGTTATTTGCTTTTAACATCAAAGCAACCGTATCACATCTACAAATTTAATTACTATTTTAAAAGATGAATGAAAAGTTGTAATTTTTTAATATGATGAGAGAACAAGGGTGTAACATTTCCTTGAAGAATTTTTCAAGTGAAGAAATTGTATTTTGTAAATTTTTGTTTTGTCTGAATGTAACTCTGTATCATCCTTGAGTGTTTTGAAAAGTGCTATAGATAAAAATGTGTTATTAATAATCTTTACTGTTTTATGTGTAACCTAAATGTTAACCTCATTGACATCAAAAGGTGAGTTGAGGCATGAGAATGAAGGCAATGAGAATGATTCCACTGTAAGGTTTTTATTAGCACAGGTTTTTCCTGTTTCGGAGACAAAATATGACAGTTATTGATTTGCCTCGTCAACAAAATAATGTTCAATAATTATAAACAGGCTCAGTAAACAGAGGATGTATAAATTAAACAATAAATCAAGTCTGCCTATGCGTGATAAACAAACATAATCACTAAACTCATTTGCTCAAACAATAACTCACATGTGGACGTACTCGGCAAAGAAAGGTGGAACAGGTCTTCAGCAAACTGAACAGTGAACTCTCCTTCCCTTTAGACCTGATTTGGGGATCTTATTCACCTGTGGCTGATTGCTGCAGCCAGCACAGGTGATTATTGTTGCTTCTAATTGAGCTCAGGGAATCAAGGCAGACATGACATCTCAACATTTACTATTTAATGAAATTTATTTAAATTCAAAAGAATTTTAACTACTTTGATTTCAAACTGCCATGTGTTTGACATTTGTAAATCTCCGATGTTGCCACAGAGCATTTGAAATGGAGTCATTGCAGATTAGATTACTGTGATATTCTGTTGGTCAACCATTTTGTTTTCTTGTGTTTTATGTTCACTTCCTGTTTTATTTGGTTATCCGCTGCTTGTGTATGATTCCTAGTCTGACTTCCTGCCATTGTTCGATTTCTCGGTGTCTCATCTGCAATTAGTCTGACCTGTAAATATACACCTGTGTTTCCACCAGCCCTCTGCCAGATTTTCATTGTCTCCCTACTGTTTTATGCTTTCTAGCCTTATGTTCCTTGTGTTTGCTTGCCTGGTTTTGACCTTCGATTGGATTGTTGTATTTTGTATTTTGTGGATTTACCCTCGTTGGATTTTCCTCTGCATCTGAGTGTGGTTTTGAATCGTTACAATTATGTTATTCACACTTCTTTACATTTACTATTGCAAGACATGTAAGATGTTTTGTATGGTTTAATATGTTTTAGGTTTTTTTTTAGTTTACAATCAGAACCCTAGTTTCAGGAGCTGTGTTTATGTTTTAGTGAAAGACTATAAAAGAAAATAAATAGTTCACTAGCGTACTTAAATTACAGCTCTTTTTATTTCTCCTCTGTGGTTTTGTTTGTATCTTCCATTGGGTGGTTTACTGATCGTCTACAGCCAGGGACCGTGTTGAAAATATAAAAGGCTGAGTAAAGAACCCTTTCTAAAACATGCTCACACAGCGTCTGCTTCTCCTCACAGCCGGCGGAGGCTTCTCTTAAAACAACATAAGAGCTTCTCCACAGGGGAGCGTCTCAGAGAAAACTGAATACAGAGCAAATTCACACGAGTGCTGCCCTTTTAATCCTCCAGCTGAGGTAATAGATATTCAAAACCTGTTTTATATTCACATTTTTTTTTTTTTGTATTTGGGTCAGGGAGGACCAGCCCCTTTCATTCTTCCTCCATCATAATGCCTGCACTTTAATTTCAAAAGCTCTTTTTATTTTAATACCTGTCAAGGACGCATGTCTCACTCACATCAGCTTGTTCCTGACCCACAATGATTATAGTTCCCTTTTTTAAAAACTACACTGAATTAATTTGATATCTCTTGTCACACACAGAGGACTTACTTGCAGAGTGCTTGAATTCATCAAGGTGAACATTTTGCAAGTTGGAGAGCAGAAAGCTAACAGAAATCAGAGAAATGACTTGAATACTTGAGGAATGTGGAAAGAGAAAAGTAAATGACCTCAAACCACAAAGATCAATATGTTGTGGTTTTCTTCCTTTTTTTTTTAAAGACTGTCATATTGATGCAAAGCTTCTCTCTGTTGTTAAATGAGGTAGGTAATGGAAGCAACTCAAATGCGATCAATACAGCGCCCTTCAGCAGCCCTGCATCACCTTTTTTAAATTTGGTAGTGTTCAGTTTAAACTTCGGTCCTGGGGGGGACAGGGCCTTCTCCATTGCCGCTCCCACCTTCCGGAACTCTCTCCCTAAAAACATCAGAGACTCCCCCACACTCACTTCCTACAAGAAATCCCTAAAAACTCACCTCTTCATCACTGACTCTCATCCTCTTCCCTCGACACTACTTTTATGTTGTATTGTTCTCTTAGTTTTTGCTTTGTTTTTTGTTGTTTCCTGTCAAAGCGTCTTTGAGTATTTAGAAAAGCGCTATATCAATCTAATTTATTATTATTATTATGTTGAGAGTCAGCTCTCTTGGTCGGTTCAGTGAAGGAACATTCAATCTTCTTTTTTAAACCAACTTCAATGACTCCATCTCGGGATGCTCAAGTGATTCTTGACTAATTTAATAACTTTTTTTAAAAGCCAAAACATTCCAATGTGTGACCTTTAAAAATGTAAGTAAAGGCAGTAATGCATATATCATTATCCGGTTAATGTTGAATGAAACACTTTCCTTTAATATGATCAGTCAGAATTGTATTTTGAAGTTCATCAGTGTGAAGAGGGTAATACTGCATGGATCATTAAGGTGTGACTCCATTCAGAGTGTTAATGGTTTCAGACACTCTGTGTGTCTGCTCTAACTCACTGTTCTCCTGTTGCCTGCAGACCTCACACATGCAGATGAGGAGCAACTCTATGCTTAAGATTCTCATATGTCCAACTTTCTGTGGTCATTGTGATATGATGATACCTTTTCTTTAAATGTAGTAACACTATATTCTGACATATTCAAGCATGAGTTTTAAGAGAAACCATAATGATCTGAGTGGGTCCCCTTCTCTTTGCTGCTGTTGGGCTGAAAGGACAATGAGATATTTAAAAAAGGAGAAAAAAATCAAAGGAAATCCAGGGGATTACCACCTGAAAGGACGTGAACTTTGACCTGAGCAGTACGACATGGATTAAATGTTTTAATACAAGGTAAGTCAGATTTCCACTGCAGGAACTTTACCTTGGGATCAGTCATTTGTAGGAACTCCAGGGACAATCATTTCCCATCCACAAAAGGTCCCTGCTCTGGTCAGGGGTAAATTCTTTCCAATACAGCACCTTTGGGTCTCAGGCTCGCTGCGCTAAACAAACTTGATTTGCACTTTGCTGGCTTTAGCTTATCATTTCTGCAACCAATTTTTAAAAAACTGCAGCTGCTCACCTTGAATGTTACAATTTTTTTACTGCAACACATTTATAGAGTTCCAGACGAAAGAATCTGAAGGGCATTTTATTTGAATTGGGAACACCTGAAGCACAAATTCAATCTCCTCCATACCAACTGTAGTTGTAGTGTTGCACACAAGTTTCACCAGAGTTCTCCAAGGTGTCATCGTTTTCTAGTCACATGATAAATGAATATAACAGAAGTTACTTTTTAGAACAAGAGTTGAACAGTAAAAATAATATTCATTGTACTTTATATAGACTGTATGGAGATAATTAGACCTCCTTAATGGATTGATGAAACATTTGTGTTTGTTGAAAAGTACCTGGGACTGACTTTATGTGGAAACTCGGTGACATGACTGCAAGCTGGGGTTGGTTAGTTATTTGTGTTATATCCACAGCACTATAGACGTTTCTCTGTATAGCTTTTGACCTCTAATAGTGCTGCAGAACTATTATTGTTTTTCTTGTGCATGTTTTGTGTAATTAACAGTCTAACAAGGGAGTCTTCTTCTCTACTCCCTGATTCACAGGGGGCACCTGGAATACACAACCATAATCCAACAAATGCAATGAACGGGAAGACTATATGCAGGGAAACATGGCTGTATTCATAAATGCAGGATTCTACTTTGTTAGCATATTGAGATTTCAAACGTTTTATGAGAAGCATTCACCTACTGTAGCATCTTTGACTTCAAATATGAACACCATGTATCTTAGAGTTTGCTGAATCATGTAATATAACTCTTTCCTTTACCAGAAAACCCAAAGTGGCACAGGGAAAAGAACAATTCTTTCACCTTAGCAAAAAGCACAAATGATGAGATTGAAAGGTCACTTCACTTGCTTGACCTTAAAGTATTAAAACAAACAATTGCTCTACTTCTTAAAATGTTTCTGGTCCCTTCTAAAACTGCAGCAAAGTTTATGATCATAGATGGACTGAGCCAAAACAGAAAGGCTGTGAAGGACGCTAAAAGGCCCTTAAAAGCTGAGAGGTAATGCAGAGTAATTCAGTGTCTGATAACTATGAGCTAATCATTCCACATAACACCAAGTCATGTGACCCACTGTAAATGTAGACATATTGATTTGTGCTGCTGTAAACACAGGTAGCTGTTGTTTAAATGCCCACCTGTTTGGAGCCCGTTTATCTTCCATGTGAGGAAAACTGATGACTCTGTTAAGCTTTTAGTCATTCGCAGTTAAGCCTATTAAGTGGAGTATTTAAGCCTTGTTAAGCCTTCAAAATGATTACAGCTAACCATGAAATGTGGTAATTTAATAGTGCGAAGGTAGTCTTCTTCATTTTTAGAGGAATCTTTTCCTGTTGTGAGGTGTCTTGTTTATGCTAATCAGTTAAAGGAGAAGCTATAGGCTAACAGTCCGGCTGCATTTCTCTCACACACACACATTCAAACACACAAGGCAGTTATCTTAATGTAGCAGTTTGATTCACAGCGGCCAGCTCTTTATTAACTCTTTAATTGTGTTAATAATGAGATCACTAGAATCTTCTTAGTCAATCTCTGGTAGCTCATCTCAAAGCTTCTGCAGCTAAAATTGAAAACCGTGATAATAGCCAAAATCATTAGCTCTGCGGTGGTCTGAAACAAGTAGTAATTGTCTTAAATGCCTCTTGCTCTCTCACTCACTTAGTGTCTCTTTACCAGGTATATTTCCTGTGTCTCCTTTTTGCTGCTCTGCTACGTTGGTATCTCTGTTCATTATAAAACTGTACTGTTAGGCTTTCCACTGTTTCCCACTCTAATTACTGGGATCGATCATCTTGAGACACAAACAAACAAACAAACAAACAAACACAAACACACATGTACACATTGTCTCTTGGACCTCCTGCTCACACATAGTGACAGGAGACAGGGATTTAAAGGAGAAGCGCTCACTAACATATTTGAGAACAGATTTTGAGAGGAATAGGCCTTTTGGTTCCATAAAGAAGTCTAAGGTCTTTGATTTCAACTCAGGACAAATTGAAGCAAAAACTAAAGTGTTGCATTTATATTGTGTTTAGTGTATTTATTAGCAGGTAAATTTTGCACACGTATCAACATTTTATATAATGTATTAAGCAGTTAATGAAATCTTAAAGAGATTGCTTTTTAAACATCTATGAAGCATCTCTAATATTATTTACTTACCTAGTTTATACTTTGTCATTGGTTAATTATTCAATTGTAAACCATCTTTAAAGCTCAAATATTATTACTCCTCTGCTGCTCTCTGCTTTGTGGAATGACTGACATTGTGCCATCATTTTGCAGAAGTCCTAATGGACCATTTTGGTGTGTTTTTTTATTCTGCCATTCATTACACTAAGTAAGTCAGTAAGTGAAGTTTATTTATATATCACTTTTCACAGACAACGCTCACAAAGTGCTTTAATTCAAAACAGGAACAAGTGAGTAGTCCATGGACCGACAGCATAAATTCCTGCTATGACCATGAACAATAATTGGCGCAGTAAAACATAGATCAAAAGGTAGACTGGGTGGACATGATTACCCACAGGCCTGTCTAGATATAAACTTTTTCAGCTGCTAATTAATGAGATGGGTGGGGAATTCCAAAGGACTGGTGCGATGGCCTCAAACACACGATCTCCTTGAGTCTTAAAGGTCAGTAGGTCATCCTTGTCATTACCCCTGAATCTGAGGTTGATTAATTAATTCATATAAACCTGAGAAACGTCGGCCCACACATCTTGCAGTGGAGTGCAGTGGGACGACTGGTTGCTGCTCTCAGGGTGGTAATGAACAACACCGTCTGCTGCTCATGGATTAAAAGAAAGAGGGTTAAAGTGACCATAGTGACAAAGAATGGGTGTTCTGTAGTAGTTTAATCTTTGATGAAAAGCACTTTGTTTTGTCTTATTTTTCATATTACCTTGGTAAAGCCGTTGTTATTTTCTTTTTGTAATTATTTTAGTTTCACTCGAAGGAAGACAAAACAAATATGATATTTTTAACAAGTTTGTTAAATCAAATCCTTTTTATTATGAGAAGAAATGAACTACTGTTAGTGACTGAGCTATGGCTGTTTGTTTATGAGAGGAAGATTGAAAATAAATACTCGGAGAAGGAAATCATTAACTGATAACCAAGTCCTCTGCAACCATGCACATGCTATCAGATGCTCTTGCTTTTATCTCGGCTGCCTGGGTTGCTGCTCTGCTGACAGCTCTGCTGTGTCACTTTCAGGAGGCTTCATCTGCGATTTCGGTCAGCTCGGCTTCAACCTCATTTGCATCTCTGATATTCAGTTGCTTTCTCTATCTCATTGATTCATTTTCAAAGACCACTTTTATTTCCAAAGTCTTTTTCCATTTTCCAAGTCAGTTGATCCATTTTTGAGCTTTGTTAATTTCTTTGACATTATGATTCTATCAGCCCACACACACTTGGTCACAATTTGAAATTAAAATGACACAATGGGTCTTCTTCCAGTGAGCAGACGGTCCTCAGTTTGCTCGGGTCAGCCTTTTTAAACACTTCAGTTACTGTTTAAAAAAGCAGAAGGAATCACTCTCAGCTTTAAAAAGAAGGCTCAGCTCTTAAACTCTGTTCAAACTACACAGAGCCATTTGTCAACACAGTAGCCTCAGAGCACTGAACTGCATCATTCACAGTTCATATAACTGTTTTACAAATGTTACCAATCCCTTTGGTAACAACATAGTTCTCCTCTACCTCCACAACTTGTCATGAGTGAAGAATCATGGCAAAAACTTGCAGGCAAAGACTGGTATCTCTTGAGAAATTACATGAATAAAACAAACAATGATATGTGTATTAAACTGATTACAGAGTATGGCATGTTGAAGATGAATGATTTTACAGTAATATTGCAAATTATTCTCTAAATACAACTGCAAACAGAAGTTATCTCAGAAAAGTTAGACATACTTCTCTAAGTTGAGACATCACCCATAAATTAGAGACTATGACCATTATGATGCTTGATGTTTCTTTACATGCAATCAGGGAATAAAAACAGGTTGTATTCTTCCTGGTGATGTTTTCTCTACAAACAGATAACAACCAGGCCCAGAAATAATATCAAAGTTGGTCTTCAGACTTTTAAATTACTCAAATCTTATAGTAATGTAATTTAGAATATAGAGCATCATTACAGAGGTCCCTCTCTGACATCATTTGGTCTTATAACATTAATGGTCTGATTTGGAAGAATTCATTAAATATGATTCACAGTAGTTGTTTCAGATGAACAGAGGAAGTGAAATATGCTTGCTACAAATTTATAAGCCTTCCAAGTAGATAAAAAAATATGCATTTTATGGTATAGTGAACATTATGCAACATACACATTGAATGCTGATGTACTATAGGACTAGATTGTACAAGCTAGCTGCTAAAATTTCCTTTAAAATAGTACAAAATTGCAATTCATTATTTATATTAACTATATAATGATGTACATATGTTTGATTTTTAACTTCTTATTATCTTATGTACATATGTTTGATTTTTAACTTATTGTTATTTTTGATAATTACATTCCTGTTTCTTGAGCTGTTGTGACAAAAAAAATGTCCCTTATGGGGGATCAATAAAGTTTATCTTTATCTATATTACAAAGGAGCTTTAGCATTGTTTAGATATTTTAGAACTTAAAACAAAATCCCAATCAGCACATCACATGTAGGCTACCATAATGTCAAATTAAACACCTGTTTGGTTATTTATTGGTGTCTAAAGTGCGAGTTGTTGATTGGTTACTCGTGGCTGCGTCACTTCCTGATAGAGGACGGTCAGAGGGGGAGAGAGACGCCAGTCCGCACTCCGTCGCTGTGGTAACGTCTGGGAAGGGGAGACACCGAGCAGCAGCTCACATTCATACTTCAGACGGATATTAAAGAAAAAGACAAACAAACAACCGGCTGGAGTTACATTACATGTTGCTTCGAGCGTGAAATAAGGCTGGAGGGATATTTTGTTATTAACTTGACGTCGTTTGGAACTAAAACCTGAGCGGGATATATGAACTCAACGGGACGCTGAGCAGGAGCACAAAAATAACTTTTTAACTTATTGTTCCTCGCCGAGGAATTATCGTTTCTTTCCGCTCCAACAGTGGAACAAGTAGGCTACAAGTCGCTTGAAGTTGTGCTGTTTTCTTCCTCATTGTGGAGCTACTGCTGCGGTGTGTGTGTGTGTGTGTGTGTGTGTGTGTGTGTGTATGTGTGTGTTGGCGGTGAGCGAGACACCAGAGAAGCGGAGGCTCGTCAGCCACCTGACCTCCTGGAAAATTAGACCTTAGCTAATGCCACGCAGGCTGAGATCCTTACGTGGCTCATTACTAAGCCCTGCGACGGAGCGGGAACAGTGTCCACCAGGCTGTTGCATGTCCAGTCCTGACGCAGCATTCCGCTCCTGAAGTTTGTCCAATTCAATTACTGATATCGAAATGACGGTAAGTGCTAATTAATGTGTGTCAAATGTGAAACGGAATTTGTTTGACTCTATTGAAGTTCCTCCTCTCATCGCCCTGTGCGGCAAATATCGAGTAATAAGTGGATAAACTGTCTGAGCCCGACAACATGGATATAAACGGAGTGCACGTCCTCCAGTGGTCGTGATGCCAAGCGCCGGTCTAATCCCGTGCAACCAGCCCGCAATGCCTGCTCTCTAACCCCGCACCAGTGTGGCGCCGTGTCCCGGTCTCACCGCCAGGATGAGCAGCACCGACCTGGAGCGCATGTCGCTCAGCTCCTCGGCCAACTCCGTGGCCTCCAGTGCGCGGACTCTGTCGGCCAACGTGAAGAAGCTGCACAACGCTCTCAACCTCCTGCTCAATGACTTCGAGAGGGAGCAGTTCATCCACTGCCTCAACGTTTACCACTCCAAGCGGAACGTGTATGACCTGGTGCAGACCCTGAACGTCATCCTCAATGCGCCCAGCAAGAGGCAACTTCTGCCCATGCTGCGGCTGGTCATCCCCCGCTCTGATCAGCTCCTCTTCGAGCAGTACACCTCGGAGGGCCTCTATTTAAAATCGGATTTAGCTGCAAGCAATGGCAACGCTGAACCCCCACCGGGGGACTTCCCAGGCGCCAGCCCGACTCCTTCGGGGCATTTTTCCCCAAACAACCAGCCTGAGTACCAGGTCGCGTTGCGGGGTTCTCCGGACAGCTTCAGCACCAGCAGCGAGGGGACAGCTCCCCTGGTGCCGCTGCTCGGGAGAAACTTTATCCACGAACCGCCTGGAGAGATACGGCAGGTCAACATGAAGCGGCACAAGAGCAACGAGGGCCTGGGCTTCAGCATCCGGGGCGGCTCGGAGCACGGGGTCGGCATCTACGTGTCTCTAGTGGAACCGGGGAGCCTGGCGGAAAAAGAGGGTCTCAGGATCGGTGACCAGATCATGAAAGTCAACGACAAAGTCTTCGACAAAGTCACTCATGCTGAAGCGGTGAAGGTAAGTGTTTTTCTTTTGCACTAAACCTGCACACCGCTGCAGAATGCAAATGCAGAGGTCTGTCACAGTTATGGAAACTTCTTGCACTGTCCTTGTCCTACAGCCTGTAGTTTATAATAACAGCATGCTGTATATAAATCTACAGCCTGTTGTTTATAATAACAACATGCTGTATACCTACTGTTTATAAGGACTCCTGCTTTGTATTATTTCATTTTACCAGGATTTTGTTGTCTGAAGCAACTTTGAAAGCTTTTTATTGTAGATGAAAATTCATTGGATTTGATCAGTTGGTTCGCAGTAGAAGCAATTTAAAAACATCTCTGGCCCTTGAAATATTGAATTAGCCATTTAAAATCTTTTTGACATTTTTTAGCCAAAGCTATCAATCATTGAAAAGTGAAGATAATGCGCAGATTAATCAATGATATCATTTTTTTTTGATACCTTAGTTGTAAAAGCTGTGTACATGTACACCGTACAGAGACCACTACTACAGAGCATGTATGTAACTGGACCCCTCATAGCAGCTGGTACATGGAAGTGTGTGTGTGTGTGTGTGTGTGTGTGTGTGTGTGTGTGTGTGTGTGTGTGTGTGTGTGTGTGTGTGTGTGTGTGTGTGTGTGTGTGTGTGTGTGTGTGTGTTAGTTGTGTTGGCTCCAGTGCTCAGAAGCTATAAACTCAGAATTTAGATTGCGCCCATATAGTGCATTATTGTCAATGCAGCATAGTGTAAAGAAAGCCCATTAGCAAATAGGGTGATAAAAGAGCATGTCTGATTTGTGCACAGTGAGGATTGATTTAAAGGAAACCTTGTGAGGTCCTTGGTTTTTATGAGAGCAATATGAGCTGTCCATGGTGCTGAAATCAAATCTGTGTTTTTTTCTCTTGCAAAACTGCTCTTGCCTCTTTTTTCCCCCTGTGCTCTACACGCCAATTTTTCTGATCGATTTTGTGATTGTACTTGTTCATGCTTTTTGCCCTTGCTCGCACATAAGAGGGGTTGGGTCTGTAACAAGGTTCAAGTCCATTTTCAAGCATCTTGAAAATCAAACTCATACTCAATGCTTTTACTCCTTTATGTTCCTCCTCCTTGAGTTTTCTTCGGAAATGATATTTTAGCAATTCCCAACATGTAAAAAGATGCATGTTGATATTCTATTTTTTAGTAGTACCTGACTCTATTAATTCAGTATTACAATAAGTGCACTGCTTGTAGCAATACTATTATGCTGCCCTCTTGATCAGGTCTCTCTTGGACAACAGATTTGATCATTTTCAATAAGACTTAAATCGACACAAATAAAGGAAAAATAATAGTTTGAATTTACAAATGCAGCCCCTATTCTAACTTACATCCACTGTTTTCAGTAAATTAGTTGACACAATACTGCTTAGACAAAGAGAAACAACCACAAAAGGGTAGATATCTATAGTTTTTTTAAATTTAATTGTATGTAGTTTTGAAAGGTCACTACTTTTTCCCTCAAATAGACGTAGATTATTGCTAAAAGTCCTTTCTAACCCTCAGTGATCTCAATAAAGTTGTACAGACTTTTATCTCCTCCCTTGTTGATTTTTGTAATTCACTTTATGTGGAGCTCAGCCTTACGAGGGGCACCTACCCTGAAATAATTCAAAATCCTGCACCTGTAGGATTTTGATCATTAGAAAGAGATTAGAGCATGTTCTGACTGATTTGCCTTCATCCCCTCGTTGCTTGTTTAATAATACATAGTAGGCTTTACCGGGTCAAGGTCTCTGGAACATTAGATATATATTTTAATCCTGCAGCACAGGTCCTCTGACTGTGCCTTCATAGTCCAGCCCCCAAGATTTAAGAAACATGTACTTGGATCATATTCACACTTGAATTTGATCCTTGTATTTTTCTCTATTTTTGTGGCACAAAACACTTGGTAACTTAAAGTGCTTTATCTGTACTGCCAAAGTTTCTCAAAGGAAGATTCACAACTCGATGATGCATTTTGGAGTAATTTGTGTTTGGAGTTTCTCAGAATCTGCTCTTTGGACTATAATCTTACTCAAGACTGCTGCCGAAAGTCTCTGGACCTCTTACTGAATGTGGTATCAAGCTGAGCTGGATAGAATACTAATGACAAAATTAACCATCCATGGTTTTCCAATCAATTTTCTCTATACAACGTTGTCTCTCTTCTGCAGATAGAGGCTATTGATCACTGTACTGTAGATGAATAACTGAAGAGTTTTGTTGCTTTAAGGCAGCAGGTCATTTCTTTGAGTAGTCGTATCAGTTTGGACACTAAGAGGGAGTGAAAGCAAAGGTGGATACAAGTGTGCAGCTCATGTGTGTTGTCTAGTCCTTTTCTTTATCTACCTTTTTGACAATGCCAGTTAATCCTTGCTCCACGATTGTTCTGCCACTTATTCCACTTCTAAGAAATCCATGATTGCTCTGGTATGGTACTAAGCTTTGCCTATTACCAGTCATACTGTTTTCCCTTCTGCTCAGCTGTTGTCAGGCTGACAGGGCAGGCAGAAAGCCAACAGTAAAGAAAGCCTGTCTGAGATAAAAATCCCCCGAGGTCATTAATGGTAGCGTCTGTTATTTTTATACCTTCTCGGTTTAGACTCAATGTTATTACAGGCTTTTAGAACTGTAATCACTTTAACCTTTTAAAGTCCACCAGACAAAGTGTGTTCATCTTTACAAACTCACCTTGTGTAGCCAAATATTATACAATCCAATAGCACGGTATTTTGTTTAATTCTTTGTAAGAGAAGGCAAGTGACATTTGAGCTTGATGTTTAGATTTATAACTGATACTCGGTATGTGAAATGTTTATCTCGACTGGGTTGATGTAAGATGATATGACCCTACATTTGCAAACCCCTAGATATATTGTTTTGTCCTTGCGCTCTGTGTTTGATGAAGTATTGAGACGTGCAGGTTGGGGTAAATGAAGGACGCAAATTGAAGGGAGATGAACATTGTTCTACTTTTTTTTTTAGTTCAAAGCATGGCCTTATCTTAACATCACCAAACTTGATTGTTTCTGTTTATTTGATCTACTTTTATGACCCCATGGGAAATTACAATTTAACAAGCTGGGACTATTCCCAACCCTTCTAACAAACTAGTCGTTCCAAAACGTTTCTAAAATGTTAAACACTGTGGTTAGATGTTGGTGCTCTAACTAACTAAGGTTAAGGCAACAGAAGTTCTGGTTTAGAAAAAGAGCATAGTTTAGGCTTAAACAATAGTTCAATGTTGAATTGTTTTCACAGAGGACAAAAACAGCAGTCTCTTGAATTATAGAGAATGAGCAAACATGCATCTCAGAGAGTTTTGTAAATCCACCCAGAGTTAGAAGATTATAAAAACAGTCTATAAGATGATGATTTTGTTTTCTTTTACAGCACCTATGAAGATAATTGTTTGTTTTTAGACTTTTCCAAAGTGACATAAGTAACGATTGATCTGCGATTCTAGTAAAGACCGGAAAAAAATAGTACACTCTCAAGTGAGTTCAAAAGCAACAATGTGGGGCCTATGACCGACCAGTCACTCCATGGTGATGAAAATCATGTCAATGTGCTTGAAATTTTTAAATAGGAATTTGGCAAGCAAACAAGTAATTGTTATAAATACTGTAAATTCAAGGGCATTTAGGAGTGGGCTACAGGCTCAGTCAACATTGTGTTATATCATTCATTGATGTAACAGACATTTATTTCTAAGAAATTCTTTGAGATGATACAGATATTGAATTTACAGCATGTTATACAACACATTTTTTTAAACCAAAGGGAATTGTAGACAGAATATTGAACTGTAAATTGATTTAAAAACACTTACTTCTTGTTTGAACAGCCTAAATGACAAAAGTAATCAATAATTAAATCTGTAATACTCAGTACTTCCTACAAAACATAGCACAGCACTGTAACATACTTTATTAAGGGTTTCAAGCCTGAACAAGTGCTCTTTATACATTTCACGTCATGTATTATGTATCCTAATGCATGAAGCAGTCTTAATTTTTAAAACGTACAGACATTTTGCACTCCAGGACATGACTGGAAAAAGCTCAGTGACTTTCAGCTTCTGGCAGTTTAGACAGATGAAATGTCACCTTTGAATTTGCTGCTGTCTGGACGCTCTTTTGATGAATCCAGTTGTGACAGCAATCACATCTGATCCAGTCTCCTTACCCCCAACTGAACTCTTTTCCCACAGAGTTTCCAAACTAAAAAATTCTGTTCATTCAGAGTCAGCACTCTCATTAACCCTGTTTACAGCATTTGAGCATTAGGCACTTTTCTTGGTGCAAACAGCTCTGATAAACCTGTCGCATGCTCTCCACCCAGCAAAAAAAACACCAAACAGAAAAAGGGTTGATTGGGAAGAAGGGGGAAAATTTAGTAGCTTATGAAACATATTTTTCTAAGGAACTGGTAGAGACTAAACCATTCAATGGATTAACATGACTACAAATGATTTTGATCCAGCTCTGCTAGAAGTTAAATGTTATAGTAGTCTTATTTGAAGGGTACTTTTCAAAACACAAGACACAAAGTGTTTCACAAAGGCAGGAAAAGAAAAAAGGCAGGTTTAATCTAAATGGCCAACAGGGTACCCTGCGCACAGCATAAACACATTCTCAGGTGTGCATGGTTACAGGAACACTGAAAATAACTTAATTGTGAGCGAACAACGCTTTCTGCCTGTGTCTTCCTCAGGTTCGCCCAGCAAAAAAAGGCAGGTGTTAAGATCATCAGGTTCTTTAGATATCAATACAGGAAACAACAAAGTATGAAAAGTGAAGACTTAAAGGAGCGTTTTGTCTTTTATAGTAAGACGAATAAACCAAGGAGAGAGAGCCCAGGAGAGACTCAAACTTTGGCCACTGTGTTAAGGAGTCAGTAGTCAGGGTACTCACTCTAATAAATGAGGTGCTAAATTCTTTATACAGTACTGCACGTTAAGTCAGACAGAAATTAGCATTTAAGACACTTTGCTTTTCTCCTTTGACACACAAAATAAATCACTGATCCCACAAAAACAGCACATTTTGCTACAAGTCTTTGCAACTTATTTTGTTTTCAGCACATTACTCATTCCCAATGTTTTCCTCTGCTGTATAACTCTACTTAAGCCTAATCCGCTCCACTTTAGCAAACCTGTGTTGCCTGATGAGTTCAGGGATGGCCTCTGAAAGCAGCAGATTGTTGTTTAGCCCAGGGGACACATCAAGGGCTTACAGCTGTATTTCTTTCTGTCTCTGACTCTCTCCTCTAAGAGAGAGAGCCTAAGAGCCTGCCTTGGCCCTGGTCCCTGGAGCCGCTGCCAAGGTTAGGTACCCAGTCAGCATTTAGAGTTATCTTTTACTTGTGCTGGACAGTCAGGAGATGTGATGGGATGGCGATAGGGACATAAATCTTGTTGTTTTGGAGCCAGAGCCACAACAACACTAAGACAACAGTTTTCCCTTTCCATCAGCTGCAAACTTCCTGTCTCTGACTTCTTATTCTAATTGGTTTTAAGTCTGGGAAGTAAAGGCAGAATACTGGCATAGGGGACACCTAAGGACAAAGACCTACAAAGGAAGAGAGGAAGACACAAGACAAGAAAGTTTGGAATTACCTTGTTGACGGACATATCTACCTGTCGTCCTCTTGTCTTACTTTGTATTTGTACCTTCTTCCTTTATTCCAATAAGAGAGTAGATTTGTGTTCTTGGGGCCATTGATGCTGTATGCATACTGCAAAGGGACTAGAGGAAGGGAGGATTAGATAAAAAACAGATAAAGTCCTGGCCGGTCTTAATTCATTGGGTTGCTGCCAGGCACATTGACATGCAAAGACTTGGCCATACGTCAGAGAAATGGGAGCTGATTGGCCTGAGGCAGCTCTTCAGCCTTCTAATGGTAGCAGTGTTGATTAGATGGTGGCAGGCAGATAGAAATTTCATTAAACTTGGGTCCAGTTTTAATTGATTCATTGCCTAGAACGGATCCTGAAGTCCTTAAAGAAGTTTGTCTTGCTCCATGTTTCCAACACCAGGACCTCCAAACATTTTTCTATCTTAAGTTGGCTGAACATGAAAAGAAGCAGAGCCACTTGTATGTTTGTCAAACGGTCATGATCACACTGCGCTTTATGTGAACATAAGGTAGCCCGTGCAATCTAATTCTTAGGTCTTTTGTGTTCTCTGATACCTTTTGAAACAGGATGTTGGAGCATCACAAACCGCCCTAAGTGATCATTTTGCACGTGTCATTTGGCTCCTCCATTCTGCATGACAAAGTTTGCTGCACAAAAACTGAATCCCATAGTTTGCCCAAGTCAAACGGTGTTCAATCCACTTGTCCTTAAAAAGATTTTGGTTCTGGTGTGGAAAATCTTCAGGATAGTAAACTGCTGAAGATTCAATGTTTTACTGTTTTAAACACTGCTGGAAGCCAACACTTGATTGATTGACTGATTGTTCAGTGCATCTACAGACATGTCTGTCCAAGAAGCTTTACCACAAACATAGTGTCTCTGAAATAATTTAGGATAGTCAATATTAGTTAAATTAAAGATAACATTTGTCTCCGGAAATCATGTTGGAACATCTTAACGAAATGTCAGAGTTGTTCTATTTCAGCTCTTGGGGGCTTTTGGCAGCTTGTAATACATCTTTGGTTATGTATGAGGAAATACATTCCAGTTGGGTCAGATTGACGCAAAGGCTTTCTCGTTGTTGTTTTTTTCTGTAAAGACAGGCCAGCTGTCAAGAATTTCTGTCAAGATTTACTGTTCTCACGCTACCCTATAAAAAGGAAAAGGCTAAAAAATGCAAACAGTCCAGGAAAATCATTTCAGAGCTTGACAGGTGAAAGTTTGAGTGCCCTATGTGTCTGATTTACAAGTTGCACAAATAATATGCAAAGTGCATTAACAGAAATATATCTCATGTTTCCTTTTTCCAAGAGAAGAGTGCCTTAAGAAGGAGGGCTCTCTTAAAGCAGCTCAAGGAAACTTCCCCAATGGGATCAGTTTAAAAGTCTTGCTATCTCCAAACAGCCTTTTAAAAGAAATGATGGGGTCATTTTATAATCTGAGATGTGGAGTTATTTGGAGTTATATGTACTTCCCTTGAGCTAACTAAGGTTTTGTTTATACGTTCTATAAATTAGGAGGAGTGTACATCAGATGTGAGATGATGGTAAAATATTATATGACCTCTTTGGACAATGTGCTGTAATTGCTTGTATCACAAAGTCCCACACAATAAAAATCAAAATGGGTGTAAGTTGTTAAATTCTTTGGTGAGATGAAATGGCCCAGATTCTGTAAGCCTGCAGTAGTCCACTTGTGATGTGTGATAGAGTCAATGTATGCTGTGACACTGTACTGCAGCTGCTCGGCTGATTCAATATTGTGTTGAGCAGCCTTGAAAGAATAATGGTACAGTGCCTTTAGGCCTGGCCTCTGGGCTACTGTGAATGCACTCGTGTTATACTGTATGTAGGTGATAGTGCTGAGCAGCAGATTTGTCTACCGGGTCTCCAAAGTTTGGAGTGCATCTCTCTGTAAACACAGAGCTGATTGTTGCCTAAGGCGCCCCAAAGGTTAGACAGCTCAGCAGCACAAATGTCATGCTGCTTAAATCACAGCACAAGTGAATAATTTCTTTCATCATTCCCAGCTCTCAGCAACTTCCACTTACGTGCCCTTGAGCAAAACACTTAACCCTTAATTCATCAAATGGCAATGAGGGGAGTTTAGCTATCTTCTTGAGAGCTTCCTGCTGTAATATCTGATGGAAAAAAAGGGCAGAGCATGCTTGCTCAACAAACCCTCCTAGTTTAAAAAATACCTACTAAATAGACCAAACAAGTTATTTGATTGACTATGGTCCCTTTTATTAGAGTCTGTGAAACCCCATTGGTCTACATTAACACATATTGTGTATCACAAGCGGATCTTTATTAGGTGGGTGTGCACTCGTACAGTTATTTATGTGCATACAAATCAAAGGGGTGTCCGCTGTGCTCTGATTTGTGTGAAAGGTACATCTTGTAAGCGGCTAAGAGAATGCAGTCTCTATTATACAAAGCCCCCTCTTTCTTCTAGTGAATATTTCTCATTCAGTGATTTTGGGGGGGGGGGGGGGGCTGCAAAAATGTGTTCATGATAAAATGAAGGGACCATTTGGTTGTCTCTCAAATGTTGCTTGTTGAAAAGACTTGGGTGGTAAATGCTTGCTCTTTTGGTTCATTGATAGCGTTTGTTGTTGATGCCACACAGGGCTTATTCTATTCTGCCCTTTTTTCTTTAACACTGGCAGTAATTGTATAATAATTTATAATTCATGATTTTTTCAGATGACAAAAAGTTATTTACATTCTAGTCGGATAATAACACTCTTGTAGGCTGAGCTAGGAATTTAGTGTGTCAGTGAGAGAGGGGGGCTTTTGAATTATGATGATAACTGTGTTGGAGGGCTCAGAGGTCGATGACTGTCAAGCTTTGGCAACTGCAATGACAATTACCCTATTTTGAATGACAGTAAAAATGCCATCAACAATTTCTATATATCTTAGTGCACAAATACGCCCAAATCTTAGTGACTGGAAGTTGGCGCTGCTATAATATGATTTTCACTGTTGTGCACATTTTTACTTGTTATAAGAAGAATTAAATACCAAAGAACTTAATTTTATTTTAGTTATTTAAGACTATACTCACTAAGAAACCCCCCAAAATCCCCCATAGGTTGCCACTGTTTTGAGGTTTACTGTAAAGAGTCTTGGTTTGGGATTTTGGAACCAAGTCAAGCATTGCATCTTTAATGTAACTCAGGTAACTGTGAAGTAGACCGTTAAAATGCAGTTTTATTCATTCCAGGCAACAACAGCAGTGGTCTGTAATGGAGTGGAACAGATTGAATTTTTGGACCAGCTTGGTCGATCTGATTAAAACAAAGTGCACTGGTGGTACTTTGAAAACTACCCTTGTGGTGCCCTTGAGCAAGACACTTAGCAACTCTTTGCTCCATTGGCTAAAAATGACTTGGCCAACGGCTTGCACTGGCCGGCTTCCAGTAGTGAATGTGTGTTTGACTGTATGAGCATGAACCCAGTCATGGCTGAAGGTTTGAGGGTCAACGCTTATTCTTCTCAAATTTTTGGCAGCTTGAACTTTACGCCTCAAGGATAGAATATAATTTCCATCCACTGCACAGATCCAGTTCTGTGGGTCGAGGACTGACTGGACATTTGACCTAAATCAGTCAACTTAAAATAATAAATCTCAACGAAAAAGCCCTAAAATGATCACACTATTTCCCCCCCAAGTGTTCAGTTCAGGTATGGGTTGAGTTCAACGACATACATTATTAAAGTGCCAGCCTCTCCAGGTTTTAATCAGGAAGATATATGGATGAATAGTAAAGTTTGTCTGCAAAGACAAATGCAACACACAGTTCATAGCATGGAAAATCCACTTATTGATGTTTTTACATGTAATTAAAACTTAAAATGGGTAAGAATATGATAGATATTGAAAAATAACTGATTTATAACAGGATGTTTAATGACTGTGCAGCACTCTTGAAAATGTGATTCCTTGAAGATTAGTGCAGCTCCTTTGTTACAGTACGTTTCCTTCTGAAATAATAATAATTTAAATTCTCATACTTTAATTCATTAGACAGGGGTAAATTTATATCTTGTGTTTTGGCATGTTAAACTTATCAATGTAGACATTTGTTGCAGAGTAAGTTTAAATGCTTAAAGGCTTTGTACCTTCCTGTAGAAATGTAATTGTGCTGTAAAGTTTGGCGTTTAAACATGGGGCCCATGGGGATTGCCTCATTTCTGGAGCAAGCCTCAAGTGACCATTCAAGGAACTGCAGTCTGTTACACTTCTTCACTGGCTCATCTTTTAGACCGGGAGTTTTATTCTTGTCCTTCACAAAGCAGTTCTCTCTCTTCCTCCTTTATAACTATTCCATACTTTCGTATTTACAAAGACTTTAACCTTCAACTGGTCAGACAGAAAATTATAGCTTTTACCTTCTAAACATTAATTTACTGTCTTAAAGGCCATGCCCCCTCCTGTATGCTCCTCACACATGTTCAGTTCAGTCACTGGTAGCATCTCCTGGTACTAAATCAGCACAAACTCTCCCCTTTCCCCTCATTTGATGTCAAATCTCTCATTATTATGTCCATCTTAAGACAGGCTTTTTATTCTCCCCTGGTTAGCCCACCTGGGGTCTCTTAGACAGATCTGCTGCCAGAGTGACTCTATCGTAACGGTCTAATTGCTTTACAATGGAGCCGCCAAATGCTTCAGTTCACAGAGAAGGTGTCCCCAATCCATCACCTGGTCTCTCAGTACTTCATCACCGGAAGCAGCCGTTAATATCCGGTCAATGAGCTGAATCCTCCTTTCCTGGTCACTACTATCTGCAGACAGGAAATGACTTATTCTATTTATCCCTGGGGGGCTCTGACTTTTATAGAAATTAGATTTTATTATTAAAGGCCTGTGGTGAGACCACTGAAATGCCTATGGATGTACATCCACTTTATTATTACCCTAAGCTAAAATAATGCAGTACAACATCCATGTGGTGAACTCTTACTTTCTGAAGTTCTGAATGTGCTTGAGAGAGTTCTCAATTTAGGTTGATAGTAATTTTGGAAGGTGTAGTCTTTGGTGCTGCTGATGTTTTTATTGATACAAGACTGCTGTATGGGACTGTTTGAATTTGAGGCCGGTTTATACACAGTAATAAACACTATTAAATGAAGCTTTCACTCCAGCAGCATAATAGTATACTTATCTTTAAAGTGGTATTACAGCTGCCACAAAAACTAGTCAGTAAAAGTTTTTATCAGTTACCCTTACCAATCTTGGATTGTCATTGAATGGGTTTTGCACTGAACAATGCATGCAGGTATTTCTTTGGATACATCAGCTTTCTGTTTGAGAATATCTGACTGACACTGTTTAATCGTTGTTTTGCATGTTTTACACACAAAAAAAAGACCTGGCATGATCTTGATCTTTCATTTTGGTGTAGAGCGTCTCTACTCGCAGTATCTGTTGTATTGTGTAGTGGTCTGCTGAAACATTGCTTGCCCATATACCAGCAGGCTTTTGTCAAGATGGTCTTGTAACCTTGATACATTCTTAAACACTTGACTTGAGATAAACTTTTACATTTGTGTCGTCAATGAGGAACGGTAAGTGAAGACTGTGCTAGAATGGAGGCAATCAACACCGCTTGTTGAGAGCGAGGAAATAAGTCAAGCAAAGTAATCTGTTCTTTAAGTGGAGTTTGTGCCAGTGGGTGATGATAAACGGAGGCTTCTCTGTGAAGCCCTGCAGCCTGTTGCATTTTTTTATTTTACAATGTAGGATAGTAACCTTGATCAGAGGTTGTAACACAAGCGCACATCTGCCATGAACTCAGACCTCAATTTATGATTGATTTGAGCTTTTTGGATATTTTTCTCTCAGGCTCCTTTTCTCCCACGGTGGGAGTCCTCAAACTACACGAGTTCTGCTTTGAATATCAATGAGGATTTGGAAGGTTCATTGTTACTTTGGCTCCTTCTTTTTGCTCCCTGACAGGTATAATTATATGCTGGGCACAGAGACACTGAGATGTGTATAGCTAACACACACACACACACACACACACACACACACACACACACACACACACACACACACACACACACACACACACACACACACACACACACACACACACATTCACAGGCTCAGTGGTGATTATTATCCTGCACAGAGTCTTGAATATGGGAGCTGTTTGAGAGATGGATCCTTTTCATGTGTTATAGAAACCTGTAAAAGAGAGCTCAGAAACAAACTTGACCTGTTGGATGTTGTAGGAGTACAGTTTGGTGCTCTGCAGGTGTGCAGGACCACTGTTCCTGTGAAAATACTATTTCTTATGTACTGTAGGATTAGCAGGAAAATGTATCTTAGTCAACATCAGTATTGCATTCTTATTGTTCCTAGCAACTATTTCCCCTTTAAATGCCATTCAGACTTTTGATTCAGACTACTGAACTAGTCTGAAGGTTAGAAAGAAAGAACTCCAAAACATCTGAAAGTGGACAATTTATAAATAAAAAAACTTGTAGGATGTCATTGTATTGTTATGTGTTCCGAAACCTTATAAAATGGCAATAAAACATGTCCATAAAAAAAAGAGTAACTATTCTAGGTTTGAGTAGCTGTAACCATATCTATGGAAAACATCTCATAGCAGCAGAGTTATATTTGGAGCCAACTGTCTGTTGTAATGAATGAAATGTATATGTCTGACATTTACGAGTCAAGCTGATGTCTTCTTTCTAACCTTATAGGGATGTACCAAAGTAGAAAGGAATTGTAGGATGTACCTTCTAGCAGAATATAAGCAAGTCTGTTAACATAGAAACTTTGTCAGTCCGTGATTGTGAACAATTTGTGTTTTGTTGTAACTGTCTGACCTCGGCGATTAAACCGTAAAATAATCCACAGTCTGTTTTGCCACTTCATCATTGGATTTATACAGTAGAAACAGCCCCCACCTAGCTGACATGCAACTCTATGCAACTACAACTGCGTGATCTTGTAGTTCTCCTGTGATCTTGTGTACCTGAAGTCCAGCGGCTCATGGCTGAAACCTTCATAAAGGAACCCAGTGGTGTAGGCCGTGCGCACCGTTAAGACGGAAAACAAAAGCACAGAGGAGATGAATGCTGCTCACACGGAGAGTGTGGAAACTACCAGTTAGGAAGGGCATTTCTCTTTGAATAAATGGTACCCACAGTGTGAAATGTATCCCCTTTGGTGATGTGGATGTCAGTTAATAAAGTTGAAATGTTTTTGATGTTAGCAGGGTCTGACTTCTTTCAGTTAAGGCAGCATGAATCAGCTGTAATATGAGTAGAATAGATGTAGAATAGAATAGTAGAATAGATGTGGTACATAATTGCACAGCTATTTATTAAAGTAACTGGATTGGTTATTATAGGAGCTACCGGAAAAGGTTTTGGCTTTGTGGGATTAAAGCTCTGTGGTTCTGCTGCACCAGTAGAAATACACACACCGAATGAATTACACAAATTCTGGTAAATTCTACTGGCCCACCTGATGCAAGCAGCCATTCAGGGATTGCTTTACCGGAGAAGAAGAAGAAAGAGTGGTTTAATAGAGTTGCGTAAGCACATGAGGGGACGATTTAAATAATCTCCCCACATGAATAGGACTTCCTGTGAGGTTGTTAAGTCCTCTGATATGTTTGTTATCAGAGGAGCAGGAGAGTAAAAACACTTGGGAGTCCTCAGAGCAGAGTTATTGGCTTGTGTAAATCACACCAGTAATTAAGATATTAATTGGTTTAATCATCCCCATATTAAGATAGCGACCACCAGCTGAAGTCAAATCCTCTATTGTTTGTCAGATTAAAAAAAAAAAAAGTCCTTCACAGCACACAAAGTGAGGGCCGATCTGTGAGCTGGCACAGATGTCTCTTTATGTTTGAGACAATCGGAGAGGAGCCTCGCTGGTCATCTGATACTGTGGAGCTGCCTTACTCCTTACCTATCTGTTGTCCACGTACACAGAAAAACTCTCACACACAACCGCCTCCTTTCTCTCACCATCTGCTGTCTACCACTAGTTCAACACTTGAAAAGACAGAGTAATGATAAGTAAGAGGAGTGGAGAATGTGGGAGGAGGTGTGAAGAAAATGATAAGTTAACTTGAGCTCCGTCATGGTGGGTTGCACATTTTAAGTGATGCATGTAATTGTTAGATTAGGTGTTTATTCCAAGCACAAATCAGGCACATAATGGACATTCAACATGTCCTCTTATCTTTTGTAGCTACGTGATGGGCACTGAGCCTGACGAGGGAACCTGTTTTTGAATAATTTAAGAAGAGAGAGTGATATCACCTTGTTGTGAACAAAGTCCTTTTACTTCTGTTCTATTAGTGCGGATCTTAGTTTTTAGTCCAGACTCTTTAATGTTGTGTTGTCACCACATGTATTTTAGGCGTCTAATATGATAATTCCTTGCTCTTTGCTTGAACTTAAAGTTCTGAATCCACCGTCTTGCATGCTGACTCAAACAATAGGTCTCTTTTTGCAGCTGCGAGGTGCTATATGTAGCGCTGGGCAATAAGGAAAAATCACAATCATGATTTTGTCACAATTATTTTTCAAGTTACTGACCAGTTCAACCCTACTTATTTCCATGTATGTTTTAAAATGCCCCAAAACAGTGCAAAACAAGTTAAGTCTATTTGAAAAGTGATTTTGTCTTCATCAACCACCTGCTGCTTTAAAGGTCTTTTCCCCACTGGGGATCAATAAAGGACTATCTTATCTTATCTTATCTTATTATGCAAAAATCACTTCACCATGTTTTTGTAACACTAATGTGTCCTTAGCCTGTCTACAAACCCCCCAATCATGAGAAAAGTCCATCCTCTCCATTTTCTGCGTGCTCAACTTTTTTTTTTACAAAATGTGTAAAAAAAAGGCCGTTTGGAGATTTTCCCTTTGTGACATCACAAAGGGCAGTAACCCTTCCCCTAGGTGGGTGACACTCCCATCATCATCCTGCTCATCACGTTTAGTGTTTGCTGACTGATCGTTGCAGTGCTTCAAGGATCAGATAGACAAAAAACTGTCTTCCTAAATCATTTGTACAAAGGAGAGCAGCTGTCTTAGATTACACAATACCCGTTTGAGTCAAATACACACGATGAAATAAATTGTTGAGAAAACTTGACTTCTCATTCAGTTAAGTTTAGACTCACACATGTACAGCTAAGGCTAAAAGTTATTATTTTGATTCAGCTCTGAATCACCTGAGTCTTTCTTGTCACTACAACTGACAAGACTCAAGGAGAAAAAAAAAAGATGGATCAGAAATTGCGTAAAATATTTATTCATGTTGATAAATACAATGAGGACAAAGTTAAGAGTAACCAAAATGTAATAAAGTGGGTTTGATCATAAAACTAATGAAGGTGTCAGACACTTGACTCCAAGTCAACTCAGAAAAGTCTAATTTCTTTCAAGGTACTTTTATACCTTGTTGCCTTTACTTCTGTCAGAGGGCTAAAATCATTTCAAGTTAGAGTTGTGGATAGTGATCAAAGAAAAGAAAGAGAACAAGAATGTCAGAGCCTTTATATGTGCACTGGACCTTCTTTCATCATTTCCACCTCTTTTCTCCAGCCATTTTAAGAATTACACCGCTATCCCTCTTTGGCTTTTGCTTTGCTTTCTCAGTTTCTCAGTCTGTCTGTCTGTCTGGCTGTATGTATGTCTGTATTTGTTGGTGATCTAAGCATGTATACATATACAGTAGAATACAAGGATAATTGAACTTGTTCTGGTGTCTAGTGCACAGACATATTTCAAAGAGAGATGCACAATCAAACGCTGACACCCGGACATAAAGCATGCATTGATGCATGTCAAAAAGGTTTATGGAGTTACACACAGGATGAGCAGTCTAGTGATGTATTAGGGGCACATGTTTTTTATACACAGGTGGAGATCCATTAGTCTGATGGATGAAGGCGTGTAAAAGAGTTTTTGTTCCCATTGTGGCTGAATTCTGGATATCAGTGTTCTGCCTCAGTTCCTCAGTGAAAAAGCCAGAACGAAAATCCATATGTGATTGTGTGAGTGCTTTGTGGCCACATTGATCTTCTCCATCTCCATAGCTGCTGTCCCTTTATGTGAACAGCAGATATTCTTTGAGTGTAATGGGTCTTCATCTTTTCTGAAGCCTCTAAATCCTGCACTCATTGATACATGATTATGTGATGCAGAGATTAAGAATGTGTTTTGAAGATGATGGTCATTTAAATGCTCTTGGATGATGTTGCAGCCTTGGCCTTGAATGTTGGCTCAGTTGGTAGAGCAGTAGTCCTGTATACTGAGGTTATAATTCTCTGGACTGGTTGCAGGTTCAACTCCCGATAATGGCGCTTGTTGTTAAGTTGTCCTATCAAATAAAAGCAAGAGACCAAAGAACTCAGCAGCATAAAATTACAATAAATGTTGAGACCATTTTAAGATGTAATTATAGTGCAAATACCGAAACAAGGAATTAAAGTCACGCATCTTAGCAGAAGTAAGGTTGAAGTCATCAGTGATGCACAGATACTTGTAAACTGGAGATACAAAGTCTGCAATGCTTTCTGCGCTGAGAAAGAGTAGTATACGGTGGTGTAGTTGAAAAGGATGCGTTCACTCACTCCATTTTAAGCTATGCATAAACCTTCTTATCGGAAAGAGTTGGATTTCCCATACGCCTGAGGTGGAGTATATTAACAAATTATATCTTTACATTCCAATTATGGTTAAGAAAAATGTTCAGAAAATGCAACCACTCATTAAATAGTGAGGTTTCATTTCCCAAAAAAGGTCCTTTTATTTTGTAGCATCCGACCTAGTCTGCTGTCAAGTTTGTTTAAACTCTGAGGCAACTAAAAGCAGCGGCATGATTAAATTATTCCACCATTTTGAAGCTGAGGCACGCAGCTGAGTGGGAGAAGTGTTGCTCTGAGAGTTGCACAAGACCACAGAAACATGAAAACACCTGCTAAAAAGCAGCTAACATAAGCAGCATAAAACTGATTTAAATAGTTAATGGGCTGCTGTGTGGAAACAGCTGAGATTTTTACTTTTAGTCCACACCGCACAGCCCTAGTTAAAGTTACACAACATTGCTAAACTTGTATTTTAGGTAGTTACTCATCCATAAAATCCACATCCTTCCTTCTTTTTAAACCATGGGAGTCAAGCCTAATCTCTGCTTGCACTGCATTACAGAGGCAATTACCCTGAGAGAAGAGGATGAGTGCAGGGTCTTGGCAAGATGGAAGACTGAAGGATAATACAATGGAGGCTGGCAACACTTAATTTACCCTCACAGCATCTGCTGTGAGGCCTTATCTAATATCTCCAACATGTCCTCTATCAAACTGTCTGAAATCAAAGCTCTGTCCCCATTGGTTCATGGGAGCTGCAAGTATATATAGCGCATCAATTTTCCTCTGATATTCCCAGGGTCAAACCAAGCTGCTGTGCTCCCGTTAAATGCTGATTCTGAACAGATTATCATTCCCTGCAAGGTGGCATGTTTGAAGACCTAAAACCAGCCGCAGACAGATAATTGATTCCATGTTGAGGGGATGATTATTTCATCTCTGGATTATTTCTGCTCCAGATGCAGCGAATGTATTAACGTATCATGCTATTAGATTGAGAGCAAACTATTGGAAAAAGTAAAACAAGAGAGATGAGAAGGTGGGGGAGGAAAGGGGTGGGGGGGAGTAAAGCAACAGCAGGAGATTGAGCTGGACCTTTTCATCTGTCCACAGCTGGTGGGTTTTGTCAGAATTCAATACACAATTATCACCAGTGTCCAGTTGAGTCCTCTGTGTGACCTCTGCTGATGTGATCTGTGATGAGGAGAGTAAGGTGGAAATACAAAACATATGTGTTACTGACCACAGAAGGATCGATGCACCATTCAATGCTTACATTGAACTGTTTATTCTTCCCTTTTTCCATTTAACAAACGGAAAGTACTTTCAATCACTGCCAGGAACTGTGTTGATTAGTTTTAAAAAAATTTGTTTTGAATAGTTAAAAAAATGCTTTTATTTGTTTTATAACGACACTGCACATTATGCAACATTTGTGTAGATGTGCAAGTGTTGTTTAGCTGTCAGTTTTGTATTGCTCTCCTTTGGCATATTTAAAGAACATTCTGGTAGATATCAGCAGCTAATTTGCATTTTTCTCACAGATGTTCTCATCACATTGTACTAGAAGAGGGTTTGATTTAGTTTAGACTAAAGACAGCAGTAGAAATGTAATTTGAGTGTGCAAAGACACAAACAAACATGTTAAAAGTCACCCTTTAAAAATCCTTCTATGCTCTCTCAAAAATAATTAAAGTAAAAATAAAAAATAGTATTTAAAAATGCAGTAATGTGCAGTCATGTATGTCAAGGTTTCCTCTTGCAAGGTCATAATTTTCATAGTCCTTCCCCTCCCATAGCTTCTGTTTTTAAGAAGAAACTTTCTTTTACCTGGTTTGAGTCATTTCATACAGAACAAAAAGATATGTGTTTTAGGTTTGTGTGCAGGTCTAACATGGCAACGAGCCCAGGTTGTAATGCAGGTTTCACCCTCAGCACGTCACCCCATTAACCCCCACTGAGTGAGTGTGGTGTCAGGCTTAGTCAGCATTGGAGCTGTGTGTTTTTTTTCAAGATTTTGCACAGGAAATGTGTGTGTGAGGGTTTGGAGGGGATTCAAGTTCGGGTTCAGGACAGGTCAAGTGTCAGGGAGATGTAACCGGTCTCTGTGGTGCCTTTGTCAGAACTGGGTGAGTTCTCATGCTTTATTACCTTCACTCTCGGAGCCCAAGGCTATCAGCGCATCCAGAGTTATTGCACCTCTCCCAGGCAAGGCACACACTTTAAAATACACACATCAAAACACACTGCACTTACAATTTTCTCCCACCAATGGCAATACATTGTGCTGTGAGACGCCGACCCACCATAGAGAGCCCCCGCAAACTCCATTACTGGTTGTCCTGGTTGTGTCTCTGTGGGACATTTTTTCATTTACATCTCATGTGTTCAGCTGAAGCGTTATGAAAGCAGCTGGATAACTCCTTCACATGTGTTTTAATATATCAACACACGATACTCTGCTTTGAACCCTCTGTCGTCTCTTATTAGTCCCTGCTTGTCTGAAGAACCCATCACCCAGAGAGAGGCCGGGCCCTTCTGTCAACTCTCATTCTCTGTTTGAGCAGAGCAGGAGGAGGGAAGGTTTCATGGGAGAAATTGCTCTCTAAGAGCCTCTGATAATAGCATAGTGGACTTCTGATCACCGACTCCCCCAGTGGAGCAATTACATCATCCACTGCCCATTACACATTTCTGCTCAGCCCAGTATAAACTGTGGTCATACACACAGACATGGTAGTTTCCACAATTCTTTGTGAAACCATAATGACTCATTTATGTCGGCCAAAACCCAGGTGTAGCTTTGACTATTGATCATCCCAGATCCATTTATTGGGGTTCTTAATAATAAATGTAGGAACTTGTATAATACTGCTTATCAGTCAATGTTGCGTCTTATTCTGCATATTTTTGTGACAGATTTGGGAATTATTCTGGAAGAAATATAGTGATTTACATTTCCAGTTTGACCCCAAAAAGTAAAATATTAAGATAAAAATAATCATGCTGGAGAAAGAAACTCCAATTCTCAAATATGTATCATTTGCAAAGTCGCATAACAATGGAATGTAAATCAAGATAAGCATTCCTTTGTAACAGCGTATGTTATTTCTTTTTCTCAGATTTAGGCAGCCAAACGAGTGTTCTCTGCAAGACTTGACTCCTTTTAAGAGAAACCAGCTACAACATCCTCAGGGACCTGGAAGTAGAGCAGCTGCTTCTTTGCTTTTATGGAGACTGCTAAGGTGGTTCGGGCATCTGATTAGGATACCTCCTGGGTGCCTCTTTTTGGAGATTTCCGGGGCATGTCTAACCAGGAAGACACCCTTGTAGCCCCAGAGGTTCCTAGAGGGATTATTTATATACAGTATTTATGTGATGGGGGGAAGCCTCTGGATCCCCCAGGCAGAGCTGGGAAACATTTATTATTAGAGGGATGGCTGTAATACCTTGGTCAGCATGCTGCAACCACTCTGGATGAGGGAAAGAGAATTGATTGATGGTTGATAGTGTGCGTATGTCAGGAATGGATGTGATTTTAAGTAACACTGTGTGTTTGTGTTGCAGTGTACACCTGCATTGTCAGCAGTATGACAGCAGTACATCAACCTTTAGATCAATAACTAACAAGATCGAAGCCTAAAAATATGGTTTGGGTCACGGCTGTGGGCATTTGTGAAACATGAGCTGATGCATGGCCCTGTGTAAACAGCTACATTAGGTCAAATTGAAGCTTGCCTATTTCTACATTTGATCTGCATTGCCTGTGTTCTCATGACCTCCAGATATATTAATTGATATGAACCCATACCTCTTGGTTCCGCTCTCTTGTGGTCTTTGACTATTGATTATTCCTGATTCATTTACCTGATTAAACATGGGGGTTAAAAGAAAAACATGAATCCAGGTGAAAGAAGTCACTCTGGAATCACAAACAATGTAAGACTTGTTCTTTGACAGCTCGCCCTCTGTTGGTTTTTGATAATATTTGTTTATGCCGTCTTACCTCGATATCAAAGGAAACATAAAACACAGAATCAGAGCGCACCTGCAGAGAGAGACAGAGAGTCAGCAGAACAAAAGGCAGCAGTAGTACCCAGTTCAGAAAGAAACCTGTATGTTGCTCTTTGCCGACTCAGGAGGAGTGCTGTGTGGCTTGCAGAGATGCTGCTAACCTTATAGTGCTGTTGTTGTGGTCGTGGTTTTCTTTTTTCGCTGGATGCATCCATCACTGTGGACCTGAGGGAGAGCAGAGGCAGCTGGGTAACTGAAGGCAAGAGGACCAGACAGCTGTGAACTTCGTGTGTGTGTGTGTGTGTGTGTGTGTGTGTGTGTGTGTGTGTGTGTGTGTGTGTGTGTGTGTGTGTGTGTGTGTGTGTGTGTGTGTGTGTGTGTGTGTGTGTGTGTGTGTGTGTGTGTGTGTGTGTGTGTGTGTGTGTGTGTGTGTGTGTGTGTGTGTAGTCGGACAGCAAACACACACTGAGGTTAGAAAGACCAGCCTGGAGGCATTTCTAAATGACACCTCTGGGAGAGAAAGAGGATGGATGAGGAAACGTTAAGTCAGTTTCACTAGGAAGGCTTTTTTCTTGACTCATGCCTGTTGTCTGACCCTGCTTACAATCTGTCTGTCAAACACACACGCCCACACAGGCACTTGTTGTTTTTCCAGGCTGACGAAAAGCCAACAACTTCTTAGCCTATATTGGCTTCAAAGGAAACAGAATGAACATAAGAGTGCAGTAGAGAAAATTAAGTATGAATGAAATCAAACGAAGAGATTCAGAAATATTTCTATTAACGTCATTGCTCTTCATAAAGGTGTTAGACTTTATGACACAAAGATTCGAAGAAGCGGCACAAGAAGAACATCTGTTATTTTATCTGCAGAGATCTGCGTGGTCAGGCAAAATGGAAATATTCTTGTATCATGGAATCATTTTTTTATGTCATGGTAGTAGTTCAAATAATAGCCACTGTAGTATACGCGACTTCTCCTGACCTCTTACATTTGCGTTCTATGAATCTGGAATCTAATGATAAACTTCATACTTTGCATGAGAAGTATGAAAGTTTGAATCAAGTTTGAATTTGATTTTTGGACATAGCCTAAATCCTTTCTCTTGTCCTTGTACTGACTTTAAGGTGATACATGTTGCTCTAGCCACCTGACTTGAGCTTGGTGTAGGACATAAGCAGCATGATCTGTTTAAGCATGATGTAATGATTTGTCAGCCGTATTGGGTAAAGCCTGGTCAAATATAGTTGAAAACTTTGCCATACAGTCTGCTTTGATCTTTCTGTCTAAAGCAATTCAATGTCTTTTAATCTGAAGCACACTATTACTTTCTGTGGAAAAGCAGTCTTTTAGATGATGCAACAAGAAGTGCACAAGCTTTCATTAAAATGAACTACTAGACAACTCAAAAGCCATTTTTTAAGTAAATTTAGCCGAGTTTAATACTACATGTCTAGACTCCTTTTGACCTGCAAGTCACCCGATAAACGCTTACTTGGCAAATAGATGCAGGAGCACAGGAAGTAGACCCTGGAGAGCCAATTAGACGGTCACTTCAGCTGCTGTATCTCACAGGCTGACTCAGTGAGAGCTTAGTTTTAAGGAAAAATGCCACATTGGGATAAAAAACAGTTACTTGATGCAGTTGAAAGTATTTTATGTAAGCAGTTACTTTAGATAGTGTTCACAAAGGTGTATAGATCTGCACTAACGCATAGAAGCTGTTGGTGTGCATGTGAGGCATAATGAATGCAAAGTGATGCAGATGTCAGCTTCATTATATCATTAAAGCCTCTTGTTGGCACTTAGCAATGTCGTCACCCACTCCAAGTACTGACTCATGGTGTCTGTCTGTTTCCCTGCTATCATGTACAGTAGCACTGTTTAGCTTTCACTGAGTGCTTCACATTTGAGTCATTACTCTGGAAGTTGTGGGTGTCATTTTGTCACAGAAGAAAGTAAGGACATTTTAAGCAAAATTTGCAAAGGCAAAAGCACTGCTGCGGCAAGCAGGGCATGTGAGGACATGAATGAATACCAGTGACAGACTGTACTGATGAAATGCATTCTCATTTGTGTTATTTTTAATACATGCCGAAAAGTCTAATGTGATAAAGCCTGACTTGATACAACCAGTTTATTTTGCATTGTTTGCTGCATAAAGCCGGCCATCAGACATAACTATAGACTCTTTCTGATAACTGGACATAGCCACTGTGATTCTGCTATTTGTAAGCATCAAATTTGGACAAGAGGTGCCTGAGAAAAGCAAGGGTTCAACAAATGTTTTTAAATTTAAACAGTTCTAGAAAACAGTTCTTTATGCCCAATGCTAATAAATGCATTGGTTAGTTCTGACTAGAATTGACTAGAATTTCTCTCAATAGCTGAGGCAGACTGTGGGGGGCGCTGGTAGCGTAGTGGTACATGCTTCTCATGTAAGGAACCCATAGTCCTCCAATCAGGCGGCCCGTGTTCGAATACAACCTGGCTCTTTTCCTGCATGTCATGCCCCACTCTCTCTCTCTCTCTTTGGCTCAGATTTCTGAATGTATCCACTGTCCTATCTCTAAATAAAAAGCCCCAAAATAACCCTTCAAAAAAACTGAGGCAGACTTGTTGGATGAAGAAAGAGCTCCAGAGACTAAAAATGTTATTTGTACCAAGCTGTTAACATGTTTAATTCTGATGTTAATGTGATCATTCCAACATAGGGATCTCTGGGGATTGCATTGTTTAGTCAGACATTGTTGAAGTAAATGTTGCATTTGTGCATTTAATTCTTCAACAGCTGTCGTAGCAGAGAGGGACACATTCAGAAAAAGTTTCTCAAACGTCTCATTGTCTCTCAATATGTAAGCGGAGAGTACTAAAAACTGGAACAAGGCGACGTTTTAGATTAATCATTTAGCGACTACAATGTCACCCACGGGCTCTATATAAAGTCTGATTGAGCAAGGCTCACCTTGTGTGATCTCAGTGTGCGAGAGTGTGTGTGCCTTTAGTGCTTGTGGTTTAAGAGCCACTCAAAGTTAAGTGGTGCTGCATGAAGGGCCTGTGAGGCGGCAGAGACCAACACACGCATGCCATGCAGCTGGTCCTCCTCCAGCCAGCTGTCTGAGAGATATACAAAGAGAATAGGAACATATAAGTGTCAGAGGCAAAGAGATGGACATACAAGTGTGTGTTGGATAGAAGCAGAGGCAGGAAGGGCTTTTGGAAATGCCAACCCACACATCTGTCTACGGCGATGAAATGTTGGAGGCTTTTGAGTTAATTAAACAGGATTAGGTAAAAAGGGAGCTGGCTGCTTATTTATTTCTTTTATTTTTACCTTTCTTTGTTCGTCTCAAACCTACCTCATATCTCATTTTCTATGCTCATCTTAAATACTTTGTACATCAGAGTTAGTTTGAGTTGCTGGATACTATTAAAATATTTCTTTTAAAAAGGCACTGTTCCTCCTCCAGGTGATTTCTTTGTCCCTTTTTTCTCTCAGTGATTTGTTATCTGTAATCATATCTGACTATATTTTGAGGTAGAGACTTTACAGATGATCATAAAGGCTGTTCAGAACCATGTTTGGGAATACTAATCAACTATAAAATCCACTCTGAAACACACACATACACACACACAGCCTGCAGCTAATCAGCTTAACTAAAAAAAAAAAACAGGCTGGAGGAAGCTTTTGTGTGGAGCACATTATAATGCTGTAGAATGATATCAGCAGAGGGAATGTGAAATGTCCTTTTTACAACGATATGATTCTAGTTGGACGAGACTTCTGAGTCCTAAACTGATAACTTTGTAGTTAATATTTATTGGCTTCTTGTTGTTCCATAGTTTATCAGCACACAGAGAGAGGGATTAAGAAGATGAATTTTAAACCCTTTATCCTACAAACACGTGCATATGCTCATACACATTGTAAAGACGTGAGGGAATGGTGAATCCACTGAAAACTGTCATTTCTGGGAAGAGAGTTGAGCTTTCATGCTGACAAAATCATGTCCAATAAAGGAATGCCCCTACATTTGATCAAATCCAGCAAACATATTCTGGTATATTTGAGATTTATAGCCTAGTGATTTGTGTTTCAGGTTGAATACTTGATCCTGATTGTTCAGTGATGGCATTCTGGGGCCTATTATTTCTGTTTCACAGACTGCTGCAGTGACTAACTATGTCTTCAGTTTCATTCCTGATCAGACTCCAGAGGTCTTTGTCAATCTGCATAAAAAGTCAAATGAATTCATCCTGTTTAAGCCTGTTTATCATTGCAAATTGCAAAAGGAAATTAGAAAAGGAAACGAGTAATGCTCAAGACACCAAGAGCTACGACAGAGAAATCAACAAAGATCTACATTAACTCAACACCAATCTGTGGCAGTGTCTAAACACTGGGGATGTAAAGACAAAGCAACAAACTGACAGACACAGGGCAGGAAACCTGAATCAGCTGCTGATGTCACTTATGCAGTCATTTTAAAAGTGTTGTATGTCCCTATCAGTAGAAATGTTCCTTTTAATACCAATCATCTTGGCTAAGTAAGAGTTTATCATTGTTGTTACAGTCAAAGCAAACAATATGCCTAGCTGTTTTTTTGCAGAAGAAATACAAACATTTTAATCTTTTTTTTTTCATTCACACAAGCAGTTTAAAGCCTGTTTAAATTGACCAGATTAGATATTTAGCAGAGGCAAAAACAACAACAAAGTGGAGTATGTTACCTCCTGAATACAAAGTAAGAAAGTGTGTCCAAGCACACATGTCCTCGCATGTAGAAACGTGCAGATGCTCATGTGTGTATGGATATGGATACGTCATGGACCTGTTTGTTCAGCAGAGTAGAAACACATGCTATGTTGGTTTCATATCGGCGTGCGCCCTGAACTGTGTGGTGTCTCTCTAAATGCAACCAGCAGAAGTAGGCCAGGCTCTCAGGCCACAGTTTGTCGATGAGGGTCGATATCTGTGCCGGGGCAAAACACCCCATGCACACCAACTCCCCCGTGTTGGGCCATTAGGTTGCACCAGCAGGGTGAGGAATAGATTAGGCTGTGGCAATGTGGGTCATGAAACCATCTTCAGCTTAGCGCAACAGGGGCCAGTCATCAATACAGACAAACGCTCACATGCACACAGGGGCCAACGATGCAAAATTGACACATCTGGATGCACACATGCACAATATACTCTCACAGTCTATAAATTACGCAGCCTGAAGCTTTGTTTTAGTGTAGGAGAGCAACAAGGTGTTAAATGGGCTCTGTAGTGGTGCCAATCACTGGAGCATGGTCATAGCTAATTAGCTTTAAATAATTACTGCTAGCATACCGAATGAAAGGGAAGGCAACAGAAAACTTGTTGGTGGCCAAAACAAATCCAGTTCGGTCTGTATTATATTGTCCTGGAAGGTTTGTTAAGATACAAATGTTGAATGCATTAAATCATTACTTAAAGAGACAGTCAGTAGCTTTTTCCTAAAAAATAATAATAATAAAGACTTAAAAGGTAATGTTGCTCAGTCATCACTCATGGGCCTCCATGTGTGGTGACTGTATCTGCAGAGAATCTGTCCTCTGCCTGTATTTTGATGTTTGTCGGCTGGGAGCTCCTGGGAGCTGGTGTGTTCCCCACAGCTGATGACAGTGTGCATTTGAGTTTAGGAGTGGATTCAGTTCAGTGATTGGACGCAATTCAGATTGGTGAATATGACTTCCAGGATGTAGCTGCAAAGAAGATAAAATATAATTATAGGTTTAGCTCATTTTAAAACGAGGCTGAACCTTGTGTTAGCGTTCACCTGCAGAAGTTGAGTTGGTCTGTTTTCTCTTTGACAGGCAGGTGCCAAACGGTTAGCTTGTGCTAGCCTGGGGTAGCTTGCAGTGTAGGTACGATAAGGAAAAGATACACTATAAGTCCTGCAATGACTGTGTGTGCTTTTGGGGGGAGATGAGCTCAAGAGGAGGGGTCCAGTTTGAATGTTGTGTTTACAAGCTGCAACAAAAAATGCTACTGACTCCACCTTTTGTCTTCAGTTTATTGTTGGGAAGCCATTGTTTATTTATGAAAGAGTCCAGAAGGAAACGTTAACCAATTACTTAATTAGCCAAGCTACTTTCAACAACTTCCCTGCACATTTATTTCTTAAAGCCGTAAATAAATAAGTACGACTAATGCACTTGCTGGGTATACTTCACTTTGGTCATGATGAAAAAATAGGATGGTGTCATGTCCAGCTCTGTGTCTTAGGTTATGTTTTAATTTCTACTTGTATTATTTTCTGTTTTGGGTCACTAACCTCTCCTCTCATTTCAGATCCTTCACTTCCTGCCCTCATGTGTTTGCCACCTGTGTGATTGTCTGCCCCGCCCTGATTGTTCCCAGCTGCATCTCTTCCCCCTCACCTTAGTATTAAGTCTGTGGCTTCCCTTCCTTCTGTGCCAGTTCGTCTTTGACCCCTGTGAGAAGCGTACAAGCCTTTTGTTTCCTCTTGGATCACTTTTTTGGATTCTGTCTGCTTATAAGAAGTAAAGACTGTTTTTTTTCCCCCAACCAAAGACTGTGTTTTGAGTCGTGCTTTTGAGTTCAGTTACCTGTGGTTTTGTTACAGACGGGTGGTGCTGGTCAATGGGCTTCATTCAGTGTACAATTTTAGTAGCAAAGTAAAGTATAAATAAAGATATGCTTTATTAACAGTGCATACATTTGGAACAACTGCAAGCTACTGAAAAGATCTAATTACACATGTAAGTTAAAGTATTTTGATTACATCATCCGACCAATAATCCAACATGTTTGATTTCAGAAAGACAGACTAAAGCATCAGATGGTCATGTTTATGAAGATGTGACCAAAGGACTTTTTTAAGAAGGGTTCCAAGGATTGTATAATTGATTAAATTTGTAGTTGGTTAATATTGCAGTGTTAGAATTTGGACTATTAAGCAGTATAACAGATTGAAACCACCGTACATGACTTGATGAATGAGGCAAAATGTAATCCTTGCATTTTCAACACTGACTCTATATATCAATCATTAAGCTAAATGTGGAAGAGTTAAAACCCTGATGATCAAACACAGCTGATCCCTGTGTACAATCAGGTCCCATGTGTTTTGTAGCAAAGCAGAATGGATGTCTTTTCTGTACTTGATTCAAACATGTTTTTCTCAGTCTGCTGGACTAGCTCTTCTTTGCCCCTCTTGATCCCACTTCACATTTTTCTGCGCATCAGAAGACGGGCCAAGCTCAGGGGTCAGGAAACAAGCCTCCATTTAAACTGAAAGAATCAATGTGTCAAACACTGAGCTACAAATGAGAAATGGCCTCTAAAACAGTTCACTTAGCAAAGCTATACAGCACCTGACATACAGTTTTTTTTCTTTCACTGTACTTACAGCCACATGAGCTGCTGCAGATAACTGCTGGCATGAAGTGAACATGTCAGTAACTTTGCACAAGGTTTACAGTTCCTTTTGAAACACATTTATTACCAGAAGTAAAAGTTATTTATCATAGTTAATGTAACATAAAACATACCCTGTTGTGAAAAACATTTGGTTGGTTACTTGGTAACATCATGGTTTAACTTGCCTCTAAAACACATCCAAGAGACTGGCCGATGCACATTTAACTCAATCATGACCTTTAAACCAGTGGTTCTCAACTGGTATGGTCTCATGACCCACCACAAACTCCTTGAGGGCCTGTGTCCACAGACATTGTTTAATGTGCTTGCAGCTCCCATTTTCTAAACAAAACAAATGTAGTTCAGCGTCTTCAGGGTTCAGCGTCATTAATGACCTCAGTGGCAGCTGAGCAGCTGTTTTATGTCGCTGCGCTCACAGCGCTCTCAATAGAAAATATACCAGGACATGACCCCTTTAAATTTTTTTCATGTTTTCTTAGTGATATTTCCTTGAATTAAAGCTAATATTAAGCACACAGCTATTTAAAACCCCTACAGACTTTACAGAGGGAAGCAGAAATGATCTTTCGTAACCTTGCAACATTGAGCGCTGGTGAGCTGCACTCTGGCGATTATGGGCGCTGTCAGCGCAAAAAAAGTGCTGTCTGTGGACACAGGCCCTAATGCCAAATCACGACCCAAATTTCTGAAAATGTTAAACCAATTCAATTTATTTAATAAAATATGGTGTTTAGATTAATCTAAATGAGTAAGAACAAAACAAATATGTTTATAACGCGCTTCATAGACTTTTGAGATGTTTTTCTTTCAGGTATACGTTCGTGGCCCACTTAAGGGTCCCATCAGACGAGAACCACTGCATTCAACAATCAAGCTTGTGACTACTATTGTACACATTGTACTGACATTATGTTTAAAAAAAAGCACATTGAGACATTGCATATCAAGTACAACATGATGTAAAGCTCTTCTATTATGTTCCGTTTGAGCACATCTTTTATATTGTGATATTTATGTGTTCTAAACTGACTTTCAATTTAGTGACCTGCAGGTTTTTGTGAGCATGCTGACTGGAAAAACAAATATTGGCAACATTTACTAAACCAAAACTTCAAGCTGTTCAATCTCCCATCATTCACTGTCCCTTGTAACTTCAAATAGTGTTCTTGTGTGACTTCCCTTCATCACTGGACAGGACGCTGTGACACCCATGTCATGTGAGATATTCCTGCAAGCTTTGTGTTGGTAGTTGGCGTCTGGCTGCAGGTCCTCTTTATCTTTGGCAAGCTCTCTTAATTCTTTATATGGATCACCGAGGTTTAATTTGATAAGTAAAAAGCATTTGCATGGCAAAGTCCCAAATTGATACATTATTCAAACTAATGAATCAAATCACTGTTTCAGGATGACTTCCAGTTCAAAATGGTTTGACTTAACAATGAAGAGTTTTTTTTTATTCAGTAAAGAGTCATTGTAAAATGTCAAATATAGGAAGTAGGACAGCAACATTTGGAGACCTATCCACTGTTAACATAATATACTGTGACCCTTGTGTTATATTTCACTCAGCCTCCCATTTTCCCTTAAAAAGAAGTCAGGTTTCCTCTCAGCTGTTCAGTTTTTCTGCACCTGCTCCCACCTGCCTGCAGACAAATGTGCAGTCTGGCACTGAGCTACAGAGACATAACGAATCAGAATAAACTACAAGACAGCGTGCTGATCTGCGACACAAACTTTCTACAGTGATTCTTGTTTTCCTTTGGGTCCAACAGAAGCTGACACCTCTATGGTAGATAACACAAATAAATCCTCTGTGATTTCCTTACATTGCACATAGCAGTCAAATAAATGAATAAAAGAAAATTTTGAGGTGTTGAAAAGAAAAGGTTTCCTAAAGAGGTAGAGATTTACTCTTCATGTTATTCACTGTCCTGAGTAAATAGGGATCCTGGTTTCTCCACAGACATCAACAGCCTAAAACAGAACATATGTTAAGTAAATATTGTTTATAATTTGAAGGTTCTCTAAATGTAAGGATTGTCCCCAACCAAAGATGATTCATAGTTGTAGCTTCAAGCCAGTGGTTTCTTTATCCTCTGTCAGGTCACGCCCTCTGCACAGAAGGTCTCAAAATGTACGGCAGCTGAAATGTCCCTCAGGAAATCTCTTCTGGTTGTTTCTTCACTCTGACCTCTCGGTGACAAAAAGGCAAATGAAAAGTTTCACTAATGGTGTCACATTAATCCAGAATGGTTCTTTCTCGTTTACTGTATTCAATTAAATTAATTTATAACTAATTTAAAGCATCAGGAAAATAGTGTTACCCCTGGATCATTCTTACAGAGTCCGAAATGACAAAATACAGCTCCCACTATGACAATTTATTTTTGTTAGACCAGCCGACCAATGAAAACCCTTCACAGCTTGGACTCTTTTCAATCACCGATGGTTAAGTTGACTATTTAAAGTCTGCCACAGTAAAGGTTGCTTCCCCATGTTTGTCATTGTCACAATGAATAATCCAGATCAGAATCTTAGATGAAATGTTGCCCGTCAGTTAAAAGAATAATTGTTTTTTTTACAACAACAAATCCACAAATATTGTACTCCAAAAGAAGGTAAAGAGGAGAGGTACACGTAGATTCACTGCCAGTCATGGTGCTGCTCATCTAATTTGTAAATGAGCCTTTAGGCTATGAAAGATACAACACTTTATTTCCTCCTCACATCAAGCTGCTGGAAGGCAGGAAACATCCAGACATGCGGGTTATTAAAAACGTGTCATACCTTTAATATCTTATCAGCTTAGAGATTCTTTTTAAATCGAGTACACACAGATATCAGTAACATTGACTGAGAGAAAGAGAGAGAATCTGAAACAACAGAGGCCTATTAAGACATTTAATCACTCAGCGTGAGAGATGTTAGCGTAGCCTTCCAACAGTTTCCTGCTGGGACAAATGATCCTCAGCATTCAAGTGAGTTGTTTCAGAATTATGATGTACAGGAAGCGTTTCTTTTTGGACCCCTTCTTCTATTTATTCTGATTAACAGCGTCTAATACACAGATGTGTGTTATGACTTGATGTCATACCCATACCATGCAGGATCTCATAAACCAAGCAGACCGATCTGTATTGGATGAGGTTTCTATGTCCTCTGTCAGGTCACGCCCTCTGCACAGAAGGACTCAAAATGTACGGCAGCAGAAATGTCCCTCAGGAAATCTCTTCTGGTTGTTTCTGCACTCTGACCTCTCGGTGACAAAAAGGCAAATGAAAAGTTTCATTAATGGTGTCACATTAATCATCACCTTTAAACAGGACCAGATCCATCCTCTGTAATCCTTCTGTAACAGAAGTGTAGCAAATCCTGCTCCCCCCCATCAACCACTAATAATAGATCCAATTTAAATGGTGAAATAGTTGCCGGACGTTTGTTCAGGATGAATAACAGAGGGACGTGTAGGAGGCCTAAAGCAAAAAATAATGAATCAGCCACATTTAGGAAATTGGCCTTTACACAGAAAATAGTTTTCTCAACATTCAGTCATAATCTAAATCACCAGCAATGGAAAGTGAAATTAAAGGAATGAGATATAATAAATCATAAATAAAGTACAAATTATTAAATAAGCTTTAAAATCAATAAAGAACACAATTTTTTGACCCTGGCAGTGCAGCTGAGAGAAACAGGGTGGATGTCTTTTCAGAGCAACTTGTTGACGTGTGAAGGGGGGCGGTGATCAGCTGCTGTCAGAGGGTCATTGTTGTGTTGAGAACGTGGTGGGCTTAGGTCAGCTCACAACAAGGCCCCATGTTTAAGATATCAGAAAACCTTTCACCTGTGTTTTGGTACTGAAGGCTTCTTGGTTTGGAGCTTAAATGACAGATTGGTTGTACTGTTGTGTAACAAAAGTTTAATGTTCTGCAAAGTATCAAGGAAACACAAAGGTGAAATTCTGTTTCCTTAAGGTGCATGGCATTCATTCTTGATTTGAAGGTGCCTTTATTAGTTAGTATCTACATTGTTGTTTCAAAAAGGAATAACTTTTTAATAAACACTATGTCACACTATGCATACATATTGGATTCAATCATGGCGTGCCTGCTATCCAATTTAATCCCTCAGCAGAATAAAATACAGTATGTTGCACTTCAAGAGATTATGAATAAAATAAGCAAACATTCAGGCAGTTTGAGGCAGGCAGGCATATCTGAGGCTAATTCCAGGCTACATTTAAAATGAGAGATTTCCTGCGACTCTCAGCCTGGATTCTGCACGGCTAGGTTAGTTGTAAAGTGAAGCAGCGTAGCTCTAATCCCCCTTTACAAGAAGGCAAGCACAGGTGTCTCATTAAAAAACACTGTCAGGAGCTCTTTGGGCCAATTACTTCAAATGTTCACAGTACACGGTCTTATATTCTCATAATAAGAAATCAAAGTGACATGTTCACACATTGATTTTCTTCAACATCACAGCGCTTTCTAGACGGGAAGATGCTTTTTTTTTTTCTCCCGCCACAGATTAATGCTGAATTAAGCATTTCAGGAAATGTCATGATTAAATTGAAATGTCTGAAAGAGACATTCAGAATTCCCACAGGGCATGAAAGGCAGCATCAAACTGACTTTATGTTCTATATGTTTGGTGTTTGTGCTAGCCTGGTTTTTATACGCCTAAATGAGTGTTTTTTTCTCTGCCTTCCCCAGCAGCATGTTCTCTTTCTATCTGTTTAACTTGAGAAATGAGGTGACATCTGTTGTGAGGCAGCTCTGGCTTGTTTTTTGTTGACTGACTGGGTCTTAGCGTTTAGCTCAGTCCCCCTCTTTTATTCATGCAGCTGTGGATATAAGCCAAATGCCTGAAATGACACAATAGTTCATGCAGTTTAAATAGTTGTTTTTTATGATATTCCTTTAAGCAGAATACAAATTGAATAATATGTATAAACTACACAAGTGCACTTAGTAGAACCAGATCAGGTTTGTCTGGAGGCATAAAGGTAGCTCCCCTCCTACCTCCATCTCCCCCTCCCAAATAATAGGTTGTTAAATTTCACTTAATTGTCCCTCCCAGCTCTGTTACAGTCAAGATGGCTGCAAAGAGAAATAGAATAGGGATGTGATTGTTTTGTGTATGATGCCTTACTTGAGTAGATCATAATGGGTAAGTAAATGAAGTATGGAGTTATTTTCAAAAGGGGATCAAACTCTCCAAGGATGTCAGTTCTTTGAGTCATGAGAAATGCTAAAATATGGCCTGAAACAGTCAGCTTGTTTTTAGTCCAGTCATTTGCAACAAATGCTATTTGCAACTTGAGTAAAGGCCTTCAGTGTTGGCTCATTGCCCTGACATGTTGACCAAAAGGTTGCCCCATGTATCAGCACATTAAGTGTTGAGTTTATTGACAAAGGCATTTCAGCAGCTGGCTGACATTTCAGGGTGTTTAAATGACCATTGCTGTGATGTTTAATTGAATGAATGCAAACCAAATTTGTCTTACCTTGGCATGCAAACCTAGAAGAAATGCCAGCAAAAGTATTGCCAACACTTTGTAATGTGACCGCCACTAAAATTGACCCCTGCATGACAAGATTGTTGACAGGTTTCCAAAACTGGAGAATTTATTGATCGTTTGCTGCCTCCAGTGGCTTATTAACAGGACTGAGAAGTCAGTGGTTAATGGATTAAACAGGCAGTAAAATATGTTTTTGATTACATTTTTAACCACCCAAAACCATCAGAGCTTATTGGGCATACAGGTATGAGCACAGAAAAATATACGGCCCTTGCAGACAAACTCTTCCATGTGTTCACCAGGGTGAAAGTTTACACAATTTCATACACCAAAGTCTGTAACACAAAACTCTTCTTTGTTACACAGGCTCAATATTTATTTTCAGTGTATTTAGTCCCAGATTGTTTTAGGAGCACACCTCTGTAGACCTCATGTGTGCCTCAGTGATTGATTTCAAAGTGAATAAAAGACACATCAATTAAAAATAAAATATCAAATATGCAACTATAATGTCCAAAACAGCTGGACGTACATTCATCTGAAGATTTCACATATCCAATAAGTTTGCACATCTGCTATCAGTGTAAGTGGGTCGGTGTGACCTGCGGTGTAAAAGCACTTTGAGTAGTCAGAAGACTAGAAAAGAACTATACAAGTTCATGTCTGCATTTTGTTCAGCAAGATACCTACAGTACCTGTTTCTTTCCCGGTAGCCACCTTGAATTGGATCTTCATCTCGAGCTGGGAGGGATAATTAAGTGAAATTTAACAACCTTTTTATTTTGGAGAGGTAGAGGGAGGAAGCTGTTCCCCACCTTCGTGCCCCCACTTCAGAAAAATTAGGTTTGACGGGTAAAGAGTCCGACTGAAGAGCTGTTTTGTTCTATAGGTCTGAAGACAAATGACTTTTACTGTTGTTTCTTTGTTGCAGTGACATATTGTATATTTATTGAGAATATGTGTGTAAATGTCACTGTGTGTGTGTGTGTGTGTGTGTGTGTGTGTGTGTGTGTGTGTGTGTGTGTCTTCTGTGCAGCGTGTCTGCTTGTTTGTACTGTGATTTATTTTTAGCAGACTTGGTCTCTTAATTGGCTGTGATCATCCTGCAGTGAGTCACAGGATGACATGTGTCCTGCTGAGTCACATCTCTAGACCCAGACTCTAACCTTATTTCTAAAGGGCATCACTGACTATTGCACAGCTATAATGATGAACTCAGTCTTTATGGTTGCTCTTGCAAGTTTTTCTGAGTTGCTCCGAAAGTTTCTTTTTGTAAAGATATAAATCCCCTAGATCTGTGCAGCCCAGAATTTACAGACATTATAAACATGGATGTTCAATCCACAAAACTGAAAGACCAAACACAGTAATTAATTCAACAGCAGGTTTTACCATTGGCAACATGTGCATATTAGTGTGATTATGGTCCATTAATATTCATGTTTACCCTTTGCTTAGCAAGATGCTTGAGAGGACATTACCTCCGCTTGACGTCATATATATATATATATATATATATATATATATATATAAGATATAAACACCTTTGTTTGAATTTTGCCCTCACTGACTCTCTGACATACACTCAGCACAACTCATTAGTTTGGCTGATATCAGTCTACTACTAATAAATCATATAGCTACATGTGTTGTAAGTATACAGTACAAACTTTTTTAACAGAACCCACAATGCAAAAATCAATGCTTGGGATGTTTGTCATCATTTTGCTTGTCTGTTTTTTATGAGTCTCTCAGCACTGCAGCTCATATATCACAGTGAAGATAGGGAATCTGTTGACAGTATATAAAAATGTAAAAAAAAAAAAGATTCAGAAATGAGTTCAAACCTGGTTCCCAATCCTCGTAGAAATGATTTATTGTATAAATGCAAGAGTCCCTCTAGCGACCTGATATTGGTGATCACTGATTTTTTTCCACTTGACTCAGTATCAAAAATTAGTTGCCCCATTTCTTTCTGGCTGTGAACTAAAATGCACATCACCATTCATTGGACACAAAAAATGTGTCCAATTAATGGAGATGAATTAGATTTCACTAAAGTATGTTGCAGGAAAGTTTATAAAATCCTTTAAATACTCAGTTTAACTAGTATTCAGACTAATAGGTAATATTTTGTAATAATGGAGAAAAAGTCTTATTAAATGTTTCAACAAGAATTCTAATGTCATGCAGGTGACACCCTGTCAGTCAAGAGCTTACTGTTTTGAATCAACAGATTTTTTTATTCCAATCAGAGATGTTTACATGTCACAGCAGGGATAGCATAGGTGCAAGCATAAATGAGGACTCAGCGATTCAAGTGCATTTGTAAGTCATGACAGCATCACGGTGAGCAAGAAAAAAGGAATACAGGACCTTGAAACTCAAGCAGCTAAATGAAATTCAGCCATCCTTACATTTATCACTTATCCACTTTTATCAGGTTTCTTTATTACATGTTAAAATCACTGCCATGAAAATGCTCTCAATTTCTGTTAAAATGTTTAGCATCATTGTGGTTTCGTTATATGATGTTTAAATTTACTAGAACTTAATTTAATCTGTATCTTCATAGATTTCAGTACCAGGAGTCCAGCTTTTAAACACATTGCCTATTTAGAACTAACATTTTGGTAAAAGATGTCTCCAGTTTTTTGATAATTTGTTTGAGTGTTAATTGGACCTTATTCTTTAAAAAGAGTTGAGCTGTAAATTAATCTTTTCCCATTTTGATTGGATGATGACATCTTAAACATGATGAAACCCCCCGACATAGTGCAAGCTTTTCAAAAGAACCACTCAATACTGTCTAGAAGATCGGCTTCATCACTGATTCACAATGAACTATTCCTTCAAAATCTTAGATATTATGATTCATGTTGAGGTTGATGTATGTGAAAGGAATCAGAAAGTTTCCTTCAGATCCTTCAGTTTGCTGCGTGTTCAGACACAGAAAACCCTGGAGAGCAGCTCGTATTCTCGTATTTTTATGAGCAAAGTAATCCAAATATCTCCATTTTATTAAATTTCAGAATTCATATTAAGGGCAAGGCATTTTATCCTTTCGCATCTATATGGTGCTCTCTCACAAACACATGTATATTCATAAATCTTGTTTGAAAAAAGCTGTTTTTACAACGCTGCTTCAAAGCGCTTTTAATTGGGGTTTGGTTAACATGCCTGTCAAACACCCTTAAATAACTGGATAGATTAGAAGGTGAGTCGTCATACTTATTAAGGTATTGTCAACAATTAACAGAGTTTAACTAGTATATTGTGTTCAGTGTTTTCTGTGTGTTTGTATTGAAACGAACGTTCTTTTAGCCTGAATTTAATGTGGAAATCTTTATTCATCATTGTTGTTTGTTGGCGTAGTAGGTCTACATAAAAGAGCACAGCAGAGGTCTTTGCTGTTCCGCACCTCCTGTGCTGTGGCTCAGTGGTAGAGTTGGTCGTCTCTCAACTGGAAGGTCAGGGGTTTGATCCCCTGCTCCTGCAGCCACATGTCCGATGTGTCCTTGGGGAAAAAAACACTTAACCCAAGTTGCTCCTGCTGCTTTGTTGGCGGCGTATGAATGTGTGTGATCGGATTAGTTACTTCTGATGGTCACTTTACAAAGCAACCTGTTTTACCAATTTCAAGCAACCTTTAAGTCCCTACCAGCTAATTTTACAAACGGACTGAAATGAATGGCTTCCAGTGTTGTACACTCACACCCATTCAAACTAAGCGTGTGTCAACCTGCATCAGAGTCTTTAACATCCACTCAACCAGATCTGTAAAGTCACACTGACACACTTATTGAAATCAAGTCGTATCTGTAAAATCAGATCAAGTGGTACTTAACAGTTTGTGCAGCCTGACTCCGTTTCAGCGACTGAAAATGTTATTCTGGATTTCTAAATTTGTGATCTGCTGCTGGCTGGTTCAGCGGTATCAGGCCCAGATGGGACCGCTCCTCGCTGTCTCTCTTCAGGCCCATTAGTGTCAGACTCTGGGTTTTCAGCTCTTGCCAGCACCCATCTGTTTCTACATCCCCTGTCCACCCACCTCTTTTTAGACATGTCACTGCCAGGGGTGTGTGTGGAGGAGGAGGAGGAAAGGAGCTCACAGAGACAGCTGACAACAGAATGCAACAGACCTTGTGTGAGTGTGTGTGCATGTATGTGCGCTTGTGTGTGTGTGTGTGTGTGTTTGTATGTGCACACTCCCTCGGTAAAGACCTGCCTGGCATCACTCTCACCGCTGAGGCAAATGTTCGAGAGATGATGTTTAGTGCTAGAGTGGGTACTGAGGCTGAGCTCAAACTGGAATTTCTCCAAGTTGAATGTGATTTGATATGCTAATGGTTCAGGGCTTTAGTTATTTATTAGTATTTTAAACGTAATGCATTATGCACTTTACCTTGAGCTAAGAAAATTATTATTCTTGGCCTACATCTCATTACATCACAGTCCAATGCAACGGAGCCCAAAGCTGACTAAACTCCTGAAGGAGCCCACTTGTATGAGTAATGTTTTAATGCTTTTACTGCTCACAGGGCAGCTGGAATAATAAGAGGAAATGAAGTGGAAGAGAGGGGGCGTGACTTGTAACAGAGATGTCTGGACAGATTTAAACAAGAGATACTGCACTTACAGGATCAGCTGATTAAGCCTCCTGGGAATATTATGAAGATATTTTTTAATTATGAAATATATAGAACCGACCATTAGTCCCCAATAAATCCTACAATGATACTTGCCGAGATCAATATTGATTCTGTCAGTGTATATCTTTTGTTAAAGGCTTTATATGTGATTTTTTGATCCAGCAGATGTCGCCCTTGAGCACCAGCATGAAACCAAAACAACTTGCGGTGCATTGTTGTGTTAGCATGCTAATGCTAGCGATCTTTATTATGCTCGTATCTTCACACTGCATGTAAATTTACCTGAAATGAGCGTGATCTAGAAACACAGTTAATCAGTGAGTACAGTATGTTATTCTTCTTTTCTCTAGTCCCTCAATTAAACAACTTTTATACGCGAGGGGAGGAGTCATCCGTCAGGCTGGCGATGTAAACAAAGTGAAGATAGGACTCTGAAAACTCTGAAAACATCACAGACAGTGGGACTCGGGTGTTACACCCATTGTAGACAGTCATGACTCACAGAGTTATTTTCAGAGGATATACTTGATTTATATTATATTTAAGTGTGAAAAATCACAAATAAAACCTTTAAAGTTGTTTTTTGGGCCATTTTTGCCCAATTGGAACCCACTACAGCCTCTGTGCATTAGGCAGAAGTCATAACTCCTAGGTTATACGTTGCCCTGTTTGTCTTTATTTGTCTCTGTCTTTCTGACTCCCCTCTATGAATTTTAAGCAGATGGTTATTCACCATGAGTCTGGTTCTGCTCGAGGTTTCTGCCTGTTAAAAGGATGTTTTCTGCCACTGTTGCCAAATGTAACCAACTGTAGAGAAGTATTTTGCTCATGTTGGATTTATGATGGGTCTCTGTAAATAATATTATAAGAGTACAGAGTAATATTCTCGACTCAGAGCTCTCATCCAAACAACCAAGGTCATCTTTTCTGAAGTCAAACACTAGTCAGAAATCCATCTCTCGTCTTCAGTTCATCCAAAACTCAGAAGCCAGACGACTAACCAACACTAAGAGATGAGACCATTTCCCCCAATTCTCAAATCTCTTCACTGGCTACCGGTTAGGTATAGGATTGATTTTTAAACTCATTACTTTTAAAGCACTTCACATACTTTCTCCTCTCCTACATCACAGATTAACTATTACCCTATGTGCCTAGCCACTGCTTATGTTCCTCAGGTACAGTAGAAGCCTCCTCACAGTTCCCACAGCCCGCCTTTTCACTGAAGGTGACGGGGCATTTTCTGTAGCCACACAGGTCTCGAAACTCCCTACCAGAGGAACTGAGGCTAAATCAGTGCCGTCTTTTGAATCACTCCTAAAAACCTACTTTAACAGAAAGCCTATTGTATAGTATTTTAATAACTAGCTTGTTTTATGTAACCTGACTGTACTTTATCTTGCTCCTACGCTCAACATTTTACTAGGTTTTCTGTTTACTCTGATTGTCTACCTTGTCTTGTGGTGTAAAGCTTTTGGAACTGTGTTTAATAAGGTACTATAGACATACATGTATTATTATCACTGATATTATTGAGAATACAATCTAGACCTGCTCTATTTGTAAAGTGTGTTGAGGGAACATTTGTTATGAGTTGGTGATGTACAAATAAAAATTGGCAGATGATGGTATACCTTTCTACCTGAGGAAAGATAAAAAACATTAAAATACTGAATAATAATTTCTTTCAGTGGGGGAAATAATGAGAGAGGCTGCTGGCTGAGCTGCTGATAATACTCAAAACTAGACTCAAACCTTTCAAATGGATTTAAAAAAGGACCAGGATGTAAAAGTGAGGGTTAGGTGAAAATCACAATAAATAAGTAATTTCTTGGCTTTTTTTAGTGTCAGATATGCGTATATCAGATATGTTGTTTCTATTTCTGCTGAGGGGATAGATTTTTAGATTGATCAATATTAATATTTGTCAGAAGTTTTTTTTATAGTGACCCATATAAATGTAATTGCTATCCCTTTTGAGATGATGTGATTGCCCAACCCCATTCAAGAGGATGTTGCTTCAGTTAAACCTTCGAGCCTGCTGTTTCCTGAGTTCTGTGGACTATTTAATTCTAGAATTGTGCTTCTATACTTAAAATAACCTGATGTTATCCTCTACTGATTTTCAATTCAATGACTTTTAGGGAAGAAACCTGCTGTATAGCCAGCCTAATAGAACGCTGTGTGAGAAACTGGATTTGTAAATAAGTTGAAAAGGGCTGATGCATGCCTTCAAATGGAATAGTGTACAGATGATTGACTGCTGCTGATATGGAGGCGTAGACGGATGTTTAAAGGGATGATGATGAATAGGAAATGTCATTTCGATTGTACGTCCATGAGAAACAGTCAGAGGCAGAGAGATGGAGGGAAATGGATGGAGGTGGCAACTGTGTTTAGATTGTGTGTGTGTGTGTGTGTGTGTGTGTGTGTGTGTGTGTGTGTGTGTGTGTGTGTGTGTGTGTGTGTGTGTGTGTGTGTGTGTGTGTGGCCGCTGGAGTTAATTTTCTGCATAGATGAGCACTGAAAGCATGAAAAACAGCTGCGGATGGCGCTGCGCTCATAAGACAGAGCTTCACTGCAGGATGCTGGGGGGGTTGTCTGACAGGATCTGGATGCCCTGAGGTGGTTACTGCAGTGCTGCGATCTCAGAGGCCTTTGAATCCCCAGAACAATGTCATGGAGTGTGCAAAGGTAGATGTCAAAGAGGGCCAGAGAAAGGATCTGACAGGTTTTCTCCTTTTTATGAAATATCTGTGACAATAGATCTCAGATCAGTTAAATTAATTTCATATTCTGCTTCATGTGTGTCCCAATGTTTAATGGTGGTTACACAGCACCTCATCAAGATAATTCAATGTGCAGAGGGGGTTCATCAAAGCTGGAATGATACAGTATTATTATGATCCTTCAGTCATCAAACTATCTTATAAGATTTTTGTTTATTTTGGACAATTCTTAGTTTTATAACTATTACCTTTTGTTAAAGTTTAAATTAGGTCCTGGGAGGAGTTCTCTGTCTGCGTTACCTTAAAGAAAAAAGTCGGACAAGCACCACCAGCAGTACCTTTGTTTTGTTAACTTATACCAGGTGATAACACACTACGTGATAGTCTGTGCGCGAAAAATAACCCAACATGTCCACAGATAGAACTAGCACGATACTATCGGTGTGATTGATTTAATTACACAAAAAGAGGACTACATTGCTAATAAACACAATAGTTACAGCTTAAATGTTACTGCTGATGCATGACGCAGCCATGGTGGATTTTAACTGGGGCTACTGAAGGTTCTCAGGTGCAAATTCTGACTTCAGGGGAGTAATATCTGATGATGAATCAGACTGGAAACTTGGAATTTCCAACTTCCGAGATCAAATGCGATACACCATTACTTTTTTCATCTCACTGCGATCTCTTTTCTTGCAACTTATTGGGACCGTCAAGCACGCAGACGACATTGCAATTTAATCCTGCATTATACTCTATGTTGCATAAAGAACGTTAAGCAGCCTTTGCAGTCACTGTGAGATTTGATATTACAATTAAATCATTCTATTTGTATTTGATTTAACACCTTAATAACCTTTATGATAATAGGTTGATACTTGGCATTATTGTTACAATACTGCCACACATTTCTATTCTGAATCAGTTTCCCCACTGCTTATATAACGATTCTTGAAAAATAGGAACATATCATCATGGTAAAGTACTATTTTTGTTATCCAGTCCAGATTTTTCACTCTGTGTGCATTTCAGTCATCCAACAGGTTGTTATCTGAATGCAGAACATGAACAGATTTGATATTTGCCAACCAAGCACTGAACTTTTCTCTTCCCACCAGAGTAAACCCAGCTCAGGACAGCAGTGGGGTTTGACGACAACATTTCTCTTCCAAGGAGAAGTAGTCTCGCAGCCTTCAGGTGGATGCATGAGTACTTATGAATTGGCAGCAGTGATCTCTCCGGTGAGCACTGCATTGTAAGTGGAAGTAGAAGGCTAAGCACTGAAGGCTTAAATACAGAACATCTCCTTTTTGTTGAATGAATATTGAATTGAACAGCTTTGATTATGTGTGAGTAGCAGCAAAATAAAGATCTGTGCCTGGACTCGCTCACAGGCTTTGCTCTTTTAACAGAAACAGGAAATAATTAGAGTTGAAGCTAGTTATATAAATGTCTTATCTATGCATGTTTTGCACAACTTCAAATTTGAAAAGGTACCCTTCACACAGTTTGAAGAAAATATTACTTGCTTTTTGCATGAAATCAGTGCCTCTAAAATGTTGGTGGTAAATAGAAAAACTGTTTTTTTTTGGCAATATAAACTTAAAACAAGAAGCTGTGCTGTAGTTATTTCGGGCCCGGATCTGATTTCCAGTCAGGTAAATATTTCAATTCTGACTTTTCCTGTAGGATGGCAGGATCGGCATCAGGTTCATATGAGTGTCTGCTCAGACTGCCTCTGTCAAACTGGACAAATGAATGAACACGTGACATAAACACATGACCTACCTTATGTGTATATCCATCTTAAAAGACACACTTTTATTCAAACTATTTTAGTTTGAATAAAAGAGTGAAAAGGACCCCCCCCCCCCCCCCAATGTTCGGGGCGGGAACAGGAAATGAGATTTAAAAAAAAAAAGATAATAAAAGTGTGTGTTACTGGCCGGGAGCTCCGTCAGTGTTGTTTTATTCCATGAATGATAAAAGACTTAGACTCTAGAAGGAACAGCTCGGCCAGATACTTCAAATTACTCGAGGCTTTAACAGCTCCTAATAGCGGGGCAGAGAAGCTAATTACTTCACATTGACAAATGAGTTTGAAGAACATCCAGACAAAATCTCAAGAGCTGTATTATAGCTAGTATTGTGATGAACAATGATAGACTGAAAGTATAGCTGCCCAATTAACCCTAAAACTATGACCTTTTTTTCTTGTTGTCTCTGACACACAGGCTCTATTGTTTGAGGCTCTCTGAAATGACTCAGCCCAGCCACGATGTTTGTATCTGATTTCTTCTTTTTTAATCAGGCCACCACTTCAGTTTCTTTTTCTGGTGTTGTCTGTTGTACAACACATGAACATGAACACTGGTTTCAATTTTCTTTTCGAAAATAGAAAAGGAGCAGCCAGGTTGAGCCTTCAATTGCACTTTTTAACTGAGCTTTTGTCTTCAGTTTCTACATATAGATAGTCGGAGGCCTACTTTGCTGTTACAGACTGATCTTTTTTATTGTTGCTGCTGCCTGATCATCGCAGGGTGGATGCAGGTGGGCAGCATTATTCATGACCACCTGTCCAACTCGGCTGTATATATTAATAGGCGGTGGCCTTTAAGTATCCCCTATGGACCTTGTTGGCATCAACTCCAGCTCACTCCTGAGCGTTGGTTATTTATTGGTGCTGACTACAGAATTTTGTCTGCTCACACAGGCTACTGCTGACCCCATAAAAAAGACTTCAACGTGTTCATAAACTCATGTTAAATTAAAGCACTAAATGGCTCTTAACTTGCAAGGCGCATGGGGAACAAAGATCCTATTTAGGAGATCTAAAAACAGCCGCCTGTTCTCATTTGAAGCTTTTGGTTTCAGCGATGCAGCTGTAGCAGCTCTTCATTTTGCCCTGCCCGGATTGTTTGACAGAAAGTCAATCAAGAGACTTCGATGGGATTCCTGGAAGAGGATGATCAGTCTTTTTTATTAACTATATGCTTTTGTAATGTTTGGCTATCCCTGTAGTGTCTTTATCCTTAGTTTTTAAGAGAACTCACCATGCCTCCCCTGGAACTACATCAGGACTGTCTCTGCATCTCTTTACTTTAACTGAAAGGAGGAAAAAGAAGACTGGTTTCAATCTGTTGGTCCAGTGGAGGCATCCAGCATCCTGTCATTCATTAATATTGATTGCGTCATGGCATAGCTGATTAGGATTCTGATATGCTACAGTAAATATCGCAGAGGAATTGCCTGCAACACAAGAATGATTTCATTTAAAAGATTGCATCAATATTACATTGAAAAACAAATAACCTAATCTATTTATGAATGACTGATGATGTTGGTGTTCATGATGCAGCAGCGAAAAAATGCAAGAGCGCTTTGCAGCTTCACAGTTTCTCTCTAAAGCAGATGTTTGGGAAAATGATGTTATGCTCGGGAAATATTTCACTTGTTTGTTTTGTTACTTTAGAGACTTTAGGAGAGAAGGGAGGGAGAAGTCTATTCTTCTTTATTTGTACACCTTTGAATCCACTCACAGCTAGCAGCCGGCAAAGATCAAACCAATGCATGATGGTATGTTGTGCTTGTTTAATGACTGTCAGTAGTAAAAGTAGATGTAGTATAGTATCAGTAGATACTATGTACCAAATCCTTTTCTCTTCTTGAAAAACTTTAAGAAAGTCCATGACTGAGTTTGAAATCACACATTTCTCACTATATAGTGAACACGACATATTTAAGTGGTGTCTGAAAGCATAATCATACTCTTTATAGTGCATTCATTGTATCCCACGATGCATCGTGAAAAGTAGCGTCCAACCAATAATGGTCACTAATGGCAGTATATTCTGTGCTCATTGTGGTTCTAACCTTTTTGCAACAGAGAAACACAAAAATAGTTCATATTTGGAGGCATTTTACTCATTCTAGAAGCCGTTTTAATAAAGAGTGAAGGATTCTCAATGGATTATCCTTATTATTATTTTTTTCCCAAATGATGATGACAGGCACGAGACCAGAGTCTTTAAGTATGTATAAATTAGTTTTTATGATGCGTAATGAAATATATTTCATTACGCATCATAAATTCAATATTTTATTATTTTAAATTGTTCTGTGAAAATACACTCAGTATAATATTAGTTATCACTGAAATGCATGCAATTATTTACCGTCATTATTGATCCTTGGCCGGTGTTGAGCTGCATGTTTTAGTTATGCGACAGCAATGACGTCAATGACGGTATAACTCACTAACTCACTAGGACGCAGGGGGTAGGGCATGAGTGTGTGATTTCAGACACAACCCATGTTTATTATTTTCATGTTATTATCTGTCATGGGATCCTGTTCACAAAAGGTTTTTGTGCATTTCATTCTGTGTAAACACACCTACTCTTAAACAAACCTCTTTAAAATGATGGACACAATAGAACTCCACAGGACTCTTTGGTTATTTCATCGTTCACTGGCTTACAATATTAGGTCTGAGTAATTGTCTGTTCTGTTATTGGAGTGTCACATGATAGCACTGCTGTGCACTTCAAAGGTGACGTGGGACAAATGCTGCATACATGATGCATGTGAGTGTGTGTGTGTGTGTGTGTGTGTGTGTGTGTGTGTGTGTGCCTGCATATTAAAACACTGAGAAACAGAACTGTTACGTTTGTGTTAGCCTGTGAATCAGTGTTTGTATTGTGCTTGTGTGTGTGTGTGTGTCATTCTATGTCAGACCCCCAGAGACCTCCTGTTGGTTCAGGTTGCTATTTGACGGGCATGTTGATGAAAGCCTGGAGCTGTTTGCTTCCTCGCTGTTCAGTGGGATAGATGGGACTCTCGGTCCCACACTTATTTGAAACTCTGAAAATCATATTTAAACACGCCTCCACCGTTTGCTATGTGGTAGTTAAAAACGTTTTCGATCAAAACATTGATTGAATGTCGGGGCACTTGAGGTCTAGTGGTTAGTTTGTGCGCCACATGTACGAAGGCTTTGGTCCTCAAAGCAGGTGGCCAGGGTTCAAATCCGACCTGTGGTTCTTTTCCCACGTCATTCCCCACTGAACTGAACATGCTTTGTCTTAATGTTCATGTGTTGGAAATTCAAATAATGTCAGACGTTTTGCTGAATGGACATGCATTATGTATTCTATAACTGAGGGACAATGTGCAAATATAACTCTTTCTTTTATCATTGGGGAATTAACTTTTTGTTGAAATACAATATCTGACCCCATAATGATCATTACTAGCACTATCTGTAAGTTTAATACATGTCTGCAGGGGTTCTTTTACTCAACACCTGTTTTTTTTAAATGTTGTGCATGAATGACAACAACACTGGTTAAAATGAAGCCACTCTTTCGACCAGTTCTGCAACCTCCCTCATCTATTTTGCTGATAATAATCTGTGTCTCTCCTCTGAACCCCTTCCTGGAGAAGGCTTGTTGGTTCATTTGCATATACCTACAATCAGTAAGGCTTTCTTTTTGGTTCGCAGACTAGATGCAGGAAAAAAAAAAAAAACAATTCCTGCACTCAGCATGCGTGTAACTAATTTATTTGACACTAATGAAATACATGGTTCCTAATAAGATTCCACTCATATTATATTATTAATTAGAATGAAATCATTTCTCCTACCTGCTCTGAATTCATACGTAACAGAAAAGAATAAGGAGTTTGATTTCAGTCTGCAAACAGAAATTCTGAATAAGTTAAACTCATGTATAGTGATGAATAATGTGAGTGTTTACCTTAGTTGTTGTGTGATGGCTCTTCAGGCATCAAAAAGTTCTCATCCAGGTACACCAGTGGAAACTTTCCTGCCTCCACGGTCTTTTGATCTTCCCACACACAAACAAAGTCGCCTGAAAACAAAGGTAAACACACTCTTACATACAAACACAGTAAAACACACACAGACAGCGCCTAATGAGACCGTCTTCAACACTATTCAGACATGCACCAGCTCCTGCCTAGGTGCTGTACTTCTGCCTTTCCATAATTCATGTCCCTTTGGCTGCAGGACTGTCTGTAAAGGAAATGAGGGTGGATGAAAAAGGCCTTCAGATAAAGAAACTGTGGGTACATTTGTGTGCAGTGAGGTGGTCTGCTGGTTAGAGAGGACGCCCACTGACAGAATTGCTTGTTTGACCCCTAATATGTGTTTATGTTCAGCTGAGAATGTATGTGTGCTGTCAGCGCAAAGTGTCCTTCAGCATCTGATTTTACCCTCCTCCTCCCTCAGCTGCTGGGTTAGATGAAGCTTAACCATCAGCTCTTTCTAGTTCTATGTTCATATAAAACTCATCTATAACTATTAAAACATATATTTTATCGATTTGTTTGGGGGGGCTTTGTATGCTTTTATTAGGACAGTGGATAGAGTTGGAAATCAGGGAGAGAGAGTGGGGATTGACATGCGGGAAAGGAGCCACGAGTCAAATCAGAAACTGGGCCGCCCACTTTCAGGACAACAGCCTTTGTACATGGGGCAAGCAAACTTACCACTGGGCCACCTGTGCCCTGATAAAAACATTTTTTTGTGTTTACTTTATGATACCTCAAAAAATTCTGTACAATCTTATAAATCACTGTTTTGATGATTAATCAGTCTGTGTACATCAAGAGACACATCAGAGATATGGACATTCTTTTTTTTCCTCTGAACAAATTAAACTGGTCATGTTTTAGCTGTCAAGGTTTGTCAAGTTTGATTCATTATTGCAGTTTATATGTAAAACAACTATAAGAATGTGTTAACCAATTAATATTACATGTTCTGGTGCAGCATTTCAAAAGAAAGGAAAAGAAGTTTGTGAAATAGTTTTAAAACATATATTGCTAAAAACAAACAAGGACAGCAAAAGAACATGATATTCTTTCTGGCACAAAGGAGGAAGTTTTGCTAAATAGGCGTGTGGTGGTTTAGGAACTATAACGTAAAGTACATTATAAAAGGCCACATGATGACCCCAATCTCACAAAGATACTTTTCTACTCTCCATCACATTGTTTATGAAAGTTTCTGCAAAAAAAAGAACAAAATACAAAATATACAGGTGGCATGAAAAAGAGAGACTCATATTTGTAAATCTGTTTGCTATTCTATATTTGTTATCCCCCCCCAATATTTGCTCAGCTGTTGTGACTGTAAAGATATGTCCAGGCATATCTTTTAGGGAGTCTCATTGCATTGCAGACTCAGTGATCATTCCTTTTTTAAATCTCAAAAAGGGAGACCTTTCTGATGGCTCCAGGCAGAGCTCTGGTGAGAACACAGAGGTACATCATGAGTGTCGTGTAAAGAGGTGAACTAAATCGATCCAGTGTGAGCAGCAGTAACCAACAACATCAGCAGCTGCAAACACCTGCAGGCAGAAAAAAAAATCAGCCTTTTTAAAATGTAATGAGGGATGAACTCTCAGATATCAAAGCCAATGTATACAGATGCAAAATAAAAAGGGGCTCCGCTGTGATCATGCACATGTTTCAGTTCTCTGTTGTTAAAGAATGAAACCCATGTCTGCTGCTGCTTTTTAAAAGTTTAGCACCAAATCATTCTTTCATTTTTCACTTTGTTCAAAATAAGGCCCGACTCATCAAAACTACTCAGTGCTTATGCTTTTAGAAACAAGAATTATGCGTGCAGCTGTTCCCAGTTTCATAACACAGAACAGAGAGAACTTTATTTTATTTTCAGATGAAAAGGAGCAAAAAAGAATGTGACCGACTAAAGATTGAGCAATGAATCTGCATCCACTGCTGTCATTATCTGTCCTCTCCCTTTCTGTTGCGCCCTGTCAGTAAATATCAGTGAAAGATGTCGGGCATCTGTGTCCGGGAGGCGTCGTCGTAAATAACAGCCGCTGAGAGATATGGCGTTCAATACAGGAGAAATGTGAGGGAGGAGAGGAGGTATAGGAGGCAGTTTGATTAATTAGCTGGTGTAAAGGAGCTAGCAGGGGGTTGATTGATCTGCAGCAGCACCAGCAACCCTGACACTTTCCTTTTGAACATTTCAAGCGTCTATATTGGACACTGTGTAATTTGGACTTATCAGCCTTCTTTGTATTCTTTTTTGACTTTTGGTGAAGCATTAAGACGTGTTTTTTCACAGCGTAGTAGTTCAATAATCTTAGCCGTGGTTCCTTTTATTTGGAGTGTCGTTGCTGTGATTTTTCCAACAGAGTCCCAGAGTTGTCGATATATTTAGCAAAAACACTTCAACTTCTCCTGGAATCTCAATTACTTCAAGCGAAATCACTTTGCATGAACCATTAGCACATTCAATATCTCAAGGCCGAAACTTATTTCAAGTTTAATGGTTTGTAAAAGCACCTTTCATAAAAAAACATGCACCCTAAAATGCTTTACGACACAGATGGAAAATAAGGGCAAAAACTGACAAGGATGGATGGAATTTAGCAAGAAAAACAAACAAAGTCAAACAACAAAATGTTAGAAAATCAGTAAATAAAAATGAGTAAATTAGGACAAAATAAACACTCTGGAAAGGAACAAAAAACTGAAGCAAGAAACAATGATGAACCCTCTCAGAAGGCCTGTAGCGTAGGAGAAGCAGTGGGTGGGGAATAGGCAATTACAAAGCTATAATAGAACATTATCAACACTAATTACAACACATGAAGAAGTAATCAACGGTGGTCTCTGTCATAGACCAGATATGAGATGTTCAAAGGGGACAGGACACTGGAGAGATGTTATTCCTTTCCCTCTCTCCACCTCTGAACTTCTCCTATCCAACATGATAACACGTGTGAGTAAAGTAACATGAACATGTCAAGTCAGTTACAGAGACCATAACTCAAGTGGATCGTTGCATAAGAAGGGAACATGTGCCTCTTAACAGAACTTAAAGACATAGTAAGGAAAACGTGGATGTATTTAAAGGATTGGCATTTGACAGGAAAGCAATGACAATTACTTGTATTGATGTTAAAGTATTGGATGTAGGGGCTTTAACGGGCTGTAAGGAAGGGAGGAAGGAAGGAGAGGATTAGAAATCAAAAATTGCAGAAATTCAAAAATGATATAACAAAGGAGGAACAAAAAAAGACAAGATTGAACTCCCTAAACATTTTCCAAACTATAATATATTGGCGATCGACAACTTCTCATCCCTGGTTGGCAAACACTCAAGCTTTGCAGGACTCTCAGGTTTCTTTTTCAGACACACAAGGAACCCTATTGCATCTATTGTAGCCCGAGTCTGTTTTGTGGTGGCAAGTGGTTCATGTGAAACGGTCTGCTTGTTAAGGTTTAGCATCCAACAACCATCCCACCTCAATCTTTTTTGTAAAAATCCTGCTGTTTGGCTCGTATATCCTAGAGGCCCTCACCAACCTGAAATCTTTGGTCTTTCTTTGTCACTTAAAGTTTTTTTCTGGGGTCATATTCTATGGATGGATGTACAGTGGAGTTTATCGAGAAAACTCAGGCAGTGTCTGAAGGGTATCATCCCCGTCTATATACCATGCAGAGGGCTGTGACACAAAATCTGTGTATTTGACAACACAGTAATAAAAAGGGCTAGGTGAAGACCATGTGTAAATAACAGTTTCAGGCTTTAAATGTAAATCTTTAGGCTATTTGTTAAAGGCAGGGATTGGAAAAGTGAAGTGTTTTATTCTCCTTATTAGCTTTTTTTACATGTCAAACAAAGTCAGGGTTGGTCATTTAGGAAAACTAGCATGATTTTGAAAGTATCTCTCAGTGCTTCATCTACACCCAGCCCCTCCCCTCTGTGCTCCCTCAAAAGCCACGCCCCTCACTTACATGTACTGTACAAGCCCCCTCATCTCTTGCATTGCATAGAAACTACGTTGTCTCATTCAGCATTAAGTAAACACTAAACTTTATCATAATAGATTACTCACAACAACAAACTCTCAGTATAAACTCTGTCATCTGTGACGCGCTTTGAGTGTGGGCTAGTTCAAGCAAGGGGTAGAGAACGAGCAGGGAAACAGGGAGGCGTCTGATTGGTTCATCAGATTGGTACCTCGTGGCAGACATTGGTCAAAGTTTTTACAGGCTTACAACTGATACAGATGATGGATTTTCTTTATTCCTTTTTCAGAGAACATGAGTTATCAATGTCTGTCAGGACCTAAAGACAATTTCAACCAAAATCTTAAAAAGTGTATCTGGAGTAAATGACCAACCCTGCCCATAGAGGAAAGATCTTAAATGATGAAATGTCACAAAATACCGATAAAATGACCCGAAAGTTTTATTTCTGCTGTACGTCACTTTTAAGGTGTGATGTTTAATTGATTGATGATTAATTTTTTCATATTTCATTTAAAGTCATTCTTCAACAAAAGAAAGCAGAACATTTTTTTTTAAAGAAGCTGAAATCAGCAAACGTAAATGTTCTTTTAAGATTCTTAACTTTAATTCATGCTCTGTGTTTACATCTGGAGCTATAAGCTTTGAAAACTACTGTCGTCTGTGTGACGCAGCACTTTTACACGTCTACTCATTTTTCGTTATCTAGCCTGTCAGCATAAATCTTCTATGTGTTCGCATTAAAATGAGAAGTTATTGCAGCATTGGGGATTTTTCTTCATTGTGTCACTTGTGTTATAGATTGACTTCCTGAAGTGTGATAAAATGATGGAAATATGGAAAAGATAGACAGGCAGAAGAAGTGCAAAGTAATTACAGTGTTTGTACTAATCTGTTGATGACTGTAATTTAAATCTATTCCTGCACACATGCTGTCTGTCATTGTCTCCCTTGTAATATTTTTGCTTCATTGTGTTCATATACAGTATGTGTGCACGTGTGTCTCGGTGTGTGTGTGCAGGTGGTCTGGGTGTTTATTCAAATAAAGAAGAGAAACGGAGTGAGAGATGGATTGGGGGAATGGAGGGATTAGAAGGAGCATTGTGGATGTTTTCCTCCTGCTAATCCCTGTGATTGATGACTTGGTTCCATTAAGTCTCTGTGTTGGCTGCCTTGTCAATTACTCATTAATCCTCCCGAGTGTTTACCTCATTTGAGCTCTAAACTGATTCTTTATGTTCAACAAATGTACATGTGTATGCTCTAACATGTGACATTACAGTGCACAAACACACCACACAGAACAAAGAGTATGTTGAGAATCTGAGATTTCTTGTTTCTTTACAGCAGCCTTTTTTTGTCCATGATGACTTTAAGTTAACTCACCAAATAAGTTGAAGAGGTTTTGGAAACACTGAAAATTAATACTTTAATGAAACAGTGAATATAATTACACATAGTTAAATTGATGTAAAAGGAACACAGAGGTCATCAGAATAATTTTCTTGCATGTTATATCAAATTTCACAGAATTGCAGGCCCTCACTCTTTCTGGTTCACTTTGCAGCTTACTTACTTTCCATATTCATGTTAACAGAAATCCAGTTTATGTTGGTCTACATTTTCCACTTCCAGTTTAGCTTTTATGTTAAAGAAGACGTAGCAAAGTTTAGAAGACGTCTCCTTTATTTTAAGGGAAAATGTTTAATTTGTTCGTCCTTAGCCATTCATGTTGAGTACAGAGTATGAAAAAGCCTGCAGTTGTTGTTGATGTTCTCTGTTTTCCTTGGAAGAGGCTCATAGCACAGCTGCATAATCTGACTTTGATGGGAGCCAGGAAGAACTATACAGACTTCTTCTGTCTTTTCCTTCTTTCTGCCTCTGCTTGAGATTCAAACCAGAAACTATACTGATTGGTCCCTTATATATGTCCCTTATGTCCCTTCTCTGTATTCAATGCCTGAATTTCCCCTCTGGGGATCAATAAAGTATTATCCTATCCTGTTCTACAAGTCCAGAGAATGTAGTGGATAGAGGACATTGTACAGTGTCTTATCTGACTATTCAGGTGAAATCTTTGGTTCCAGAGTGTACTGTATAGGCTGAGGTTGCAGCTCCTCAAACGCAATGCACTCTGGAACATGTAGGCACAACCTGCAAGTCTTTAAAGGCAAAGGAACCCAAATATTTTAATTTTAAATATTAACAGTGATTCTAAATTCATGAAAAATAAAATTACAGTGTTAATACAAATTTATTTTTAATTCTTTTTACACTCTGACCTACATTGTCATCAGACCATTGGTGTTTTTCTTTGCTGACAGTTTTCCATGTCTTTACTGATGACACTTTTTATTCCTGCTGTAACATTTAAGTCAGTCTCATTTGTTTTCCTTGTGATGAACTATTACATTAAAATTACACTTTGGCCAACAGAGATTCTGAAGCTGCATTCAATTTTAGAAGTGAGCACAAAATGGTTTTTAGCACCCAAACTTTTCACTCAAGTTGAATGCGAACACACCTGTTCAAAGTCGGCACTTGAATTGTGCATTGAATCATGCTGGTTATATTTCAGTCTTCGAGTTCAGTGTACATCATACTGAAACTCAAGCCTTGTTGTCACTGGTTTAGCAGCATTCATGATGTAACACTATTGTTTGTATAATGTTTTCTGACTGCACTGTGCACTGTTTAACTGGCACATCATGGGTTAACTTGTCAGATTGACACATGCAAAGAGAACCGATGTGAAAACGAGCTCATTTGATTCCTGCGTTTATTCTTTGGTCTCGCTCAGTGTCAGGGAAACTCTTCATTGAGGGTCTCACAGGCACGCTGGCTGCCGGTTACACGCTTGGCCATTTCCCCCACAGGCGCAAACACACGCGGCTGAGAGATGGATCGGACTTTGAAAATTGTGCCAACGCTGCACAGCATCGATGGCTATGATCCATTCGCAGCGCTGACAGATCCGTTTGCCTCCCAGCCGCACTCAGATTTCCAACAAGCCATCAAACAAACACATTCCAGTTCTGTTTCAGCTCATTTGTTCCCAAGAGAACAACAGGCCCTGCGTCACAGCTGGCTGTTGTAATTGGACAAACACACACTGAACACGCAATACCGCAGTGCCAAAACAAATGCATCCCTTTTTCATTAGCCTTTACCTTTTTTGAGCTAATTTAAATAGGAAATAACCCGTCTTTTGGTACTTGTCATTTGTCATGTACTTTACAAACCAACACGATTATGTCTCAAATTGAGCTAGATTTTTGTAAATACTATATGCAAACTCTTCTGTGTCCAACAAGCCCAACATAGCATAATGCATGTGTTCAGTATTTACATTAGCCTCTCTGTTGGGTCATTGATTATTGCATATTGCTGCAGAACCAGCACATGAAGATGTAGTTTCTTTACACAGGAAAGTTAATAATTGTTTTTCTTATTGAAGTTATAGAAGCTTGTCAAAGTTGGTAATAAAAAAGTGTGTGAAAAGAAAAAGAATGCAAAGAAAATGGAGACGTTGTCCTTCAGTTGATGTTTTAGAGGACATTCTCTAAACATCAGGTTGAACCCTTCAAAAGTTACTCTGCTGGAGGTGTTTTGAATCTGTGAGTAGTGCTGAGCAGGACCAGCATGCCTTCAAGGTTGAATCCACAATAAATGACTTCCTGTTACATCTCCAGTGTGACAGTCTGTACGTGTGAACGGGGCGTTACACAAGATGTGTCTTACTGCACTGCAGGATTCAGCAGTGATGGCTGTTACTCGAGGTACTGAAGTGTGTTTGGGTTTTGAAATGTGGTGCTTTCACTGACATCACACTATGATGAATTGGACGTATTCTTTCAGTTATCCCATTTTATTGATAGTTTTAGTGAATATGATACATAAAGTTACATAAAGATGACGTTTATTAAATTTGTCACCGTACTTGGTTTAGTGACTCATAGAGGATGTTCTGTTATCTTGCTCTCAGGCTGGATTTATTCTTAGCAAATGATTGGATGATGATTGGATGCACGATAACATCAGCATTTTGTCCACATCAACCTTTATAGGCTTTAAATAAAATATTGTTATTGACCCCCACACTCATTTCTGCTGATATGAAACCCTGATGAGATGACACTTGCAATTAAAAGATAATGCAAGGCGCTGGTGGCACAGTGGTTAGTGTGCGCGCCCCATATATGGAGGTTGAGGTGTCCCGGGTTCAAATACCGCTTGTGGCTCCTTTCCCACATGTCATTGCCCACTCTCTCTCTCCATGATTTCCAACTATCCACTGTCTTATCTCTCCATTAAAGGAACAGAAAGCCCAAAAGTAAATCTTTAAAGGTAAAAGAACAATAACACTTGCACAACTTTAATTATTTTTTTTTAAATCAAATGTCATAAACTAAACACTCTGAAACATCAGGACATGGCATCCTCCTCTAAAGATGTGTCATGTTCACATGCCCCCAGATTGAAGAAGATGTACCCAGTAAATGTTGACATTTTGAAAAGTTTAGTATTTCATCTCTGTAATTGCCCTCAGGGGTGGTTTCCAAATGAGATAACAACATTCTAATTCAAATACAGCATACATGATGGTTAAGCCAATGAGGTTGAAGTAATGTGTAAACAAATTAGCTGATAAGATATGTTTAAAAATGTAAATATTATACTTTACCTAATAGGGGTTGATAAGGTCTTAAACATTCATTAGAACATTTAAGAAGAGTGTAAGTGATTCGCAAACTGTTCATGTCACACATGGAAAATCTAGGTAAGAAGTTGCTTAAAAAGTAGAACTTTTTCTTACTCATTTCCCAGGTGTCTCTGTGAGTTTTTGTGTGAAATTGATCCCCTGTGGTTGATGAATCTTTTCTGACGGCAGTGAAAGGCAATTTGCCCACCGGTTTTATTTGTGTTTCTGCTTTTGTTTTACATAAATACATCTGATCTGTGTGCTCGTGAGTTTGAGTACAACTGTTTACTGCGATTATACTCCTAATTGAAGTTTGGTTCACCTGCACACAATGTATCTTGACAACAACTTATAGAGAGTGCAATCAACTGGAACAATGAGCAGTGAGTGGTTTTGTTGTGCTGCCAACTCCTCAGCAGCACAAAGGAAGACCGGAGGATGGTTTGCTTTTTACCTCTCATTAATCCACCTGTCCAATCCAGAGCTTTATCTGAGCTCTCGTTAAAGCTGAGAATTTGTGTTTGTGTATTGAACATCAGGAAGAGCAGGAGGGGTTTAACTCCACTTGAGGTTCAGTGTTGCTAACAAAGCACTATTTCTCTCTAGATATCAGGACTTTGGACACTAACCGCCTTCCTGCCTCTCAGGCAAACAAACTCAAATAAACTCAGCACTAAGCTCTTTATGACTAGGAATACTTGAACCCCACAGCTGCTCTGCACTATTTTGCACTTTTCTAGAACCCGACAGCTGCTCTGCACTATTTTGCACTTTCCAGAACCTGACACCTGCTCTGCACCATTTGCACTTTTCCAGAGCCTTTCTACTGTTTGCTTCTTATGATGTGATTTTTGTTTGTCTTTACATAATCAGTCTTACCGTCCATCTGTATGTGCTGTTTGTCTGTGTGTGCTGCAAATGACAGGAGCTGCTAAACTGTTTTTCGTTGTTTTTATAGCAATGACAATAAAAATATATTCTATTCTATTCTATTCTTTTAGGATTCATGTAGTGAGTTGATATCAAAAGATCAGCAAAAATGTGTTTCATTTCAATACTAAAGACAATATTCTGAGCATTTCTGGAGAACGTTTTTAGCAAATATTAAGAACTTCTCTTAGAACAAAGATCCTCATGCGTGAGTCTGCAGTCAGTGAATCCATTTTTCTTGTTGTGCATTGTTGTGTGTGATCTTACATTGCATCATGGTGATGCGGAAGCGAGAGAGAGGCACGATGTGTAAACAAACAGAAGCTTCACTAAGAAGACACACACTCAGACATGCACACACGGCACTTTTTCTACCCTGCTGGCTCTTACCTTTAACAGTGACGTTGTTCCCTCTGTTACGACCTCAGCTGCTGGCTCAGTGGTGGAACGGCTTTGCACCACCATTAGGCCTCTGCGTGTTTTACACTGCAGAACCGTTGTGTTCATATCTGTGATGAACTGGCAATATAAAAAGACTTTGTAACTCCTAAACGAAGAATAACTCATTCGTAAGGGTTTCTACTTTTCCATTTGCTTTAATTAGTGGAACATTTAGATAGTATGATGAATCTGTTAGAATCAGGGTTTGCTCTAATTGCCTCCTTATGCAAATATTGAGTTTATACCCAGTGAAGGCACACAGTCTGGTCTTTTCATTTCATGAAAGGACAGACTGCCTTCACATAGTTGAATAGATGACTTGTCATAACCCTAACACCAGGCACCTTTAAACCTCCTCCAGTCTATAACCATGCATTTACAAAGTGATCAAATTGGATGGCTTCTTCAGCCCGGGCTTTGTGCAGTCAGCTTTTGTGTATAAAATGGATTGCCTGGCTGCTCGTGAGAACGTATTGTTTTGTTCACTGCATCAGCTGAAAGCAGTTTACCTGCAGATGCCATTTCCCATTATGCTCTGCTATATATTCCATTTTTTACAGAGCTGTTTGCACGGCTTGCAGGCAGGCCCCGGCTACATCAGCCCAGAGTCACAATCAGCATTTTTCCTCTGAGGACGATGCATTAGGACTGCTGTGCCTGTGCCGTGGCTGTGCAGTGGCTGTGCAGTCGATTACAACTGTTTCTTATTCACAGAAAGATGCAGCCTGCTCCACCACACTCCCTCCATCACCTCCATTGTCCTTTATATTTATGTTTCTCTTAAGGTGCACCATACCCCCTGCATTCCTTAATCTTACTGAGCCTTAACAATGCTCATTTGCATTCTTTTTTCAGACCAACATACACAGTGAAAAAGTCAATTGGCATCATAAATAAGAGTTAGCTCTGAAGCTGATTGAATGTATGAAAGAAGCCACTGTGCTTAGACCACCAACCGTATAACCCATCGACAATCATCATCATTATCATCTGATAGACAATAAATGCCTCTGGGAACATATATGATTTCCCCTGTAAATCAGATGAAGCCAGCGGTTAGGGTTAAAGACCAAGTTCCTTTACCCTGCTGCTTTCACATCTGCAACAAAGACGTCGGCATTTCTTGCTCCATTACATCACAAAGTTGCGTGTCTTATACAGCGGCTTCACTCTGGATCACTTCAGCAGTATGAGCCCAAAAAAGAAACCAATTGTCTTCTGATTTACTTTCTATTAATGCAAATTAAGATTGCTTCAATGACAACATCATTAGTCAGATTTGTAAAATGTAAAAGATCATGCTTTGTCAGGTCTGTCCTCAATCATTTCTGATTTGTTTTTTTTAAGTAGTCACGGAATTTAAAGTTAAATGGCTTTTGCAACACACCATCAAGCAGATTTGCTGCTCAAGTTGACATATTAGATTTATAGTGGATTGTTACTTTAGTTTATGTATCTGTGTAGAGCTGCTCAACTTCAATATCTATAATTATCATCATCAGTATCCATCTCTTATCCCTCCATCCCTTAATATCACTTTCCAACCCAGTTCTGTTCGACGTCTCTGCCTGATAAAAGGAAGTTTTTCTTTGTCACTGTACCTTTAATTAATGTTGCTTAGTGCTCATGATGGATTAATGTTGAGTCATGTTGAGTGTAGATAATATAACAATGAGTAAAGTCTAGACTTGCCCTTTTTGTTAAGTTTCTGAGACAATATTTGTTTGAATTTCTGCTATACAAATACAGATTAATTGATTATAGAGACTAATAAATCCTTGTTACAATACCATCTCTGGGAGCTTGTGCGTCATCAGCACGGATAACATTCTGCCTGCCCTCAACAAAGCCTGCTGATACCTGATCGGTCAGCTCGGACCACAGATATACTTCAACAGAAAACCAAAAACTTCCCATGCTGAAATCCAGACTCCTATGAATATGACATTCTACATTCTACATTTTAATATATAATCTGTAGATATAGATTAAACAATTACTTCATTAAAAAAGAGGCCAATCATTACACTTGAAAGTTGCTTGGGACACTTGGTGATGCAGTTCATTGACAGATCTTTGAATTCCTTTTTAAAAGCTTTCTCTTTAATCCCAATCATTCAATTTAATTTTCTATTTGCCTCTCAAACTGCAAATGTCTAACTAATAATTAGCTGTGTCCCAGTTCTTTAATATAATTCTACTGCATGCACTTAATGCTTCACAATGAACAGTTTTGCATTAGTAGTATATTGGATGGAACCCAACGACTCCCTTAGCTTTCAAAGACACTAATACGTTCATGCACTTTATTTTATTTGTACATTTTTAACCCCAATTTCCTCTTTTTGCAGCATATTTAGCATGTCCAGGCTGCACACTGTGCAGCCCTGATTGCCTTTCGATTTCTATGACCCCCTGCCGTTGCTGATGGCTCAGAGGGATGTGTCAGACGCCATGAGCTGGTGATGGGAATTGTTCAAATCAAGGAGATAACCTTCGTCATCAATACTGCCAAAATTTATGACACAGTAATTAAATCAGGAAGACAGGCTATTTTCCATTTGACTTCCCGCTGATTGTGTTTTGCCGTTCTTTCTGCATTTGAGTTTTTTTCATCTCTGTCTCTCTCTCTCTGTTCGATTGTAGACCTCCAGTGTCATGCTTGGCAATGTGTTGCTGAACTTATATCTACACCTCTGCATTGATGCTGTCCACACAGAGGGAAGGTGGTGGGAGAGGCAGGGAGGGAGGGAGTGATGACTCCAGTCACTGAGCCTCAGTGCTGACAGGGTTTTGTTGCCCCAGAATTGAAGTTATTATCTCTCAGCACAAATCACGATTGTGAAAATTGATTCGGCCTGAGCCCAGTGCTCTGGGAGACAGACCTCCTCTGCAACACGCCGCACTCTGACAAGAAATAATTTGAGTTAGAGTTGCAAGCAGTGTTTGCTTAAACACATTCCAACAGAAGTAGGGTTAGCAGTTTCCTGCAAGTGTTGTTGAAAGATTGCAGATATAGGAGGATTAATGTGAGGGTTAGGGACTCAATATGTTTATCATGGTTTGTTTTTTATTTTTAAGGGATCGAGTGCAATTTTGAGAAGAGTTTTGCACACAGTCCCCAGAGAGGACAACAGGAGACGCAGTGGTGTTGTGTTTGAGCCATTAAAAACCAAATTAATAAATAACTTTTGAATAATTAAATACAAACACGCTTACGGAGCATCAAAGGAGGAGGGCGGAACCTTGAATTATATATCTATATGTAGAAACAGCATTAATATGAGACATAACACAGCAACAATACAATTGTGTGAAAAACTGCAACAATGAACAGACAGTTTAGAATAACTCTCATTAGCAGCATAACCCTCAGAATATAATTTATGTAATTTATGTAAGAAGAAAAATTAAGCAGATCTTCATGAAGACAGAAAGAGGAGATTTCTACTGAACTGAAATGTCTGTCTTGATCCAGCTAAGACTTTGTGTTCACAGTTTTCAGGGATACAAGTTATGAAAACTTTTCAATAAATTGAATTAAGGTCAGTACTGACATCCTTTGCCAAGAGGGTGTTAGGCCACCTGTCACAAATGTTCAGGAACCCAACACAGAGCCGAGGTCCAGAAGGGGCTGGTTTGAGGGATTTGGAGTTAATAATATATTGTCCTTTCCTTTTTTTAAAGATTGAGTTTTGGGCTTTTTATACCTTTATTGGAGAGAAGGGGGAGTGAATAGAGTTGGAAATCTTGAAGAGAGAGAGTGGGGAATGACATGCGAGAAAGGAGCCACAGGTCACATTCGAACCCAATCTGGTCGCTTAGAGGACTACAGCCTCTGTGCATGGGGCATGTAAACTAGCCACTAGGCCACCGGCAGCCCATATCGTCTATTCATTTTAAATGGACTGAAGTTGGCTTTTTGTGTGGATGATTGCTCTAAACGTGTTTATTCTACATCAAGCCTTGGTTCTGTCCCTAAGCAGAGTTTACCAGATTTCAGTAAAAATCCTCTACAAGCCACTGAGATGAGATTTCTCTACAAGCTTGTCTACACGGGATTCATGTTGACCTCCAATCTGAACCAGACACAAGAAACTGTTTTTGACCTCCCATTGTTGCCTCGCTTTAAAGGCTCTCTGTACGAGCACATGAAGATCACTAGTAAGTGTTGGTTAGAGTCACTAGATAAAAAAGATTCTTTCAAAACACATACTGTAAATCTCTGACATGGAAGGAAGTTTTATTTACTGTGAAAACAAGGACATAGGACGTTTCCATGCTTTTTAAAGAAAATCATTCTCTGATGAGCTAAAGCATTTAACTCCTGAAGAAAGCTCCCTGTCCTGGAGTAATATTCATTTTTTTACACTGTAGTGTTTACCATCTTTTTCAGAATGGGTCCTGTTTGTATCTGTACTGCACAAAGCTTGTTTGATCATTAAGAGCTTCCACACCATTCAGTCTGATTTATCCAGACCAACGAACACATGGGAAGACATTGATCTGCAGAGGGATTACATACAGCAAGCTATCAGAAGGCAATGAGGCACAGCCAACAGCAATTTTCACTTGAAATGTGTTGGAAGTGTGTGTGCATGGGTGTTTGGTCATTTGGAGTTTTTTGTTGTTGTTGTTGGGGCACAGAAAAAATTGGTTTCTTCTCTGTAATCTTTAATTTTCTCCCAAATTTAACGGTGTATATCACTTTAATATTCACTGCAACAACCTCACACTGTGTGTACCCATGCATGTATTCATGTGGGTCTCTGAAGTAGTGTGGGTTTCTGGGAACTCTTTGCTCTTTGAAACTGCTCTCATGTTCATATTCTGAGAAAAACACATTCTGACCTGTGTTTAAAATGTGGCTTGAATTGACTCTCTTTCCCTCCCGTCTCCTCCTCAGGTGCTGAAGGGCAGTAAAAAGCTTTGCCTCTCTGTGCGCTCAGTCGGGCGGATTCCAGGCGGATACGTCACCAACCATGTTTATACCTGGGTTGACCCTCAGGGCCGAGGTGTGTCCCCTCCCCCTGACCTGCCTGAGCATCGGAGCGCCACCCTGAGAAGAACTGACAGCCAGAGACGCAGCAACATGCAGCTTCTGCAGGAGGGAGACGAGAAGAAGGTGAGGCTAAACATGGAAAACAAAAACACTGGGGTACTGGAATAACAGAGCAGCTTGCATTTAAATCAAACTATCAGGGGGGAAATATAAATAAACACATCACATTTTTTGTGGAGATTTATATTTTTACATTCTTTAACGGCTGGCCTTGGCATTTATTCATGTAAAACATTTGTTGCCTCACATATATTTCTCACTTTAACACTTTTTATTGCCACCATATAATTTAACAACTCTGGAAGTTGATGCAAAAAAAATATCGAAATGAAATATTCATGAAGATTTTAAAATGCAAGTTAAGTAAAGCAGGGCTAAAAATAGCAACACCAAAATGAAGTCATAAACACCAAAACAAAACTCCTGAGAAACATTTGCAACTTTCCCCACAGGCACTTGAAGTGTTGCTTCTGTAACAGGCGCCACGCTGGGACACGACATTCAAACTGAGATGATAACTCTGCTGCTGACATTCAGCTTGGTTAAGCAGTGTTTGTCTTACTCTGCTAATGAAGAGCATCAAGTCATTTTACTTGTGCTGTGTCTTCAGACTCCAACCGGGATTCACCTGGAGTTCATCATAACATAACTTTCTCTGCAGCAGGATGCCTTTTGGGTGTGTCAAGGCAATAAACATCAGTTTCAAAATAAACATTAACAGTGGGGTGTTGTCAGCCCTGCTCATGTTTAACAGGAGTGTTTTCTTGCTTTCTGACTCTAACTTGGAAAACTTGATGTAAAAAACCACCCACCAAATGTGATGTCAGAATATATTTGAGATTACAAATAAGTCAAGTGTGAACAGAACAATGCCTTTAATTGCAAAACACAGTTTCAGTGGTTCTTAAATACTTCACAAAGTCGAGTTAATTACTAGGGGTGATTTTATTAACAGTCTTAAAGGCTAAAAGTAAAGAGAAAAAGAAAAACTCATTTATAAACCAAACTTGATTTCATTTCACTTATTTAGTCTCAAGTCAAATACTTTGACCTTAATAAGCTTTATCATATTTGCCAGTTTCTCAGTGTGGACTAATTTCCTGATCCAGTCCCTGGACGGATGATGGACACTCTAGCAGCAAAAGAAAAACTTAAACAGTAATTAGACTTTCTGTCTCACAGACGTCGACATGTCACAGCATAGTGACCTGCAGGGGAGAACTGTCAGAGCAGTTTAAAAGATTCATTACACCAGAACTTTCAATTTTTAGCGGCCAAGCGCTGCACATTAATCTAAAGTGATTCAGCTCGATTAGTACAGGCCGTATAAGTGTCATGCAACCATTTTTAGAAAATACGAGTCCAATGCAGTGTGTCGTAAAATTCTGTCCATTTTAGCTCCTTTTTGCTCTTTACATAAGCAATGATAACCAGACTTATATTGATCTAAATTAGAAATGGATACTAATTTGTTTAATGGGTATTAGCATTTTATGGGTCAGAGGTGGAAGAGAGCTAGAACTTTTCGCATGGTATCTATTGAATCAGAGACAATCAAGCCCCTTTCTATCAGAACAGTTTGCAGCTATGAAGTATTTGGATGAATCAAAAAGTTTTGCAATGCATTAAACTAAGAGTTAAACTTCTGGCAGTGTTTTGTCATCCACAGCCAACAATCTTTGGTTGTGTAGGTTACCTTATGTGTGTGTATGAGATGCCAGAGGGTTGTGACAAAGCATCAGGAAGTGATTACCTGGATATAACAGGTCTACTGTGTCTGAGCTGGAGGTGTGCTTGAGGGCTTAAATCACGGGTAGTAGTAGCATTTGGACAACTGTGGATTGGACCTTAGTGAGGACCAAACATCACAATCTTTTTGCTGATACATTTGAATACGTTTTTTGGATTTGTGTGTCTGTGAGTAAGCCACTTCACAGTTTCATGAGAGTCAAGTCAATTAGTCACAGTCTAAATCATTGTCTTTAGTGTTATGATTAATAGAAACTCTATTCAAAGCTGCCAAAGTTGCACACTGTAGCCATGGTTACAGGTGTTGTTCTCGGCTGTCAAGACATTTGATGGGAAAGTGGCTCAGTTCACTCACTGTGATGACTGCAGTACAACTCATGATTCATCCCTGCTGTGATTAATTGTTCTGGTCTCTCCCAAACAAAGGCTTGACGTAGGCCATCTCACATTTCACTGCTTACAAAATAGACACCACTGGGACTCATTTTCAAGTGAAAAAGGAGACTGAAATGATTCCATGATAACTGAAGAGGCCAAAAGACACTCTGAGCCATAATGGCTTCAGGATGAGTCTCTTAATTAAAACTATTCTCCGTGTCCTGCATCAATGTCGTAGGGCACATGACGCCTCTGTATTCCCACGGAGCAGGAGACTTACCTTCAATAAGCAGACAGTGGTTATTAAAGGAGAGGAGCTGCAGCACCATACGCATTGGCCGGGATTAAGATCTCTGTGCCAGATGATATTAGATTCTCCAGCAGGGGAATAAGAGTGATAGCACCGACATTATTTAAAACAGACATTTGCATATATTTCCTCTTTTAGTGGCCAGGGTGCAACTGAAAACCGTTTTAAATCTTGGAAAGAGACAGCTCCATTAGGACCATGGCAACTCATCAAGGCCTTCATTGTGTTGGAGGAGAATGTACAATTTAAAGTTTGGCACACGCCTGAACCTCTCTCCATAAACCTCAATGTGGTCCTTTTGCTTTCCAAATGTAGATATTTTGAAAATGGAGAGTAGGGGTCATCAAAAGAGTTGTCAGTTAGAGATGAGAGGAAGCTCAATGTTTAAAGCAAAGCCTGGGGAATACATTTTACTTCTGATGCTAAGATTGAGTTGTGTATTTTTGCAGTTGGTTGAGGTTTAAATCGTAAGTTTGAGATGCTTTAAAATGTTTGATATATTTTTAAGTTATTTTGATCAAGGAATATCAAGTAAAGATTTGGAAATCCTCACATTTAATGTTGACTCTGGCTTAAGATGATTCCACTGAGGGAATTTAAGGCTCTAGAGCCATATTAAATCATTGTAGAGTTAAGACATCCTTGATGACTTGACCCAGAGGCACCAGACAAAAAAGAGGGACTGTACGTGCTGGAATCAGTCAGCACAGTTTAATCAGACAAATGAACCCTTCATCAAACACTATAGCCTCTGGTTTAAGACTGAAGATAGGCCTTTAAAGGCTTTTTTAAGGATTTCATAGACCAAGACAGCTGCTGTGGAGTCAATATAAACTCACAGCCTCTTTATTAGGTACATCTGCTCATTTATGCAAATATTTTATCAGCCATTCACAGGTAGGAAGTCTTTTCACTATTGGATTGGAGACTAGTCTAGGTGAAGTGCTGAAAATCAAACCAAGGATCATAACAAGGACAATATGTGTTAATTTATTTGGCATGGTATGTTTCAGATGGACTGGTTTCATTCAATCACAAACTGGTGATTTGCCCTTGTTTTACTTGCAACCATTGCTCGAGTTCATGAAGAATTGGATGGAAAAAAGAGAATTTCACGCAAAAATGCCACACACATCTGACCAGAAACTTGAAGATTTAGAGTGTCTATGTGATGCTATAGTGTGAATATGGGCTTCAGTGTGAGGAGTGTTTCATATGCCTCAAAGAATGACTGTAATGAGCTATTTTTCAAGAAAAAGCACCCCCCATTGGGGGAAAAATGAAGTGCAAAAAACAGCAGATTCTTGAGTGCCAACTTGAGGCTGAGTGAGAAAGCCAAGGAATCCCAATTAGGTCCCATGTTTAAATGCAAAGTTTGACAGCAGAAAAAAACATGGTTGCAGCTTGGTTCAAAAAATGGGTTTGGTCTCTAGAGCTCATTTCTTTGTTGGTAAAAACTGTATGGGGTAAGTTGTTTTGTAACTCATCCATTTGGTGACATTTAGGCTAGACTGATACATACATTTGCATAATAAGGAATAAATAAGGAATGGGCTGAGTTGACTGACAGGCGGTTGCATTGTAGCTGTTTGCCAGGTGGCTAATGGTCCTCCTCAACTCTACCTCATTACCTACTGCTCGATTGATCGGAAGTTAGGTGAAGATAGCATTTCCAACATGATGACAGCCATCATTGGACCTCTTCAGGTGATGTCACTGACACTAAGTCCCTGTTTTATACAGTCTGTAGATAGAAAGTGAACCTCTTTTATCAAAAGCAAGGTGACTCTTTGCACAGGTTTGTTTTAGGATCATGCAACAACTCAATATCAAAGTGGGCTTTCACTAAAAAGAATTGAATAAGTTTAATATAAAGCATAAAGAGTTTTTAAAGTAAGCGATTTAAGAGCTTCTTTTATACTATGAAGGAGCATTGGACAAGCTAATAAATACATTAAATCCAATCAGCTGCATAAATGGGGATATTTAGAGGCTTGATTCGAGAAGATAAAGACCATGCATGTATTGTACTGACGCAGTTTAACACTTTTGACACTGTTTTGTTTTTGTAAAACAATTATAGCTTTGCCTCTATCAGTCTGTTTCCACACACATTTTAATGAAAGTAGTTTCATTTGTTTAAATAGATAGAATATGATACAAGTAAAAGAGCTTTTCACACATATTAAGGAAGTCTGTAGTGGAATACATATGGTACCAGATGAAATTAAAAGTTAATTAGATGTTAACACATAGCACTGTCATGTATCAGTCATGTAGCATCATTAGCTCCAGGCAGCAGGATGCATTTAATTGGCTGCTCTAGCAGAGATAATTTGTGGTCCTCTAATTTTTTCTGGTCAGTGGATTATTTGAATTCAAACAGCATCAGATGTTGTCGGCTCAGCTTATCAGGGGATTGACACGGAGGAGCCTTGTAAACAAACTGATTGACCATTTCAAACAGTCCATCCTCCAATCAGAACAGATTCAGGGTCCTCATTAATGGCTCTGAGTAATCACATTTAAGCAGCTCCTGAAACACTTTATTTTCTGCCATCAAATCCCAGCTCAGAGCCGGGCTGTCATTCCCTCCATGTATTTGATTTCTCATCTACCATTTCAGTGTAAACGGCCGACAGCACAGGCAACTCTGGAAGCATGTCAAGCAACACAGTTAAGACTGAAATGTCATCCTGACATTGAGTTTAAAGACGTTTCTTGTAAAGACAGTTTTTAATATTAACCCCCCTGTCTCTGCCTTCTTTATAACAGGTCAACCTGGTTTTGGATGACGGCCGGTCTTTGGGTCTGATGATCCGAGGGGGAGCAGAATACGCTTTGGGAATTTACATCACCGGAGTAGACCAAGGATCGGCAGCAGAGTGTGGAGGACTCAAGGTATCAGCTCAGTCTTTCTTTCTACCACAGTGTCACACTCACACAGTCTAACTTTGATTCAACATACAAAAGCACCGATTCCTGAGTGGGAAGATGTTTCTTTCCCCTGCTCTCTTTAGGAGCCGATCAGAGCACGGGGTTCAGGTACAGAGCAGCTGGTTGGGTTTTAATAGAGTATAAAAAGAGTGCAGGGCAGCATACAGGGATCAGGGCATAGCAGCACGGGCTTGGCTATGATAAGATCTCTCTGACTGATGGGCCTGCAGCCTGTTTTCTTTAAAGGATTAGATTTCCTTTTCACATCTACTGTTTGCTTGTGAAACTCTGAGCAGTGATGAAATTTCTTTCAAAAGCCTCTGTCACAGTGACATGACCACACAATAACACTTTTCTTTATTTTAAACGATCATGCTTCTGACTACTTAAGGGCATGCTTCCAGCTGTTTTTTTGCTCTTTTATTTCAACATATGGGCTGTCAGAATTAAGTGCTTCAAGGTTTTTGAACACATTTTTTTTAAAAAGTAACAAAAGCCATTTGTTGGCTTTGTTGTGCTGTGACTTTACATCCTTTAAATTGGACATCAAGTCCTGAAAAGCAATCAATGTTGCAGTCAACAGATAAGCTCTTAAAATGTTAAAGATTTTTACCCCTTTTTGAACTTCTCTTGGTAATGGTTGCATTCCCTTTGAAAGGAGGCAGTTAGTAATAAAGACATTAATGAATGATGAAGATATATTGAGGTTCAGGGTTGATAATATAATTTATGACAAAATACAAAGTGTATCTTTTGAAAACAGCTTCAGTGTCCCCCAGTTATTAACAATGAGCACTGAGTTCAAAAACAGCCCCCTGCTGTTGTTTATTATGAACTGAAAGATAATAATTTTCTTGACACTTTTCTTAACATCGATGGCACTGGATGCTGGCTGACACTTTGGGCTTTGTGTTCCTTTGAACGGCTCAGATATTTTGTTAATTACATTTTAAACCAGCTGTCAAACTTTAAACAGACAACAAACTGTTGGAAGAGAAAGATGCATATAGACACATTTATCCCTGTATCCACGGCCGACATTCAGACCAACATTGTGATCGATCAATCACAGCAGTCTGGCATGTGCTACCTCTGAGCTTCTTTCAGCATTTCTTTGTGCTCCACCAGGTTGTAAACAATGCACCTTTTAGTCTTTGCCGTTGTTAGCAACGTCTGTCTTTAAAACACATGGTTCAATTTAAAAAACTGTAGAAAAATCATTCAGGTTGTTTTACAGAAAAACTTTACATGCTGATGACCAAAGTACAGTAGGACTCAATGGACTCAAAGGAGAAATCAATGACCGTTATTCTACCTTTATGCAAGCCTATAAAGCTTTCCAATCATCACCTGTTTTCTTACTTTATAAAAGCTCATAGCCACAGGCAGCTCTTGGAAGGTACTAGAATTCAAATATATGATATTGTTATCTTGAAGACATGCAATGAAATATTTTTGTTTAATTAAAGCCACTTAATTTATTAAATCCTGCAGAATTTTGAATTAAATGCAGAGGCTGCACAGTGATGATGTCACTGGGCTGGGATTGGTTGATTTTGATAATCCATAATGTTTTCATAATGATCGAAATGCAGATCAGTGACAATTCCCTCATTTCTTTTAACTTATGGAGGGCTTCTTTACATAAGCAAGGGATTTCTTCCTTAGCAGAGATCAAGTCTGCTACATAGTTCATTAACTTCACTGATTAATCCAAGAACTAGAGTCACATAAGGCTATATTAATTTTCCCCATTTGCAGGTTTTTCTTTTTTCTGCCCTGTCTCTTGGTGCTACTTCAGCCTCCATTTGCACCATATACCTCCAGTATTAAATCTCACTGACCTGTTTCAAAATGTAGGACAGATGTACAATACAAAATGTTGTGCGCACGTATCTTTTCAGTTTCAGGCGGGAAGGCATCCTTAGAGAGCACAGATTTGGCTGGTTTGCTTACCGATGTGTGTTTGTCACGGTGACATGGCAACGGAGGAGAGTGAGGATGGACGTCTCCTCCCCTGAGCCCTTCATCTCATGCCTGTTAGTGATCAGCCTGTCAAGCAGCCAATTACACAGTCACCTATTACAGGGCCCACACAGGCGCACACAATTAGAACAGCATCTCAATGTGGAGTCTCATTAGAAACCAGTGAGGCTTTTTTTATTATTAGAGGAGGGGAACGAAAAGATTGGAGGTAGAAAAGGCTTTTATAGGTGACATCAAAGTTTCTTATATTGTTATTATTTTATTTTTTGCAGCTTTACCTACCTCAAGGTCTTTTTTTTTATTTCTTGTCTTTTGAAAACTGTGTGGCTCAGGATTTTCAGAGCTCACACAGCTTCTTTTTTGCCCCAGTTTCCCCCCTTTTTCTCTGTTAGGCACTGTAGTATTTGGAGCAGAAATTCATCATTATGAAAAACTGGAATGTTTTAAAAAGGAAGTAGAAATTTCAACACTAGTACACACATTCCTACTTGAGTCTAGGCTTCAATGAATGTAACAAAGATCTAAATAAAGTTCATGTATCTGCCTGGTGAGATGTGTTGCACCTGTTTTTTTAAATCTAGGGTGTTGCTTTTGGACACAGCTGGCTGTACAGGGGTAAACAGCAGGCACAGACTCGACAAAGTGTGGGGGAGGTCGAGAAAGAGAGAAAGAAGGGAGAGCGAGTACAGTCACAGACATCCTACCACATTCAGTCACCTAGTTTGCATTATGTGCACACTCCCTGTACACACATACAGGTAGGCAGGAAATTGGTGTGACATCCAAACACTAAATCTCAGGTCATGGTATTTAAATCTTGTAGACAAGCCCCCCATTAAAATAGGTCAGGTGTGTGTCTGTAGAATATATCATATCTCCAAGGAGATGATTATTCTATATAACCATCCCTGTTCACTTCAGCTGCACATTCACTGGGGTCTCTGGCATTGTGAGTGCTGAAGGCTACATCATTAAAATATGTTTGCTGGAAAAATTGTCCAGCGGGATATCCATAAAATTCCCTTGAATTTATGAGCCCCAATGAACAAGTCTGAAAAAATCTATTAAGCCACTACAGGTCCAGTTAGGTACTGTTTCAAACACCCAACATGCACATGATCTATGTATGCACATGATTAATGTTACTGTGTTTACTAAAGAAAACTGAACATATCATTTACTCTTACTAGATTACATCACACTATTAATTACAGTTAATGTTGTATCTATTTAATGTGAAAAATGTGGAGCAGTAAAAGGAGATTCTTGTTTAATCAAAGCTTGAACTCCGTGCTGAATCTTACTACAGAAAAATGTCACCTTTGAAAGCTTCTTTGAAGGTGACCTTCAATATTTTTCATTGTGAGATACTGTAAGGCCTCAGAGTTGCCAATTAATTTCACACCTACAGTAGAAGTTATTTCTGCTGCTAGTTTGACATCATCTGATAAGCATTATGGGAGTTGTAATCTTCATCCATAAAAAAAACTACTAGGCCTACCGTTAACAGATTAGGAACCTTTTTTGAGTTTAATTCACATCACTTTTATTCATAAAAAGGAAATAAGCTAAAGTATCTTTAGTTCATATTAAGAGGTTTTGAACTTCCTTTGTACCTTATCATGTGTTATATCCTGTTATTGCTGAAGACAGGTGACAAAATGAAACAGTACAAATAAAATGATCGATTAAATGGGGTGTTAATATTTAAATTATGTTTGCACAGATCCATCAAATAGAAGACAGTGGGCCAGTTTGAGACTCTTTCATGTTTAAATGTTATATAGATATCTTTAGATAGTCAACTTCTTTCTGATCATTATAAGGAAGATGCACTCTTTCAGTTGATATGATTAGTATCCATCTTTAACATAAGATTTAAAAATAAACCCACAAAAATCTCTTTTTAACCCACAGGGCACCACATACCTTGATTTTCTATATTATTCAAACTAACTCAACACATGGCGATACTTTTGTTGTTAGCAGCTTGTAAAAGAATTTAGTTCCACTTCTACAATATCAGTGTATGCTGTATTTGTTTGATTTACATGTGGTTCATTTGTGGGCGTCATTGTTTTTAATTATGTTAAGTTGGACAGAAATTAGTCTATGTTACTTTTAATGTATTGTTTCTTTAACATAAAGTAAAGACCTCAGTGAACAGTTCAGTGGGGCTCTGTAGAGAAGAAACATTTGCCCACCCAGCTATGTATGAAGTCAAAACTACACTTTCAGAAAATGTGTTAAACATTAAAACGATGTTAATGTTGATTTATTCATGCCTTGTTGTCAGTGTTTCTATCTTTGCACCAGCAAATAGCAGCGCTGTTAACATTTGGATGATGAGGCTTCTGCCGTCTCCAGGGTTCAGCGCTCAGCAGGAGGACAAACTGCACTGATCTTAGATTTGACACATTTTCTTCTGCAAGGAGATCAGAGTGTGTGCTAAGAGAGGATCTATAGTGTTTGGTTATCTTAAACTTTATGACTTGCATGAGCTATTAGATCCATGCATGGCTAGGCCTCCTAAGAGCCTTAATCAATTCCTCACGGACTGGTTAAACATACATAGAATGTATTTTGTCTTTGAGGATGGATTTAAACTTTACTCTCCCGTAGAAAAGTCTTTAATGGAAAGTTTAACCCTTGATAAGACTTTTTGTGCAGATATGATCTGTATCTCATTGGTAATCATCGTCTATCATTGTCTGATAGATAATACATGCCTCTGGGAACGGATGCAAATTTCTCAGTAATTCAGGTGAAGCCAGCAGTTTGCGTTAAACGACTTCCAGGGAAGACTTCCTTTTCCATGTGTCATTTACCTCATTTCCTGGTCTTCGACATCCTGGAGTAGCCATCTTTCTTTAATCTGTTTCAGTTCATCAACAGTACATTACACAGGATTACTTCAGCGGTATGAGCCCAGAAATAAATCAATTTATGTGTGATTGACTTGCAATTAACAGGGATTAAGTTTGTTGAAATAAAAACAGCATTGTGCAGATTTATAAAAACTAAAGTGTCGAGCTTTGTCAGTTATATCCTCAAGAGGAGAAGTGTTTTTCGCTGATTGACTTTGTGACACTGAGTCGAGCAGTGTAAATGTTTGGATGGAGAATAGATTGTTAGCTTCACTTTTACGCAGATATCTGTTAATTAATACAGATCAATCATCGATGGGAGCTGGTATAAGCCATTAGAAACGTCCTGCCTGTTTTGTGTTGTCCACATTGACTGTTTCTCCTGCCTACACCAACACCTGTTAATACGGATTGGATAATATAGCTCAGACTTCATATGTAGTACAACAGGCTTTTTCGAAACGGCAAAGGTACAATGAGTCATTCAAAATTAGTCATTATTAGAATTTGGAATAGTTGTGTAATTCTATGTAAAGCTATGCAAGTGCAACACTGACAAAACTAGTAAATGATTCATCATTCATACAATAATCAATCCAAAAAATACCACTTTCTTTTATTAATGGTGAAGATTACTCCTTTCCTCTTTTATTTATATAATTTTCATTTCAGTATCTGAAGAAATTGGCTGCTTGTCGGACTTTGACCATCTGAAAGCCTCTTGATTAATCAGCAGCTGGTTTTAAAGGGCCAGTTCACCTAGGACTCAAACTCTTCAAGATGCCCCATACAGGGGGACAATAAGTCCCACCCCTACATTTTTTCATTTTTATTTAAAATTCACGTCCCTACAGTATGTGTCCTGTGAGGTAGAAAGTATTTAATACCTCTGTTCTGAAGGTATGGTGCTCTCTATCTGGTAATCGTTGAAGGGGCTTGTCTAAGTGGACCTAGTCATTAAACATTTACAACTCTGAGTGAAAAGATTTCTCTGAATGAATAATTAATGCAATGAGACGTCTATGGATTGCAGAATACAGTTTGAGTTAGATCATTGTCCTCTTTTGAATCTGTTGGCCAACAGGATTGTTCCATAGTGATCCATTAGGTTTTTAAGCTACTGCAAACAGGAAAAGGAAAACAAACATCTGGTGCAAAGGCCAGTTTTTAGAAATATTGACAAAAAAAGGCATTTACCAAAAACACTAAGGAATAGAATGGCGTTCGGGCAGGCCGTCCACCAACGATCCCAAGTTGTGGCTGCTAACTGCTCTGCTAATGTTAGCATAAGGGATACGTATGTGGTACTGTTGATGTTTTTCATACTGTTGTGAAATCTTGACTTTTAATGAAGTTTGATTGGTGGTGGGCACTGTCCTTGGTACTGAAATCATGCTGCTGCCCTTTTTTTTTCCTGGCGTGTCCTGAATATGACATGTACTGGTTGTTCCCCAGTAGCAAAGGCCAGGGACAATTATGATAACAGTCTTGAAAAATCACCAAAAAAGCCTGTATTGTTAAAACTTTTTTTCATGATATTTAATGAGTTATGCCCTGACAGAGTCAAAATGAACCAGGACCTAAAGAATACTAAAGAATGATTTATAAAGACCTTGATATTTATAGTACAAACCATTTTATTGCTCTTTTTGACAGATTCCAAGGAACTAGGTCACGTGTTTTCCTGCTCATCAGGAGCTATTGACTGCACCTGTGATGTTCTCTCTCAGCTGATGGCTGATGACAATCACCTGGGCTGGGAGGCTATATTGGGAGGTTGGGGTTTCCTGTCTCAATTGTGTGTCTCCAGAGAATCGATACCATCAGTTGGCTTTCTGTATTTTCAGTTCAAGTAAAAATCTAAGTCGAGTGTGTGATTGAATTGATGTTTTTCTTCTAGCCACTTTCTATTCCACCCTATTCCAGAGACTAGCACTTCTCTTTTGTTTTGGCTCCGATGTTGTGTTTGTCTATAATTATGATAGAATCAGTGGGTGGCTTAGGGGGGCTATGCTCCTTCTGCTACCTTTCTCAAATCCAAGGCCTACTTTTTTTGTACCCTTTTGTGACCAGTACAATGTTTGTTAGTTCCCTAACTCACGACCCATGTCACCCAGGTGTTGTTTCTTTGGTAACGATCGCTAACCTTTTTCAATCACGGACAAATGCAGGGGCGGCTGTGGCTAAATTGGTAGAGTCTGTCGTCTTTCCGCCAAAAGGTCGGGAGGATTCGATCCCCAGCTCGTGCAGCCACAGACACTTAACCCCAAGTTGCTCCCACTGCTTCGATGGTGGTGTATGAGTATTATGGTAGTGTGTGAATGGGTGACTGTGTCCTCTCATGTAAAAGCTCTTTGAGTTGTCAGAAGACTAGAAAAGTGCTATACAAGCTCAAGTCCATCTTCCATTTTCCATGCAAGCAGTCCTTAATTGAAGTGCCCTGTTTGTAATAACTCGGTGTGATCTGTTGTGCATCCAAAATAATGTTACAAACATCCTCAGGTCATGAACTTACAATCCAAAACTTCTCTGATTGTCAGTTGCTCAGCAGGAGAGGATGTTTGCTTATAACTGTCCCAGTTTGTGGTGCTTACGCTTCAGCTCTTCACCCCGCAGCGGACTATCTTCACTATCAGTGTGCATGCTCTGGTATTCATCTGGCTGGTATGACTATGATGGATGGCCTCTATTGCTCCTGGGTTTCTATAATCATCACACCACCAAGATGTCATATTCTTGCCCTTCAGAGCCTGAGAAAATGAAAGCTGCGCTGTGTAAATGTTACCCTACCACTCCGCTCTCCTGCAGCCCCACTCCTCCTCTTTTGATGGGAAGCCTCATAAAATCTTTTCTTGTTGAATGTTGGCATGTGTGTAGCATTAATGTGGCTCTGCAGCAGGAATGCACAATGACAATGACCGAGGCACATATTGACAAAAGTGTGGTCCTCATGGTATGTTTGTAAATGCCTTTGAGTAACTGTGTAGGTTCAAATAACTCAAGGACAGACTTTGTCCAGTCACCAAACTCCCCCGCATCACCCAGCCTACTCACTCTAATCTATAGAGTGAAAGGTCAGCCCTGCCCAGTGCCCTTCTGCTGACATCTGCCTGTTTCTGTTAAATGAAATTAAAACCCAGGCTAAAAGGTCATGCCTACTGTGTGTCAACACCTGAAGGTATCCAGAGAGGACACAGTGCAACAGTGAAATTCTGTAACATCGTTTTACTGCCTCTTTTCCCTGTTGTTGTGGATTCATCAAGCGTTTGCCGAACTCATAATTAAGGTGATCAAGCTAATGGCTGCAGGTTATAGGTTAGAATAAATGTATTCTGCTTTACTCTTTCTTTTTTTCTCTCCCTTACCCAATCCAAACACACACTAATAAACTGCGCAAACACAGGGACCGTGACAAACTGAACAAAGAGAGTGCCAAACACGTAGATGGATTAAGGCCAAGCATTTTCAATTTGCTCAGAGGTGATTTCCATCCTGTCTGATGATAGAGCAATCCTGCTGAAAGAGCACAAAACAAATCAGGACAAAAAAAAAAAAAAGAACTTGGCGAGGACCCTGCTCAGGTGTGTGTGTGTGTTTGTGTTTCTCTCTCCCTTACCAAAATATAAAACTTCAAAGATGTAGTTTTACTCTCCCACACAATAAAGAAACCTAAAACTCCAAACGTGTTTCTATTTTGTTAAATATGTTTGATATGGGAAATGTCATCTTAAAAGAGGTCAATTTAAATTTAAACTGGATCTCAAAGACACATGAAGCTTGGAATTTCTCAGGGTGCCATTTTTTGGTCCCATCTTTTCATACTTCAGTCTTCATTGTGGCCAGAATTTGTATATTTGCATTCATTCAGCATATCCACTACACTGACTATAAAATACACATTCCCCATCACATTTACAAAATAATCTACGAACCAAATGTCGACACATCCATGTTTATATTAAGAATTGAGGTTGGTGCAATTTAAAAAATAAAAAGAAAGAAAAAGCAAAATCAAGGTAAACATGAATTTATACTTCCTTTAGGTTTAAAATAGACTTTGGACTTTATCAGCTAATTAAAAGTTGATCATCACTGAAAATTATCTTTGATTGTATTTGATTCAAACCAACCTTTGATGTTAAAGACAGTTGTTCAGTTTTCTACTCAGCCAGGAAGCATTTCCAAGCACAACTAGCCAGCCACTGAAAAGGTCAGGAGAGAGCTCAGTACAATTTAGTTTGCAGCCGGTTCATAGAAAGAAATAAAAGGGTAAAAAAATAGAACAGAAAATACCAGCTTCAGTTGTGTCCTGCTGGCTCTGCCGTAACAGGTTTTAAATTAACCTGCATGCATTGGTTTCTTTGTGACACCTTCTCTCAGCTCTCTTCAGCTTCTGTTTAAAGACATGCATTAAGTTAATCCTTAAAAGATCATTTCTTATTAAAATGGTAGTTAGGGAATAACATGATGCTTATGCTGATCTCAAGATCATTTCTGGGTAATCTAGCATTTCTACATAACTGCTTATCCTTTCTGGGCTCCCACTCAACAGTTGTTTCTATCTATCTACAGTCTTAAAATCACAGGGTCAGAAGGAAATGTAACATGTGAAACAAGGAGAATGAAATGCAAGTTTCCAAAGTAATATCTTTTCCCACCGTGCTCTCTCATCTGACTGACACATTTAAGCCATGAGCCACCAGGGGGCTCTCAATCAAAACAATGAGAAAGATGATGTCATGGCTTGCGGGGAATCATGGAAGTGATTCTGTCTGCTACTCCACCCCCGCCCCAGATGAAAACGAACTCTGAGATTGACTATCGGTAAGACTAACGGGCGAAACAGACGATGTAGGCCTATCCAAGTATAACTTACATGACGTTTTTTTTCATCACAGCAGGTATACAGCAACAGTACGGCAGCTTTCAATAGCAGTTCCGGCTTCCTTATATTAGGGTCTTTGGTGTAACATCTGGTGTTTCCATGGCAACATGTCATGCCTGTCATGGCGGCTCTGTCATGGCTGCCGCCACAAAAGACATGTTACAACTTTAAAATAAGGATTTATCTGGCTTTGATAATTGTTGGAGCTAATGTAAGTACTCATCTAAAAATGACATACAGCAGGATAGGTCATTTAAAAATAATAATCATTTAGATATTTGAGTGTAAAAATCCTACATACTACACCTTTAAACAGTGGTAGTGGAAATTCTTTGTTTTAGCTAGATGTTTTATCATCACAGAAACTGGTTCAGCAACTATTTGCTCTGTTTCGCTGTGATTTTAGAATCATAGTCAAGCTTGGCATGAGAGTCTAAACATTCAGTGTAATGTTGTAGCTGATAAAAGGATTATCTGCATAACTTGTTTTTTACAACAAATGAGTAGAGGAGCAAAGAAAAAGCAAAATGTGTGCACAGCATGACACTGGATAGGAATAAAATCTTCTCACAGCACATGTCAGAAGTAACACATCAAACAACTGCCGATAGGACAACTTGTCAAGACTGAAAGAGAAAATGCATTTCATTGTCCCTTGAGGGGAACTCTTCTAACTGTTGAAGAAAACATCCAAATGGGATTGAACAGGCATAGAGAGACGTTTTAAAATATAGCAAACAAACAGCAGCCTTGGTGTAAAACATTCAAAATGTAACTATGACCTGGGGCTTTTAAAGCTTTCTTACTATGATGGATGTTTTTTAAGGTCAGTGAAATTCAGATATAGAACACCCAACAAACTTTAAACTTTTATGGAAATATGAACATAGTAAATGTAAAACAGACATTTATTTGCTGCTTGAAAAAAACACATTTGTTGTGAACATGAGAAGCTTCACTCCAACACAAATAACTTGAGTTTAAGCTGTGTGTCACAAAGCTGACTGGCTCTCTTTCTAATTTGGCTAGATTGCCATGGTTACTTACTCTTAACCTGTTCGATACCAGGTTAAGGCTTTAAATCAGCTGTAGAGTGCCATCATGTTTTATCATTTATTACATCACACATACTGTATGCATCACATCAATGTTAATGTACATACTGTGAAGGTTACCCTTGTATGAGCCTTAGTAGCTGAATACATCCATGGAAGTTATGTAGTAAACTCCAGTGTTTATGTACCTGCCTGAGGGCGGTCCTGGGCCCACCTGACATTAGCTGAAAATGAATATGAAATGATGCAACAGGTAGTTGCTTGCTATGTCCTTCCCTTGTCATTTGTCCTTGTGAGATAAACAATTTATAAAGTCATACACTGTGCAAACATGCTGATCCAAACTGTAGCTGTGTGAAATATCAATTCTGTTCTCCATAGTAAATCCTTTCTGCAGAAAGAAACTCTGCTTCCGTGTGTCTGCAGCTGTGTGAAGTGGAAATGGGCTCCACATTAGAATATTTCTAGCTGCACAGCTGGAAGGCTCTTTAAAGGCAAAGTACACCATTTATTTGTGCTTATTATAGATATACTGTATGACTGTGTGCCGATAGCGGTAGAAAAAAACCCTGTGGTGCTAGAGTAAAAGAGAAGGATACTCACTGTTTCCTGCTTTAATAAAAATGAGATCCAAATATAAATGCACCAACAGCGGGCCACAAAGAAAACAGAATGGAGTGATGCTACCTAGAGGCTCATTGATCAAAGTCTCGCCTGTTGACAGGGCCTTCTCATTTCAGGAACCGCCAGAGACCGCAGAGGAGTAAATAACAACTGCTGCACTTCACATAATAAAAACATGTCAGCATGCAGAGGGCATGCTCTTTTTTCCAATGCTCTTTTAGAGGTTGAGAGACCCCCCCCCCCCCCTCAATTTTAAACTCCTGCATAAAACACAGGGAAATAACAACATCACAATATTCACTGTTCACTCAAATAAGAGAATGTAAGTCTTTGCCTCTGAACACTACGTTTGAAAGTTAGCGCCACATAATAGGTTTCTAGAGAGATAACAACACTCTTAACTCAGTGACAACAGAACTCCTTATGGTGATCAGAGATCTTTAGATTAAAAGATACTCAAAGAAATCAAAGAAATTACATCAGGGGAAGCATGAACAATGAAGAAGGCACAGATTTACTCAAAGTATCTTGAAAACTAAAACATGTACAGAACTGTTTACTTAGCATTAAAATAATGATAACTGTCAAATTTATAAAACTGTTTTATATCAGTATGAGTTTTGTCTTTTTTAAACAAGAATCATAAAAAACCCCAGAATGATTGATGTCATGCATGAACCCTTTTGTAACCTTTATCAATATTCATGGCTTATTAACTTATTTAATCTTTTGCCGTAGGTCGTACAGATAATATGGATATAAAGTAGTACTTGAAAATAATCCAAGTGATGGCTTCTCAATGAACTTAAATACAAATGTAGAACTTATTCATAGAGGATCTTTGTTTCGGAGTTTGATGATTTGATTGTAAAATATTTTCTTTGCAAATTGTTGTGACTTCCATTATTTTACTTTTTCTGTAGTAGAAAGTAAAATGCTGTCCTTCAGACTTTTCCTACTGAAAGATGGCTATATTCAACTTTGCACTAAAAAATGGTACTACCACTGCATGGATTATAATCAGACACAGTGTTGAGTTTAACTTTTTTATAAACAAAAAAGATGATTGAGTAGCTATGACAGACCATATCACATTGTACCCATTGTGTTAGATGCTACTGTACGTTGAGAATAAACCCCATTAGATGATGAAATGTACTCATCCTCACACCCACACACATATACACCCATATATGATATGCGAACACTCAGATGTTGTGTCACATTAGCAGGCGGCCTCACAGCCCGTCTGTATCTCTGTGATGTGTCTCCTGCAGAGCTCTCCCCACATTATCAATCGCCCCACTGAGCCAAATGCGAGTAATTGTAACGTTTCTGTTGGCTCACACTACAAAGTCACAGCGACTGCTCTGTCACACATGTGGAACGGAGACAAATGGGAGAAGCTCAGTGAGTTTTGAGAAGGAAGTGTCTTATAAAAGCAAACTGCACATTTTCTGTGCGGAGGAGAGAGTCGGTAACTGAGCTCTGATTGGTCGTGTTCGCCAACAGCAATAAACAAAGTCATCTCACAGGCAGTATCCAATAACACAGATGGAACAAACGCTTACCCAATCCCATTTGTGTCCTCTGTGGCAGTTTCTCAGGACTTTTGAACAGTGCACTGTGGTTACACACATTTTTTATGCTCATGTCGGAGGAAACATTTATTTGAAGTATGCACATGAGCCATCTCATTTGAAATAAAACACAAACCTGCCAGCTAAAGAACCCTGCGTTCTCTTTTCTGTCCCATTGAATGGAGAAGGTTTTCTAATCAAGTGAATTTATTTTACTCAATAACATCCTTCCCCTCAAGTGCGCCCATAACGCACGCCATTTGTGAGCCCATGCACTGGGCTGTGACATGACGGTCTAAGGAGAACCCTGGGTTGGTGTAAGCTTCGACCTGCTTTACAATATCACAGATACAGAACGACCCAAGAGATAAATGCTTTTTTTCCTTCTGAATCAAAACAAAGCAAATGAGCTACAGGTGTGAAAGCTCCTGAAACACTAAACTTTATCAAGGCAAACATTTCATTAAATAATTAAATTTGCATTCAATGCCGGAGTTTTTGTTCTTGAAACAAAGTAGACATTGTCAATAATAAAAACTGAAAATCTAATTGCAAATCCCACTTTTTTTTAACTACCAAAACTTTAACTCCAACTTAATGGCTAAGGCCTCTGAAGCCATATTTACATGTGGATGTACAGTGCAAACAAACAGTCAAAATGGAAATCACATTATAAATACAACCTAAACGTCTATGAAGAAACAGGAGTATCATCGTGCATCATTGGTGCAACACTACAGGTTTAATTTTGGTTACATTTCTAGGTTATAAAAGAACAAATTTGAATACTTACTTTGTGTGGAACTTGTGTGCTTCATGAAAGTTTAGTTGGAGAAAGTGGTCTAACATCCAGTCCTTGATTGCTGCTAGTGAGTCATGCGAGTCAAAGTTTGAAGAAGGCTATTTATACTTTATGCTCAATTATAGTAAAGAGCCTCAATGGTAATAACGCTCATTATTTTATTCTTTAGGTTTTAACTAATCATTTTTTAATGGCCCACATTTAAGAAAGAAGTCTCCACTCCACTGTCAGAGAGAAAACTTTAAATATAATGGGTTGACAGACAGGGCAGTGAGTATTTCATTATTATTTAAATTTCTACTAGAATAAGAAAAAGAGCACACTGTGGACAGATGATGTCAGTTTATTACCTATTTGACCACAAACAGATCCTCAAGGCAGGTCAACATGAAAGAAACTCTTTCATTTGTTGCCTCAGGCTCTGCCAGAAAGTATGACAGAGATCATCTGTAATTCATTTGAACTATGATGGATTAAGGTTGTCAAGATACCAGCAATTAGAAATTATATATGATTGTAAAAGTCAAACAATATTGATACCTGTGTAATTACCATGGCAACATAAATGGCAGTAATTTCTTGTTTTTAATTACAAAAAAAAGCATACATGTTTCTATCCCTTATGACCGGCAGCAGCTTCTAAATGACTGAAAATCTAAAGTCATTTTACAGCTTTGGTATTTTTTGATTCTATTGATCATCAACAGAATGGAGATTGTGTAGTTTTGAATCATGTGGTATCCAAAGAATCAAAGTATTGACGAGTATTGAGTATAATAGACACTTGAAACACTTTAAATATATCAAACTTAAACAATATTTTTGTATCCCAAAATATTCTGTTAAAATGTGTCCTTGTTCATATTTGTGTATGGTCTCTTTATGGGGGAAATACTCTGCTGGGTTGTTTTAGTTTTTTATAATCTCCAAGAAATGGAAATGTTGTTTTGACTCGCTTTGCCAAAACTTAAAATGTTTGAAGACATGAATCTCTTTGGATGATTAAAACAAGTCAAAGTAGGTGATCAGCATCCCGTCTGTGATTTTATTAGGTGAGGTCCAAACTTCTAAAACTCTCATTAAGAATTTAGTGACGTGTCTCGTAAATATAAGTGAAGCTTCAATCATTTCAATGAAGCTTAAAAAGCAGAATTCATTCTCATTCATGAACAGTCTGAGGGTTGTCTGACCTGAAGGCTCAGACCTCGTTACTTACCTCTGCTTTAGTGTCAAAGGGCTGTTTCCAGACCTGCTGTCGTGTTCCTCTGAAGCTTTGTGCTCATTTCAGGACGTTTTCTGTCCAGTAGCCTGACACGTCTCTCTGGAAAGAAAAATGCAAAAAAGAAAAAGTGCATGAACTGCAAGCTGTAAATGAGTCTTCTGACAATCTTGAAGAGTTCATTTATCACAAAATGTATTTCAAAGCCTTATTATAAAGAAGTCTTTAAATATTGCATTATGTCATTTCTTTATTGTCTTTTTCGATGAGGGAGGGGCTGCAAATAACAACACAATCACATTATGGAGTCTTAAAGTCTTCTCAGACAAAAACAAACAGATATGTTCAGGTGATTTTGAGTAAATATAACGAAGAAGAAAAGAAAGATTCAGTGCATATTTGACCCTGTTATACATCATTGAAAATAAATAATTGAAGACTTATATTTTAATCATCCGATAAAGACTTTGATTATATATCAATCCTTTGAGTTATTTATCATGCAGTCATAGTGTTTTCAACTTTCTCTAGTTTCTGTGCTTTTATTGTAAATTGCTTCTATACTGTTTAAGAACAGATGTTATGGTAACATCTGTGAGGTTTTGTTGGGCTTTATAAACCCTAAAATACAGCTCAGACTTTTCTTCATGGGGACCCAGCCTGGGTTCTTTGTTCACTCGTGCTGAAAACCATCAGAAAGAGTTCACTCTTTGCTCACTTATCTGAGCTTTTTGCCACTCAGATACAGTTGAACAACATATCAGTGTGTGCTGGAGGGATTATTAGATGCAGTCTGGCTGTGTGTTGGATCATTAGTATGCTCAGACAGGATCAGTCAGTCAGGCTTAAACGCGCTCAGACTTCACTCATCCTGAATCTCTGCACAGCACAGCACTGCTGTCAGAGTTGCATCATTCAGATATCCGGCCGGCTACGCAGATCAAGTTGGTCTGAAAGATGGAAATGTTTTCAAACACATTCAACACGTTCATCCCTAATATCTTACTATGTATAGTATATAGTGTATAGTACTATATCTTATCTCCCTGTGTGTGCAAATAGATAATACACAAAAGGTGAGATGGAGGAAACAATTTTTCTTTTGGTTCAGGAAAGAGAACATGTTGTTTTATATCTTAAAAGCCAAATGTATCCAAGATCAAGCATACATGAAGGGAGACTTTTGTTGGGAGTTAATTTTGATTGCTAAATGAAGTGCTAACATTGTGTTTTGGTTGCAGTATCACAGTTATTATTCAAGCTGCAGGGTGGTGCAGTGGTTAGCGCTGTCGTCTCACAGCAAGAAGGTTCCTGGTTTGATTCCCCGGCCGGACTTTGGCTTTTCTGTGTGACGTTTGCATGTGTGGGTTCCTTCATCTCACAGTCTAATGACATGCAGGTTATGTAAATATGTGCCTCTAAATTACCCGTAGGTGTGAATGTGAGTGTGAATGGTTGTTTGTCACAACAAATGCCAGTCAATCACATGTCAGCCCTGTGACTGACAGGAGACCAGTCCAAGGTGTACCCGCCTGCCTCATGCCCAATGACAGCTGAGATCTGCTCCAGCCCCCCGTGACCCCAAACGGGGTAGACCTTATAGATACTAGAAGAATAGAATTAATATTGCTAAAACAATACATTATTATAATATTTTCATATTAGACATTTTTGAATCCAAGTTCTTAAGTATCTATATTATTTATCATGCTTACCTTTGGACTATTTTTACCTGTAACGTATTTTAGCTTGGCTGAACCGACCTCTTCTCTAAGTTTAAAATGAGGCAAACTTGAGTCAATGATTTGAGAAATGGATTCATTACATAATTGAACACTTTGTGACAACATGACTTTAAGAACAATAACACTTAGGACGGTTTTTAACAGGGGTGAGTACTTCTTATGATCCAGTTTGTGGGAAATGTGTACCTTCTTATTTTTGGAAGCAAAACTCAGACTATATAATACATTATAAAATAAGATTAAAGAGCTTTGTACTTTGACATAATAAACCAGAAATAACCCCTCTGTCTACTTAGAATAGAAACTTCAACTCTTAAAAGTTTCAACCTGAAGCCTGTCTGGATCTATTTAGTCTCTAGATGTTGTGAGCTGTTCTACATAAAACTTTAAGAAGTGTTGACTTTAATTGAACTGTTTTGGAAAGCTGTGACCTCGGAGGGTTACAATGATCTCCTCTCTGGAGTGTGTGTGCGTCAGTGTGAGAAATGTGGTGACCTTTTTAAAAAAGCATATTAACCTGCAGATCACGACTGTGCCTCTGTGCACCAGGAAACAATCAATTTCAGCTTTCTGTCTCATTTCTGCTGTTTGAGATCAAACTGAACCTCTGTACGATGTGAACAAAGTCTGCTGTTAGCAGGGGTGACACATGACCTTTCAGAGGGAAACGTTACTGACGTGGCTAATATTGGTGTACACATTTCTTTAGTAAAAGTCTGCAGTGCAGGTGGAGGACAAAAGAGAAGCAATAAAACGCAGGAACGAAAGTTGGAGGAGTAAGAAGTTTGGGGGAGATATATACGGTGAGGAGGAGGGGAAGATTAGGGAGTGAAATTGGATGAAAGAGTCTGAAGGAGAGAACTATAACAGACAGAAAGGATAGCATGAGGAGAATACCATTCATTATTAAAATGAAGACTGCTTGGCTTATAAAATACATCCAAAAAAGACTTGTTAAAAGCTGTAAGGAGTTCTACAAAGCAAAGTTAAGGAGCAAAGAGGTATAATTACATTTGAATTATCCCCACTGAAGGTCTCAGACTGAAGATAAATGTGTTTTCTGCACTTTGGCTCGCTCCATGTTTCCATCCCTTTTTCATGTCTAAGGAAGCTACAGTTCATTTACACTCTCTAATCTGTTACAAGCTTTACCCATTTAAGAAGACAAAGGTAGAAGCAGTTGGACAGAGTCGATATCTAATCTCTCCGCTGTTCTCCTCCCTCTGCCAAGACACACAGGCAATGGAGAGACATCAGGGGAGCTGAAGTACGAGAGGCAGAGATTAGAGACAGCCCACACACTTTTCTCACTTTTTCACAGAAAAAAAAAAGTCGTGTCTTGGTTGATTCAGCAGCTCTGAATGCTGGTGTGATTGGGATAAAATCACTAGAGCCACATTAGAGACACATATTCGTAGTGTGAAGATGTCCCTGAATGTGATAAAGGAGCATGACGTCACCTTTGAAATAAAACCCAAAACACAGTCTGTACTCAGACATGAGGTGAGCCCTGATTGGCTGATCTGCAGGTCCATGAAGACACATTAACTTCTAGGGTGAAACCTGGGATAAAAATTGTGTTGTTTTTTTTTTTTACAACAAACTTGGTTACAAATTATAGGATGGATACCTGCAGCTCTCTAGGGATGTTAATGATTAATCGATTATTGATTAAGGTGTTCTGTTAAGAAAAATGACTGAAATTTGCAACCCACTGCTCTCTGAATCTATGATTTCAAAGGAGGAATGAATGTGAAAGACTATTTCAATCGTCTTTTTATCAGCAGTATTGAAAAGGATATCTGATAAAAAACAGAAATGATGTCAAACAACAATATGAGTCTTTCCTGTATAAATAGTTGAGAAGGGTTGGTACAAAACAGAGATACTCCATTATAGTGTTCTGACTTTGATACAATGATGATACAATTGTCGTATCACTGGTGCCAAATAAGCATCATTTAAATAAAGAAAAAAGTGCAGCGATCTGAAAAGATTTCCCTGCCAATTTGACTCACTGCGTCTTTATGACTTCTCACACATTCAGACATGAATGAGGGCAATATAAAAGAAGAAGTTTACAGCAGGATGAAAGACGAAGAGGACGGGACAAACTCTGACAGCTGTGAAAATAAGTGATGAAGCATGATAGGAGTTCAAAAAGACTCTAAATTGCTGTGAATAGATTCATTTATCCTGAAACTTTTCCTTTTAAGGGGCCTTTTAGTCTATGGTTAATCAGATATTGTGACGTATATGATTGTCTGCGAGGTTGTACTTTGTTATTAATGTTATCGAGGTCCATATCACGTATTGCATTAATGGTTTCCCTGCAATTCCCAGCCCTATTGTTAAGAGCCCGGGATAATCCTGACCTCAATGGCATCCAGAAAATGAAACAAGTCACCTCTTTGGCACCTTTTTCAAGCTTTGTCTGAGAGCATGCCCACAGTCTCAGACTGCCAGAGTAGCTGATCTATAGATTAATTTATATGTAGTTAAAAAAGGAGCAATTATATTAATCCTGGATGTCAAAATGACTTTAATTTAAGCTTGAATATTGTTTTTTCAGTCTTAAATGCACACACTCTTTTTCTTAGTCTGGGGTTTTTCATAGATTGTTTCCTTTATGTAGAATTAAGCTCAGATCTGCTCGCCCTTGAGACTGGTTTTACAGTTACAGTGGCTTCAAACTAATAAGTTATCAGAGTTGAATAGCTGGAGCAGGAAGCAGGGTTTCTCCAGTATTGGAAAGCTGAGATAAATACCTGAAATGCCTTTCTATATCCGTTAACATGGGGTTGGTTTTACTCAGCGAAGGTTGTCGACATATTGCAATAAGTGTTATAGCGGCCAAATATTCACTATACCTCCATGGTTGTACAATCTGGGGAAATTAACTCTTGCAGCTGCAGAAATGTTTGAGAGAAACAGATTTAAGCCTGAATTTAGGAGCTGCTCAATGTCTACCTGCTAAGTGCTCCCTTATTGTAAACATTTAAAAATGACACATAAACCTAGTACCATGTGAGCTTATGGTACATGGTATGACCTGCAAACACGGTAACCTTTGGTGCTTAGAAATAATGGATAGATTTCTTTGAACTATATGCCTCACATCTGAGACAACGAATACAATGTTTGATGTAATCTTCTCCATCTGTAACCTGCTAAATCCAGTAAAATGGAAAAATAATTCAAACGCTGTAAGACCATTTCAGCTTGTTTAAAAAAAAATCAGGTGTTATGTAAATGATGGAAAAATAAAGATTAGAGCAAAGGGCTCTTTAGAGGTCGAGTACTGATGTATTTTGACACTTTAATTTTAGGAACTTTCTAACACTCTAAGAATCAAGAAATATCTTTATTGCAAGACTTTAATGTTTTCCATATAGATAAAGACTGAAACTTAACTTCACAGACAGAAGTAACATAACTGTTAAGACAGTGAGGAAGCAAAATGTCTTATCATACATTCACTCAAAATAAATCTAAAATGTAATCTGCAGTTCTGAATAATCTGGATGTATTACTGACCAGCAGGGCACACATACACACACACACACACACACACACACACACACACACACACACACACACACACACACATACATACATACAAACACACAAACCTGAAAGAGAGCTGCAGAAAAGGAAGCATTGCAGTGAAAAAAGCGCTTAAGGAGCAGATAAAAGTCCTTCCCTGCTCTTAGTGTAGCTTTAGGGATCAGTGGTCTGTAGTTGCCAATTTATCTGCCATCTCCCCCTCTGTGTCGGCCACCATTCAGCCCCGAGCCGTCTGACCCCGACTGTTCATCACAGAGCTCTGATAATGTCACGAGAATCTTTGACAATAGTCCTGATCAAAAGACCCCAGTCAGAAAATTCAATGGGAGCGTAATGGTCTGCTCGCCTCTTCTGTCTTCCAACACTGATCTGCAGAACTTTTTCAAACTGATATAAAATGATGCAAATGTGTGTTCTTCTCTTCTGTTTTCCTTTTCATCCAACACTCAAAGTTGCCTTATAAATCCATCTGACGTTTTAGAGTTACTCAAACCATCGTAATGTCCTCATATTAGTGTGCTTTATGAGATTCAGCCGGCTGATTTAGTTGTTTTCCAGTTTCTACAAACATTGTCAACACTTTTTCAGGCAGTTTCAGGATGTGATGGAAATGGTAGCTGCGGGTTATAAAGCATGAAGTCACAGAAGACTGAATTCTATTGAGTGGAGACGCTCAATTCCAAGAATGCTGCTTTGTTTTGTGTCATGACATTTCCTCCGATAAGTATTGTTTTTATTTTAGTTGTAGGATATATCAGACTGCATGATTTACCATCACACAAAAAGGAAAAATCAAAAACCTCTTGTGAAATGGTGGCTTGATTATTGTCTAATTAACTTCTACATGTAAGATTCCAATGGGTAACTTCCTGTGATTCATCAGTGCGGATGTGTATGCTTTCTTTGTTTAGTCTAATTAACTTTGTGCACATTTAGAGCTGAGGACGTCCATAAGGGGGGACAAGGGGAAAAGCTTTCTGGGGCCCTGCTTATGTTTAGCAAAAACATCCTACATTGAAGCAGCAATAACACAGTTTTGTTTAACACCTAAATACTCACCTTCATATTAACACAAAAAACACATTTTGTTTCTAGTTGCCTATTTCAAAATGTAACAACCCCCCTTCCTTCCCTTTCTTTTAAAATAGTAAACCTTCTTGTTTGTGATGTTAAAGTCATGGCCGTGACCATAGAATTTAAAGGTTAGACCAGTAAGTCGGACTTTGTAAACCCATACCAGGAACTGCACAAAAATGAGGATGACAGAAAATAAAGGAGGCTATAGGGCATTTGACCTGAAGACAACTATAACTTGTTACAAAGTTTTTTCAGTCAGCTCCAAAAACTGATCGGAGACTATCGCTACTGATACAATACGCATGCACTGATATGATTAAATGGCATGCACTCTGCTTTTCATGGTCCCAATTCATTTACTAATCTAATGTAAAGTAATTTTAAGGTGACTGATCTAACATACACTCATGAAGTACAAATTGTCTGTGTAGAATAGATCTGTGTAGATCAAGCTTCAACAAGCACATGTTGTTTGTTTAAAGTCTTATAGTTGATCAAAGTGCACCGTCTGACCACCATGTTCAGAAATGTATCTGGTAAAAGCATTAAGAAAAAAAAAGAGAGCTGAAGAAGGAAGATCTTTTGTGGGAAGCAATTAGTTTGAGCAGAAGCTCAGAGGGGATATAATTCCTCACTCACCACTTGCCAAGTGATACATTTTAATTTGCATTTTAAAACTGTCGACAAGTGAAGAAAATCTTTGTCTATTAAGGATTATTTGTAAAGCAGCAGAGAGGGGAGAGAGGATGGTTCCAAGTGGTTCTGTAGTCGGTTTTTTTTTTTGGCTTAATCTTTTTGCTGACTTTTGTGTTATTCATTCTGTAACTCATGTTGGAGAGGTTATAAGTAAATGAGTGGTATTATTGCAGATTATATAGCAGAGTTGAATACATTAATCTGCCTTCTGATGAATGTATTGCACTCTCTTGCTGCCAGTTATTGCTTAGAATAGAAAAGTTCACTGTTGTTGATTTTACAAAGTATCCGGCTTAATGATGCATAAGAAGATGAATGAAAGTATTCTTTGTGGATGTGGATGTTACTCTGTAAGACGAGCTTGACTGTAGTTAAGACTTTAGTGGAAAAAATGTAAGGACTGATATCAACAGGATGGATTTGAGCTCTCGCATTCATTTTCACACTTCATTTTCTGCTCTTTGTTTTAAATCAACAAACGTGCAATCAAAAACGGTTTGTAATCAGATGATTTGCATCCACATATCGATGTATCCTTGGGCAAGACACTTAACCCCAAGTTGCTCCTGCTGCTTTGTCGGTCGGTGGCATATAACTGTGTATGAATGGATTAGTTAATACTGTTGGACACTTTACAAAGCAGCCTCAGCTCTTTGAACTGGTGTGAATGGGAAGGTGTACCCGCGGTGTAAAAGAGCTGTGAGTAGTCAGAAGACTAGAAAAGCACTTCACAAGCTCAAGTCCATTTATCATTTACTATTACATGTATCTATACATTATAGTCTCACTTCAAGCTAACACAAAAAACGTTATTTTCATCACATAAGATACAGTCACTTTGAAATGAAGCACAGACTCTCGATGCTATTTCAATACAGATTATCACCAGCCTTGTCCTTCAAACTGACTTTTGATCATTTAAATGCTTGAGGTTCTGCTAGTCATGTTTCTCAGCATCATCTGTCTAAAAGCTCATTCAGTCCTTATATGACAAGTGAGACATCACTACAGGAAAGGCAGCTTGTTCACGTCTACATACTTCATTTGTTAGTCCTTTAGAGCTGCTATAAAACTTGAAAGTGTTTCACACTCCTCTGCCTTTCCTTGGCCACGTGCACGTTTGTGTTCAGAGCCACAGGGACAATCACTTTGAAAAAAGTTTGGATTTATAATTGGAAGTTTCAGGGCGGTTTTAGTGTGCGGACGTGTGTGGCATTTAAGTGCGGTCAATCGAACTGCACTGTGCAGCAGGAGTTGTTTTCCTCTCTTTATGAAGAATGTGTGAGGCTATTATAAAACGGCTGCATTGATTAGAGCTTTAATCGTAAACATCATTGCCGATGGTTGTGGTTTAATTGCCCAGAATGCAGCGCTGTGGCGGCGCCACTGGTGTGAAGCAGACATTGATCACAAAAAATGAAGTGCTTGCAACTCAGGACAGGGCCCATCTACTCTGCGATAGAAGTATAATGAGGGAGAGCAGAATAATGAGAGGAGAAGGAGAGAAGCAAAGGAACGTCGATGATGATTGGAGGGGCAGCAGCACAATCAAGTGGCTCAACTTTGACCAAACAATGCTGTATGTGTCTGGGGGGAGAATTTGTAAAAAAAATATAATTCTGATGTTTTCTTAAAAATACTGAATCTATTCTCAAACTCTGTATTCTTTAGTTAACGTGCAACGAGCAGGGGTTCATTTTGTGTCATGTTTAAACCCCCACCACTAGATGGCCATGTCATAATAGATCTTCACCTATTTTAATCTTTCATAAGAGTAAAACATTTTAAAAGGACAAAAGTATGCACAAAGAAGTCACTTATAAAACACAAGTCTACCAAACAAGCAGGATCATGAGTGGTGCAATTTATTCCTCTTCCTTGCAATATGCCGCTATACATTAAACTGTTACCCCTGTATCGTGATATGTATCATTTCACCAGATTATTGCAGATAAACGGCAAAATCATTCTTTACATTCATAGTTTGGTTGTAAGGGTTTTTTAAACATTTATTTATTGGCTTTTTGTGCCTTTATTGGAGAGAGGACAGTGGACAGAGTTAGGAATCAGGGTAAGAGAGAGTGGGGAATGACATGCGGTCTCGAACTCGGGCTGCCCGCTTTGAGGACCACAGCCTCCATACACGGGGCGCGCGCACTAACCACTACGTCACCAGCACCCCAGGTTGTAAGGGTTTTGTGTTTCATAAAACAGAAAACAATATTTTTGCTGGTCCCTGAAATGATCAGAGAGGAAACCCCATATAAATGTTGATTAGTCTGTCTTCATCTGTTACAATAACAAATCATTTATGTGGAAGAAGAATCAAGTTAACTTTCATTCTGTAATTGGTTCCCCCCCCCCCCCCCCCCCCCCCCCCCCCCCCCGCATGTACAGAGGCTGTAGTCCTCGAAGCGGGCAGCCCAGGTTCAAATCTGACCTGTGGCTCCTTTCCCTCATGTCATGCCCCACTCTCTCTGTCCCCTAATTTCAGACTCTATCCACTGTCCTATCTCTACATAAAGACATAAAAATCCCCAAAAATAAGTCTCAAAGTTCCATTCATAATACAACAGGAGATAATCAGCGTGATCTGAGTAGCTGGTGCTGACAAACTATACAGGTCTGAAGGTATGTGTCTATCCTGTTGTTATTCAGAATTACTGATTGCCCTAATCCTTGAGGGGGGGAAAAATCAACGTTTTGTCATGAAGCCCTGCCTCCATACTCCAACAGAATGCCCAAACAAAAAGATTAAAATGATTGTGTGTCTTTGTGAATGCAACAACAACAGCTGGAGTTAATATCACCCGACTCAATGACGGGGGTTTTTCACAGCAGACATTTTGACTCCTCATCGTAGAAAAAGCTCAAGTGTTACTAATAGCATTAATGATGGCTCTGTTCTTTTCAAGTGTCTCTTGACAGTGTGACAGTGACTCAGCGCGCGCAATATCATTTGATCATTTTATGCCTGGGCTTCTACTGTGACATCTTAGTCAACATGTCGTTAATGCATGTCATCCTTTAGTGTGAGACAGCAATACCATATAAACTTATATATGTGGACATTATTCAAAAGGTTAAATCTCCAAATATAAACCATTCTTCAATACTGCACTTTTGGCAGCAGTTAAACAGGAAGTCTATATATATTGGGCAAGCTTCTACAACACCTGAATTCTGGCAGTTTCTCCCATTTTTTCTGCCAGATGATCTACATCAAGCAAAGTAATACTGATGGAGAGTTTCTATGAGCTGCCTTGGTCGGGTGTCAGATGTTATATGGGGCCATTTAAGGACATTGAGATACTTCTCCCTGTAATCCAGCATGTCTCTTTCCTGCTATAAGTAGACGCTTGAAGGTTGTGTGCAATTTGGAGCAGGTTTTTACAACATTTCCCTCAAAAGCTTTTTCTATTTCTCTGTTATTGCACATCTTTTCCCGTCTCTGCAGCCTGGTCCGTCTCTGTTACAGTGTTTGCTGCTTTGGTTTAACCGTGTCCCATATGGCTTTCAAAAATCTCCCCCTTGTTCACTCACTCACTAGTCCTCATTTTAAGACAGTCGGTGGATTGCTTTTTAGAGAGCACTGGTTTCAAGTATTTAATATTTATCATCAATTTATGTTATCTCTGACAGATGTAGTCGCACAACTGCCTCTTAAAGTTTGACACATTGCATTACAGCATTTTGAGCACAAAAAAGTTATCAAAGCCTTGGTATTGTTTTTATTAATTGTGAATGTTTTGTGGATTCAGACTCAAATAAAAACATACAGTGTGTCGCAGTTTAAAGGTGAGCTTTTGCACCGCCCCTTATGTTACTTACAATATGTTTTCTGATCTCTGTCAAGCCTTCATTGCTGAGTGAGTTGGTTTTAACAAGTCCTGCAGCCCATACGATCACAAAGGACATTTTTCCTACCCCCCCCCCCCCCAATAAAGTTGTAAGATTTTCCCCCTTCTCATGTCTACATGTCTGTCCTTGGGAAAAATTTAAACTTAAACTTAAAAAGATTTAAAACTGTTGTTGTTTGTTTCTCATGAGATCTTTTTTAAGTTTCGAAAAGTAAGCTTCAAAGTAAGTAGTTATGCTACCTAAGTTGTGAACATGAGTTGAGATACTTTTTTAGACTTAAAAGAGGTTTGCTTTGAAAACTAGTCTCCTGTTTGACCCATCCATCGCCCACACCTCAAACATGTAAAGGCTCTTTTTTGTTTTGTACCGTACCGCCTCCTTGCATTCATCATCATAACTACAGCCACAAGTGATGGCTTCATATGTAAATATGGGGGATGTAATAGGCTTAAAAATGTATATGTTTGATAAGGAAAGTCTCAATGATTTAGTAGAACAAAACCTTAAATAATACATATTACACTATGCTGTGTAGCCTGCAGTAAAACCTTGAACAATTTTTTGAACATGTTCAAATTACATTTATTTAATTTCTGAAGTCTGGCTGCCATGTTTTCTTTAGCTGACACAGATACTAACATAAAGAATTTCAATGTTGTTATGATTTGTGTCTGCTTCTTTGTGTAAATTTCACACAGTCAGTTTTTCTCTCAAGCTGTGTCAAATCAAAGTGAAAGTGAGATAAACGCCACTGAGCTCACAATAAGCTCAGCTCCGGGGTTGTCAAACACTTTAAACACTCCATAAGAAGCTATTTCGTGCCTTCTTGTAATGCAAACAGCTGGAATAAACAGCTTGTAATCTGTTTTAAAAATCTGTCTCTCATCCCTGAGGGTTCGGCTCAGCCTGTCAGTTTGACTAAATGCTTGTGAGAGGATTTTGCGGTGGCAGCCGTGTGTGCTCTCACCACCACAGTGCTTGTTAGAAGTGATTGTTTGATTTCATGTGTAAGTACCGTCTTGATTATGTGTCCCTTTGCATTTGCAATCAAATGGCTTGACTTCATTAATACAAATTTCATTGTTGTAGGGCCGGATACAGGTAGAGGCTTTTACGCAAAATAGAATCGGGTCATCTCGGGATGTTGGAAGACACCCAAGAAACTGAAACATGAAATGCTGAATGTCTTTCATATCTAGAATGAATCTTGAATTGGCGACTGCTCTGTCAGACTATGAAATTATTGCAAGTTTGGATGGCTGAGCAGAGTAAAAAAAGGAATAAAACAAAGAAACAAAAGTGACATTTAGGGACTGTTTAAAATGCTAAAGACTACATCAAGCCTAAATGTCAGCCAAAGTAATGTCTGAGATCGGCGAGTCTGTGTCGTTTAACAAAGGGGGCGTGGCAAAGCATTTCCTGTGTGACTCATTTTTGACACTGTTAGGGTGTCAGATACAGTTAGAGTCAGAGAGAGGCTGAACCAAACTACCTGACTTTATTGTCTGAAGATAAAGATCATATTTGTGCTATTATAATAAAGGACTAAAAGTTACCATCGTGTCTGACCTTTGACCTGTTGGTCACTTTCAATATACAGTTAAAGTCTTAGGTGCACTAAAGTGTATGTATAAGGTTTATTAATGATCAGACTGCAATGGCTGCTTATCTTTATTTGAAATGATCCATGTTTGCAGACCATAGACTATATAAAAAATGGACAGAACAATCGGGAGGGAGGTGACTGTAGCTCACCCTGCTGGCTGGCTGCTGAATAGGTCATAAACCCCGCCTTCTTCATGTCAACAAAAGGAACATGGGCAAACTTTAAAAAGGGAATACACAACAAATGATTTTTTCAAACCTAGTTTCTGTCATGAAAGTTAGTTCTTATCATTCTGATTTATTTGTTCACTTTTCTGAGGAGTTTAGTTTTAATGAGTTATTTGATGTGAAAAGGAGCAGATGTGATGTTATGAATGACAGCTCTGTTGACACTGTTCACCCTATTAGTAGAGTAGATGAGGAACATAAAGAAGAATCTTTACAAAATCCTAACACAAAAGTTATTGAACTACCCATAACTGTGAAGTGCCTGCTTCAAACTGACACAGGAATATGTCCTGCTGTAAGACTGTACCGACCTGAGGGATCTTAATCACAAAGTTTGATCTGTGCTTTGGTAAACCAAAGAGGCAGTGTGTCATTCCAGCAGCTCCACTAGCAAGATCCTGTTTATGTATGTCTTGTCTCCACATGATGTCACCATGGCACGTGAAATAAGTCAGCACCTGTCGTTAGGGTACTTTGGCTTCTATTTTGTGCAGGGGAGGGAGATGGAGCTGCAGTGGCCATATTATGTCAACAATATGATTTATACCTGTGAGATGAAATCAAGCATAGCAGATATAAAGTACATGGGAAATACATGGGAAAGCTCACTTTGAGGATGAAATAGTGCTTCATTAATCAGTAATGATGGTTCCAGCTACACATTCAGGGGGGCTGACCTCAAGGGTGAGGCTTACAATACATCAGCTCATTATAGCAGACAGGTGGTACGGTGTAAGGTGGCGTCTTTCTCCTGCTACCTCCTGGCTCAGCCCTTTGATAGAATGTGAAATTACCTGTGAAAACCTTTTCAATTACACATTAAACAGTTCTGGTCTTGATCCTGTCAGCGAGCAGAGAAAACCTTCATCTTTGTGTAATTATCTCTGTTCTCTGTAAGGAAGAAACCTACAAGCTTATTATGTCACCAAGATCTATTTAACATTTTACACACCTCCACCACCTCCATCTGTTATGTAACCTTACGTCTTTCACCTTGAACTTGAACCTTTGCATGTGACAGCCTCTGCCTGGTCCACCCTTGCCACCTCGCTCAGTCCCCTCCACCGCCCCTCTGTGTGTTGCTCCCTCCAAACAGGTGGGCGACCAGATCCTGGAGGTGAACGGACGCAGTTTCTTGAGCATCCCGCATGACGAGGCCGTCAGGGTCCTAAAGTCATCGCGGCACCTGATGATGACGGTGAAAGACGTGGGCCGTCTGCCGCATGCCAGGACAGTGGTGGGTGAGACCAAGTGGATCGCCAGCTCACAGATCGCTGAGAGCTCGGCCAACAGCAGCGTGGCAAGGTGAGTGATGGTCTGGTTCAAGACAACTCATACAAACCCAAAAAGAGTGCTGTTACTCTGATTTTCTAGTGATTTTACTACATTTATAGTGGAACAAAATAGGGAAAACATGGACTCAGTGTCGTGAGGGACATCACCTATCAAAGTGGGGTTTTACCTTGCTGTAAAATGCTGACTCAACCTTACTGTCGTAATAGGCAAAAAGTCAGAGTTAAGGACTTAAGCCTCTTGGTAAACGGCTACATTTTGCCCATCACCATCAACTCAGACACGCCCCTAATTCTTAGATTTTATAATCAAAACAGATGAGTAAAAACCCCAAAATGTTAACTTCAGTGATATTAGTTTGTAAAGTGAAGAAACTCAGTATCGTAGCAGGAAAAAAGGCTGAACAGAGATAATGAAGAAAACATCCTCTGTTTCTCAGACTTCAGATAACACAGTCTTTAGCCACCTCTTATTTGAAGACATCCATCTTTGAGATGGCAGAATTCTCAGTCACGTATTTTTGAAGAGTGAATAGTGCAGCTCTGTGGGAAAAATGCCAAAGCCTCTGTCAAAATGCCACACCTGAGCTAACTCCTCTGCAGCTCGTGACCTGAAACAAAGGTGATCCCCGACAACCAAATTAAAGTCTGATGTAAATGCCAGAACAATTTTCTCATCAAGTCAATATCACATAACCCAACAGTGCAACAACTCAGAACATGTAATGCCTCTCTGATTCTTCAAAAAAACAAAGGGGCCTATAGACAGTATTTAGCATTTAAATTGATGATTCATTTTTGATCTAAGGTGTTTTTTATTTCACATTGTTGTTAGTGTTTTTGAAAAAGACAATGCGACTTTGTAGCCTGTAGCTTCTCTTTTGCAGTATGTAACAGTTTGTGTCACTTTTTGATAGTTTTGTAAGGATTTTAGTCAGAACTTAAACTGTTTTTTTTGTTTTTTTAAATGTAGGACTCCCACTCCTTTCAGTAAAGATACATACATTTTATAAATACATGTAAATATTTTTATTTGTATTAAATGACAAAAGAAATGAGTTGAACATTTGGGTGATGTTCCAGCTGAAAATAAAAAAATATGCCATGACTGTCAATTATCTGTTAGTACAAAGGAGCAGCCAATGAGGAGCCATTTGAAATAAATAGTATGGAGAGAGAATGAATGGATGCGTTGGTCTCACAAGTCAACAAGGATAATTGAATTTGAATCTCAAAAAAAGGTCTTCATTCAAACATACATTACGTTGAGTCTGATGAGTTTTGCAGGTGGGACTGCAGTGTTTTTGGACTCTGCAGGTTTCATTTTACATTTTTCTTTATTTGTTGCATGGAAATCAGAGCACTTTTACTTATGGATTTACAGCCTAATACTTTTTGAGCACTTAACGATGTGAAATCATCTACTCGAGCCATTTCACTCGGACTGATTTTCTAGCTTGAAAAAATTAAGCACATTTCAAACGCTTCCTTTTATGTTTGCAGAGAGAGAGAGCGAGAGAGTGTTTATGTGTGTTTGTGAGATGCATTTTGACGTCTGTGCTTTAAACTTAATGAAAAGCCTGACTGGGAGACCAGGGCACTTTATGTTTCCTATAAGAAAATAAACCTCTCTGTGCAGCAGTCTCTGTCATGTCTGTGAAAAACATTAAAGCTGTGATGAAATTTGAAAAATCTGTGGTTGTGTACATTTATCATCTTTTGATAAATGAGAAGTATGTTCCAAAAAATGAAAAGCTGTCGGTCAAGCTATTTCAAATCCTCTTTCCATTTCTAGCTCCAAAGTGTGTGTGTGTGTGTGTGTGCACGTGTGTGTGCACGTGTGAGTGTGCTATTCACTGTTAACTGTTACAGTGTTCTTCTTCATTACAGCAAAATCTCATTATAAAGGTCTCCTCTTTGTACACATAGAGAAAATGCTCATCAGTTTGTCTGCTACTTCTCATGTTTGTTTTAGTCGTACATTTTTAAGACCTTCATAGCCAACACCGTTCAGTATTGCTTCACACTTTGCCCAGTGGCTACTCAAGGAATTGCAGCCAAACATTTTTGTCCTGAGACCAGAATTTTGTTCCCTACAGGCAAACGTAATAAAGGCAAGGCAAGTTTATTATTTCAACAAGGCAATTCAAAGTGCTTGTAAAATAAAGTAAGTAATGACTTTTGTTATCCATGTAGGCTTTGAATTTTTAAGAAGGGGAAACACTGAGCATATGGATTGTAGACTGCATAACTTAAAGTAAAGCTCAAGCATCTTATTGTAGAGAAAATAAATCTCACTATCTTTGGACTTCATACTAATTCTTTAATGATATTTCTGCATGTGTATCAGTGTGACTAAGAGCTGTCCAATCCTCAGAGAGAATGCACAGAACAAAGTAAAGTCCATGTGAATATGCATGTTTGTGCGCTTAGTGAACAAGTGGATTTATGTGTCTGTGTGCATGTGTGACGAGTCTGTCCCCGTGTGATTAATCCGTCCTCTTCATCTGTTTCTCTGCAGCTTCTCGATGGACAAAGGAGCCTCTGCGGCAGGAAAGGTAAGATTCACAAGAACTCATTTCCTCTTGGTGTGTGTGTGTGTGTGTGTGTGTGTGTGTGTGTGTGTGTGTGTGTGTGTGTGTGTGTGTGTGTGTGTGTGTGTGTGTGTGTGTGTGTGGACTACATTCAGGACGGTGCGTTAAGTGTTTTTCTAGAGATAAGATTATCTGTCTGTTAACTCCACCTCGGTCCAGAGAAGTGGTGTTGAAGGTTGACGAGGGATCAGTGATCACTGAACACTTTGAGGTCAGACTTTTGTCACACATTTAAGGAAAGTTAAGAAAGGCTCATTGATTGTTAATGTTTGGGGTTTTTTTTGGATTATACCTGGGACTAAACACGATGTCAGGTTGGACTCTGAGATTCAAAGATGAGAGGATGTCCCAGCTTTGTGCATCGTGCTCCTGCAGTGCTATATGTGAGTGAATGCTGCAGTCGGTTGAAGGAGCACTAGTGCTGTCATTTTAATTTAGGGAGCAAGTTTGGGTGTGATAGGTTTTTTAGAAGTAAGACTGTGATCAGCAGTGTTTGGTATCTGTCTATCAGCATATTTTTGCTATCAGATATGGTCAGAAAAGCCCATTTTTTGGTCTTTGGAGATCAACTGTAAAGCATTGATCTAAACTAAGTTTCACCAAATCCCCTAACATTATTCTCTGCGCTTGGTATGCATTATGTTTTCAATCTCATTTTGGCTGCTTGCTGATTGAGGTACTGATAGACACATGTGATTTTATCTACCTTATATGCAAGCCGGACCATGAAGGTTATTTTGTTTTGAAATTAGAATATTATAATGCGTAACGTATATTGTGTTGGCCTTCATGCAGATGCAGACAAAAGATAGTGTGCTTTTCATTATGCAAACATTCAGAGGGCATTTTAGACTTCAGCTTTGGTCTACATGTAAATCAGGACTGATGTTTTTTCATGCAGCAGTTTTTAAGGTCCATACTGCATCCTACTGTGTTGGATGGTATAGTGCATGGCATTTAATTATCTGTTAATGTCTTATCCCTTTGCATAATTTAAACCTCATTGTATCTGCCTGCCATATTGGTTAATTTGAGGCTGATGACAACGCTGAAGTGACGCTTATTATGCATCCCTTGTCTTGACATTGTTAATGCCACCAGACAATCAACTGCAACCTACCAGCTAAACTGCCCTTGCTTTATTTCTCTATACCATGAAGCTATCCTTAGTGCACATACACGGTGCTTCCACTGCCATTACTGCTGACTTTGACTGTGACTTTGCAGAGTAAGAGACTGTGTGGGAAAGGAGAAATATTAAGATCGAGGAGTTGCAAGAGACAGCAGCTGCCGGAAGAGAGAGAAAGGGGGCGAGATTGAGGAGCGGACGCGGAGACGGAAAGCTCACTTTTCATTATGGAAGCCCTGATGGACAGTCTTCTCCTGACAGGAGGGATGCAATGTACTGCTCCAGCTTTAAGAGGGAATGCAGAGAGACAATGGATGTGAGACGCATTTCCTGACATTTCCTGCAGACTCTGGTCCAAAGAGGTTTTAAAAGTAATGTAAAGCCTTTGTTCTAACCTGGTGCTCTACAGCACAGTTTTAACGTGCGCAGCAGCGGCCAAGATTACCTGCCCTTTTTTTTTGTCAGCGGTGCCCTTTACGGATGAAAAAGTGAAGATTGATTGTCGGGGCAACAGTAACTGAACATGATCTCTGAACCAAAGGAGTATCTACAAGCCCTTAAAGATGTTGAAGTATACCCATGACATGCAGGCTACAAAATCTCTCTACTCACCAAACTAACAAATGTTCATTCAACTCATCAACTTAACCACTGAAGAATAAAATGCTATATTGCTGAGTGATTTAACACAACATCTCAGACATTTACGGTATTTGTCTGTTCATTAAATCTGTAAAAAAAATGGCAGCAACTCTTCCAAATGTGTCTTCCATCTCTGTGAATTAGAAAGTACAGTCGGGTATTTTGCAGGTGAAGATGGCCTCAACAAATCCCTCTATTGACATTTAAATTACACACACACAATAACACAGTATCAGTGGTGTCAGTAAAAGCATTGCAGCTCCAACAGCATATGAATAATTTCATCAGAGGATGTCAGGCCTGTATTACAAGCAGTATTACACACTGTTGTATTTGAAAGAACATGTGTGATTTTTCCGCAGCCTCCAGTAGTCAGCCCGGATAATTTATGACCACTTGGTTGCTTTCATCCTCTCCAAGCATTTACAGGAAAACTTCCTATCAAGCCTCTTGTGCAGTATGAGGAATAAGTCTGATGAAAAACTGAAAGACCAGCGAGGAATGCCCAACAGCGGCTCTTGAGGTGGAACTAGATTAGAAAAACATTACAGAGCTTATAGCAAAGTGGGCTCAGAAAAGCAGGTGTAGTGTATTTGTCACTTCTGGATCGGGTTGTCACCATGCAAGATTTTAACTAGGATGCAAAAACCTAATGATATGGATACCTACAGTATTTGGATACCACGGCAACAAAAATAGAAGTCCTTGGCACCCCAAATTAAGAATTTGTTTTTGTTTTTAATGACCAAAATGGCAAGTAAACTCCTGCCACGGTCTAAATTGCACAAATGTATTGGTAAATGATAAATGTTGCCAATGCATTGGTGCAATTTAGACAGTGTCCCCTCCTCTGTCACCTCCTTTGCTCTCTTTCTGTTAGAACTGTAACTTTTTCATTCTTATCAGATGCTTAAATGACTTGAGAAATGTCAATATTTGCTGCCTTGTGAATTTTAATGGACTAAAGCTGCTCTCTCTTTTGCCCCTAGTTAGAATTATGACTATTATGATTATTATTAGATAGAAGTTGTTGTACTTTCTCAATACCAACCATTTAGTTAACAAACACTGCATTGTTTTTACATTTAGGAAATGGCATTGTTCTCAAATTTGCTATAGTTACAAACATACTAGGACATTTCTGATTAGTAAAAATGCAACCCAACTATATCCATGCCTCTAGTATTATTATTATTATTATTATAATGATACATATCTCTTTTAGCTGTTTTAGCCTGCTCTGATTTCCATTGATGGGATCAGTAACCTTTTTATGACACTGTTCAATCCACTCAGGTTTTAGAATAGAATTACTTTATTTATCCCAAACTGGGAAATTGTGGTGTTACAGCAGCAGGTTATCAGAGCAAATAAAACAATACAAGAATAGATACAAGGTAAATAAGCACTTAAAAATATAAAATATAAGAATAAGAAGAGATTTATACCTCAAGTATTTAACTTAACATTCCTACTAGTTTAAAAAATTGAAAATTAAATACAACATTTATTAAAGCAAACCTTCACATAAACAGTGTCATCAGCTGTCAGACATCAGACTGACAGGTCATTAAAAATCTCTGAATGTGGGGAGAGCTCTATCTATCCCTTAGTTTCATCAGATAAGATGGATATGTTGTTAGGTTGTTAGATAAACAGAAAGACTGACGGAAAGACAGTGATAAAAGAAGAAGAAGAAAGATGAATGATGTTGGAGAATGGTGAAAAGAAGCATGAAAAGAGGTGAAACTCCAGATTGCAGTGAATAAATACATTTTGTAGTCTTTAGTTAATCAGATAATGGTACATCATGATATCTGATTGTCTGGCAATATGTTATTTATCCCTGAATTGCTGTATTGTGAAATTATTGTTATCATACCACTTACCTCCTATCATGTTGTACCATGACTGACCCTGCAACTCCCACCCCTGATAGCTGGATGGATGGATTAGATAGATTAGATAGATAGATAGTCCCCCCCCCTCCCCCCTCCTGCTTCACTGCCCTCTACATCCCTCTATCATCTGCTCATGGTCACTGAAGTGATTCTGATCCAGACCTGTTATTACGGTGTCAACCTTTATATTGTTGCTCTTGTATCATGCTGTTTCAACAGAGCTGGGTATCCATTCAAAACCTGTGTCCTTTAGACCGACCTTGAAACATGTTGTAATATGGGGTCTTCTGATCTCCCAGACAAACACTTATAAGCAGTGGGAGTCATGGTGTGTATATGCATTGTGTACATTTTAATATGTGTATCTGTGCATGCATTACCATCTGTATGCATGCACAGATTCTTATGAGGGCTATTATTTATTTGCAAAGTAAACTTCATGCTGTGTTAACATGGATCTAAAACTAACCATTGAGATCATAAACTTATTAGAGAAATGTTTTCTGAGGTAAGGAAATCAACTTTTAATTTTGTCATCAGCTAACATACTGGACGCCTTTTTACAACCAGTTGAGTCGCCCCCTACTGGACACTAAGAAGGAAATTAAATACATTTAAGGATCACTTATGCATTTCCCTACATGCACATCTTACTCATTATACAGTCTATGCTTTTTATGAAAGTATGAATTAACGTGTCTATTACTTTGTAGTTTCAGTCAGTATATTTTTGGGCCTTTTTGCCTTCATTGATAGGACAGCTGAAGAGAGACAGATGAGAGAGTGGGGGGCAGACATGCAGCAAAGGGTCATGGTTGGATTTGAACCCACAGACACTGCAATGAGGAATACTACCTCTGTACATCGGGCGCTTGTCATTACTGCTAGGTTATTTGGTGCCTTACTTTGTAGTTTAATTCTTGACTCACCTTGTCTGGTTGATCAGCGTCCTGCACTCAATTCAAACTTAAAAAAAAAAAATGAAGGATGAATGCAGGTTGAAGGTTTTTAAGAATGTGTTTAAATTGAGACTGTGTGGCTACATCCACTACTTACTGTATATACAGTCTATGCTTTTAATTTATTTCTTGAATGAACATGGCTTTTTGCGTAGTTGCTGTATTTTCATTCTAAGGACACACACACTACAAATTGATGAAAACATATTTTATGCAAGTATAAGTGTAGTTAAGGGAATGGCAACACAACGTGCAGAAAAAGACAGGTCACTAAAGACATGGTTTTCTGAATTTGATGTAGAGCTTGTCTGGTTTCACAGTCCTGACCTCGATTCAACCTTTTGTTCACTTTTTGCATTTCATTGTTAAGGTGCTTTAACTTAGAAGCCCTGCCAAAAGTATCCAGAAATCCACAAGAAGAATGTGAGAATGCCAAATGCTCCTTGTTTGGCATGAAGGGGACTGAAATACATAAATGAAACCACATTTTGTATTATGAGAGGCACAGTGTACAAGCTCAGAATGAGCCAAGACAGCTGAAGTACATGTAGGTGGCTGCTCTGAATGCATGACTCTGTGCCTGTGTGTGTGTGTGTGTGTGTGTGTGTGTGTGTGTGTGTGTGGGAGAGCTAGAGAGAGAGATACACAGAAACAGGGGAGAGAGAAGGGCCATTAAGAGGGAAAGATATGTAGCAGCAGGGCTTTAGGGCACGGCAGCAGGGAGGGAGGTGATAATTCACAGTCCTGCTGCTGCTCCATGTGAGCCACACAGCCTCTGTTAGAGCCCCCCCCCCCCCCCCCCCCCCCCCTCCCCACCACTGCAAGACTCACGTTGTGTCAACACATCTGCAGCATAAATATTAATCTCCCTTTGAATGATCTGCCGTTGATTGTGCTGCTTAAACATGCTAAGAGGGTTGTGATCTTATTTTCTGCATCCTCCTGTCACGTCTTTGCTGCCCGTAGATTCAAATGATCCCAGCGGTCACATCGTCTGTCCTTCCAAAATATCTCTCTCCTCTGCTCTCCTTCCATCCTGTAATTGCAGCCCAAAGGCCAAGCAGACCGATAAGCTAATTAATTAAGGTCAGAAAAAGCAATTCTCTGTCATTGATACTGCCCTGATCCCATTTGGGCCGTGATCTAGTACAAATGAATGTTGTTAAAGGAACGACAAATATTTTACAGCAAATAACAAGGATGATTGTTTTTTTTTAAAACCTTACGAACCTAATTAGTCAGGGATTCATTTCAATTAGTTTCAGGAGGTTGAAACCCCAATATAAAACCAACTACCTATAAATGTACGATAATATAATAACAAAAAGTAATCACACACACCGAGCTGAAAAGCTTGAACAGCTGATACCGAAAGCTCAAGGCATTCAAAGATAAACTTCTAAAGAGCAAAACTGCTGTTGCTCAAAACTGAAAGTTATCACTCTGAACCCCGAAGACGCTTTTATCACCGAGATAAAAATCTACTTTGAACAGCAATCTGGCAAACAAGAAAAGTTTCATTCTTAGACATCTTGTGTTTTGCAGTGGCTTCATACTTCTTTGACAGTCTTCTTATTTTCCAAGGTTTAACAAACAGCATGGTTAAAAAAAAAACACAAAACTGGATTCCCATTGCTTTAAAGACGAGCAGAGTTGGAGTTATATCAAAGAAATCAGGCATTATGTGAAAAATGGCTGAATGAAATCCACCACCAACACACTACACTACACACATCTTAATCCAGCTCACATGATGACGTCACCACATGGCTGAAAACACTTAGTTTTAACCAATTTAGGTTTGGACGAATATCAAACAATGCAACGAGTCATGTTGGTGGTTGAATTGCAAATAAGGAAATCATCAAACAGCAGCTTCCAGAAGGGTTTGTCCATTTCATGTAGCAGCCTAATATCTGTTGTGACATCTTGTCACTAAACTCATTTCTTCTCATTGATCACCTGGATATTAAATCCATCAAAGCAGACAGGGAGTCCACCTGGGAACAACTTCAAAAACAACCTGTAATAGATGTTGTCTGACTTTCTGTTTTCACTTACAGAAAAATTGGCAGAGAATTTGACTTACAAGTATTTCCATATTTACAAGTATATATATACATTTGAAAAGGGTGTGTGGTTTATTTTTGCCTTTATTTGAAAGGACAGCTGAACATAGATAGTAAATGTTGGGAGGAGAGAGTGGTGGGGGGGGTAACATGCAGCAAAGGGCAAAGGTCAGATTCTAACCCACGACCGCTGCATTAAGTAGTTTAGCCTCTGTTCATGGGGCACACAACATAACTGTTAGGCTATCAGCACCCCACAATTATAATTTGATTAATCTGAGATAATTAACTATCTGTTCTCATGCAGTTTGTACCCAAACATACAAAAATAGTGTTTTTTAACTCATAAATAACCCTCGTAATTATGGGCTAGTTCAGGGGTCTACTTTAGTCGGTAGGTTTACGTTCGATTATCCTCACCCCAGGGTTGAGGCAATCGATATTCAACATTTAGAGCAACAGCTCCAGCTGCTCCACATGTGGGAAGTTAGGCGACATAGTTGAAGGAGCGTTAAGTCCACTTGATGTGATTGATGTGGCTGATTTAGGGTTCAGACAATTCTTTCCCACCAGAGACAAGACAGATCCTGTCTGATACAGATAATCAGTACATGTTCACTTCTTCTTTAAACACACACAATTATTTTTTCTTAACTTTACTAAGTGATAATTCTGCCTAAACCTAACTAAATGGACCATTTCACATTTACATGTTAAAATGTAAGAAGAAGGAAGCTAAAGGCAACTTTATAAAAGAACTAACATCTCTTATAAAAGATTAAACGGACACTTCCTGTAACGGCTGCTTAACATGTACCAGCTTGTGTTCAACACAACAAAGTGTCATTAATTACCTTACATTAGAATAAACAAAGTCAGAGAAATATATTTTCTAAAGAAATTGAACTCCTTGAATGTAAATCACAAAATCATATTCCATAATGTGAAGTACACATGTGCTCTGTGTAGGCCTCAGCTTTTAATAAGAACATCTGCCCTGAGAGGTCAGAAACAATCTGTGCCACACACATGAAAAATCTATTTCTGCAATTGCTGGCATCGCAATCTTTCCTCAACTGTCTTTCAGGGAATTCATTTTGCAAACATAGAACTTATGAGGGGGTGAGAAGTTAAGACAAATCTTTGCTTTAGTGGTTTAGTATTTTGACCATCAAGGTGAAGAACTGGAAAACAAAACACACCTAAGGTTGTGTTGTCTTTTTTCTTGTCTGTCAAAATTAGTGATGAAAGTTAAAAAGCCAAAGTTAACTTTCAGTCTTCCCTTCAGAATTTCTGTTCTGTATGTTTAGCTTCATTAAACTGTGATTAACTAAAACTCAGATAATGACAATCCAGAGCAACATTGGGCCATATTATGTTAAAAAACGTATCTTCTCTCCGAACACAGCTAACATTAGCATTCAGTCACGTATAGCTAATCTACATTTGAGAGTCACTGATATGATAAGAAAGGTGTGTATATGTGTTAGATATTAATGCTCATCTTTTTACATCAGCTTGAGGTAAAGCCGGAGGTTAGAGCTTACAACGTTTCATTAACTGTTCTCATCTCTCTTAAAGCTCCACTGTTACATTACTGTACTCAAAATATGACCTGATGTCGCTCTGGACTAGCAGTATCATTCGTCTGTGTCTCTTCTTATCAATGAGGAATCTTTCATATGGAAACTGTTGCTCGATTATGCAATCTTTACATGTCATACATAACACACAACGTTTGAGCTTCCCACCCTGAGCGGGATGTCAGGGCGATATGGCCGTGGAAATATGGTCTTATATGAAGGATTTTTGAAATACACTACGCATGTTTGGCAATGAGAAGCTGCTTATCTCTGAATTTGTGAATAATAAATAATAATAAATCAAATACTTCATAAACAACTGTTGTTGCTGTTTTCAGATGTCACAGTCATGTTTTCTGAATTGCTGTTCACTTTTTAGTGGAGAGATCTTTTCAAACCAGCAGGGTCACTGCTGCACATCAGGGGTTTTTTGTTATTTTATTTTTAGGAACCTGCTTGAATTGGGAGCATTAGTCACCCTATTTGTGTTTTTGGTGCAAAGAGGTTTCTGATGACTATGTGGGCTTTATACTCAACCCGCTTGGACAGCTGTGTATTTGTTTCTCTGGGAGCCTTTTATTAAAGTCAAAAGATTCAGAGCTGTGCTGACAGAAAAGTGAGGTACAGTAGATAGTTTATTGTGACCCTGACAGATGTAAGTGTTTTTTTGTGTCCCAGGAGTTTATATTGAGACTAATAGAGATGTTGTGCAAGTAAGCATGAAAGGAAAGTAGTCTCACATCTCTTTGAAAAATTACTTTTTTGTACTTTGTCTCATTGCATCCCTAGAAAGAGTTAAGGTGTGTGACATTTCCTAGCCTTAACTCTGTCCTTTATTTTGCTCCGGCTTTATCTGATCAGCTCTTAATCGATTGGATGCGGACGCTTGTTGTTGTTGGTCATTGCGATAAAAAGGCCAATCAGCTTATCTGCTATTTAACAGACCCAGCCGGAGAATGATGTCATAAATGGACCGGATCCAACAGACGGACCAGAGTGACTGGATGTACAATAACTGTGAATCGTGCTCTTACAGTAAAAGCGCCCTCTCTGCAGTCTCCTGCAGACGTCATTAGCAGGAGACTGCAGGTGTTCCACTCCAGTTGAGTGACGACCGATTCCATTAGCTTCCTCAAGTGCCAATCTGCCCTCTAATGCGACAGCCAGGGACTGACTGACTGACTGCTCACATGACTCGCGTGGCTCTTTTGGTTCACAGAATGGCGCCCTTGAGTTAAACTAACCAGGGTGAGGATGCTTCAGAGGATATTTTTGTGGTTAGCATTGAGGCAATTAAGATTCAGGCAGCGTAGCTCTAAAGTTCACCTTGCACATTAAACAGTTTTTGGCTCGCTCAGACCTGGGACAAATGCTGCAGATGATACAGACGGACGAGTGGAGGCAAAGAGTAGAAAAGGGGGGGAAGGGGGGAGACAGTGGGTCTGTTTTCTTCCTCTTGTTTCCGTCTCACAGACTCTAAAGCTGTGACTCTAAAGCAGCTTCTTTGATTAAGGAGTTAATTAAAGAAAAGCTGCATGCTGGGAAGCAGATAACCGAGAAAAGAAAAAGGAACACGCAGAGAGAGGAAAAAGGAGCAGATATGGAGCTGAGAAGTGATATTGACAGCTTGTGTGTCTCTGACTGTCGTCCTGCTGATTGGCAGAGAATGCCAGCTGGTACCTCGGGGACAGGAATGAAAGCTGTAACAGAAAAAAACAACAACCTGCCACCCACATGTGTGAGCGGGACAGTTTCTGCCCTGCTGCCTGCAAGCTGTGGTGTGAGCGCCACAAAGCTTTAATGATAATGGATGAGTGTAGGGCTGCAGGAAGAAGGTAGCAGGATGGTAATTTATACATTTGGGATGAGAAGACTGATGGTTAGTTCGGTGTATGTGGGTGTAATTTATGTCCTTGTCGTTCTTCTTCTGCCCTGATCTTTTGCCAGCTTTTGTCTGCCCTCTAACCTCCTCCTGCTCCTCTTACATCTCTGGGTCTTTGTGGTTATCTCCCTCTCCTTCCTACCAATCCATCATGTCTTCCTGCTTCTTTTCCTGCATTCTCCTCCTCTTTTATCTGCCTCTTTTGTCTTCACAACTTTCACCTTCTGCCATCCACACCTTTACTTCAGCTCTTCCTCTGCATCCTCCCTCCATCCTTTCCACCTTCTAAACTTTGTATCCCCCTCTTTCAATATATCTTGTCCTCCTTCCCTCCTGATTTTTCTTCAAATATTCCCTCATATCTTCAACCACACTGCTACAAGTCCCTCTTCCACCTCATTTTAACCCTCTTCTTTTGAGTGTTGTTTTCCCCATTCTTTCATCTCTATTTACCTCTTTTCTATCTGATGCTCCATCCTTTCTCATCCTTCTCTAACCCTTCATCCTCATCCTTCTCCTTTTTACAGCTGCTGTCAATCCCTGCTCTGCTCTTTAACTCTTTATTTCCTTCATGATCATCTCTTGTCCCCATCCTGCAAAAAAAAGGAATAATTAACTTGAATTTAATACTGACTATAAATGATTTAAAAGTGAAATAACTGAAAATGCCATCTCCTTTTTGTTGTTTTTGTCTCCTCCTTTCCTCCATCTCCACTAGTCTGGGTTCTATAAAGGCGTAGCGGGCTCACAAGTGACCCTGTCCAGCCTGGTGAACCAGTCTCGGGCCATGCTGGAGGAGCAGGCTCGTCACCTACTGACAGAGTCGGAGCGGCAGACGATGGGCTACTACGTGGAGGAGTACCGGGACGGACACATCGGAGTGGAGCAGCTCGTCGTGGCGCTGTTTGAGCTGCTTAACACACATGCGAAGGTGAAGGCTGACGGAGTCTGAGAAAGACAAAAGGCTCAAAAGACTTCTGTACTCCTATTAAATCAGTGTTTGATACAGTGAGGATTGAATCAAAGTTGTCTAAGCCCTTCTCAGATATATGCTCAGGCTCGTGGCTGATTTTCCTTTTTTTTTTTTTTTTCATCCTCCCCAGCTCTTAAAAGTCACCGGGTTTTCTCACAGTCTGCAGAGGTTCACCTTGTAAAGACACACAATAAATCAAAGGTGTTTTTTTATTGCCAAATTCTGGGGAACATTGCTGTTTCACACTCCCACAGAAAGCTTTTCCAGCTTTCTTGTATTATATCTAAAGAATTGAGACTTAGAGCGACAGGTCGGCAACCTGTCTTAAGGGCTTGTTTGAGGTGTAGTTCCTTTTAATTGTACAAAAGCACAACAGGAATTAATTTAAAGTAAGATAAGAGTTTGATCATGGCTTCAAGATAATCCCACCAGCATTATAAATGAAAGTTATAAACTCATCTGAACTTATTAAACCATAGATGTTTACGATGAAAACAGACAAGGCCAGAAGAATTAAACTTCAGATACATTTTTTTAAAAAGCCCTTACATATGATCCTTACTACCTCCTCAACGTATGGCTTTTATGTTTGAAACATGAAGGAGAGAAACACTGTCGGTGCCAATAAAACAGCTTAAAGCCTGATTGGACAGAGACTGAAAGAGGCAAAGCACAGGGTGTATGCCATAGATTTTTTTATCATCATCATCATCATCATCATCATCATCATCATCAACATCGACAGCTTGTCATGAATATTCTAATCAACAGCAACACCATCCTTAAGAACATCATCATCATCATTATTACCGTATTTTCATCAATATAGTCATCATCATCAGTCCCATTAAAATCATTAAGTGCAGTTAAGGTGTTCTTAAGCTTTTTCTTCAAGGACTCTGCAGATTGAATGGAGTTTGGTAATTCATTCTACCACTAGGGGATTTGGTCTAGCTAGAGATTTAGGGCCCTGTTGTGATTGTAGGGCCAAACCAGTTACATTAAGGATTAAATAAAAATAAATCCAGGATTTACAGTAATTGAGTTCTAGTGTTAAGGTAGACTTTGTTGGTTCGACCCATCCAAGTATGTAACATCATGCCTCCGCTCTCCTCCCTCTTCCTCCTCCCTCAGTTCTCTCTGCTGTCGGAGGTGCGAGGCCTGGTCACACCGCAGGACCTGGAGCATTTTGACGGGCTGGTGCTGCGACGAGAAATCCAGGCTCTCAAAGCAAGACAGGGGACAGGTGGAGCAACGGCACACCAACCAGACTCCCTCTCAATGGTGTCGTATCCGGACACCCTGACCTCGTCTTCAGCCAGCTTCATGACCAACACCACCCTGAGCTCTGCACGGGTAGGCTCTGTTCATCACTTTGATAATTATCTGGCTTCTCCTGATTTAATGCATGTAAGATAAGATTTATTTAGTTATTTTTATTATAATGAAAGTTATTTGGTGCACATGTAAAGTAACATTTGATATTGTATAGTGGAACTGCTAGCTCTCTCTCCGTTTAAAATAAATATTCAAAGTGCTGCTCTTTCTGCGGTTTCTTTTTCGGGCCTTCATCGCTGCCTGCCTGTTTGGTTTGTGATCGGTCCCTTCTCTGTTTGGCTGTCTGCTCACTCTGCCTCTCTGCTGGCTGTGTGCATGTCTCTGTGTGTATGTGTGAGAGGCAGAGGCAGAGAGGCTGGTGTGATACATGTCAATGGATTATAACAGATTCTGCTGCTGCAAAGATCCTGCTCTGGTGTGGACTTTGTCAGGCCGAACAACGACGCGTTTCAGTGCTTTCCTGTTGAGATTGAAATGTCTCTCAGCTGATATCTGATAGGTTGTGGTTTTCTTCCACCTCAATAAGCTCCTCACTTCCATCTCACACAAAAAAAACTCCCCCTCTCCCTCCCCATCTGTAGGAAAGGCTGCTCTGGCTGATAGATATGATGGAGGTAGGAACTGAAAGTAATGAATGCTGTGGGCAGATTTGAACCAAGCTAACAGACACACACACACACACACACACACACGCACACGCACACGCACACGCGCACACACACACACACACACACACACACACACCCGCACACGCACACACACACACACATACACATTCACTCTTACTCAGTTTGTGGTTTTGCAGTGAGTTTGTTTGCAGTTTGTTTTTCTATAACATAGATTTAATAAGAACTTTGAAGGTTTTAAAGAAATGATGTTTCTCCACAGTATGAAGGATTAACACACCTCATAGTCCGTGTTATGACAGAGTTAAATGTCTCTTACTAGTTTTATAAGGACAATTGGAATTTAAACATGTTTGAATACAATGTTTTTTTCTAAACTGAATGTGCATGTGTGTTGTTTTGTTTTTAAACAGATGGTCTTGCATATATTTTGCCAAGAAAATAATTCCACTAAGGCTCTATTTTCTCTGCAGTTGGCACCCCCACAAAAAAAAAATTAAGCTGTGCTTATAAAAATATAACGCTCCTTACTACAAGAAAATGTGTACTAGTGAAAACCATTACAACTTGAAAGAATGAGACGACGCCTGTGAACTAGTTCAGGCAGTCAACTCGAGCTACCCTAACCCTCTCCCTCTGCTCTTTCACTGCCAGCTCTGACCTGCACCAGCACTTCACTCTTGCTCAGCCCCACCACCACCCCAGCATCCACCTGTAGACTCTGACTGGGGGGGTTTAAGATATCATCCCATCACTCCTCAAATTTCTAGATGTAAATTTAAACTGTGAGGAGAGATGAGGTCGGAGCCTAGACGCCAAACACAAACTATGTTCTGCTGCAATGAATATTTAAATGATACAAACTTGAGTTGTCTGACATGGTATAACATCACCTTTACATATAACCAGATTCCAAAAGTAAAGCATGCTGATTGCAAATAAATGTATATGAAATCTGTAGGCATCAAATGTAGAATTATTGCATGTAAAATTCATTAATTAAGTTTTTATTACTTTTAATAGTTAAGTATTTTATTTGTAAAGAATAACCATAGTCATCCCATAGAAGAAACTATTATACTCCAATGCGACTCTCGCTACAAAAAAAGCAGATAGTTTATAGCTTTAGTTTCAGCCCTTTAGTGAAGTAACTGAATTCTCACTATTTAGAATGATCTGATCAGTATTTATTTAAAAACGGGCGAGACTGCCCAACCACTCATCAACCTCAGTTCTGTTTATGTCTATTTCGCATGTCAACAATTCAAACCAAATGTGTTTGTGTGTAGTAAATATGTCAGCAACCAAATGTTTGATTGTGTATGAAGATCACTGATGCAAAGACGCCTGCATACATTAACACAAATACACACATACATACACACACATTGTTTAAGCTGACAGAGAAAATGAGCTGTTTGCAGATGTTACCACTAAACACTCCTTCTCATTCAGATCCCTCAGATGGGTTTCTGTGCCTGTGTGCTTTCTCCTCCATGAAGTGTGTGTGTTCGTGTGTGTGTGTGTGATCAGTATTCTTCCTATGAATCTGTGTGTTTGGACCCATGGGTGAATGCTACCACTGCTGTGTTAAGCAGATTAGAGAGCTGGGTGGGTTTCAGAGGATAACACTGGATTTCTGAATCACACTCACAGCCTGGTATATGTTCAGCTGCATACCAATGCACGTCCACATGCATATGGTAAACAATCAAACACAACACCAGATCATAATGGCTAAAGAAACTAACACAGTTGCAGCCTGAATTCAGATTTAGGCCTACTGGCTACAACAAATGTTGGTTTTAGATTATTCAGCTAAATCGCAAATAACAGCCACTCACAATGTTAGTGTTATATTTGTTATGTAAACATGTGTAGATGACATCTTTTCTTGTGGGAAAGACATGGTCAAGATTAGCCATTTTCAGCTACTTTCAAAAAACCTGAACATAAATTGCAGTCTTTATCTTTAAAGATGACCACATAGCAAGTCTAGATCATCAATGCACCTTGAATAACTTACCTGAGTGTCATGTCAGACTGCATCCATACATCTAGGAGAAGGTTTACTTCGCAGTTTGTCAACAGGGACAAGAGGTAGACACAGAGATAGACCTCAGGAATCAGAAATTTCAACCACTGTAGAATCCGAGGAGTCATGTTGTAGAGATGATGTCATACCAGAAGGGATTAAAAATGCTTTGTAATTGTCTTTTTGGTCTTGAGGTCTTGCAATATATTTTTCCTTTCTTGAACTGATTCCGATATCTAATCCTTGGTACTGTATGATACTGAGTACCTCTATTATGGCAGGCATACACTGTACGATTTTATAGATGTTGTGTTGGAATGTCATCTCACAGCGTACGAGTGGATCATTTACATCGAACAACTAAAGTTCACTGTTTATGTGCTCACACTGGACAGTCTTATTGTCAGTGCTCACACTGAACATGTTTAATCAGGACAGAGAATCAACACTTGTCAAAAAAGTTTCCTTTGAAAATTGCCACAGGTGGAAGTTGAAGTCATTCATGTGTGTTTTTTTTAGGTCTCGTTGGAATTGCAATGGATTTTTGGACGTGTAGTTCCTTTACTCTCAGAAAAGATTATGTACACAGTCTTGCACATTTGCCTTTTCCTCTGTTTTCCAATTGTTTTTATGTGCCGAATCAAATGTTTGATATTCATGAGTATTCAGGAAGCTGGTTGTCTTGATTCCAGGATTAAAATTATTGATATAAGGATTTTCTGAAATGTCAATTGAGGATTTGAATGCAGGGGGAAATGAACTTCTGCCAGAGCTGCAGAAATACTGTGCGGTCATGTTGAGCTTCATACAAACACAGTCAAACACGCTCTCACTTTCTCACACGCAAACACACTCAGTATCACCGACAAATCGAAGCTAACAAGCAAACTAAACCATAACACATTTTCCCTGGCTGCTGGAGGTCCTCAGCGTTTTCCTGCCCATGTTTCTCTCATTTATATTGTTCTTGATCGGAGGAGGAAGACACAACAAACAGACCTGCTTGCTATTATTGATATGGGGCTTTCAGAGGCTGTCTGCCATTTTGCGCAGGCACACTCAGGAAAAAAAGCCTTGAAGTTAAAGAATTGTCTTGTCGCATTGCTTTCACTTTGTGAGAGTATGCACTCATACAACCAAAATGTCAAACATGTCAGAATTTTATCTGACTGGTCTGAAGCAGCTGATCGTCCCTCGTGCACCCCTGTACACTGCATGGCCAACAACGAGCAATCAAGCTGAAATTCAGCCAGATTTGAAAACCAGTTGTGCAATTTGGTCAAAATTTGGAGTAAATGCCCGGCCTTACACAAGTAACGATGATACTACACATATTATTTGAAGAAAAACACTGACTGCAGGCATTTAACTAGCCTTGACTTACATAAACTCTGTCAGCTCAACATTGTCGTTGCTGGTAATTATCACATCATTATTCAGCTGAAACCATGCAGTTCATTTGTTGGGCTAATAAATTACAAACAAGGTTAGTTGCTTTGACTTCCATACTGTGTAAACTCAACAGCCTTTTAGGCAGAATTAAAGCCAGATACGGACAATAAGTATAGGTGTTGGAACAACTGATGCAGAATGAGTTGTTTTACACAAAAACAAAGAAGAGCTTTTTGTGCATGAAACCTTAATTTCCCCTTCTTTCACTCATCTCACATCTTGTCATAATGGTAAATGGTAAACGGAGTTGAGCTTGTATAGCACTTTTCTAGTCTTCTGACTACTCAAAGCAATTTTACACCACAGGTCACATCTACCAATTCACACACCGATGGTAGTACACTATGTACAGTGACCATCAGAAGTAACTATTCCCATTCATACACATTCATACGCTGCCGACAGAGCAGAGGGAGCAACTTGGGGTTAAGTGTCTTGCCCAAGGACACATCAGACATGTTGCTGCAGGAGCTGGGGATCGAACCCCTCGATTTTCCGGTCAAGAGACGACCCAATCTACCAACTCAGCCACCCATCATAACCAGTCCTTTTTAGCATTAATTGTCTTATCCCAGCAGCCAACATTTCCGCCACCTCTGGATTCTTTTTTTTACAATGCTGCATAAAATGTACATCACACCCATCAGTTGCACTGAATGCAAATCCTGTTCTTCAGAATTGTCTAATATGATTCCTGGGTAGACTGATTGACACGTGCACAGACACCCACACACACACTCTCTGTGGAGCATCCATGCAAACACAGCGTGCTCTGGACGCTTACCGTGCACAGCAGCATCTCCGCATGTACAAAGTCGATTGACTCTTGTGATAGATAAATTGTCTGTAATTGCTCCCCGTGCAGTAACGGGTGCAATTAAACCAAATTGATGGGGCTTTTGTTTTGGTTTAGTGGCAGAGTTAAATGAAGGGCAGCGTTTCTCTGAACTCAGCTGCTCTGCTCTGAAATCACTCACAGATCTGCTGCAAATTACCTCCTCTCCGCCAGGCTGCTGGGATTGGGCTGCCAAATCCTGCTTTGAACTGAGCTGATGGTTCTGTATCGATTTCACAGCATGTGTGTTTAGCTCATGGAAGAAGACATAGTACTGTTGTGTGTGTGTGTGTGTGTGTGTGTGTGTGTGTGTGTGTGTGTGTGTGTGTGTGTGTGTGTGTGCGCATGTGTGGATGCCTTATTTGCTTGCCTTTCTTTTAAAGACAAGAAAATAATCACAGTTACTGGCACTGTGTCTTTTTTTCTAGGAACATCCACCAAATCTAATTTTGCTTTTTTTTTCTGCCTCTTCTCTCTTTTACCTCATCACCTCTCCTCTCTCTTTCTCCATTTCTCTTCCACGTCCCTCAGAACGACAGCGTGGCCGAGAGTAATGAGGGGGATCCTCCGGAGAGTCTGAACACGCTGCTGACCGACATCTCTCTGGTGAGCCTGGCAGTCATACAGGCAGGCACAGGCTCCTGCTCTGGCCTGATAGAGATGGATGCAACACAGGGGAAAAGAGAGGAGGGGTTTGAAGATAATGGTAAAGAAAGGAGTGGAGGTGTAGAGGATGGATGAACATACTTGAGATTACATGCAGGCTTTGTTTTGTGACCTGAGATGGAGTATAACAAGAGTTTTAAGTAAAACGAAGAGAGTGTGAGATAGAAGACAGAGTTTGGCTCTGTTAATCCCTTTCTCTGTTGTGAGTTAGGAGAGTAGAGGTCTCTTTATGCCGCCTGTCCTGTTCCTCCTCCTTTCCCTCTGTCTCTGTAAGAAAAAGAGGCTTTTGGTTGCACCTCTGCGCAGTTTCCAAAGCAACCAGAGATATTGAGAGGTCTCATCTGTTTGTTTTGAGCTGCACAAAATGTGCAGGAGTTCAAGGAGAAAGCTTTTAGTCTACCTGTCACTCAAACCATACCTTACTTTTACATTACGTTTTTTTGGAGCTCATTTTATGTATTTTTCCATCCATTGGAGCCACTCATGTCTCAGTGTTCATTCCACTGTTCAGTTTGTGTTTGAGCACTCTTACCTTGAAACACAGGAAAACATCGGAAGCAGCAACATGTCCAACCTGGTTTGGATGCATTGAACATCTTCAAGTTGGTTGGTATTGTGTGGTTAGAACTGTGTCTATGTGGGAAGCACACAAACATAAGCACTCGGTCAGACTTTGATTTTAAATGTATTTCCTTTGCATGTTTAAATAGGTACAAAATCTGTGACTCTAAAAATGTTCTATATTTTTTTTCCTTTTTAATCCCTCATTTATATATATTTAAAATACAATATCTGGTTGTTGTCCCATGTCTTAAAGCGATGTATCACCCAAAAATGTTTAATTTATTTAACCTAAAATGGCAATTTCTTTGTGGTTATCGAAACATGAACTTTTCCAAATACTGCAGATATTCCTTTTGATTTCAGGAAAACCAAACACCACACTGGTTCGAGTTAGTACATAGGATCAAATTAAAGGTGAATCCATATCTAGAGTAACCTTGGAAACTGTTTTTGTAATGCACAATGTCAATTTTCAAAACTGTGACTGTAACAGATATTGAAACCCCAAAACCCTTCTCGATTTTGGCTGCACAAGTGTAATAGACAGGCATCTTAAAATCTGGATAAACTATTCCAAATCATCTGTTATTACATCTAGACATAAAGAAATGTAATTAGTAAAGAAAAACTCATTTTAATTAACATAAAACTAAAATGAAGATGAAGGATTATCTCAGGGCCCTTAAAAAGTGTATTTGAACAGATTTTTACTGATGTACCAAATGTGATTCATGGCTTCTTAGAATGTCTCGTAGTTAATAACATTGATAGATTAATTAACATTACACCCTTTGGCATTTAATATATGCAGAAATAGATTTTTTTAATCCAATGGGCAGTGTGTAAGCAGTGTGCTCTTATTATGGTATTCTGTTCAATAATACACCATCACACTCTTAATCTACAAATAATCTAGCAATCATTGATGAATATATCCTCTCACTTCAGGATGACGTACAGTCCACCACAGCTGACTCTCCCCCCTCCTTCAAGCCTCCACCCCCACCGGGGGTGCAGAGGCGCCCGACTAGACGAGATCAGCTCAACAAATGCCCCTCGTCTGAATCCTCCCACTCAGGCTTGTACTTCACAGCCCAGACCTCTCACAACCACAGCAAAGAGCCAGGACGCACGGCAGCCTCGCCCTCTCTGCACCACAAACGAGAACACCCAAAGGACACTTCTCGGGACTACGCAGTGGTCAGAAAGAGAGACCCCCCTGTTCCTTCAAAGAAGGACCAAATTACATCTGCCCAGTTGTCAAAGGTCATCCAGCACAGCATCGGCCCCTTCCCCAGAGTCCAGTCCCCAAACAGAGTCACCAAACCTACTCCCCCTCCCCCTTCACCTCCACCGCCACCACCACCTCCACTCCCTGCTCCTCCTCCTCCACCCCCATCTCTGCCTCTCAAGCCAGTTTCCATGTCCAAAGCGTCCTCTCCTGGTGCTAAACCGCAGTTTGTTACAGTGGAGGTTCACAGACCCAACGCAGAGCCCGACGTTAACGAGGTGCGCCCGCTGCCTCAAGCTCGAGGTGAGGAGTGTTCAAGTAAAGACCTGAGAGTGTCACATTTTAGTCATTTACTTCCTGAAATTAATAAAATGTACATGTAGGGCTGCACGTAATTATTTTTAAACTACTGCATGATTCAAAAATATTTCTCAATGAATAAAATTAGAAAATATTTTTTAAAAATGTTAATATTTTGAGCACACAAAATATTAATTCACAAGTTTTGTGTTTTGAAATAAATTTCAAGACTATAACACCAGTTTTTTGTAGAACCCATGCTGTAGTTAATTTATCATGCCAAGAAAAGCAAACATATTTGATATGTCAGCTATCTTAAACATCTTGATTTAAGTATTTGTAGTGATTATGAAACATTCAGATTGGAGTGCAGTTGGGTTCCTTTTACTGAGATTTTGAGACGTATTGTCTCTGTGTGACGTAAGAAAATACTGGCCCTAAAGTGCTTAAATGAGCAATAAGCAAGAATAATGTGCACAAATACCCCTTAATGCAAAACGACACTAATCTCAATAAGCTTTTAATCTCATATTAAATTTTACAATCTAATCTACCTCGGCACAAATCTAAAAATCTGAGCTGTTCTTTCATTGCAGCTAAGCATGACAGCATCTTAAACTGAAGTACTTCCCTTTATTTGTGTCAATATGCGCAAAACTCAAAAAAGTAAAGACTGAAACAACAACTCTTTTCCTCGATAAGATTTAATAGCTACTTACTGTGCTGTGTTGTGTTGTGATTTCCATCATCATGTGTGCCTGTTGTCTCTCAGGTGGCGCCCTATCTCAGCTGTCAGACAGCGGGCAGACCCTCAGTGAGGACAGCGGGGTGGACATAGCTGAGTCAGGACACATCAGCAAAGACAGCAGCCCCAATTCCTCACGCACACACCAACCTCCAGACACGCAGCGGGGCGGGGGGGAAAACCCCTCCAAACCGGTGAGGGGGTGAATCAGAACAGATGTTTGAAGAACATGAATAGATAAGCTAATTAATTGTAAAACTCTGTGGAATAGCAAATGTGTTCGATTAGTTTAGGAGTGTGTGCTGTTGTATTTCTATCTTTGTGAGGACCATTTTTTTTCCCCTCTGCGGATTTGGCAGGGACAGAAGCAGTACACATAGAGAACTGAACAACAATTTCCCAATGCAGTACACCACAGCATTTATAGCTAATGCTAATATCCACTGCCTGTCACTGAACAGGCAGAACATGCTTACAGGAAGAGCTGATATATACTCATCGTTACATTTGATTGACAGTTATAAAAAGTTGTAAGGCTTGCCTGCACATAATACAGATACACCACACCGATGCCTGAACATGTTGAGGAAATGACTAAGAACTTGACTTCACACATTAAGACTCAGATGACTCAGATGGCTTACGTTGATGAAAGTTTATACATACAGGAATACTCCGGAGCAGAGATGGAGCAGCAAGCACACGTCTGATGCTGTGTCCCTGCAATGCCAATTCTCTCAAACTCTTCAACAGGCTTTGAATATATAGAAAATACATTATTGACGTCATGGTCACACTGACCTTAACTAATCTGTGATTTCAATTTGGAACAGACACTAAGTCTACCAAACATGCAGATATAAAGGGGAAGACCCTCGACACACTAAACTGTCCTTGGTTTCTAGTCACAGCTGAACTCTATCAGAGAACAGTGAATAAACATAATGATGTTTGTACACTTAAATCTTAATACATAGGTACAGAAATTCCACCACATATATACCTACACACATACACACCCACATACATACACACACATACATGCATATACAGTATATACATCTATACACATACTTGTTGTGAGGGACATTAAAGTCCTGGCTCCTCACTTCTTCAAAGCGCTGATCGTGCATTAATACTGAGTCACATGGTTCAGTTTGGGACTAATCCAGATTACCATTACTCGGTTATAAGTGTAGAAAACTTGTTATTTCACTGGGGGTCCTCACAAGTGTAGATATATAAACATGTGTGCATTAGCTGAATACATACTAAGAGTTAGAGGTTGATAAATGGATGTGCTTTATTACTAATCCTCCTACTGAATCTGTTCTCAGTCCTAACAGTGATCTCTTCTCTCCTCCCTCTGTTTACTCACACAGTGTGTCTTTTTGTTTCACTCATTTGTTTATCCCTCACTCATGTCGTTCATTCAGTCACATGCTCCATCATTTATTCCATTGCTCACTGCACTGTAGTGTAATGAAACTCTGAAGCCGCTCTGTGGTTTGCTTTGATTGATGGCAGGAATAACACGTAAGGATTTGAGCGGGCTAAATGTTTATGATGGTAGGGCTGTTTGATTCACAGTCTGTTTAAGATTTGAATTATTGGGAAGAAAATGGAAAGGCTAAACTGACTTTGTATCATTAAAAGCATCATTTTATTGCTTAGGCGTCAGTGATTTACATTCTGTTTGTTCCAGGGTGTCAAACAGGAGTGTGGTGATAAGAGAAAACGTATGTGCTCATAAAACAGCCCAGAATAAACGTAAAGAAGACATTTGTTTGAGCCTTGTTATAGTCCACTCGTCCTCATGTCAGTCAAACACACAGCAGGTTCACTGCTTATGCAGCTGTGAGCGAGTATGCGAAAGTGGCTCAGAGTCAATGAAGATAACACTGCAAGCCACATAACATGTTTAAGAGAAGGCTGACATGATGAGGAGCTAACCAGCTAGTTCATTTTTAACAGAATTAAATTGAGAAATAGCCTCTGTAACCTGAGATTACTGTAAGTGTGGAGGTTTCATCTGTAAGCCTTTACTGAAAAGTTTAAACATGTTTCCAGACTTTTCTGTCCAAGTAGACATATGAACGATGCTTCTTGTGAAATTTGGAATAACTTATTCTTATCAGATGTCATACAAAAACTGCTCACATAAGGCTTATTGAATCTTCTCTTATTAACAGCTTCTAGATGAGACAAGTACAGTATTGGGCCTGAAATGTAATAAGGTTCATTCAAATTAAAAGATTTGAAGAATAAACACAATAGCCAAGAATTAGAAGCTGTTCTGCTTTGCTAAACCCACTCTACACTGCCGACAAGCATCTAACAACACTCAAATTTGACAATTAGCATCGTAAGGGTCAGATATTTTAGAAAGTAATATGTGCAGACCAAAGTAAAGCCAAATGGAGTACATGAACAGGAAAAACATCTCAAATTCACTTCTAATGTTCCCGTGTTTGCTGGATGTTTGCTAGCGTGTCGTAATGGCCAAAGAAACTAATTATTGCAGCCTTCAAATTTGACCATCTAGTACAACAGTTTAATTTATTAAATGTATTTCAGGGCGGATATTCCTTGTTTCTGTTATCAACAGAAAACATGGTGCACAGAGAAAGGGGGGCTGCAACATGCAAACAATGAAGGACCCCAACTAGAATGGAAGAGAGGATGCTGTAGTTTTATCTTGTGTGTCTCTTTACCGATCGTGCAGCAATTATATATACAGTATCTTTCAATGTGGACATGAAAACCTTGAACATGTTAAACATAAAGATTTTTTTAAAAAGGCTTTGGAGAACTGAACTCCCTTTGCATTATAGAAGCCCGTGAAACAGAAGCTTAGCATAAAGGTGACTAAATGACAGAACATGTCAGGAGTGAATTCAGAAGCTTGTATTTCTTTTGTCCTCTAACTTGTGAAGCTGTGAACTGGATGTTTCATGTAACAAGGAGTGAATACTGGTTACTATACAGTCATGGCCTTTATGAATGTTTATATCCATAGGGAGTGCTGTTGGGCATGTGTGCTCAGAGAAAGCAAAGCTCTACAGGTAAACACAGGCAGTAAATATATGTAAAACACTGCATATGTATTCATCGTGGCACAAAGGGGCAGCAGACAAAGAGAGGTTGAGCAATGTCAGAATATACTCAGGGTCATAAATATGCAAAAAATTTTCTTATATATTTACTTGTGTTCCTCTTGCTCTTGTTCTGCAGCCGGGCCTGTTGGAGCCCACTTCTACACTAGTTAGGGTTGCAAAGAGTGCCAGCACCCTGGGGATTGCCATTGAAGGTGGAGCCAACACTCGCCAGCCCCTGCCACGGATCGTCACAATACAAGTAAGCCAGAGAAAGAGTAACGCTAAAATAGAACCCCCTATTCTATTCTCCTGTTGATACTGGCTGTGTTTTGTGCCTTTAATGATGCTCCATGGGCCAAACTTCCAGGTGGGATTTCATGTCCCGTAAGGCTTCATATGGAATCACACTGCAGCTGAACTTTCTCTAAGATTGCTCCTAATGTTGCTGCTAATTTTGTCCTTGTCGGGGTCTCTCACACTGCAGGCCTTTTCACAAAGGCTCGTCTGCCTGGAGATGTCGGCGATTCACTGCAATAATGTTTATGAACAGTAGCTATGATGTCGATGTGTTGTAATAAAAGGCAGAATCAGCACCCATGGGAGATTACATAATGTAGCATTATGTAATGAGGAACATTATGCTAAGGATAAGACCGTTGAGATTTAAGAGTGTTTGGTTTAATGATGAGACTGAAAATAGTTGCACAACTTATTTGGAAAAATTGACTAAACAAATCTTATTTCATCTTGTTTCAATCTATTTTACATCTGCAGTGTGTCTAAGTTGACAAACAAATGAAACTCTCCTATCTCTGCAAAGTGAAATCCAAATATTGACAGCCTAGTTAGAAAGTAGAACTTAGTCAGGTCTGAAGAAAGCTACAGCTCTGACTGGGTGTGCATTTATCTGTCTATTAGGGCAATTTGCAAGTCAACAAAGCCTGATATTAGCTCAGGACTATCTGTGGCTCGAATCATTTCCTAACCACAGACACCAGGGTTTTATAATTTAGAGATCAGAGCGGCCAGCAGCTCCAGACTACAGTCAACACCTTTTCAAAGCGGTCTCAGCCTCCCACTCCACAGAGGTAGTGATTGAAATAAAAAAAGGGTCCGTGATTGCGAGGGGAGGGATAAAAGGATCGGAAAATCAGCACATTCAAAATCAAAGGGTGCACTGGAAGAAAGGACGGTGAGCGTGAGTGAAGGATGCAAAGAATGAGAGAGATGTTGATAAGGAGAGGAGGAATGATAAAGAATTGTAATGATGAGAGAGAGAGGAGGAGGAGGTCTGGTGTTGTGGGTGGAAGCAGTATTCTGGTGTTTGGCGGCTGTGTCAATGATGGGGACATCAATGTGGGAAAGGTTACATAGGGAGAATAAAAAAAAGTGGGTTTTTTTCCAAACTGCTGTTTTCCCATCAGTGCATGAAGTCCACACCCTAGGAGTATGGATATTAGGTTCTCATCCGTTTCAACTTGTGTTTCTGTTCTTGTCCTCTGAAGTGAGGACACAGCTTGCCCAATGTTATATCAGAGCTGCTTTTTCTCTGCACTATTGTACGTGATACCTTTTGCTGTTTCACTCAGAGACAACAAAGCAGGAGCTCCTACAGGGAGAGGATTAAGATAAGATGGAAAAGACTGGGTGAGAGTATCACTGGTATTACTTGAGTGGATTTTTTTCTATCATGTGGAACGGGCCAAAAAATAACTGTAACATCCAACCGCTCAAGTTTCTCAAGAAGAAGCTGATGGATGTATCTCAGTTATTAAAATGAATAATCCCTGAAGCTTTGTTTGCACTCATGCAGCTTCCATACTTTTAGCAAGAGCAAGGAAGTGACTGAAATATTTCAACCTCTCATTTGTGCAGACTGAGACACTAATAAAGATAGAAATGCAGCTGATTGCCACAGGATATAACTGAGGAAATGGCCCTCTCTCTCCCTGGGGGATTTGGTTTATAAGGACAGAGACACGAGGAGGTCCAATGATGCTGCCTGAAACAAGGTTTCAGTCCATTTTACGAGCTCATTTAAACAGTTTAAGTGAATAAAAACCATTCAGCCAAGTAGACAAAATTTTTAATCAGGTTACAATAATTTCTCAGCCTTGAAATATCATTTAACATTTTTGGATTTGCATAGTTTTAATATAACGTTTTTGTATGCTGAGGACTAAACCCGATCAATCACGGGCGATACAAAGCCATGAGGAACATGACACCACTGCTGCATCCCTGAACAATAACACCGTGTAGCTTCACACTTGTTCAGAATCATTAATAACATGGGGGACCCTGAGGGTCACTGGGAGGAGATTTTCCACTTAACTCAGTTTTGAGGCGAAAGTAAGCTGTGAAAACTTTGTTCCGTCAAGCGTCAATAAAGCAAACTCAATGTTACTCGGGCCTGGAGCAAAGCACACAAACTCTTGAGGCTTGTACTTCCTCGGTTCAGGTCAACACATTTGAATGATGTTTTTTTCTTTAGGCCTAAAAGCAAGAATAAACATGTCGATTTTCTGGCTTTCCAAAGTGTATTGGTTCTATCTGAAAGACATGATGGCATCACATCAAAGCTAGGCCCCTTTACAACACTCTGTGCAGCATCAGAGGTAAGCACAGTGGAGTCATGAAGCGTGAGGGCACTCACCTCAGGTCGCCTCAATCGTTGGCCGCGGAGGATGAAGTACAGATGAGTACGCTGCTGCCTCTCGTTATCAGCTCCCATCACCCCCTCCTGAAGCGACAGGCCGTTATCACCGCCATCTTCCCATCATGACAACCCAGCTCCTGCACTAGCTCGGGGTAATTGTTGTTGGCTGAGTAAATAAGAGAGGTGATGATGCAGTCCTGGTGTGGAAGATACTTCTGGTGTTTGAGTCATCAGAGTTGCTGAGGTCACTGAGAGTCAGGGAAGAGAGAAAGTGGAACGGTGATAAGATAAGGATATGGAACATTGTGCTTTTGTTCCTGCAGATGGGTTGGTTAAAAAAAAGCTTAATCAATCAATCAACCGTCCTTTATTAAAGGTACAGCTGTACACCACAAGCCTCAGTAGTTCTTGTAGGTAGTTGTCAAACACTGGTAGAGTTAACACTGGTAGTTTAGTGAAAAGAATGATAAATCTTTACAGTTCAGGCGGAGGGTCAACTGTGCAAAACTGAAACCATCCTCAGTCTTGCTATATTAGAAATATTTGATTGCATTGTGATTGTCAGGTTTACTAAGCAGGAAGAGGAGAAGGTGGTTGATCCAACAGCAGCAAAACAAATCAAGGGAGATCCTCAACTAGCAGTCGCTGTCAGTCCACTCTGTCTGAAACTGAAATGTTTTTAATTTGAGAGCCGCTGCATCAAGCTGCTCGAGCTGCAATGACATGATACCAGAGGTCAGCAGAGCAGTTTTTGTGTGTGGAGAAACTATTATCTTAGACATCATGCACAGCACATTTCATTGTCTTAAGACAAAGAGCACACAGCTTCATGCTTGAACTGTCTTGATGTACAGAAAGCCTGCTGACAAATTCCACTCAGAAATAGTGAGGGGGGAGGAACAGCTGTCATGACTTTTATTTGCCTTTCGGATTCATGGTTGTAGAGGAGAAGCCGGTAAGGTTAACAAACATGACTTATGAGTCAGGTTGGCATCAAGTGTTCAGATGATGTATTTTTTGGAGCGATCATCCGGAGCAGAGACGCCTCGGATCCTTTCTTCACACGGGGGCTAAGTGCCTCTGTGCAGGAGTTCAGCCTGTGGCCGGAGATACTTGAACTGATTGTGTTTTAAAGTTACACTGACACTTGGGGCACTTTGTTGGGTAGCAATCTGCTGCTTCTGATTTCACTGCCAACCAGCTGAGACCTCTTGTGTGTTTTGTGAGTTTTTGTCTAGTGAATATCTGTCTGAAGATATCGACATCAATTTAAAGGCTTTCTATATGATTTTTCACACTTAAATATAATATAAATCAAGTATATCCTCTGAAAATAACTCTGTGAGTCATGACTGTCTACAATGGGTGTAACACCCGAGTCCCACTGTCTGTGATGTTTTCAGAGTTTTCAGAGTCCTATCTTCACTTTGTTTACATCGTCAGGACGGCCGGCTGACTCCTCCCCTCGTGTATAAAAGTTGTTTAATTGAGGGACTAGAGAAAAGAAGAATAACATACTGTACTCACTGCTTAACTGTGTTTCTAGATCACGCTCATTTCAGGTAAATTTACATGCAGTGTGAAGATACGAGCATAATAAAGATCGCTAGCATTAGCATGCTAACACAACAATGCAGCGCGAGTTGTTTTGGTTTCATGCTGGTGCTCAAGGACGACATCTGCTGGATACTGCATACAGTACTGACTGCAGAGTCTTCATTGTGTGCTCTCAGGACCAGACTGTGTGTGTGTGTGTGTGTGTGTGTGTGTGTGTGTGTGTGTGTGTGTGTGTGTGTGTGTGTGTATTTTGATGTCTGTGAATGTTTTTTCTGTTCCCTCTGTTTCTATTTCTGTATGCTTTTACAGTACCTGACCTACTTATAGGAGGATGTTTCAAATTAAGCTAGGGTATTTATAAAGCCTGTTAACTTTGGTGTGATAGAACAAAACCAGGGATCTCAGTCTAAAACTCTCTGTAGGGCCTGTGGGCTGCCTCAGCAAATTGATTTTTTGTGGGGGGGCTCAGCCTTGAATCTGCACTGCAGTTAGTTTTTTTTTTTTAAACTTCAAGATATTTACCTAAGAAATGTTTGAAATGATGATTGCATTTAATCTAAGATAGGATTAATACAAACTCCCTGTTTTTTTCCTACAACACTCACAGCTTTGTGGAAATTCCTGACTTCTCTGTTAAGTTAAGTCATTTCATTTCCTACATGACGAGTGTCAGCTTCTGCCCTCTGGGAGATTGATTTAGGATGCCAAACTGTAAGAGGAACAAGTAAAAAACACATATCACTGCTGAACAAACAGTAGAACATAGGCAGGCCACAATCGCACATCATGTTTTTTACCCAAAGCTGTCGTAAAAGAAAGAGAAAGAGCACTTGTCGTCTGTAATGTTTCAGAACTGAAATGTTGCCAATGGATTTATGCAATTGAGACAGTGTGAAGATGTTTGCTTCCTTTTTTTTCTAATTAAAAACAAGAAATTACCCAAGATTATGTGCCAAGGTGATATCAAAACAGGTAACAGTATCATTTGATTTTCACTCGTATCCTGTCAACATTTTAATTACTGATATTGTGACAACCGTAGTTCCTTCTTATTTTGTCCATCCCCTGATCTCTCTCTCTCTCTCTTTCTCTCTCTCTCTCTCTCTCTCAGAGGGGGGGCTCAGCTCATAACTGCGGACAGCTCAAAGTGGGTCAAGTGATCCTGGAGGTTAATGGTAATTCCATGAGGGGCCGTGAGCACAGGGACGCCGCACGCATCATCGCTGAGGCCTTCAAAACCAAAGAGAAGGACCACGTGGACTTCCTGGTGACCGAGTTCAATGTGGCTCTATAGCTGAGGAGAGGAGGAGAGAGGACGATGACAAGGAAGAGTCGGAGAGCCACAGGAGTGAAAGAGAATTTAAGCTTTTATTGATTTGAATGGCACAACTGTTGAAGACTGAAACAAACCACTAACTGATCTCTGAGCCCTTCTTCTTTCTCATAAATCCTTCCTCGTATCTGGATATGTGATTCCTCTGATTTACAAAGTACTACTTCTGCTGTGGACTTCGTCAAGGATTCTCCTCAACATGTTACCTCCCCACTGTGAGACTTTATGCACTAAATGGAAAGTTGTGAACCTTTCGTTCATCCTTTCAGTGTTATACATCGTGGACTTACAACCATTGAAACCCACCGAGACTTATCGTAGCACTCCCGCCCCCCCATGGTCACTTTGATTGATTTATATTTTGCTTCAATGTGAGAGACAACTGCTCATCTAAGACTGATTCATGCTCCACTTTGTATATGTACAAATGAACAAATGTAGATACAGATGCATATATATATACTGTACACATAAAGATCCTATATGAATTATAAACCCCCTAAACTTATTGCATCATCAACATATAGTTATATATTACAGAGATGATTAGTGAGGCTATCCTGACAATACAGGATTCTACAAATTTGACATTAATGCTACTGGCCTGTCTACGTTTTATCACTTTTTCACAAAAGGAAATGGATTGAGCCACTTTGGGCTGACATAAAAATATTTTACATGCTTTTATTTCTCAGATTTGTCAGATTTTTATTGTCAATGATAGAAATCATCATGTGGACATAAATGCGACTATTCCTGTTTCCTTTTCACATGTGTATCTTTTCTGTTTAAGGCTTTAGTCAGCGACATTTGAAAATGCTGTTTTATAAGGAAACAACATGCGTCTGTCATACAAAGATAAAGACACCTCAAAAAAGAAATCTTCTATTTAAATCCGCAAAAAAAGCAAATCTTTTCTGCTTCACTGTTTGGTAAGGAGTGGGAAAGATAGTTACTCTCTGAAGTCTCAACTGTCCCCTCTTGTTCTCAAGTTTGCACTATATTGTTCTAACACAGCCAACCTTAAAATAAAGTGTTTCTCATTGACATACTTTTAAAGCCTTTTACCATCATGCAATGAGCCACCCAACCGCTTGCCATGCTGCAAACATTTCACAGAAGAAAGACGAGTTGCAGTTCTTAATTTAAGCACTGAGGCTCCTCTGTGTGACATTATTGCATTCAATATTTAAAAACCGTTCTGTTATCAAAACTTGTTGACTTTACATTTGCTCCACATAAAAAGCCAATCCATAATTAACCAGATAAATATGAACAGCTGGAGTAGGACATGTTTCATAAGCAGTGTACGGACCTCTGTACACTCTGGGAAATGAATAGGAAACACTGGATGATATCAAGGAGATGAAATGCAGCAGTAACTGAACAACAGGCTGCACAAATTGATTCCAATGCAGGCTGGGGGGATATGAAAACTGTTCCATAGCAGTTTCACACTTGCAGAAAACTACTGATAACTGCTGGAGCTGTATGTGTGAACACAAACAGCCGAATTTCTCACTCTGACTTCACGTGAAGTTTCTCCTGCTAGCAACCTTTGTATTTTTTCTGCAGAAAGTCCGAGTGAGCTGAGAAAGCAGCAGGATATAATCAGGAGGATTCACCTCGAGCCAATGGGAGGGGGAGTGAGGTTTCTATAATGTGACTACTGCACGTTGCATCGAGTGTATGAAACCTCTAAGACCTCTGTGCACGTACTTAAACAGCTGCATTGTGTAAGTTGTTTTTGTCAAATTGTCTTTGAGTATTTAGAAAAGCGCTATATAAAATGAATAATTATTATTATTATTGCGTTTTCTGTTAGTCAGTGTGTTGCTCTCCGCTCTTTTGTTGATAGTGTGATTCCAACAAACTACACATAGCACCGATATAAAGACAAATATTCTCATTATAGCATCGTATAGCGGACTCTGTTGCTCCGTCCGATACTTCCACATCTTTTTTTTTCAATGTAATGTCTTACCTTGGGAGACCCCCACCCCCCCTCCCGTCTGAAAGGGATAATCTCCCGCTGTGAGGTGCATATGTGAACAGCCAGGACACGAGAATATCCGGAGCAGTGCTCCTGAAATGATCTAGATATTTTGAAGGAGTCCTGAAAATATCTAGTAAAGTTCAGGACAGCCCCTTAAATCTTTCTGAATTGGAGGGGTGAGGTCTCAGGAGGCAAGGGATGATGCTTTGGAAATCCAAGATGACTGACAAAACAACAAAGTCTATCACTATAGCAGCTTTGTGCCTTTATATCGATGCTTCGTGTAATTGGTGTATTCACAACATAAAGAAAAGAGGGGAGGAAATCAAACTAGTGCGCAGAAAAGAGTATAAAGCCGCTTGATTATGAGCACAAAGAATGCACTGGTGATTTTACCTGGATAACTGCATTCACACTGCAACTCACCCTGACTTCAGCTGACGTCACACAGACATTTTAAAAGGTGGCTGGCAGAAAAAAGTCCAAGGTAAAGTCAGGGTGAACATTTTGGCGGTTTACATTCACCAATGCAGCTCACCCGAAAATGTATGGAAACTTTCAGGAGTTTAATGCGTGTATGAAAACAGAAACATTAGATACTAAAAAAAATACTTGACAGAGCAATTTTAAAAATTTTGATTTCCTCTGTGTTCAAATCCCCTAAGAAAAGATCAGTATTCAGATTTTACCCACTAGGTGTGGAGGTCCTTCATGATTTTAGCTCAGGCTACTCAGCTCTTCTCCTAGGATTCCCCCTGCTGAATTACAATTGATGCTTTTATTTAGCAATTTTATAGTTTTTTAATCATATTCACCCTGGGGGTCTTAATGCAACCGTGCTTAGTGCAGCAATTACGCCCATGAGGGGAGTAATGAGACATTTAGAGGACAACACTGCTAAAGATTTTAGAGGCGCTCCTCCACACATGCTGCATGTTTGCATGCACGCACACATTACATCCGCTTATAGAAAAGCAATTAGGAGATAAGCAATCAGGTAGAGAGAGGAAGAGAGGAAGGGAATGAGAATGATGGAGTGACTAAAGTAACAAATGAGCTGTGATGACTGTTGTGGAGATGATTTGCTTCTTCAGGAAGAGACGAGCGTGTTGAGAAGCTGCAGTAAACATCCTCCATGTGTCACTCTGCAGACTTGGATCAGGCTTGTGTGGATGAGTGCTATGTATGTGTTTAACATGAGTGGTGTCTGTCAGTCTGAAGTTAATGGAAGAAAGGAGGAAAATAAGCTCAAAACAAACAGACAGCAAATAAAGACAAATGCAAATGTCATAGAGGGAGCAGCTGTATGAGACATGAGGAAGTGAAACAGCAGTCTGGTAGTCTGGGCTTTGTGAAGAATGCCAGCAGAGCTGCTCTGTGAGAAATTGCTATCAAACACTCCTGAATCATTCGGATGACAAGCCAGAGAAAAGAACACCAAATTCATGCTTTGTTTTTATATCCCTGCAGTCTATCTTCAAATGTCAAGCTGGACTGGAAGAAAACATTCAATGTTAGTGAGAAACTCGTATTCAATATGTGTTCACAGATTATGCCCCTCAAATATATATCTCCTCCTGAGATACATTTTTTAAAGAATCTAATTTCTAAATATGCTTTGTTACCAATTCTGACATGACTTGATTCTCAAGTTAGATATTAACCCACCTTTCAGCTGCTGTCACATCCTTGCAAAAAAATTAGTTGCATGGGCGCCGGATAGCCTAGCAGTTATGTTGCACGCCCTATGTACAGAGACTATAGTCCTCTTTGCAGCCGCCATGGGTTCTAACCTTTGCCCTTTGCTGCATGTCGTCCCCCACTCTCTCCTCCCAACATTTCCTGTCTGTCTTCGGCTGTCCTATCCAATAAAGGCAAAAATGTCCCAAAAATATATATCTTTAAACAATTAGATGCACATTTAATGTATCTGAGATACTGGACAGGTACAATGCAATGTGCTCATGCTTTCTAAAGATGCTGCCTGATTCTGCAGAAAAAGGTGTTGGTAAGAGCACTAAGGCTGACCGTGTGTACAGACAGAATACCAAGTGATTTTAAAAGTAGCTTGATTGCATAAAAAGTCAATGGAAAGACTTGATTAGGGGAAATTAGGGTGCAGGCAGCGTCAATTAATGAAATCTTGCTTGTGTCCTGGGCCTTCATGAATGATACGAAGACAGGAGGACAAAGGAGAGAGACTGAAGAGCCGAGTTTCTGCTGACATCAGTCAGAGGTTGAACTGACAGGCATGTTGCCACACAAGCTGCTGCTGCATGTTTCTTGTTAAATTACAAACTAATTTACAGTGGATGTGTTGAATGTGTTGGCCGATTAAACAGATGTCAAGCTGTCAGATTTGGACAAATGATGCTAGGTTAAACTTGTTTTAACACACCTTGGACTATTGCTGAAACCAAAAAAAAAGCTGAAAGAGGCTAAAAACTTTTAAGAGCTGAGGAGTTGGTGATGGTTCACTTTGTTCAGAAGAGACAAAAAAACATTTGATTCACTGTTTAGACTTAGAGTTATTTAACACAAGGCTGAAAACAATGCTTCGCTGCCCTCTTTTATTAGCAATTTCTTCTGCCTAAAGGGCAACGACTAAAAGACAGTCATTACATAAAGGTTGGGACACATTACCACTAAAAAAAAGTGAGTGAAGAGGCAATAAATCCACTGCCAGTCTGACTTTTGTTTTTGAGAAGGACAACCTGCTCCTGAAAAACAACATTAAATATCAACAGTTCATGCTCTGCAGTTATAAGTCACCAGTTTATTTTTATTTTATTTAAAAAGCTCATGCATTAAACACTTGATTTTCTGGCATTTAAACAAATATTTTCTGCGTGTAAGATGACAGAGACTTTGAATAAATCCATTGATTTCACTGCAGATAAATATATTCAGGACACAATACAAACAATATAAATAACATGTAATGCAAACGCTTGACTTAGAATTCAGGATGCTTCAGTTTTTGTGTGTGTGTGTGTTTGTGTGTGAGTCACCAGGGGCCGTAACAAGACAGAGGGAAGTAGAGCAGACATTCAGGCAGATGAGAGCTGCAGCGCGTCCTCTCGGTGGAATTACTCCCCGTTGAAGAACTAATGCGCAAGGAATCACAGCAGCACAGACGACAACGTTTGTTTTTTGAGTTAAAGTCTAACCATTACACATGACACGTCTCCTGAGTGAGGGGAGAGGAGATGAGGAAAGAGGAGAGGAAGACAAATAATGATTTAATCATTTTCTATCAAATGCAGTGTTTTGATAGAAATGATACAAATCTTTAATAGGTCTCCTGAAACCATCCTACTTAACATTTCATGTCATTTAGATTTCCTTATTACGGTTCAATGAACTGAAGGATACATTTTCTTTATGCACTGAGGGGAATATCTTACTTCTAATGTTGATAGAAATCTGTTTAAATATGCATCTCCATATACAGGACAATTTTGGTGTTTTAGTAAATATTTACAAATGCAGGCAGACTGTGAGGACATGAGTCGAAATAAAACTTAGTATACATGTTAACCAAGAACATCAAGAACATAAATATGGCTCATGATGCGAGTTAATTGTTTTTGACATCAATATAAGAATAGATCGATAATCCGTGGCCCACTGGGCGAACCTGAGGGAGCTACAGGTGACACACGTTGTTGGCTCACTATAAACTACAGTAAAGTTATTCTCTTTGTGCCACGGATTATTGATTTATTTTTCATGGTATGTTCCTGCAACTGTGCACACGAGAACATATAGGCTGTGCACGGCCTATCAATATACAGTAGTAAGTCATCCAGTCATTGGACAAATAGACAAATATTGTTGGCTAAGTTATCATTGTTTTTTTTTGGTCTTGTGATGGGATTTGTTGACTACATAGAAAAGAAATGGGTTGAATTCTAAAACTTCTCCAAACAAAAGAAGCCGAGTTACAACTTGACCTTAATAAAGTCTCAAGTTAAGAGAATAATGGTTTCATTTCAAACCTGTATATTTAAAGAAGAAGTCCCCTTTATCAAAACAAGGGGCACATTTTGGACAGCACAAGAAACCACTGAGCTTCGTATAACGTTTATAAAACTTTAAACTAAGTATTTCCATGACATGAAATGTTGAGATTTTGGAGATGCATTTATCATACTGAGCTGAAACTGAGTTCTTACCTATTTGATGATATTGTTTGTTCATATGCCTCCAATGATGCCAAAGTTCCCTTAAGCAAGACACTAAACCCCTCCCTGCTGCAGGTTGCTCAGGTGAAATGTTGATAAAGTGAAACATGTCTCACATCAAATCAAATGTGTAAAAGGTTGAGTAAAGCTCTATGAAAGGAAACAGCCATTCTTACTGTATGTAAACCCTTCATTTATTTATTGAAAGATATATAAACTATGATATAACTGCAGCACTATCCCTCCTTATCTTATGAATTCTCCATGAGCTAACTCCATGATGACCCAGACTTGTAGACACGTCGATGGCGGCTCGGCCTTCTCTTTGACCTGATATTAAAGGTGCATCCAGGAGGGAGGGATGATGGAGGAATGCCATGGAAGCTGCTGACAGGCTCATTTATCAGACGTCGAGACGGAGAGGTGCTGGCCTTGTGTCCAACATGACACACTACAGCTCAGACATTAACTTGTTGCTCGCGCTGTAGTGAGGTGTCTCCCCCCCCTGACCACCCCTTAACTGCTGCTTTCCTCAAAGGTCAGACTCATAAAGCACCCAGCGCCACCTGTTGACTCTATTTATCATGTTTAATTTGTCTCACTGAGTGTGCCTCCTGCTTTATTAGCTGCACAAGTTCATTTTGTTGGTGTCCATTCCTCCACCCTGCGATTCTCTTCGGCTCTTTTGCTTTGTTCAGTCAGTCGGTCAGTCAGTCCATCGGTCTTTCTGCCTGCCTCCTGCACATTTTAACAAGCAGTGTTGTACAATGACATGCTCTTTATACAGAAAGTGTGTTTAATTTTTCAATAAAGATAACTGCACAAAAACTAACACGCTGTCTTTTCTCATTTTGAATAAATAAAACGTGGCATTGAAGAGGAGGAGGAGGTATGTTGACAGGCCTGCAGTTTTACTTTGGTCTTGATTTTTTTCCTGGCTTTATTCACATGGTTTCTATTAGACTATCATACCAACAGGTTGCACATTATGTAAACATAAGGAATCTATAGTATTTATAATTTCCAACATTCTGAATGATCAGCAACTGAGAAGACAGTAGATAGTATTTCAGACTAAAACAACATTTTTATTGCATACTTACCATGCCATCAAAATATTTTATTATTTCAGTGTGCATATTTTATCGTGACAGAGTAGAAGACAAGAATTTGTCTGACTTTTTAAAAATTCTATGAACTGCAGCCCAGTACGGATGGCTTATGACATCATCCTTTGAAAACAGCATTAAAGCTTCTCTCACAGAGTGATGCTGTGTGAATATGGTAGCTTAGTTATGGTTGTAATGCTAGATTAATAAAATATATCTCAGTTTTCCTATGGTAAAAGTTTTTCAGAAAATTCTTTGTGTTTTAACATGACAGTGATTCAGTGCTCAAACCAGGCCCACGAAGAAAGGCTTTTCCCAGCTTACTTTGGAAGTCCTCAACACGCCTTGACCTTAGCCCCATCTAATTCCTTTTGGGATAAACTTGAACTACAGCTAAGGGCCAGGAATGATCACTTGACATCCATGACCAGCTCTCTTATGTGTCTTAATGGGAGACAATTCCTGCACTCGTGTAGGTTCTAAAATTATGGTGCATTTTTTTCTATTTCTTTTCTTTTGTAAACTTCACTCCTGTTCTTTCAGGCACTTTAAAGATGGCTTTTTTTGTTCAAAAATCTGTTATTTACAAGTTTGAAATTGTAGTCCATTGAAAGGACAAATAAAAATACATAGCTACAAGTGCAATAAACAAGAAACTAAATGCTATACAATTCTGTTGAAAACAATAGCTTTCATTTGTGGGTGGATTACTGAATCATCAGTCCATGTTTGTGGCTCCTTATCTTATTTGTGGTTATATGGGAGGTAAAAGAGTTTCTAGCAGGGGAGCAATTACTGCTTAAAAGTTGATTACTCAGCAACTTTTATACTGATTGTATCTATGTGAGTGATAATAATAATGCTTAATTCATGTATTAAGCAAATATGTTTCAAGCTTTTCAAATGTAAAAATTTCAAGTGTGTTATTCATTTAATATAGTTTGGTTTTCATCTTTTATCAGATGACTTTGGGCTCTTATGAACTGTAATAGTCAGGCATGCTCCATAATTTCACAGATGATAAATATTGTCTGATTGGTTGCACCTATGATTTTTTTATTGTACTAAAAGCAGTGATCATTCAGGCCTCTGGCAACAAGCTAATCCAGCCTGCAGGCAGTGATCTGTGAGCCATGCAGACCATGATTTGGGCCATGTCCAGGGGCCATTAAACTGTGCCTGTGATACATTATTGCAGGAATGTCCTTAGATAATGGAGGGGTGATTGATTTTAGCTGAACAACCATCTATCTTTGTGTGTGTCTGTTTCAACCGCTTTTCTAGATTATTTGATGGACTCTCTATTTTAAAGAAGGATAAAAAAAAATAAACATAAGGTATTTTCTCATTGAAAATGATTGGTTACAGTGTGTTTTGGGAATATTATGGGGAAAAAAACATTGTGAATGTCTGCGTATACAACATATCCTTACTACCCTTAGATGATGCCCATCTCTTTCATTGTAAAATTATATAGAAAAGTGAGGATTTGGTGTCCTCCTGTGGCCAGTTTTTTGAACTGCAATTCTTCAGCTGCATCCTCTAGTAAATCCCGCCCCCTGAGCTGCCTCGTATCCAATCAACACTCCGTCTTTAACTTCAAGATTTCCTAAGGCACTATTTGAAAGTTTGTCCTGAATATAGCTTGTCAGGTAACACATCTCGTTAATAGACTCAATAAATGAGATTGATTTCGTTTGACTCAGGTTATGAAAGTTCAATTTAAGGGTCAGAGAATCATTTTGAGAAGGCAAAACTTGTAGGAGGTTAGTTATAAGAAAAATAAATGCCTGAAATACAAAACTCAGGACTTAAAGATATCCGCATAGTTTGTCTCAGCCACACTCGTCAAGACTGGTAATTAGCCTTACAAGTATCAGTAACACGGGCTTAAGTCGTGAGAAATTAACTCGGTAAATACCTCCAGCATTAACATGTGTAACTGTACTTGGCTGAAATATGTTTTTAACATAGTAACTTGACGTTTGTTTGCAGCGAGGAGTGTTAACGATACTTCTGGCACTAACTGTTAGCTTCCCTGCGTCTCATCATTTCACGACAGACACAAACCTTCATGAGAGCAGCTCATCCGGGTACTTTGCCCAGACGATGCCGGCCCCGCCCCTTCCGGGGTGCAATCATTCCCTCTGAATGAATGGCGGTTAATGGACAAGTTGGGGTCATTACCTATTTAAAGTCTTAAAAAATGAAAACCGTACTTTAAAACTGCAAGTATGAGCCTAAATCTGATGACCAGCGATGTAAACATTTAAAATACGACATTTTATATTGTTTGTGTTTTGTTTGTTTGTGTTATGAAGACGTCAGTTTGTTAGTGTTCAAAGGAACCTGTTAATGGTTGGTTGTGTTGTGGTGTCCATGGTAACAAGGGGGTGGGTCTTCTCTCTTTTAAGTTTTGCGGTTTTCAAGGCAACCGGTCCCTGTGCTGTGAGGCTCTGAGGTCTGCCACTGAAATCTCTACAGACGTCTGAAAATCCTGCCTGCTGAACCGACTGAATACATGCATCTTTATATCATATAAGGTAAGCCTGAGATTCATTAATGTTGGCACAAAGTTGCTGCCTCGCCACGACATTGTTTTTGTTTTGATTTGTTAACATTGCAGATGTAGAAGCATCTCTTCTGCTCTGTGTTCCCACCAACCTGACTGACTGGTTCACAGTTGTTGTTACTCTAATGTTGTTGAGCAAGTCTTCCTTCAGTTTTCCTCTAGTTGAAAATGCTAAAGCTTCTCGTTGTTGTAAAGCACATGGGCTTGTTTTGCAGCACAGCCTCCATTCTTTCTTTATTTTTATGGAAACTAAAATGTTGCTGTATAACTTTCCCTCGCTGTTTGCCTGTGACTGTGATGAAACAGAGACTTTTTAGTGTTGGAAACGTGTTTCCTCACATGGCTGTCAGAGCTAGACAATGTGTTTTCACAATCACAGGGTTTGTGTAGGAAACTGTTTGTTCACTCCACACTGTACTATTAAATGTCTGCACAAATAGTAAGAAAACAATGTGTTGATATGTGTTTACCAGCCTATAATATCTGGAGAAAACTGGCTGTTTGGAGAAAAACATGTAACAGCATTTTGTGAACAAGAGGCTGTTGTAGAGTTCCCAGTTTATCAGGACAAGTACCAATTACATTGTTTAATCGGCCAATATATTAGAGCTATGTAAATCTAAATCAATAACACCATATTTTAGCATCTAGATATTCCTAATATGCTCAAATCTATTAACCCAAAAGTAAAATAGTTTTGCAAGAAATCATGCCATACAGGTGTGTGGATGTACTGATAGGGATGCACTTATTCTCTGCAGCCAACAAGTTCATTAGTAAAAGTATTGGTATGAAAATCAGCAGGAAGAAAAAAATGGTGCAGGAAAATCTTATTTCTGATCAAAGAACAGGTTAGACCAGAACTTAATTAAATAATTAAAGAATATTATAAAGCACCCTTTATACCTAACAGGATAGCTCATTTTTTTGATCAGAGGTCATTACATTCTTTAGTTTTAAGAAATGTCCTACAAAAAAAAGTCAAGAGCCAAAATATAATCTCCAAAGTGGTTTTGTCAACAAGTGGTCCAAAGCTCAAAGATATTGAATTTTCATCTATCTAAAAAAAGAAAAATCCTACATATAAGAAACTGGAATGTGAGAATGGCATTTAAATTACAAAAAATATGAATTGATTGCTGATGTTATTGATTCATTTTCTTTCTTTGAAGTGATTAAGCAATACACCCACAATTTTAACAATATTCTTTCAATAATACCACATCTTCAATCAGTCCCTCTTCTCCCACGTTCCCTGAAGACAACGTTTCCTGACTCCTCAGTGCTCCTGTTCCTCCTAAGCAGATTAGCTGTCGTATCTGAGTCACCAGGCCGTCCTGAACTGCTCACTGTAGCTTTGGTAGCCTCTCTGTCAGCTCCAGCTACACTTCTGTCCACTGTAATCGAAATTCAGACGGTGTAACCCTGTGAAAATTCATGTGGTGTCCCCTTTGGATTGGTTGACTGGTTCAGTGACAGCTTTGGGGATGAGTTAAGAGGTTGGCAGACATTTCCCTCCCTCTTTTATCTGTTTGTCACCTTTCCCTCACTCATTCTGTCATTGCTTTTTCTTTTCTGCTTTCTGTGTCTCTTCCTCCTTCATCCACAACCTAGCTGTCCATCCCGGATGCAGTGTTACTTCGGCTGACAGTCAGGTGATTACAGCCGTGCTGCTGTCTCTCCGTCTGTCTGAGGAGCTTAGCTAGCCTCCTGTCTTGAATGTATTCTGATCATCATTGTCTGTTTACAATCGGTGAAGCCCCCTGTAAGGGCTTTGGAGCAGCTTAATTCCTCCCATCTGGCTGCTCAGATAAGTCTTTAGTTCTCCCCGAAATAAACAGGGAGTACGAGCAGAGTAACAGGTGAGTTATTCCTTTGCTTTATACGTAGCGTAGCGAAGCTCAGAAGTCCACCAGGAAAGTTAGTCAATTAGAATTGGTTTGGTTCTGTTTATTGCTGCCTGCTCGTCTTCTGCTTTTACTCTTCATATAGTTAGTGTCATTGTGAATACCCATCCCTGACTGTGTATGAGACAGACGCAAAGTATCAGCCAACTTGAAATGTTTTTACAGAAGGGGGACTCAGAAGTCCTGTGTTCAAAACTGTAGTGAAGTCAAAGTCAGGTCAAACATCCCGTCTTTTTATAACGACGGTATACCGTATGTATTTTTCAAAGTAGAAATGTGGACACGTCATAGTTATAAAAATACAGGCTTTATAAAGTAACGTGTTGACTTAATATTGTGATAAATTAAATTAAACCATCATTCATTTGATAATAAACACTTGTGATTTTCCTATTTAATTCAAAATATCTTTAGCAAAAGTTTCACCAAGACTTAGTTTGTATATCAGAATTTTAAAAAGCTGGGTGACCTGATAGGATAGATTTTCAACATGTAAATTGAATTCAAATTTTAAAAAAATCAGTAAAAATTGCATGACATAAAAAATACAATATTCCAAAATTAAAACTGCCCAAATATGTCTGTCTGTCTGTGTACCTTTGTCTGTGCATGTCTGTTTTATAATTTTTCTCGGTCGGGAAGGTAAACTCAATAAATTCCCGATCAATACATTCAGCACTCAGCAGTGTGTAACTTTAGCTGATAGATAAATGTAGAAATAATCTAAGGAATCAATTTTCCCCCTTACACATTAGTGTGTTATTTCTCTGCATCCATATACTGAAGTAAGAGCAAGCATCTTAAAAATCCCTGCTTTGGATTTACTTTTGACCCCTGAATACAATTTAAAATAAGAAATGCCAGACATGTTATCGTCTTCTGGCTTAGTTTTCTGCTTGTCTTGATTCCCTTGAAAGCCTGGGGTGTAAAAGGAGGCTGCAGGAAACAAAGAATTTCATAATCATAAAGTGCACTCTAACTCTGTCTAAAGAAAGTTACATTTTAAACCTCGCTTGTTGAAGTTGTTTATCCCACAGGCTGTGCTCTCGTTCCTTGTGGCCTGCTTTAAATGCATGGCAGGTTTGCTGTGTTGGCCAGCATGCAGACTCTCTGCTGATTTGTGTATGAAAGGCTCGTAGAGAGAACACGACGTGGGTCTGTCAGTGCGACACACTAAGCCTTATGTTTGTTTCTCATACAATCGAAACAAGTGTCTCTGGATACACAAGTGTGCCTGGCTTTTGGAGGAAAATAGACTCTCCTGATGTGTGTGTGTGTGTGTGTGTGTGTGTGTGTGTGTGTGTGTGTGTGTGTGTGTGTGTGTGTGTGTGTGTGTGTGTGTGTGTGTGTGTGTGTGTGTGTGTGTGTGTGTGTGTGTGTGTGTGTGTGTGTGTGTGTGTGTGTGTGTGTGTGTGTGTGTGTGTGTGTGTGTGTGTGTGTGTGTGTGTGTGTGTGTGTGTGTGTGTGTGTGTGTGTGTGTGTGTGTGTGTGTGTGTGTGTGTGTGTGTGTGTGTGTGTGTGTGTGTGTTAGGTTCTTGTGTTGGATAAAAGACACTGTAATCTTCTTGCATTAATCAGGTTGTTGACAAAAAGGCTCATGGAGACCACTTTTCTTAATGAGAATCTGAGTGCTACTGTACAGACTACAGAATCAATGGTTGCTTTTTTATGGTGATTTCCTTCCATTAAGTGTCTTTTTGATCCAAGTTAAAGTGTTTTTATTTTGATGATGTAGTTTGTTCAGCTGCTTGTGATCTAATCTATAGTTTACAATATTCAGCACTGTGTGAAGCACATGTAGAGCCTCACAGCTGACCAGACAGCTGCACCACAAGGGCTTGACTCTCTTATAATGTTAGATATTACTGAATTTAGTCATTTGTGAAATAGTTCAAGTACATTGTCATAGTTGTATTGGTGCAAAATAAAGTCATTGCCCATGTAGAATAGTGTTTGTCAAGCTAAAAAAATCGCTTTATCAGCTGCCACTCTAATCTCAGAATCCCCTGTCTGTCGGGGATCTAAACTCATTCAGATGTGATCCCTGCAGAAAGTGGTTTACTTCTCATGAATATAGTGAGAAAAAACTGAAATAAGATACTTACATTTTGCAACATAAGACATAAGGTGAAGTTATAATTTAAAGTTTTGATGACATTGGAGAATTTGGTGCTGTGTCTTTTGAATGTAAACGTCCATTAAGAGAATGTATTCTTAATAGCATTGACACAGACTGTATGAAGGTTATGTAGCTTTGCAACTATACATCCATAGATCAAATTAGTGATCTTCTGTATTGCATTGTAAAAGACAGTTTTTTATGGCGAGGCTCTGGCAGTATAGGTCTAATTGTATTTTGAGACTTGACCGACATGTTTTATTATTTTTATTGCACATGCTGGTAAGCTAAGCTCAGCTCCTGTTGTGTAGTTGCCATAGCGAGCGCTGCAGCTCTCAGCAAACACTTGGGGGAATATTGAGATTTTGTGAACTAGCAGTCTGATCCCAGCTCAGTTACATGTATATCATGTAATGAAGAACTGTAAATGCAGAGTTGTGCAATCTGAGGGCAAAACTTCTGAGAAGAGGAAAATGAATGAATGTTGATCTGTTGTTGACTAACATGGAATTCATGTCATCTTGGAAGTCAGTACTTACCCCTACTTTTTACTAGTCTATATTTTATTGAAGATGTCAGGCTAAATTGAATATTAACACTGTCACCATGCCCCAAGTGCCTCAACCCCCCCCCCCCCATAAAAGACACTACATGATTGTAAATGTAAAGTATTTCATAGATTTTTAAATTTTTAGTTCACATTTTTTAATGAAGATATTGTTGGTCCTTTTTGCCTTAATTAGATGGGGAAGATGCCAGGAAACGTTGGGAGGAGAGAGTGATCGATTACGTGCAGCAAAGGACTGAGGTTGGATTTGAACCCACGGCCGCTGTGACGAGGGCTATTGCCTTTGTACAGTGGGCGCAACATAACCGCTAGGCTTTACTGCGCCACAAGTTCACATTTTTAAGAGGAATTATAACTAACCTGAAATAATTCTTCATTCTAAAGCTGTACCAAGTGAAAAAGTCAAAGATATTTGATTACTAATCATGTGCCTTGAAATGTAATGTAATGACTAAAGGATTGATCAACTGATAATTTACTACATTTGAACAAAACTCTAAACAAAATAAGTTTTTAGCTCATCAGTGGATGTGACAGAGACAGCTAGACACAACGTCACGTAACTGCAGAGAAGAAGAAAAGAGCTTTTAATGAGTCATTAACCTCATACTTCCAGCTGATAGCTTGTTTGTGCTTTCAGTTAACTATAATAATTCATTAAGGCCTTTCTTCACACATCAAACTATTGCCAATAAATGGGATGGATGGCACATGAATGCCTCTAAATGAAAATCTGTGTGGAGTGTTTAATCAGCCTCGCTTCAAGGTAAGTCAATAAAGTGCAACATGACTGAGTTATTTAGTAGTTGTATGGCTTTGAATCACTTTGACTTTTGATTCACATAATTGTTTTTCTCATGATGCATTGAATTCTTCTTATTGGCCTTTAGGACTTCACACAGCAGCAATCCCTCCTGTTGAAGAATAATAACCAAACTCTTTATAACGAGTAAGGGTCGTTTTAAAGGAACTGATGCCTGCAGTGTAAAGTGTTTGTTCACAGAGAACTGATGTGTGTGAGCAGCAGTCTCGTGCTGGTCTGCAGTCATGGCAGACTTTTCACCGGATGTTGTGCCATTAAGATTTAGATTATTACTTTTATGAATCAAATACGATACAGACCAAAAGAACTAGGAAATATTCACAAATAAAAAGCTGGAATCAGCGCTTTTGTGTTTCTGCTTAAAATGTCATAAATCTGGGTTGCTGGGTTGGCTAGTTGTAATGTTGCACACCCCATGTACAGAGGATGTCGTCCTTATCACAGCGGCTGTGGGTTTGAATCTGACCTCCAACCTTTGCTGCATGTCATCCCCCACTCTCTCCTCCGAACATTTCCTGTCACTCTTCTTCTGCCCCTTCTAAAATTGGCAAAAAAAGGCCAAAACATATATTTAAAAAAAGGCCATAAATCTTTTGAAATGTATTATTTCCACTGGTTCGACCATTGAAAGATCATCTCGGGGCACACTCTATCTCCTTCTGAAAAAAAGATTTTCCTATGAAAGTTTGCCATGTTAAATTGTTCTTCCAAATGCAAATTATTGAGCATTTTCTTTTTGTTACTTTCTTTTTGAGTTCATTTCCTCTTCACAGTTCTTGTAAGTAGCTGATATTACTTTGTGTTTCATCTACAGCGTCCAAAGGCATCCTGTTCATCAAGACTGAAGTCCTCCTTAGCTGTGCCTCTGGACTGTGACCAGCTTACTGTCATGACCTGCAATCTGTAAAAGTCTTTCGTCATGGTTTTTAAAGTGGACCTCACTGCAGAGCCCGACCTACAAGAAACCATGCAGAAGGTTCTTGTGCCTGGCTGAGACCGTAGCTGAGGTCAGAGCTAAGACCTGGAGGAGGCAACATTTGGCCAAAATGGAGACAAGAAAGAACACCACAGCAGGGGTACTCTTCTGGACCCCCGCCCCTGTCCGCACCTCATCCCCTAGCTCCGTGATATCTGAGGATGAGTGGGAGGATGAGGAGAAAGAACAGGCACAGAAAGATGATGACTTTTTCAGCCAGATGGATGAGAATGGCATTATTGGACTGTCAGAAGCACTGGAGGATGTGGAGTTGGTGGAAACTTGTGGTGACGTAGACGCAGAATGTTCTGCTAACTCTGGACCCCTGACACCAGAGGAGGAAGACTTCAGTGAGTACGAGAGGGAGCTGAGAAGCAACCTGAGAGCTCTGTCCCAGATCGATCCACCAGCAGAGGATGTGATGCTGTCACTGTGTGAGTCTTAGACCCTGTATTTGACTTATTTAACTTCTTGGGCTTAAACCTTAACTGAAGTATTTACTATCACGTTATAACCTGTTTGACATTGTTGACCTCATCAGATGTAAATGATATCTCTTTTGTACAGGTCCAGTCAATCACCAGTTCTTACAGTATGTTGTAAGAACTTTAAGTCTAACGTGAATTAAAACATATAATTTATTCCAACAACAACTCAAACTGTACATAATGTTGACATGACACAAGTGGGGTAACACTGTCAAAAACACTTCCACCTTCATGATTGTTGTGTTAGATTACACCACTTAAGCGAGTTTCAAGGCTCTATTTTGCACAAAAGAAATAAACGGACACAGAAGGCTCTCAAATACAGTCGGCAAAAAGTACAGGGAGAAATCTCAAACTGTCAAGCATGCATATGATAGCTGTATTTCATGTACTGTACACAGTATACACTGTATACAAAGTATATTTTCCCCAACTGAAGCCCTCCTGCAACATGCTTGTGTAGATATTTAAAATACTGTGCTTGGAATATTTTGTTGTCTCTTATGTTTTATTCCACTTAAAAGTCTAATTACCTGTAACATCTAATCCTCTCCCTCATTTTGAAAGTGCAATGCTTGTTGCAAAATGTTTCCTACTTCATTTCAAAGTTCACAGTATAATATTCATATAGTGCTTGGACGTTCATATCAGTATATCCCTCTGCTCCTAAATATCCTCCTCCTAAAAGCTATGCAGTAGTTATTCCTGCACTGTGTTAAAACGTTTCTATCTGTCTGTGTCATTGGCAGGGGATGACTTCATGGGTAACTTTAAATCATGTTCAGTAAATGAGAAGATAACGCAGAGGAAAGACTTTCTTCCTGAGAACGACAAATATTTGGATATGACGGAGGAGGAGCAAGACTGTGAGACAGCAGGGAAGAAAAGTGACATTAAGAGAACGAAATCTAGAGCTGAGAATAGCTTCACTGAGAGCCATACCTCTAAAAGAGAGATTGTGAAGACCAGCTCTGCACAATCTAGTAGTGATCACCTACTAGCCATGAAAACCTTTGGTGTCTCAAATCACCACTGCCATCCTGCCTCATCTGTCAACCCACAAATTTTTCCCCACCTTCTCCATTTCACTGCTGAGGAAATCACTGCCGCCCCAGGTATCGAAGCTGAAACTTTGCCCGAGATGAGCTCCATAGAAAGTATTCAAGAATCACCCAGAAGCCACACAAGCCTCAAATCAAGTCCTCGTCCTGAGGTAACGCTCAGGGCTTCTCCTCAGCCAGTAGCCATGTTTTCTGAAGATATCGTATCAAATTGTCAAAGCAAGGAAACAAACAGGTCTTTAAATGGAATGGTAAAGACAGGTAAACATCATAAACAACCTACACCTTCTCCAAGAAAGACAAAGAAGCACCCTGCTTCACATTCGAGGAGTCATTGCCTCAGCACAGGCAGGGCAGACTCCTCAAGGCAGACCACAAGTTGTGACAGAGAACTGAGGGCACCCAGATCAAGGAGCGATGCAGCTAAAGTGGATGAATCCAAGTAAGTGAATTATTTTTTTTTTTTTTATCATCATGTATTTAAGCTTTCTCATTAATCTTGCTACACGATTTCAATTTGTCATTCATGTAATCCAGGAGAGAGCCTCTGAGTTACCGTACACCTGACTTCTCCAAGGTGGAGCCCAGGGTCCACTTCCCCAAAGGTGGTTACACGCCCCCCAAGAGCGGACGCTCTGTCAAGAGAGAGTCCCTTTCACCTGAGCCTCCTGTAGTGTTTAAATCCCCTGCTGAAATCGTGAAAGAAGTCTTGCTGAACACCCCCGATGGATCTCCTGAGCCATCAGGCTCTTGCAGAGCACAAAGCTGTGCCCCCCTCTCCATTGTGCCTCAGGAGTTCAGAAGCCAGCAGCAGGCCATTGTGCTGTCCGAACAACTGCAGGTACTGGTACTCACTAGACATCAATCAATCAATCAATTTTTATTTGTATAGCGTCAACTCATAACAAGTGTTATCTCGAGACACTTTACAAAAGAGCAGGTAAAAAGACCTTACTTATTGCTATATTATATCTATTCTACACTACACTATGCTGGCTACATTTAAAAACCCAGTGCTAAAAAGTTACCTAAAAAACAAAGCATTTTTAAAATGGTCTAAAGATAAAAATGTTAATATTTAAAACACCAGCCTCATGATTTAGATAAGAGAAGGACACATTGATATCAGAACGTCACCTTTTTCAGACAATCAAGGCTCGACATGAGATCTAATGCTGGTCACTTCACTCTGATGCATTCAGTGGTGGCATGCAGCTTTAAAGAGGTTGCATAAAATACATTTTTTGCATTTTACATTCAACAAAGGTTAAAATAGTTTTCACATTTTAAGCTTTATATTCAGTGTACTCACCTGTCTCTGGGGAAAAAGATATGCCTATACACTTGCTCATATGCCACAAAAAGTTTTAATTCATCAAACGCTGTGATTCATGAATTAACACTTTTTTGTCGAATTTGAGCAAGTGTGCAGGCATATCGTCTTCCTTAGCCTGCTGTTTTTGCACTACCCTGCACCTACGTGATGTGCGTATAACTACCACCTCCACATCTGTCTCTGGACCATCTCAAAAAGAGCAGACAATAATATACTTTTACAGAAAAATATAATCGTCTGAGTAATTATGTGGAAATAAATGTCCATAAATCAGTATTAGCATCTACAATCAGCCAAAATGAAATGGAAAATATCAACATTATTGATTTCTGCATTTCGCCTCTTCCAAAGTCGTGGATTCCTTTAAAATAAATACTCGTGTTTCTGTCTACAGTGTGTCCAAAAATGTCCCCAGAGATATATTTTTTATACTTTTAGATTTTAATGCCATATTTTGAAACAAGGACACCAACCACAAAGAGTTACTAAAGTTACCAGTTTCTAGTACATAGCTTTTGTGAGGGTTTTTTTTCAAAACATTATAAATATGACCTCCCCATGTGTTTTGGCCCGTATCATTCAACTTTTATGCCATGTTCTTAACCAGTCAACAACCTTGTCTTTTGTTCTCATCTGCACTCTATTTTCTTCTTCCTCCCTCTAACTTTCTTATTTCCTCTCGCTGCAGGAAGACTACAACATTCTGCTGACTAAGCACGCCGAGGCAAAGAACACCATTGATCGTCTGCGTCTGGGAGCCAAGGTAGTTAATCCAGGGATCCGGCTACAATTTATCACTTTTTGATGGGGTGCATTGTTGCAAGATTTAAAAAAAACACCACATATGCCATACAGATTTATGTGCTCTCAATTTGAGGTCACTGTAACTCTTCACAGGTATGGGGAAGCTTGGTGAGAGAAAACACACATAGCTAGTGTGTTATGTCCTAAAACAGAAAGACTGAGCAGCTACAGTGTTGAGAAGTGGAGGGCTTTCTGTAGTCTTTAGAATAAAGGTACTCAGGTGTATGTGTTCACCCTGCACAGTACACACACCAAAGTTAATCAGGACTGTAAAACAAACCCAGGAAGGAGCAGAGAGTCATGTATAGCTGTGAAAACTCTCCATGTGGTCAGTGATATTTCAGGATTCAAAACATTAACGTTCATGAGGAGCTCAGAAGAAGAAATATTATCAAACTTCAGATTCCATAGTTCATTTCTCTTATTTGTTGTGTGATAATATGGAAGGTATTATCCAACAATATGATAGTTATAGTTGTGTATCTTATGTTTAGTTATCACAATGCCCTCATCAAGTAGAGGAGTAATGGGCATTGATACATTATGTTCTTTAAAAGGGATGCTCAGAAGCAACATATCAATAATCAATTGATAGTTGTATTGTTTTTGAATAAAAATTGAGGCTATGCAGAAGAAGTCAAAAAAGACAGACTGAGCAACAATAAAGTATTTATGATGATGTAAGTGCAGAGAAAACAGCACATTTGAAAAGTAAACTTTTAAAATATTCTAGAGCAACAGTGACTCGTTCCTTCATTGAAATATTTAGTAATGAATGATTAGCTTCTTGAACAGTATTCCTACAGGACAGACCGACAAACATCAAACATGGCAGGTCCAGACAGTGTGAGCACATCACAGACAGAGCAGTGAGTAAGACAGCACTGATTAGAAATCTCAGAAAGGAGAGAAAACAAATCAATGAAGGAGGAGAGCAGAAGGACTTTTGAAGTGTACTGATTTTGTCGATTTTGTCGATTTTGTCGGAGGCGAGCTTCAGTCCCAATCACACACAATCAGCACCAATTAAAATCAGCTTACTGAGCCCCCCGCCTCCCCTCCATCTCCCTCAGCACAGCACTGAACCTCCATCTGTCTCCCCTCCCTCTTTAGAAGAGAGTCACAGACATGTTGGGAGGAGGGGCTTTACACTCTGATACAGTGTTCACTTTCATTACAGGAGGTAATGTTGTTTGATGCAGGAAATAGTAGGTGAAGAAAAACAAGAGCAGCGTACAGTTCGGGGCACACTGGGTTCAATTTCTGCTCATGAGCTTTTATGTGTGTTCCATCCTTTGTGTGTGAGTGTGTGTGTATCTGTGTTTGTGCTTGTGTGTGTGTGAGTGTGTGTGAGTGTGTGTGTTTAAAAGGCACTGTTGAGGTCATTTTAAGGTCATTGTGATTTACTGCTTAGACAACCCGTGTGTGAGGGGCGTTCTTTCGTCAGCCTTTTCATTAATTTGACATGTATGTTAACAGGGAGGGAGGGGGGCACCCAGTGTACCTGATGTCATGGCTTCACTGAGACTGAGGAGGTCTGAAAGAGAGATTATTGGAATCATACTGCTTTACAACATTAGGGGGAGATGTTGGCTCCCTGTATGGTGTGATAATAAAATCTTCAGTGAGGAAAAAAAGTGATAAAATATGAAAATACAAACTTATAAAACATAGAAATGATTTCTATAGAATAAAACTCATGTACAGTAACAGGCTTTTATTTATTTCACTCTGTGAAATGATCCTTCCTTTATCACAATGAGACAAGCTACAACTTGTGCTCAGCAAGATGGGAAATAATTTTTGATAAACAAATTTATTAAATTAATAATTGAATCTTCCTTTGTAAGACCGGCTTCTCTGCCTGTACACTCACTAGTATTATTCCTCTCTCTTGGACAGATGTCTTTATATATTTTGTCTTCATTTTGATCCACAAACTATTTCAACACTAATAAAGGCCTCTAACTGAGACCTGATGCTATTTGTCAAAACATGCAGCAACATTAGGCTAGTTAAAGAGACCTTAGGGCCTTACATTGGGATGTGCTTTTATTTGAATTTTTTACAATATTTTCAACAATAGTAGAAAATGTGCTCTACTATGACCTTGACAAAAGTCTTGACTGAAATGTGACAGTGAAGTCACTGATGTTCATATTCTGTGCATAGCACATAGTGAAATATCAGCAGACTTGTAAATGTAGAAGCTGTGGTTTTAGATATGGATCACTGTTTTATTCATGTATGCTCTCATTTTCCATTCCTCCACCAGGTGAACCTGTACTCAGACCCTCCAAAGCCCGGCCACTTGGTTCAGTCAGGACTAAACCGGGAGCCCTCAAAGGTCATGACGCTGGATTTTCCTCAGGTTCAAAGGGCAGAGATGAACTCAGCCTCGCTTCATCCAAACGGACCGAGCCCTCAGCGAAGTAAATTCATCCAATTTTCCACTTTGCTTTCTGATTTAACATTTCATTTATGATTTAAATCAATGAGTTGCTCCTCAGCCATCTAAGTTAGGTTGCTCTCTTGATTTATTGCTCTCAAAAAACAAACCTCCAAACTTTTGGCTGCTTTGGATCAGTATGATCTGAATCATCTACAGTAATTCTTCTTTCCTCTGCACTGCAGGAAGTCCTTCAGCCTGTCCTTCCACAAGCAGCCCGGGCCCTCAGTTGGGACAGCAGCTGGCCAATATTCTCTACAGTCAGGCAGAAAAATTCATCCAGCAAGTAAATGACTAATTGAAACTCTCTAAAAAAGAACAACAATCCTACACACTGTGTCATCAGATGACAGATGTTAATGATTTTGATGTTTTTCCAGCTGCAAACTTTTGAAGATCTCCTCAAGACCAAACAACTCAAATCTGTTAAACAGATGGAGGTGAGAATAACAACTCCATGTGTACGTCTGCTAAAAGAAAAAAGTCGACTTGTTTGCTCATATAGAGAATGACGTGATTATCCTCTCGTTCAGGGTGTGTCGCAGCTCGCTGAGGGGCTCGACTCTTTAGAGAGGGGCTACCTGATGGCGAGAGATGAGCACAAAGTCCTGCTGCAGCAGGGGGCAGAAATCGGCCACTTTGACTCTGAACGGTAATACTTATTAACAAAAAAATACACCTTAGATTACATTTAATATTTGATACTAATGTGCACTTGTTTTTCTTCTTCATGTGTATTCTTGCACATGTGTATCAGGGAGCTGGAGGGGCTGATCTTTCAGTGTGGGCTCAGTATGGAAGAGGTAAAGGAGCAGGTGGAGCAGATCACTTGTGAGGCTCCTCCCACTCCACAACCTGACCTCGTCCCTTCTGTCCCCCTAACTCAGCCAAAGGTACAACTATCCATCAAACATCCACATCTGTAGTATTGCACTCTGGGAGGTGATAATGTTTGTTGTAATCCATATAGCGCCCTCTGCTGGTCAAAGAGAACTGCTCGTGTAATTCAATGAAACTCAAATGTAATGCTATTTGACTGATGAATAAATCTAGTTATATCTGCGCATACTGAAGATGAAATTGGATGCTGAAAGTCACTTGATACGCAAATATCAGCCCTTATTATCAGCTGGTTGTTTAATCGTTCAGACTCTACTGTAAACTGTCGGCATTGTCCCTGTAATAACCCACAGAGACAGTCATGTTCTGGAAATATAAAAGTTGTATTCAACCACTGACAATAACCTGTCAAATAAAATTAATCACAATAGAAATCATGTGAGATGTAATGTAAATAAAATAATTAACATTCTAGTAATCAAGTCATCGTTTAGTTATACCTTAAACTAACATGCCAGATTCTCATTGGTCCCAGGTTTTTAAAATGTAAATACTTTTATCTTTTCTCTGTTTTATCAACTATGTTGAAACAGGTTTAAGGATGTGGCTTGCGAGAAACAAGTCATATGAAGCTCTCTATGAAAAACACCCCCTCTATGAAATAACAGCTCTATAAGATATAATGATGTAATTCCTCACCTTCCAGAGCCAACATGTACCTTCACTGGTTGATCAAAGAGAGGTAGTGGTGCTTGAGGAGAGCTCAGCTAGTGAAGAAAGCAAAGAAGAAACTCTGACATCTATCTACCTCAAACCTCTGGACAGCAAACACAGATGTGTTGAACAAGACTTTGTCAAACCAGTGGATCAGTGAGTGCTTATGTTTGTATTTTAGATTGTTTCTCTGACTGTCGATGCCTTTCCTGTGGAAGAATTCATTTGTGTCAACAGATATGTACTCTTTGCAGATTGAGCTTCTAACAGTGAACAAAAATGAACTGTCTACTTTTTTATCATTTGATCCTGAATAATTCTTCTGATTAGCTACCAAAGCTTCAAGGAGTTTCCAAAACGTATCGACCATGGCCAGAAAGACGGAGCTTCTCTTTCTGCTACTGGAAGAACCAATATGCAGCCTGTGGATCAGGAAAAGGGGACACAGAATCACGGGGCAGGAAATGTGGAAGGTCACAAGAGTCTGCCACGGAGGTAAGTGTCCACTGAAGCAGACTAGACAGTAATATTTGCTGTTGAATATACCTGTAGTTATTTTACTAGATTGTAAAGTACACTTTTTTAATGTATTTAAATGAAAGAACTATGCACACATACCTGTCTTTAAAAACACACGCAGATGTTGACCTGGAAGCTAATTTTGAAAGCACTAGCTGGACTAAATTATCTTCATGTCTGTTGATAGGCAATCAACTCATCGAGACTCGCCCCCTATTTGCAGCAGAAAACAGCTGACCAGTAGGCCCAGTCCTCCTTCAGGCAGGGTCTCCAGTCAGTCCATTAGTCCTCCTTCTCCTTCTTCCAGTAGCAGAAGAAGTGTCGAGATGGGAAAGTCCCACAGCAGCAGTCTGAGCAGTCTGGGAGAAATGACTGCGTTGGAAAGGAGGACCACGAAACTCCCAACGGGGATCAGCAGAGTTCTTTCTCAGGTCAGTTAACTATGTGATGCTGCTTTTATCATTTTCAATGGAGGAATAGTTTAGTGAGTGATTGCCTTATATTTGGTTATTTGTACAGCCTTTTGTTTCTCTAAATCTAGACCTTAATAACTAATTATTTTGATTTGATTTGATTTGATTTTTTCTGCAAGAATCAGTTATAGGATTCAAGGATGTAACATTTTCTTTTGTTTTACTGCACAGTCAAAATATCAGTACAAATAATTAAGTTTGTTCTTTGAGAACTACTTAATGTATTTGACACATTAATCAAGACTGTAGCCATTGTGTGCCATCCCTGCATGAACTCTAATAACTCTGTTATTTGTCAGATTAATGTTTAATGAACTTGGGTTCAGACTGTTGGTGTAAACAATCAAGTTTTATTGTGCTGCGTTGACCAGGATAGGATTGTCTCTCCGGAGATGGACAGTGGGTTTGTTGGATCTGAGAGCAGCCGCCTGACCCCTGCAGCAGCTCCCAGTCCTCTCCACCAGAGGGCAGCAGAGAGGTGAGGAAGTCTAAAACTGCTTCAGTGCCTCTTCACAATTTTACTGCACCATAAATTTACCCTCATGTGCAATCTCCCCCCCTTCACTTTATTACTGATCCTGTCTCATGTGATTTCTGTCCTCCCCGTGCAGCAGTGTTTTAGTGCATCGAGAGGGGAACCAAGGAAAACCTCAGACAGGCCCAGCCTCAGCACCATCTCCTGCCTGCTCCCAGTTACACAGTCAAACAGCTGTGGAGCACAGAAGAGGCTCCCAGTTCAGCAATGACCAACCAAAAAGAAGCAGACAGGGGCGGAGAAGACGCATGTTCTCCTGCTCTCCACAGCGCCGCAGAGCTGACAGTGAGACCAGTGAGTTTGGGCTGCAGAGTGACAGCAGTGAGTCTCCAAGTTGTTTGATCATGTACTTTTTTAAAAATCTCTATGTCAATGCTCAGGCCTTACCGTGTTTATATATAGCTTATATTCATTTGTGCTTTCTTTCTCTGTTTTCTGCAGCTGCGTCTGAAGACAAACACTATGACCGGTACACAGAATATATCAACTCCCTCCACAGCTCCAGCTCCTCCCCCGCTGCACGCTATCACCATAGAGATTCTCTCAGAGCACCGAGCTCCAGTCAGGTGGAGAATCGCAAGTGAGTGTGTGTAGCAGCAGCTGTGATTGCTGTGCAAATAATGTCAGCTTTACGTTTCCCTGCAGAGACTGCTGGACATATTTCTTAGTTTTAACCTATAAGATGACTTTACAGCATCGAACACGCATTAATGTTCCTATCATCATGTTCTTCTGTGTATTTTATTACAGAACTGGCTGCTAATGAATGTCATTTCATATTAGGAGGTATTGTTTTCTGCTTGGTGTGGTGTTGCATGATTTTTTTTTCTCAAAGAGTTTGTGTTACGTTTTGCATTGGCACCTTCAAGGACACTTTCAGATTCACTTTGAAACTTGAATATTTTCACAGTGCAGCACTTCAGTGTTCACTTGTACTGGACTTGACTTTGTTTGGCTTTGGAAATGTGTGTTGGTGAAAAACTGAAACATTCTGTGATACTAAATGTAAATCTAACTTTTAATGCAAGTCATTTAATTAGATTTCTTCATGCTTGCTCTTGTATGTTTTACATGTAAGTGCTGCCATCCAGGCTCTTCAGGAAGAGGTGAGCAGACTAAAGGAGAAACTAGACAGCTGTTCAAAAAATCAAAGGCCTCAGAGTTCTCTAAGAGCAGCTCCATTAACACAGGAGAACTACACACACACCTCTACACGTCCCTCCAGGTCGGTTTTTGTCTTCCAATTAGTTGTCTGCTTTTTGTCTTTGTTCGCAGTGTATTTATATTTGACCTCCCATTGCTAAGGTCTGGTGAGCGTTGGAGTGAAGCAAGCAGGGGCAGAAGAGACAGACATGCAGCTGATGAGGTCGAGGAGTCAACAATAAGACGAACAACAAGGAAGAGAGTGACCTCTGCACACAGACAGAAAACACAACCTGATGACTGTAGGTCGATGTAACACATTTAATCCAGCATGAGAATTTAACATTCTGTCATGCCAAAGAGAATGAGACACTAAACTCAATGTAGTTGTACAAAAATAATTAATTACACATAGAAAACATTCATGCACTTTTACACAAAAACATGCAAGCATATTCATCCTAAGAAAGCACAAACAGTTAGCAATATAGCATCTCTTAGTGCATCTGTTTTTTCATTGACAGGTGCAGAGCTGTCCACACCTGAACCTCCACCTCTGGTGTCCAGATCAACTCAAACATCTGCTGCAGCACGAGACAGCCACTGTTTACATACGAATAAAGTCCACAGCACAACACAGACCAGTAAGAACATGCAGCTCCACACTGCAGACACACACAGATATGTAACTATGTATTATTCATGGCAACACAGTCTTTAAACAAAAAGTGTTAAGACTATCAGACTTTATTTAAGACTCAAATCTGTCAGAAAAGATCGTGTTACTGCCACTGATGAGTGTGTCTGCATTTGTTGCAGGGCAGCACCCTGGGGTGTCGGAAACAGCAGATGAACCTGACAGCAGAAGTCATAAAGCTCCTCTTTGTCCGCAGTGTTTGTCACATCGCCGGGGGCAACCTGCACGTAAGGGGAGGGGGGGAGTCCTTCATCCTTTGTTTTGTCCTGCTTTTGTTTGTTCTTACTTATCTTTCTTTTCAACCAAGAGACAAGTCTTTAATGTTGTACATCCACCTTCGCAGTTTTGTTTGTTTTTTAATTGTTCTGCTGCTTTTGTATTTTTCAGACAAACCAGCTGTTAGCAACAGAGAGGCGCCCCCCTCCTCTCACTGTCACCACTGTCATCTCTGTGGAGGCCCTGATGTGAACAGAAGCGCTGACCCAGGTTAGACTCAGGCCTTTTCTATAAGAATTCTATTTTAATTCATAACTTACTCAGACTTTGTTTTTAAGCATCAGCAGCAATAAGTTCTGCACAGTGACAGTGCTCCGAATAGAAATCAGTCTGCAGTAAATGAAATACATTTAATTATTTAATGTGTTGATGGAGCTCCTGACCTGCTCTGTGGTTCACAGACTGTCACAGAGTCTCAGACTCCAGCAAACACACAACCTGCCATCCAGCCCAGTCCCACCCTGCAGGTCTGAGCAGCAAGTACTTTACAGCTGCAGCTTCACCGCTGCACTGCATGCCAGTGTGTCCTCCACCACTCCTGTAAGTAACATGCTCTTGCACCTGCAAGTGATGATGTGCAAAAAAAGTTTATTTACACACTTTCATACTATAACTTACATTAAAACAGTATGTAATACACAAAGTTTGCCAATAGATGCATGTTATTGATTATATATTAGCCTAACTGTAATAGGCTTTATAAGTCATAATATTATTTTTGGCTAGGCGCAGTTCTGTTGACATATTTTAAAATACATCAGCTTGCATATCGTCCAATATGAACCGAGAAGTCACTTGTTTCTTGCCCACAGTGCAGAGTAAGACAGTTTAGTAAAAAAAGATGGAGCCGACTGATGGTTTTTGCTTTAGTGCTCTGACTTCAGATATCTTCTTGGTGTACATTATTCTTACCTCATAAACTTTGAGCCCTGAAATTATTTTCAAACAAGTTACTTATCATTAACTATCATACGGTATCAGCAGTAATATTGTTTTGTTTAAACTTTACACTAGCTGAAAATGTTGTGTTTAGCAGACATGAAGCTTTACATTTAGTTATTTTTTTTTCGTCATTTACCTTCCCCTTGTTTCAGGGTTTTCTCTCTGCCCCTCTACGTGTCTCCTAGCAACAGCATTGGCACATCCTCAGGGGTCAGAGGACGGGGGGAGGTGAGGACGAGGACAAGACGCTCCCTGTCTGCTGACCGTCAGCTCTGTGCAGATGGTTCTCTGAACAGAGCCATCAGAGCAGCCCGGCACATGAAGCACACCTCCGGACACATGGCTCGCTCGCTGGCTTCAGGACTGCACTACCACCAGCTGCTCAGTGCTTCCTGCAGCTACTGAAGTCGGATCGCTGCAGACTGAGACATAAACTCAACACCAGTTAACCTCAGCCAATCAATCAACCTGGAGATGTCAGGAGGGAGGTTTGGACCAAATGAATAATAAAACTTTTCTGCTATTTAGATTTTCTTTTTTTTTCTGCTTCAATTGTTTAAAAAATGTATTTTATAAATTCTACACATCAAGACTCAGGTAGCTCTACGAATTGCAACTGATGTAGCTCAGTTTGATAAAGATTCTGTGAATCACACTCTGATATTTTGAGCTATTTATTGACCACATGTCCGTTTATTGATAATACAATAGTGTTTTAACGTTTTGTTATGCAAGAATGTGAATTAATTATTTTAGAGGGCCTGTAAACTGTTTCAATGTAACTATAGTAGCGTGCTGCACTGTGACTGAAATGCACTGTTCTTACAGGATGCCACCACGGAGCTATTTTACAAAAAGGTCAACAAGCGGATATCGTGCTTTCCAATGACCATAATAATAATGTGGCCAATGACATGGGATACTGGATATCTTCAAAATGAGTCTGTTCGTATGTTGATAATTTATTCTATGTTTGTAGAATTTTTTAATTGTAATGTTTTTGATAAGCTTTGTAAAGTATCATTTTTAGTCACATGCCTTTAAGTGCCAGAATATGAGCCGTAGAATGAGATCTATCGTAGGTGACGAGCTTCATGTGAAGTTTTAACATAAGACTATTTTTGTAGAATTATAAATTAGGCTCTTTTAAAAACTAACATATGACTGTGGGTGTTCTTAGTGAATTATTATCTTAATTCTTTTTACTTTTGTATCCTTTATTAAATGTGCTAAATTAATATTTGGGTCCTTTTTTATTTGAAATATTTTTGAAGAATCTACTCTAACGTGACGGTATTCAAAGAAGAGTTGAGACTTACTTTGATGGAAGCCAATTTATTAGACAGCCGTAGTACATATGAGGTACACATGGAAGTACTGTTTGTGCTTCGACACTCGCAAACATACAATCCCGATTAGTTCAACAGTTTTAGGACAGACTAATGTAACATTATTATCTCTTCTCTGATAAATTATTTAGACTTTTTGAATAACTCCGTTGATTTGAGTAAACCCTATACAACAGCAAATTATAAAATAAATAAATAAACACAAAGTCAAGCGTTTGCATCACAGAAAACGCATTATAGTGCAATATACAACTTGTTTGGCCAGGAAGGAAAGGGAATAAAAAGTCAAAAGGGTGAGTGTCATTTTTCTTTTTTTTGCAAAGCCATTCACCATCAGAGGGTTTTACATTGCACCAGAGGAGGAAACAGACAAAGAAAATAGATAGAAGTTATTTTTTCCCAGTTGACGACTAACAGCTAGAGCTAAACATCACAAACACAGAGGCTTCACATTGGCTTTTTGAAAGGAAAAGTATCACTACTTCACAGTTAGAAATATCACCAGTCAACAGTGAGACGCTAAAACAGCAACATATGGCATATACACAACACTACTCAGTGCATGGCCCAATTAAACATCGTTACTAACCAAAGATAAGACTGAGTCTGACACAATACTGAAATACAACTGGCCCTGTAGGATTATTCATAAATATCAGCAAGCAACGGCCTCTTTGACATTAAAACGTGAAGTCTGTCCAGAGAAAGGAAAATGTTGTGGTAAGGAAATACTTTACAGTTTCAACAGGCGGAGGGGGGGGATGATTCTGGCTTTTTTACAGAGCGTTTTCCATCTCTCAACATCTGCTCCATCTAGTGTTAACTAAATACTTCTCTGAAAAGGTTTGTTTCGAGTATCAAACATTTGCGTAACATTGCCACTGTGACCTCCAAAAGAATCAAATCTGTAGTTTGTAAGACTACAAGTTACCACCATGACCCTCTCCCCTCTCTTATATACCACGTTAACGTTTTAGTTCACTTGTTTAAAAAAGGAACCTGCACTTTGTCCTGAAATAAAGGCCGTCCAAAGCAGCACATGGGTCTGTACAGATCTATATTAATTGAGGCCAGGGACACCGAAAGCCCAACAAAGATCTTATCCTCAACAGATATTCACCCACTACAAATATAAATGACCCTTTCTTGCACATCACTAGCTTCTTCACTGTTTTGGCAAATCACAACAAAGTTTTCATGCCAATTTCACCATCGTCAGCAGAGAGGTTGACTCTCCAAGTCTGTTAGAATATAACCATCAGAGGCAACTTCTTTGTGCTCAAGGCCTACAGTGGCTAGGGTGCAGCATGGTTTCAACCCACCCCCCCAAAAAAACTGTTTGGAAACATCCCAGACTCTTCTACCACTCATGTTGCATAGTCCTAGTTGTCCATATCTTACTGTACGCTCCAAATGTTCCAAACAGTTTTATCTCCATCAACATATAAATTAGACAGAGCTTTAGTCTGTGGCTGCCAGATATCATACATAAACCTAAACTATTGCATAAATATGAAAGCCTATTTTTTGATACTCAAAACAAGTTTTTTTTCATAGAAGTATTTAAGCTCTTTAAGGAAAAAAAAGCTAAATGCTAAATCTGCGGCTCCCAGAACCTCCACACTGGATACAAACACATTAACAGTCCACACAAAGTCCAAGCATGCTACTGAATACGAACATCTCAAATGGGCAGGGGGGGTGTGGGTCCTCTCTGATGATATATTTAAATATATTGCATGTTGACTGATATGATATATTTTACAACATCAACCTCTCAAACTGCACATCCCTCCTCCATCGGCTTCCAATAAAACTCACAGCAAGGAGGAAACCCAAAGGAATGAGATATGTCTACCTTTACACATTCTAGCAGGTTTCATAGCATTCAATATTACATTTTGGTACTTTCAGTTTTAAATGGCCTTCTGTTCTCATATTTAAACCTATTTCAATAAGTTCATTTAGTTGCATCCATTGTAAAACATGAGAATACTTGCAAAAGTTTTATTCTTTGATACAACATATATTTTTTATCATCTAAGATGTCTTTTTTTGTCTTCTCAAGCAAGATGCATACACATGAACGTAGGGTTGTTTTTGGGGAAGGATACAGGGGACAGACGGGTCAAAGGGCAGCGGGGTTAAGGTAAAGAGGAGAGAGATGTTGTTGGAGGATTTTAGCTTGTCACTTCCTCGTCTGGTTTGTTCATGGCCTTGAGCTGCTCCAGCAGGGTGGTGGGGGTGAAGATGTTGGTCGATCCTGGAGACACACACGTTTGTCAAACACACACAAACACACACACACAGAAATACACAACGTTAGATCAGCACCTTAGGAAGGGAACAGATCAAAATGTGTTTTCAGCTCTTGTGATGCAGCTACGTTCAATGAAGGTGGTTTGACATAATGATGGAAGTGATGTTAGCAGCACTGAGTAGTCTTAAGTTATAACGACTAACACTATAGCCCAGATAATGAACTACTTTTGTAAAACTTGCAAACTAGTTCAGGTGATTTTCCTTAAGATATAGATGGTCCTTGATACTGTTAGGTAGACATTATTTAGGCAATGATTAGAAGAATTTCAACAGCCTGCAGAGGAAATTGTAATAAATTTTGCTACTCCAAATAATCAGAATGTAGATTCCCCCTCATGAATGTGCCCCCTGATGTCTTAATTTAAGGATTTTCATTGAAGTTCAAATCCCCAGTAGTAGTCTATCCATCTGCTGTTATCAGTGTTGATCATAAATTCAGAGTAAAATGCTTTTATGATTTACTACAAATATGAGAGAAAATAAATCTGCATAGCTTCTAGAAAACCTTGATCAAAAAATATTTTTTTCATTACTGTTAAGAACAGTTTTCAAGCCTGTGTGAGCGTGGCCAATCAAATTTCACTGGTTCTGCACACTTTGTATAATGGTGCATACGACAACAGGCCATCAATTACTGGCACAAATGTAATTCCAACGTCAGGAATGTAAGCAACAAGACAAGGATGTATATTTAGGATTTGGATTGAAACAAACGTAATATTATGTACATTAGACCCTACATCCACAGATCTGACTATTACTCTAAATCCTTCAGTCTGCAGACATACAGCTGGATACAGACACATAACACAGGTCTGAATTCACATGCAGCTGACGAATATGGAAGCACATATAAAATAATGAAACTACACGACTGGCATGAATGTGTGAGTTAAAAGCTTCGGGGGGGCTGGTTGAAATCCTGCAACGCGTCACCACTCTACAATGCACAGCCAATCAGGTGTTAGAAAAAGAGGTGGACTTAAAGTAAAGAGCATGCAGGACGCTGAAAAACAACAACAGCAGATCTACCCTACATGTCATGAACACCATAGAATTAGGTCGATTTTCTGCCATAAACATGAATGTCAATGTCAAATCTAGCGCCGTACTAACACAGGGATGAACTCTTGTGACAGCTGAAGACACATTTCTGACTTTTCAAAACATGAAAGGTGGTGATGTGTGGAGTAAAGCAAACCTTCGTCCAGTTCTGTTTGCTGCTCAATCACCTGATATACAGATGAATGACTACACGACTCGTTTGATTTACTCCTCACACCTGTTCGACAGTATCAAAAGCATTTCAGCTACACTGATTTGTTTCTGTTGCAAAGCTGTGTGTTTCTTCCACTCTGGTTTGATCGGGAGCTTTACTTTCAATCGTCTTCAGTAAAGCTGAGCTGGAGCCTGTGAGGGGTCAGAACAGGGAGTGGAAGAACATTAGGTACAAACAGCAGAGAAAATAGGCAAGCCCATCTGGAGCTGGGTTAATATGTTGATGTGGGGGTCGTAAGTGTCAGGGGTATAGGTGGTGGTGGTGGTGGGGGGGGGGGGGGGGGGGGGGGGGGGGGGGGTTAAGTGGGAGTGGCTTCACCTACTTCTCTGCTGTTACCTAAACACACAGCTTCGTAGAAACACAACACAGTGACTTTGATGTCAATAGTCACTAGATTATTTCTGTACATGACTAAGACCAAAATAGCATAAAAAAAACAAAGACTTGTTTTAGTAAGTGATGGCCATTTTGCTCAGGAAGTGTTGATGCAGCAGTATGCGGGGGGGCAGCCATACTGCTGATGGTGAGAGCTGCTTACTGAGAAAACCATAAAAACCAAAAAGTTGGTTTGCAAACGATATCGCTTTAGCAGATTAGTTAGGGATGAGGGAGCTACCCAGGTCTGCAACATTCAGTCTTTCATGGGTGAAAGAAAGTCCAGCTTTAGATGGGAATGTGTGTTTATATGGGGTTGAGTATTTAAAAGTCAATTAGCCAATTCTTTACAGAAATGAACAATGAGGCAGTCATGGGTATGAATGCAAACTGCAGTTATTTATTACATCTACCAAGTAGGTGTGTTTAAGAATAACCATATGTTTTTAACTGTTAGCACTTTATATCTGTATGAAGATATATGATTAAATAAAACTGAATATTTTAAAACGCTTGGCCAAGGTATGAGGAGAAGCTCTGAAGCTGACCATGTAGACGTCTGACATCTCATGCAGAAATCCTTCATCCATTTCCAAATACAGTTTTTACAACTTTTATAAGTTTAAAGAAAGCTTAACTTTAAGACAACACACATCGCCCAAAATGAAAACCAAATGTGACCCATAACATATCTGGATGATTCAATTATTATAACTTTTAATATTTCATACAATTTACCTCAGTAAGGTTGCAAATGTCATGCAGATGATTAGATTATTTAACACATTCACACCCTGCAGAGTCTGCACACTGGCAAATATCTCAGTGACCGTTTATAACTACTGTATGTGTATTAGAACATAGAGACAGATAAAAAATATAAAAACTACTTTTAATGATCGATCACTTTGTTTGACTTAAATGCTTGATTACCATTTTCTACTTGTAAACAGATTATTTTAAATGTAAATAAACTTATTTATTCTGTTCAGGTATACACCAATGCAAAGGATGGAGCTTCTCTTGTTCACATGGGGGAGGTTAGTGGCAGCTGTTGGGTATGTGCAGCATCTTTACTTTGATTGGTTTGCTAAAGCGTATCAGGTGGAACATAACTACATTCCCCGGCTCTGTCCGCAGAGAGGCATCAAAGTGGTTGTGATACGAAGGACAACTTTCGAGGCAACTGCACTTAATTGTTCTGAACTTATTACTGTTTCCTTTTTCAAGTTGCCACCAAAGTTGCCCTGTGAGTCAGCAACCTAACGATATTATCGAGATAAGGATGACATGTGCTTCTATTCAGCGCCCTCTGCAGAAGAGCCATGAGACATGTAAGCATGTAATGGTGGTCTGAGAGAAAGTGACATGGACCAGGTCAGGGGACTGGGAGTCAAAAAAAAACAAAAAACAAGGAAAAAGGAGAGAATCCTTTTTTGAAATCCAACTCAAGGACCTGTCCTAAAAAAAAGGAGTAAGAAAATCAAGGTGATTGTCTTGGCGAGGTGTTGACTACAAAAAGAATACGACTAAAAACTGATAAAGATGGATCTCGGGGGTAGATTAAATCAGGAGTTAGTGTTCGACGGGCTCAAAGGGCCTTTGGGTGGCTGTGGAGGAGCGATTTAATCCACCCAGCTGAGATGATGGGAGGAGGCAGCAGGGATGGGGTCACAACCCCCTCAGGCATGACCACTCTTCATCAGAGACAGAACCTGGGCTGTTTCCAAAGAACCTGAGGCCTTACAGGCCGAGACACTCTGTGACATACTTAGCATTATTATGTCAAGGTTACATGGACACAAGACTGCAAGGCTGCATACAAACAGCTCCTGCACAAATAGTTGTAACATATAAAGATTGTTCTTACATGGTGAAAGTATTTTTTATGTATTAGATTTTTAATATATTTATATTTTTATGGACCATAAGATATGTAAGCTCAGGAAGTGGATGTAGCCTCCTGATTTCAGAAGTGAAGCCAATTCATTACTGATCTATATCATGTATTATTTGTAATGGCCAGCAGGGGGCAACTCAGTAAAAGTCAGACAGAGAAAACAGAAGAGGAAATGACCCTTCATCTCAGCTGATCTAATACCTCAGAACATTTTCCTAATATGTTTATGATCTTCATCACAGCTTAAAGTATTCTTCAATACAGCACAGAGGTAATTTGGATATAAGGGGAAGAATAGACAGGGAATGCTTTGAGGCGTGGCTACATGTAATTTGTAAACGTTTCATACAGTGGCCTGGTTTGAGATATTAGTTTAGTAAAATCTGAAGAAGTCTGCACCCTACGCAGAATATTTAATGTTTGAAGAAAGTCCACATTGGGCTCTTTACAGTCTTGGTAAATTCTGGAGGTCTGCATGTGGGGTGAGGTTTAAATTCAGCCTTCTTGTTGGGTCAAGGCAGCTAACACCTGACAGAAAAACAGGGACTGGGGCCTGATGAAGAGGTCCATGCATTGAGGGGAGGTCGGGGATGCCCATCCCTGAGGATTACAGGGGAGGAGGAGGGTGGAGTTACAGAAAACAGTACTGAGTGTTCAAAGAAGAAGAAGGAACAGGGAGAAGGCCCTTATACTGTGAGGGTTCAGAAAGGGCTTCTTTGTGCGGCTGCCTTTACTTTTTTCTGTGTGATTTCTCTCTCCCTCCCTCCCAATCTCTCTCTGCCTCACTCGGCTGAGGCTTCTGCTTCCTCAAAGGACACCCTAGTGGACTCTCGGAAGTCGGGGTGCTGCAGGTCCGATAAGAATTTGGTGGGGGTGAGCAAGTGGGTGGAACCTGTGGAGGAACAGAGGCGGCTTCACCACTCTTCTCTCAGCACAGTCCACGCCCCCTCCCCCACTCTTGCATAAACAAAGGGGTTAAAAACAAGCAACCGCACACACACACACAGATAGAATCATCACCAGGCAGGTCACACACGCAAACACACACTCGCCTTGTGTCAAAAACACAGAATACACACAGACACAGAAAAGACATGGCATGGCTGCAATTCAAAGACAACAGTTGTTTTTAAAAAGGACAACAGCTGAAGCAGAGCACAACAAAAAACAACAGACACTTTTCCATTAATAACACAGACTGACTGCAAAGCTTAAAGACATGAAATAAACAGTACAGAGGTGCATAACAAAGGGCTAAGTTAACGTAACACATTGCACACAGAAGGCAGGTTGTTACGACTCCCTGCAGCTACACCGTCCACGTACTAGTTAAAGCTCTAACAGCTCAGTGTGGGGCTGCAAATCTGATGAAAATCATGTGCAGTCGTGTGGGATTCATGATGTGGGTGCACGAAATTCACAGAAGGAAAGATACTGTTCTACCTGACAAACCTGCAATTTGTTGTTTTGTATGTAAAAAGGGACAGTCTATATGTTTACAGAAAATTCCTCATAATTGATGACTGACCAAACAAAACCACATTTAATCATGTGTCTATGTCAACATTTTTCTATAGCGACTTTAAATGTGTGATCATCTTTTGCCTAATTCAAAAAAAAGGGCAGCTTTATTCCAGAAATGTATCCACAGAAACTCATCATAAAGCAATTATTGAAAGATATTATGTTGGCAAAGGTTTTTGTATTTGATCCTGTGCTTAAAAAAAACATCAAATTCAGAAAGAAGATCAACTTTAATTGTTGTCTTTTCTTTATGAATGTGTCTTTATTATCTCTGTGGGTTTTCTGTCCGGTCTCCTCACTTCCTTTAGTTCCCTCGATCTTTATTATATTTAGGTCAGCTCTGGTTCAGTGGCTCTTTTCCTCAGAGAACCTGGTGAACCTACAGCTGCTGGTCCAACCTCGCACAGTCCTCTAAAACCTCCCCAAAGGACGTGGTGGCTGGATAAGGCTGCAGATTTGATCAGCTTTTACACTTTCTAGAAGACACGTCCACCCTGTGTTGCTCTAAAGAGTAACTTAACACACTGCTTTAAAAAGTGTTTTACTGCTGATAGGGATGGTGGAGTGTGGTCAGAAGTTTGCTCTACAATTTGTAACCACTCATCAGTGCTGTCAAAGCATCCTGGAGTACACCTGTACGTCACTACAGTGGGTTAGAATACAAACAAGATTATCAGAGGCTGTTAAACTACTCTTAAAGGTTAGTGAGTACATCTTTCATGAGTCGTGTCCAGAACTGTTAGATATTATATAAACCCGTTCTTGCTCTCGCCCTGCGCTCTCTGGCGCCTCCTGGTGCATTACTTACCAATGATGGCCTCCCACTTCCCATTGGCCTGCGTGACCTCATAGGCACAGCGCATCTCACTGAAGGACACGCCCCCGATGATGAAGACCATGACACGTGGTCCGGTGCGGTACTCTCCGGGAGTCTTATTCTTGTGCCAGTGGCCGTACCGAGCACTAGAAATGTAAACAAGTGTTTTGATAAAAGTTCATCACATGTTATATTGGTTTTAAGGAACAGAGACCTTCTGATTCAAATAGATATTATTTTTCCACCATGAGAGGATTAAGAAAAAATATATCTATCACAGTCCTGACACATGTAAGGATTTATAGGCACCTAAAATAGTATTGTATCTCCACTAGTATGACATCATCAGCTAAGCTAAATCTCTTTATCAACATTTCAACATGTTTTACGTCACAGGTCCTTTCAAAATGTGGACAGAGATTTAATTACTGCATTAATGGATCAGGGATATACGCTGGTGTAGTGGTTAGCACTTTCACCTCACACCAAATTGATCAGGTTCCTGAGCATGAATGTGTTTCCGTCTCTATATGTCAGCCCCGTGATTTACTGCCAACCCGTCCGGGGTGTACCCCGCCTCTTGCCCTATGACAGATGAGATTGGCTCCAAACAGGAAAAGTAGTATAGATAATCAATGGATGGATGGCCACACAGTTAGACATAAAGTCTGGACACACCTACAGCTAATATTCAGACTTCTCTTTACTATGATTTGGGTCTGTTATACCTGATACCTGTCTCTGGAACAGCTAATTCCTCCACTATTTTCACCTATTTCTCAACAGCTAACCTGCAGGGGATTTACCAGCTTCATTTTACTGCCAACAACCACTGCATGAGCATGAGATGAGGGAATTGTAAAGTTGGTAATAGAGGTTTGTGGCTTTGGCATTATGAGCATCCACCATCATGTTACAAACAGTCATATTCAAGTCGATTATTGCTGCTTTATGATGATTTTAAGCCATATTGCACATTAGAGATCACATCCCCACATAAACAGGCCTTTACTGCATCAGTGGAGCTTTTCTTTGACATCGTGACATTGTGTGTGTGTGTGTGTGTGTGTGTGTGTGTGTGTGTGTGTGTGTGTGTGTGTGTGTGTGTGTGTGTGTGTGTGTGTGTGTGTGTGTGTCAGTGGGGGAGGGATGTGAAATGAGTCGTGTTGGTTTGTAACAGGATAATTTGAAGCTTAATCAATACACACACCAGCAGCCTCCACACAGACTGGAGGTTCAGGATTAGTGGGGCTCAAAGTGGCTTCATTACTCCCACTAACAGACACATTCATGTGCTTGTGGAGTTGGGAATATTGATAACTTGTATTAAGGTCAGCTTGCTTACATAGAGGCAGAACGTTTCAAAGAGTGATATTCAAGCTGTTGTGTTTTTGAGGGGGAAATTTCCGCAGTGATTGACTTTTCAGTTTTACAATTTGGATTTTTTCTGGTATTAGTAGAAAGTCTAATTATTAAGATCTTGTCTCCTGTGCTATCCTGACACTGGGATCACAACTCACTAACCTCGCAGTCATCGGCATCGCCTCCCTGCTCTTGATTTTTCTCAAGAATTGATCTGCTCCTCAAATCACTATTGATCTAACACCATCATTTCTGTCTGTTTGATTTAAAAGCGTTATTCCCTTACAATCCCACAAAGGTCGCGTTGTGTGTGATTGTGTATGTAAAGGTGTATTTACTGACAAACTACCTGACTGCAGTGGTGCTGAAGGAAGCAGAGGAGCGGGTGGAGATGTAAGGGTAGTGCTTGGTGTCCAGCTTATCTTCAATAGCATCCTGCAGGGGGACAAAAACACAAAACACATCTTTGTCACCAATGATGTCCATCTATCCTCACATGTAGACAGAGTTTGATAGGGGCTTCACAGTGTGTCATGTCTCCTAGCAACCATTTGTGGCTCTACCATCGGAGAGTAGGCTTTGCACAAATAAAGGGCTAAAAATAGTTGCTTACAAACATCCTGGTTACACAGATGTTCAATTTAGGTTGTTGTTGTGTGCACATATAACAAAAGAATCATGTCAGATCAATGACTTTGTTGTCATAGGACGCCCACTTTAGGTTTGCTTAGTAAATCAGTAAAGTATAACATTGTGTAAGATAAGTCAAATAGAGTCGAAAGCTTTAAAACACACCTCCATGATGTCCTTGACCAGTGGTGTCCAACGGGACAGCTGATAGGTCTGCTCGCTCACACGCTCCTTCCTGTCCAGCTTCTTTCCTCTGCGGAGGGTGGACTAAAGGAGGACGGAGAAGAGGAGGTGAGAGGCAGAAAGAGTAAAAAGGACAACAGTAATGGAGGCCAGAATAAGTTGTTCATCTCCTTCACATGGTTTTCATCCATAAGAACAGCAGACAAGAGGACGATACAGCTCATATGTTTCAAGTGAAGTGGTGAAAAAGAAGAAAACACTCAGAGGCAACATAAGAAATCAAAAGACAATGACAGACTGAGAGCTGGAGAAATCACTCAGCGGGGATCTTACGTCTGTGATGATGGGGACCCCCAGGTGGGCCATGTTGGTGATGATCTCACTGTCCTCAGGGGGGATCTGAGCGTGCTGGATCAGTTTGTTCAAGTTCTCCTCTGTAATACCTGAACAGACACACACCAAGGTCATATCTTATAAAGGAGAATGGAGGTTTTCATTCAGTTTGTCCAGCTGGTTTAGGATGAAGGGGAATTCATTTTTGTGACAAGAAAGCAAAAGCAAAAGAATGCATCACTTTGTGGAGCCGTGTGAAGGTCTCTGATGTCAACCAACGGATATCTGCTCTCTCAAATATCTCCTAAAATACCACAGGCTTTTTTCAGAGCCTGGGCTTGGTTTGTCTATTCTAGGCTGTAAAAATATGGTCATGTTACATTGAGAGAGAGAGAGGTCATTCTTAACAAATATATATATTTTTTACTTTCAAGTTATGATAAAATAAGATAAGCTATACTTTATTGTCCCAAAAAGGGAAATTTGTCTTGGACTCTGTACATAAAAATAGATCATACAAAACATGTAACATATTTAAAACACCTATGAACATCATATTCTCTTTCTGTAAATCTATCCCTCTAGCTTTGATGTGATTTCTTTCCGTTACCTGTATGCTGCTTACCGTTCTTGAGGAAAATGTAGAGCAGGATGATGCGGATCTTGTCGTATGTGCTGACGTTGGCATCCAGCAGGATGGGCACGATGGCCCTCATTGGGTCTTTGATCTTCTCACCCTCAGCGTCTGTTCCCATAGCCAGATCCTGCCACAGACATGTTTGTCATTTTTAACCATCATCTATTAAGAGTCATCTTAAATTTTAAAAGCATACTCTTCTTGTTTTCTCTCACCTGTTCCACACGGCAGAGCTTATCTACTGTTCCCTGGTAGTGCTTCATACAGTCCTCAGCCAGCTGCAGATGGGTGGAGTACTAAAAAAAAACACAAAGCATGCAGCATCAGCATAGATATTCAACCACTCAGAAAAACAACCACACACTAATCAACACACACACACCTTGCTGAGCTCCTTCTGATACTGAGGCATCTTCTTCAGCATCTGGGACAGATCTCTCATTGTGGTCTGTTGAAACAGAAGCAAAATCATCTCAGCACCAGTACAAGACATCGAAGACAAAAATGAACTATTGATGAAAGACCAGTTTTATGACGGCAGTGGTTCTATTGCAGAACAACAAGTTTCTCCATTAACACAAAGTAGGATGGTTTCATGTTGTTGAAATCCATCTGGATTGTATACATATGAAATGTATGAAGGGAGAGAAGCTAGCCTGGCAGACCAGAACAAAATCTGTCTAAATTAAATGATCTCATTGAAGTAATCCATAAATAAAACTAGTGTTAAAACAAGTCATTGATTTACCAGGCTAGCTGTTCACAGTCTTTCTGCTAACATTCAGCACCTGTTTTTTTTCACCTAAATTTTTTTCACCTAAATTTTTCACCTATTAAATGACACTTAATCACTTTATTCCTGAATGTCTAAAGTACATAAACATTAGCAAGCTCAAGCTATGAACATACATTTTTTTAGTTCAGAATAATGAAAGAAACCACATTAAGAAGTTTATTAATATCTTTCAACATAATTGTACAGTCACACGTTCAACTATTCAGATTTCCTCTAGCTGCTTCCTCTTCACCTTCTCTCCAGTGTTCATCCTCTTGCTGGCAGAGAACTCCTTCAGCTGGCGTGTCACTTCCCTGATGACAGAGAGGCAGTAAAACATGAGAGAGTTCTATCATTTAAAGGTATCCAAAGCCTGAGCAAAGATATTAAAGTGAGAGGAAGGGTACTCACTGGGACACCTCGGCTATGTGTTTGTGTCTCAGGCTCACCCACAGGTCATCGTCTTCATGCAGCAGAACCTCCTTCTCACGAGAGTCCCCCATGCCACTGGTCTCATACCTGCAGGACAGAGACACTCTTTCCTTAATGAACTATTTTTCTAGTTACCTTTTTTACTGATGTGCCATGTGTGGTTTTTTTGTCGTACTTGTAGACGTCGTTCTCGATGGGCAGCAGGTCGTAGCCCATGGCCTGGAAGGTGAGCTCATGAAGGACAGGAGAGACCGGGTCAAACGCCCTGTCCAGGATGACCAGCTGTGAGCGAGCCTTATCTGGACCCTACACAGAGAAAGACACAAGGGTACAGAAATGTAAAAAGGCAAAGATAAAGGTTATCTAAAGAGACAAAGATTATGAGACAACAGGTTTAGAAAAAAAGAGCTGAGCCCACCTCTCCCATAGTGGGGTCATCAGCCTTGTAGGCATCCAGTTTGTCCTGCACCAGTTGGGCCAGGGTGGCGTTGTCCTTGTACTCACTGACAGGGTGACAGGCAGAAGGATGGATGGATGAGTTTTCATTTCATTACAGCAAAGGAAGAAGATGAGTCATAAAAATAGAGGAGACTGAAAAAAAATTTGTTTAAACTATTTAAACCTCTGGCAGCTGCAGTTCACACAGAGATCTTAATGAGAAAATACAAATATGCTACATGAGTACTGTTAGAATTATATTTGATAATGGTGATATTAAGTTGTATACAAGTTAAAGACACAAGCATGACTATAGACTACTAGAGTCAGCTATAGAATATACACATAAAAAAATGCTGAGATCAATATTTGTAACGTTTAATGGCACGTCTTGTTACACCTCCTCAAATCCTCAGGGACTCACAAACTGCACGTCTGATGTCATTTAAGTTTGTGAGGGTTCAGTGCTAAGGCTTTAGCGTGGAGATTGGGATCAGGGCTTTGATACGTTTGGTTTTGCTAACCAGACAGAACCCACAGCTGCACCTGAGCAGCACCCCTCGGTATCTGACCCTCACCCTCGATATCTGACAGCAGGGTACTCCTTCAGGGTGGCGCAGAGCGTAGCAATCTGCTCAGCCAGCCTCTCCATCACAGGGTTCTTCAGCTGCGTCTTATGGGGGCTGTAGAAACTGTGGAAAGCATCTGCATTGTCCAGAGAGTACACCTGCACACACACACACACACACAAAGACAGTTTGATTGTTGCCATTAGGTGATTTGATTTTTCAAATGTGCACTGTCATTGGTGAAGTGTTCTCTACTGGTCTTTAATGTCTGCCTCCTTACCTTTCTCACAGCCTGGTTCATCTACCCTTTCTTCTGCCTCTTCCTCTCTATCCTCCAATTTTCTATCTTTTACTCATCGTTTATCCTTCTCTATTTCTTCTCATCTGTCAATGATCCTGCCTTCTGTCATTTTTCTTACTCATATTTCATTTTTGTCCTCTCCTCTCATTTGTCACCTTTCCTCCATCTGTCTTCTCTCCCCTCTCATTTCCTGGTTACCCTCATCTTTTCATTTGACCCTTGTATACTGCTGTCGTCTCTTTTCCTTTCTCCTTTCCTTTCGTCCTTTTTTTAGTTTTTTCTGCATTTTCTCAGATTTTTAGTTTTCATTCCGCCTCATGTTCTCCCTCAGCCTCACTTCTCCTGTCCTCCTCTCTCTCTGCTGCTCGTGTGTAGTATCCTCTCTTCTTTTCTCCTTTTTGTCCTCTCCTCACTCCTCCTTATCTAATTTGTTCACGTCTTTCTCTTCCCATATCTTTTCATCCCCTCTTCTCATCGTCTCTACTTGACCTCCTCTCCTCTCCTGCCTCACCTTTTCTCTCATCTTTCTCTCCTCCCCTGCCTTGTAATGTTTCCTCTACTGTTTGTCCTTAACTCCTCTCTCTCTTCTCCTTTCCTCCTCTCCTACATTACTCCCTCCTCCCACCCCATCTGTCCAGTCACATGACCAGTTTTTACTGCTCTGCAGAAGGGTCCCTATGTTAGCCTGTCTACAATTGGCTACCGCATGCTGTATGGATCCTGACTCATCCAATGGATTTGAGAGCATCAGTCTGTGGGCGGGGCTATGAGGCAGCGCTTTGCCTGAAGCAGAAAACCACTGACTCTGAATTAATCATAGTAGACAGGAGAGGAGCAAAGCATTGTGGGCCAAGCAGCATCTTCTGATAGAATGAGAGAGACGAGGATGGACAGAAGGAGAGAAGGAGAGATGTGGGAGAGAGAGAGAGAGAGAGAGAGAGAGAGAGAGAGAGAGAGAGAGAGAGAGAGAGAGAAGGCTGGGGGAGGGAGGGAGGGAAAATTTGGAAAAATATGCTCGGAGGACGGGAAATTATTTAATTAAAAATTAGATGAGAAAATGAAGAGCAGAGACCTTAAAAGTAAAATTCAAAAGGCAGGGACGGAGGAATGGTGGGATAAAAAAAGAGAGAAAACATGGACAGGGGAGGGGCACCGGAGGAAAAACATGATGGAGGCAGGAATTTGAAAAGATCGCAAAGGAAGTGAGAATGGGAAGGCGATTATAAATGTGAGTCTGGCACTAAACACAGCAACTGGTGAGTCAGCAGCGATGTGCCAAGCGGCCACCTGAGTGAAAATGTGTGTTTCTTTCTTTTTAGCCATCCTCAACCAATAACCTCACAGCTACTATTCCTGTCTGCGTCCTTTGCTGCATCTCTCTCCTCCTACGTGTCTTAGTCGATCTCTCTCTGCCCTTTGCTAAAGCTTTCCATCTTAAAATCTCTCTCTCTCTCTCGCTCTGGTTTTCACTCACAGTCGCTAACAAAGCAAATGAACCAGCTTATATTTCTTGCTTGTGAGGACGGGAAAAGGAAGGTGAATAACGACAAGGAAGGAAAAACAATCCTGGAGCCTGATGAGTAAAATGTTGTGTTGGTTTACAAAGACAGAAATAAGCCTTTGCACTGTAGAAAGATTTACATACAGTATATAGAACATATGTATCAATGGTTCTGTTTTATAAATAAATGTAAACATAGCACATAATCATAACCAACACTATCAGTGTTTCTCTTACAGAAGCAGAATCAGTTAGTTATGCACAGATGGTTATTTACCTGCGACTCGTAGGGTAAGAAGGCGATGTTGATCTCTGTCAGAGTTTTGGTGTATTTGGAAGCGCGGCTCTTTGTCAGCTCATTGAACAGAGGATCAGGGCAGGCTGCACACAGGACATTGATTAAAAAAGGGTTAGAAATTCATAAATTCATAGCTGGAGATTTTTATGTAATAAAAATGATTTAGATTCAATGCTAAAATATAAAGCACTTCTTTTTATATGTCTGTTTTGTGTGTTGTTTGCGTCCTGGATATGGCTGTTCACTTGATTACTACAGAGTTTGATTTGTTTGTTCAAATCCTTTTTTATTTCATTTCAAACATAAACTGTTGAACAAAAAGACATTTTCTTTTCATCCAAGAATGATGAAGCAGGTTTGGGTTAGGATACTCACAGTCAGTGAAGAACACATGGGCTGCCTTGTATTTGGCTGTATGAGGGTCTTTGAAGTCGGCGATGAGGGTTTGGACGGACTGGAACAATACATCGAGTTGATTAGATCATGAAGACGTTTGTAAAGTTCATGTGGGTGTGGTTATGACAGTTCATGTGTATAAGTGAGCACTTTTCAATACATTGAAGCTTCATTACTATAATGAATGATGTCACCAAAGTGTCATGAATGAATAACCACAAGATTCAATAGCTTTAAGCAGCTTTTGAAATGTCTGCTTATATTTATAGAGCCTAAAAAAACAGACAAAAGGATTTAAAATAACAGTTAAATGATTTAATTACTTACAAGACTTCATGTTGTTGAAACAGCTAAATATATGATCAACAACTGAAAACACACTAAACTGTTGTAGTTTCGTTTGCTTTTTTCCTAAATGTTTTCCTAATGTCTTTTCTTAATTTCTTTTGCATTGAAGAGCTAAACATCCTTTACATATTTGTGTATCTTAAATGTTTGCAGTAGGACTTAATCTTTTGATTTAGAACACTTTGCAGAAATGTAGGTGGGGGTATATTCTGTCTGTAAAAGACCTACAGTATGTAATGTATTACACTTATAAATATACCATGATGTCACTGAACTAAATTCAATGTATTCACAATAAAGCACATTTTTCTACAGCTGAGTCAACAGCTGTGAGTTTGGCTTCTCTGTTCTCCTAATACAAAACCTCTTAATGTAAACTATAGACTAAAGAAAGACAGAGAGAGAGAGAGAGAGAGACAGACAAAGAGAGAAAGAGAGAGACAGACAGACAGACAGAAAGAGAGAGAGAGACAGAAAGAGAGAGAGACAGACAGACAGACAGACAGAAAGAGAGAGAGAGAGACAGAAAGATAGAGAGAGAGAGAGAAACAGACAGACAGACAAAGAGAGACAGAGAGAGACAGACAGACAAAGAGAGAGAGAGAGAGAGAGAGAAAGAGAGAGAGAGGAGAGTGTTCACCCGTACCTTCTCTGTGGGTGTAATAAGGAAAATGGCCTCCAGGCTGGGAAGAGGCTCTCGTCGCTTGTTGATGTCCTCCACAACTAGAGGAAAAGGTAAACGGTTAAAGAAGAGCGCGCACACACAAACTAAGCGATGTAATGGTAGCTGAGCTTAAGGTGTCTTACTGGTGATGCCCTCTGTCATGATGTCTGTCATCTTGCAGCAGGATGACAACATCCTCATGCTGAGCTGGTCCACGATCAGCGCCTGGAAACAGGAAGTACGTCAGTTGGATACTATTCAAATACAGTTAATTACTCACATTAAATATTCCCACAATAAAGCTCTCTCCTTATAATAAAGCTTTACATCCCAATGTTGAAACAGAACTGAGAAGCTGGAACAGGTGCTTCTTTTCCTATGAGGAGTTAATTAACAACACTTCTGCAAGTAAATATTTTTGTCATTTGACTAATTTAATCATCAAGTGATTGCTCTTATCTTTAACACAGACGATAGAGATAAGCAGAAAACTACATAATGGTTTCAGTGATATCATTATTCAAATACTAGACAGGGAGGAAAATGCTGAATAAGCCTGCAGACAGTTGCAAATCAGTTGTGGCTTGACAGGTTTTGTTTCCTAGAATTTAAAGCATCAAACTAATTCATTAAATGGAATGATTGGCAAAGCTGCAGAAGAGGCTGCGGGGATTTTTGTTACTTCACTGATCAGTTTTAGTCTCAGACTTTCACACTGGTGGCCCCATCGGTGCAACTGTACACCCATAATGAGCTATTTTCTTACCTTCCATTCTCCCTTCTTCTTCACCTTCTTGATCACATCATTCATAATCTCTGTAAAAGAAAAGAAAATGAAAATTAGTATTCTGACTGATGCATGAAAATATGATGGAGTGATAAAATGATGGAGAGCATTTCCTCATCAGAGAATATTCATAATACTCGTACAGAGTGACAAGGGCTTTTTCATCATCCTTAAAGCAGAAGGCCTCTGCTCCCTCATATTTGCATAAATCAGAAAAGCTGGTTATCGTGTAAATCCAATTAAATCCCAATTAGAAATTCAGACAGTGAAAAAAATACCTCAACAACTGTTTCAGGAATTTCATCCATCCATCATCTGCTCAGCCTAACATCGCTGGAGATTGGAGAATGACATGCGGGAAAGGAGCCACAGGATTTGAACCCAGGCTGAGCCATGGGGACGATAGCCTCCAAATGTGGGGCGCGCACTAACCACTATAGGTGCCTAACCCTAACCCTATGGGCTACCAGTGCTCCCAGCAATGAATCAACGCTAGCAATGGAGGGAAACACTTGTGGCCTAACCACTAACACTGATAATTCAGGCTTCTTTAAATTCAGCCACATGAGTATAGACTACTGCACTCAAGAGAAAATGTAAATGTTAGGGCTCCATTGGCTCACCTGACTCTAATTCAACTCAACAATAAATACAAACTGCAGTGGAAACAGCTCTTACATTATCCTGCCCTACTGGCATTGGTCCAAGTCTGAACATCCCACAATGCATTTCCAACACTGGGGGGCAGTAAACATGTGAAGGACAAATATAGCCTTGTACAAGGTTAATGACCACAGATCTCCTACAGCGGTGAATATACACACATAGACTGTCGGGGAATGATGCTGCTGTGTTTCTCTGTAGTCTCAAAGATCCACAGAGGAGAAATAATCCTGTCCACTGTGAGATCAAGCAGCGGTGGTCATTTTGATGCCGTGGCTCTGACATTAGCCTGATCATTGTACCAACCATCTGCCAGCTGTATTAAGATAAATCCATTTAGGGTGAATTACTGTTTAACATCATGCAGGATCGCAGTGAATCTAAACCGCTAAGCCCTTTGGCCCAGGCATAAACCTGAGGCAACACAGATACTGATGGATTACCACAGATTAAAAAGGACTCATACAAAAAACAGTACTGCTGAACACACATCGAATACAGAAACATTCAGCTTTCTAGCTAAAAAAAAACAAAATAATGTCACAATTGACATGTTACTGTGAAGACCATATTTCAACTTGGATAATAGTGTAGTCATGGACATCCACTAGCTCATGTCTGGCACCAAAATAACCAAGATGCCAAATTCAAAGCTTAAAACGGTACGTCACAAAGACAATAGCTGGCGGGGGATAGGTCCTTTTTTTTAATAGACTAGTCTACGGTCAAATCTGAGGCCACAATTAAGACTCAGTTTGGTGTTCCCTGACAAGGAGATAATTAGCTTAATAACTTTATAATGTGTTCATCATGTTTACTTTTCTAAAGTTTAAAGTAATCAAGTAATATAAAACATAAACTGTTAATGGTCGGTCTGACACGCCTTTAATGGAGTCAAAATGTGGCTTAAAAAGACGAGAGCTAAGGCTACAGCTAGTTAACCAAAGCATGAAAACATGTGGAACTGTTAATCTGCTTATAGAGTTAAAAAGGAAAGCATGATTGTTTCTCAACATAAGTACTGTAAAATGGAGAATAATGATGGCTGTGGAAAAAAAAACGTAATATCAATGTCTGTCAGTTTGCTCTATTGGTAAGGGGTGTTAAGGTGTTACATGTTTGTCTCCATTTTGTCAGAGGAAGGGCTCAAAGCGTCAGACTTTGTAAAAACCCTGATTTATAAGAAGGAAGGAAGGAGATAAAGGGAATGATATCCAGGTGTATGTGAATATAGCTCAAATGAATGCTTTCTAAATAACTACAGACTGGTCCTTTAATTGCGGCCTACAGACTGTATGAACAATATGACTGGAATTTGACCTAGTGAATCCTGGAACAATGAGACTCCAACCTGCACCTCCTTTGAGTCAGAGGAACTGTATCTGACCTCCTATGGGATGTATGAACTTGGAATAGTCCCAGTTCTGTTCTCACTAAATGACAGAGAGATTCCCCGACTCGGCTTCAGACTATTATTACCAGCACCTTCCGTGTCCTGTTCTTAAAGCTGCTGTGTCAGCACAACGGCACAGCAGACCTAAACCAAAACAACAAAAACCTGACACTCAGGGCTTTTGGGCTTATTAAAGACTGAGAACTTTGACTGAGGAGCTGATGAATCTGCTCGACTTGTTTTTTCCCCAAGCAGCGGCTCCACACCTCAGAAGGAGACACTTCTACAAACAAAAAGCTCTGGGGTTATCCGTCACTTATTTTCCTTTTTACCCTGCAGCAGCTTTTGTGTTTCCTCGGGTGCTGTGCTGCAGCATTTTTCTGATAAGGGCTTCCTGATAAAAGCAGCTCCAGGTACTGAACTAATCATGACACTGTATGACTTTTTCCCCTTTTTTAGAATGCAGTGTTTCCCCTACCATTATATTGGGGCCCCCCACGCTGTAAACCTAGGGGAAACACTGGAATGTGTTCTCCGTCAAAAAATTTTTTAAAGGGGATACTCCTAAATAAATACTGGATTAAATCTTCCACGACAGCTGAACTGCAAAGAAACAAAACAACTTTTGCACTGTGGAGTTTGGGTAGAGAAATGTGAAAGTTGGAGAAGTGTACAGATTCTGTTGTAAATGTTCATAACTCTATACACAAACTGTCCTCAGAGGAAAATGTGCTCCCCTGAACACTGTTGGAAGAAAAAAATAGAAGTTATGGTGAGGGGTCGCAACAGTGAAAGAAATTGTTTCACTTCTCCAACTTTAAAATTTGACTACCAAATCTACATGGTTCACTTTTAAAAATGATTTGGAAAAGAGAGAAAGTTATAGAGCAAATGGTAAAGAAAAATAAACACTCCATTCCCAAAGCTATTTCCACACTCCTTTTACCTCCTTCAAGAGTTATCACAGAAACGAACATCAGAAAGTCAAGCGTGTGGCACGGGTGCTGACGTCTGAGACTGTGCTGTTGATTTTTCCTCTTTGACCTTCTGATACAAGCACAACAATAAAGAACCCAGCAGTCAGACAGAAGGGAAGGAACCTGAAAAAACAGCGCAACAGCTGTGTCAACCAAACAGGCAGGCGCACACACACACCTCATAATCTCTCACATCCAGTCAAACAGGATACACATCCTCTCGTCCTTTTGGAGGAGAGAGAGTGGAAAACGAAGAGTGACTGAAAGCACAAAAAAAAAGAACTGGCACAAACAATGTAAAAAATAAATGTTTTGCTATTCGGATTAATTCCAACAAACTGACCACTGTCATTGTTACCAATAAAAAAGAAGCCATGTTTTGTGCTATAAGACAATGCTGATAGGTTCAGTGGCTCTGCACATGATGCAGCAGTGAAGAGCTGACAGTTTCTCCCTTTGACTCGCGGTTATGCCCCCTTCAGGGACTTTCACCTATGAGTACATGACCCATTTTTTCTCTGGATCTCAGCTTCACAGCAGCGTCCCTCTCGAGAGAATCTGACACGACTGATCTTAAAGAGACAGGCGGACATTTCATTCAGGGCTCGCACTGAAATACGATGACAGCCTTCAACAGTCTTTAGTTCAAAGGCTCTTTAAACTGTTTGAATAAAAGAGACTTTAAGCTTGACTCATTTGGTGTTTATCTTTAATGAAGCACTTAAATAAGTCATGAAGCCAGGTCTCTCACAGTCTCTCATATCAGAGTCAATGAAAAACATAGTAAGAATGCATTATGAGACGACGTTAGCGTTAGCAAAGATACTTAAGATACAAAAGGCCTTTGAAGAACATGAAGGTAACAGTTCAATTTTAACACAGATTTAATTATTTTCTACACTACACAATGGTAAAATAAGACTTTATCAGACTTATTTGTAATAATGATTATGAACTTATTAAAGAGTTGATCAGAAATCAATTAATGCTAACTAGATGTTAACTTTGAAAATAAATAGATTAACAATCATTTGGTGCTGAAAGCTCCAATATGGCAAATTAATTTGCTTAAACATAAAAATATAAAAAGCTGAAGTCAAATGTAAGCATTGATTCATCAGTGTAGTTGATTGGTTACATGGCAAGCGACAATTGTTTCTGACTGTTTCATGTATCTTAAGCACTGTTTTAAATTAAATTAATTAGAAATCAGAACCCTAACATTAAAGACCAACCTTGAAACTAGGGCCCGACCGATATGGGATTTTTGTGGCCGAAACGGATATTGTTAATGGGGAGAGAAAAAATCTGAGACCGATATATCGGCCGATATCTTTCTTAGATCTCTGTTTGATATTTAGTGATCATGCTTGTTATAATCCATAAAACACACTCTGCTGTTGAATAAATCCAGTAATATCGGAGCATATCAGCGATAAATTAGCCGATACTGCTGTCAGGCTCTACTTGAAACCCACAGTAGGTCTGCTTTCACTGCCTGATGTAAGTACGCAGGCTCATCGGACAGGCGGTTACATAACACCATAACCAGCCCCAACCAGCACAAGTAGGCTGTGAGAAAAGCTAAAAAAAAGAGTTGTTTTGGCCTCACGTGCCTCCGAAACTCATCCAGTCAAAGGAAGCGGTCATGCAGACCGAGGAGGAGAGGTGCATGTCACCCAGCTTAAACATGTAAAGAAGGACCCTTTCACATGACCTTCACTGAGGGGTTGACAGGAGGTGACAGACATGAGACCTCTGCCAGCAGCTCTGTCTGTATGTCTGGGTTGTAAATTGATGATAATGGAATCATCTTATTCTGATTTATTCTCATGCAACCTACACTAACATGTGTCTGGGCTGGTAAAAACCCAATAACCCTACTAGTGTTGTTTCAGCATCAATTAATATTAGTTCAAAAACAAAAAAACATCAAAATATTAACATGCTTTTAATGCCTCAAAACACAAGATTATTGCGTGCTGGGACACAAAAGAGGGGTAAAGATCTCTCTTACAACTTCACAAGAAACAAGACATTTATGCAGAGTGTTTTGAAACACACTGCAGACACACATGGAGGTGACAGTCCCCTCTCTTCATCTGACAGTGAGGAGGGTCTATGAGGGTAAACCCAGATTAAAAGATGTCCTTATCTAATCAACATACTACTGCAGCAACAAGGTTTCATTACTGCCAATGCTGCAGACTGTGTGTGTTCTTCATGTGGCTCACCTGATATGAAAGGGTTTTACAGATGTCATCATCAGAGGCCAGGGAGTCAAACTCAGAAGTTTGCTCTCTCAGGTTATTTATTGCATTAGCTTCACAATTCATTTGAACACTGCAGATCATTCACATACAAATCTGCTAAGATAATAACGTTGCCCTATTTTCTTATGTAATTAAATCAATAACAAGCAGTTGACTAATCAATGACTATTCAGCAAAACCTGCTGCTGCATACTCCTACTTCACACCCTCAGTAGGAGTTATTTTTTTAAGATATGATTTATTAAGCTGTTCTTGTTTATATAATAAGATGATATATATTTTCAACATGTACGATTCAGGCTTGTGCTGACCAGCTTGGTTTTTATTATTTCTTAGAGCAGCAATACAAGAGGCTCAATGTGTAAAACATGTATGGTTATAGCCAGAGATTACATAAAGTAATAATAAGAACACACCGATTACAGACATAGTAAGGGAGGGGTTTGCCATCTTTTGAAAAAAACTAAACATTGTGGTTATTCTCTTTAAAATGTAGGTCACTGATGTATCATTAAGAGATACTTTTGGGGGAAACTGGAAGATAATATCAGTTGGAAAGTCATAAAAAATTAACTCATAAATTCAAAACCTATTTACTCTGTCTTTTCTTTTAGCACCGGGATGAAAAACCTCCCAGAAACCCAGAGAACAGAAAATCTCAGACACAATATAATAGACTGAGGAAGCCAGGTATCCTCTGGGATGCTGCAGGCTCTATCACACTAACTGTAGCTCAGACTGTAGCTCTGATTGCTCTGCAGTCTCGTCCAGCTCAGCTGTGCTGGTAATGTACAGAAGAAAATCCCAAACCAATATCATCCTGTGCAGTATATTGAATTCTCAGACAGTTGAAACACCGACGTGACAAATCGTCTTCATGTCAAGCCGTCTTTTCTATTCATGCTCCTTTTGTTTTACCTCATCAAAGGAGCGGCAATCACGGCTGACGCAATCATGCAAACTGCACCTGTGTACTAAAAGTAGATTTTTACTGTAAGAAATATGTGTACACTGTACATGTCTGTATGTTTGGAGAATGAGGAAGGATGGTGTGAGACGTTACGAGCTGCTGAGAGGAGTGGGAGGAGGAGGATGTGTCAGCTCTGACACAGCACTCTTTGTCAGTTAAAAAGAGGGGGAATTCATTAAGATCATGAGCTGCTCTTACCCTTCTTTAGAAAGCTCTATTTCAGCCAGCCCTCCATGCACTGTACCACTGGGACACCACAGGGACATGACATCAAACCATGGATTTGTTTGGCACTGTGTGTGTGTGTGTGTGTGTGTGTGTGTGTGTGTGTGATTTACAGAGGCCCAGCGGCTGCAGTCACTGCGTCAGACTCTGAACCCAGACGGGTGTGTGTGATGCTGTGGTTCAGTGATGCTTCCAAGGTCAATGGAGAGCTTATCAAATGCGCGTGCCCGTGTGTTTGCGTCCATTTGCAAATAAGAGCATGCATATGTCCTTCTGTTTCACCTTTCTCTTTTCTCTAAGCACTACACAGAAATGGGTACACAGCTGCCTGCTTCCAGATACTTCCAAGGGAAAGTGAACAGACTCATCATCACATACAGTATTAGTAGACATTAAGGATTAAGTCAAGATTGTGTGTGATGTCGTTTATTTCCTTTTCAGGATAAAATAAGAACATAAGCATCAGTGTTATATTTGTGTATAAGAGTAAGGATAGAACAATTAGGGTAAAGCTTGCTCGGCTCTTTCCAGAGATCAAAAAAGAATCTATGAAGGTGCATAGTCACTGGCCCAGGCTTTAATTTGGATATCGCCGGCAGGCTAGCTGTTTTCACCCACATCCAGTCTATATGCTTATATAGACTAACCATGACCTGACTCAAGTTTTGTACTTAGTATTTTCAAAGTGTGTGTTAGACTATGTGTGTAGATAATCCTTATTATAAATGATACGTATGTGCTTATGTAATTATGAGTGGGAATCCACCAAAAAGAGAAACAGGATCTACATGACACCAAAGCTTGACAGGTGTCATATTATTTCCTCTAGTTTCCTTAGTAAGGTTGCATCATTTTTCTTGAACACTGATCCTCTTAATACAGAACACATAGTTCACATTAGTGAAGTAAGCTAGCCAGCTAACTTGTCCACACACTTTGCATTTTGCTAGTGTTGGTAATGTTTGATTAGCAATACAGCAAAACTTGGATAGCCAACTGGAACTTGGCTACACTTCATGGATCTAGTAACGTTTGCTCTGAAATGTAACTGGTAAAGTACCGTAATTTGAATGCGGCAAGGTTTCAATTTATGTGCCGAATCAACCACAGGAGATTTGATGAAAGGAAGTGTGACATATTTTTCATAAGATAGTGTTTTTTCTGTTACTTAGATAGTCATCTATCAGTGTTAGCAGGCCAGCTTTAGCCCAAAAAAAACATGAAGTCCATCCATCCATCCTTTAAGAGTACACCTGAGCAGGTTCCCATACGATCAGGGCTGGCATACAGACACAAACAAACATTCATGGTTACACTCATGGACAGCATTAGAACGACCAATTGATCTAAGAGGCAATGGACTTTGGGAGGAAGTCAGAGTTCTACAGAGAACCCACCCATGCACATTCAAATCAATCACCTTTTAGCTGTGAGGCTACACAGGTAATGACTGCAACACCAAGCAGAAAACATGAAAGTCCTGCTATAGGGTTTGAGAAGAAAACTGTTATGGAACCATATAGAATCAAATGAGCTAATCAGATCTTTTTCCAAATAATTAACCCTTCCCATTTTCATCTCAATCAAGCAGTGTAAGATTCACGATCCAGTTATTTGTACATATTGTGTAACTACAGGATGCTAATCAATGCTATGTGATGGATGTCTAACGTCAGTTTGACTGTACTTCATGTGTAGTCAAGACAACATAGAGTTGCTGGAGACGGTGATTGTATGAAAGTAATGTTGGGCAATCGTTGATAGATTCACTGGGACAGATGTGTTTCGGTAGACTGATGTGATGAGCCCTTTGCTGCATGTCATCAATGCTCCTCTCAGTCTCTATTCAGCTGTCCTAAATAATAAAGGCAAATTTGGACCAAAAAAGAAACAGGTTTGCTTATAATTAAACTCACTATTTGCTTTATCTGTAAACATTTGTATCATCAATTTTTACTTAAGGCAGTAAATCAAAATAGAAAATTACATAACCATTGATTCTACATCTTATGACTTTAATTTATGTCTCAATGAACTTTCAATTAATATGAGGATACAGTCTTATCTGGGTCAACATAAAAAGGACAAAATGTTTCCTTTAAGGGAAACAAAATGATTGGACAGAATACCCTGAGCACCTGTACTAATATAAACATATCTCTGTGCATTTAATCATAAACTGTTATATCCTGAGAGTCACAAACAACGTGCAGTTTCTCAATAATCACTGGTTTTCATTTTCTGTGTTCCCTCAGTTTCATCGACCTGAGCTGCAGCACTGTTGTGATTAAAATATGTGTCAGCTCATGTTGTAGCCAGCTCAGCCCCCTCATCCTTCAGCCTTACTTTCCGTTTCTCTGATGCTCATATACAGTCATGAGAGGGGAGGGTGAAGCTCTCTTTACTGCCCATCCCCCCTTCTTCATCCTGGCTGCTACATCCACTGCTGCAGAGAGGGCCCATGATGGTGTCACCCTCCCTTTTCCTCCCCCCCCATCGCCTCCACCAATCCCGTCCCAGCTTCACCTCAGCCAAACAGAGCGCAGGTGTTGCCTGCTGCGTCTCTGCCTTTACCTACTGGGAGACATGCACGCGTGTTTACATTGTTCTGGGAGATTCACCCGACACTGACAGCCTGCACGCCCCTGCCTTTAGATTTTCAGACTGGGTTATATAACAGAGAGTTAGCAAAGTCTAAGTAATTAAATAATGCAGAACATGCCGGAATATTTGGTGTATGAAGCTGCATTGTGTGGTGGTCTAACCTTTTAGTCTTGTCGCCTTAAATAAAAAATGTAGCCTCAATAGAAAAAGATCCTATCATGTATTTAACTACCACTGATACAGAGTTAACAAATACAAAACTGGGATCACAACTATTCTATATATCACCTCACATATTATTAAGAACTTGGTCAAACAGTATGATTTCATACATCATATTAAATTTAAAAATGCTCTAACTTCTTAGAAGGCCAGAGAATAGATTAGTCTTGTCAGTGGAAATGAATCATTTTATTACAATAAGATAATTTATTCTTCTATTACACGTTTATACCGGTTAAATTCCTTATTCCGAGCAAAATTTTTCATAACTGTCAGCCATAAGCTATGGGTCACGCATCATTAATAGAGGAATGATTCAATACAAAGCTATATTCATTAATTTTCAGTCTAACCCCAAGTCCTGCTACACAGCCACATCAGGAACATTTCATGATATATATTATATAATCTTTTTAGGATTATACTGCAGTGAACTACTTTTTTTTGGGAGAGCAATTATTGTTAGTCCAGGTGGGAGGCCAGATTCTTAAACAGAAACCTTTCCACCCACCCATATCAAAGCAGAAAGACTCTGCAACTGAGGAGGTGTATGTGTGTTTGATGGGGTGTGGTGGGGGCACACAGTTAAGAAATGTGACGATCCTCAAATGATTTAAGGAATTTGGAGATTTGGATATCTAACTGCCAGAGAGAGAGAGAGAGAGAGAGAGAGAGAGAGAGACAGAGAGAGAGAGAGAGAGAGGGAGAGGGAGAGGGGGAGAGAGGGAGAGGGGTAGAGAGATCATTCTAAAGCGACTGCGTGGATTTCTGTAGTGAAACGTGTAACCAAATCAATAAACCGGACAACAGAAATCAAATGAAGCAAATCCTGCACCATGGGCATGGCATGTTTGGGAGAAAAAATTAAAAAAAATTAAGAACGTGCAGCTGAAGAAAGTGTAGGAAAATATAAAAACAGGCTTCTGGATGACTGTCTTCCCATTCAGAGGTCTGTGTGACTTCACTTGCAGGCCTGTCTGACATTAACACGACCACCATCACTTGCACCCAGCTGACCCTGCTGAGCAGAATCGCGCTGCGCCTCCATGTTCAGGCCTGCATCAGCACCACACAGCGACAATGCGCGAGCATCAGCCCAAATAAATGAGACTAAATGACTAAATGAGATCAGACATCCTCCTAATGATGCAGGACTAACAGACTGATCGGTAAAGGGCATGATGATGAAGGACATCGACTGATCGTTGTAGGTGGAAGCATGTGTATGCGTGCACATAATGCGGAATTTCTCGCGTAGCGGCCTTTTTTATTTTTTATAGATAACTTTCCCGTCTTGGATCATTTGGCTACAATCGGCCATTGATGTGTAGCGGCGCTGAGCGCAGCTTGATTCAGCTCTGAGGTACTCTGGTGGAGAAAGGGTGTTTTACGCAACCGATTCGTGCTACAGCAGAGGGGTGAGGCGCTGCTGAATCCAGGGAATCCCGTGGATGGAGAGTGATAATCTCATCTTTATTACCGATACACTTAAATTAGATGATTGGATAATTAGCTAACAAAGGCTTGAGAAATCTCTGTAGCATTTTACAGATCAATAGGATTTATGCTGCAGCTCCAATGCAGGTTATTTATGAATTACCGCTGTTGGAGATTGAAAGGGCGTGCATTCGCTTCTAGGCTTTCTGCAGCCTTCAGAAGAATTCTGCCTTCATTTTCAGTGGGCAATTACCGCTTGTTATATCCATTCAACTCTCCGCCGTCTGAAATACAAATACGCATCAGCACCGCAGTGTAGCTGAGACAAACCAGCCTCTGCAGGTTATCTACAGCTCCCACACCACACAGCTGTGGTTTGCAATGGGATAAAATGGAACACCAACGACACAACCTTCATCATCATCATCGTCCAGATGCACTAGCCCACATCCGCATCCTTCAAAATCACACACGTTTACATACACATAACAAACCCACGTTTACGCACAACAGTGCAGCAGCTCAACACATCAAATAATAAACAAACTAATTAAAAAAAAAATCTTACTTTCGCCGACCACCGCCTTTAATCCGATAGGTGCCATGATGCTGCTGAGTCTTAGTACCGAGTGTTCCTCCTCTGCTTCCTCCCTCCTCTCTGTGATCACCTCACATCGCAGCGGAGGAGCCTCCACAAGGAAACGTCACTGCGTATCCTTCCGCACCGTCCCCTCATTGGTGGTGTTGGACGTCGGCCTACAACTGCAATTTATTATCAAGCAGTCTCACAATATAGCATTGTACCTTCGACAAGGCTGAAATGAATCCCTAAATATACTAATGAATCCTTACCATCTTTAGAGAACATATTAAGATATTGATTCCAGAAGGATCCAATTCAGTTTTTCTCTGAAGGTATTTAGCATTTTAAAAAAGAGGAAAAAGAAACCTCCCGTGAAAATCCAAAACCATCACCCATCTTGATATAGCTCTGCAGTTTTTAGCATATAAAGAAATAAGCAGCAAATGGTAAGATTTAAAACTTTAAAATGAGAAGGCCTACTGGTTCGAATAAATTAATAAATAATCAAATTTTTCAAAAACTGCAAATATTCCTTACATTATGGGAGGTCGTTTAACTCATTTATGGACTTTGACTTCGGTTTAAATCAGAGATGTTTTGCATGTTATTCCACTAAAAATGAAATACTGAAATATGTATATTATGCATGCAAGTACATATAATTATTTAAATATAGTGACTAATTGGATTTGTCTCACAGGTTCAATCTATTGGTGGATTTAATGTAATCTGCACTGGACACACAGACCGAACTGGATACTGACAGGAGATAATAAGAGTGTCCAGTAGGGGGCAGCAGATTTCTTTCTGTACAGGAAAACACACGGGCATTATGGAAAAGTGGTTTTATCAATGCAGGCCTCTAATAACTGCTTGAGGTTGGGGTTAAATAGTTGCCAATTGTTTAAAATGAATAAAAATCATCACATTACGTTTTTTTTTTTAATTAGTCAAATAGTTTAGGCTAATCTATGAATGAGCCAACTAAAGAACAAGGGGTGCATTTTGAGATTTAAGATGAAAGAAGTCGGACTAAAACAAAAGACACTCACACGTACAGTAAATATTGAATAGGTTAAGCATATCCTTAAGCTCCTGGTTCAGGCACCACCCTTGGCAGAGCCAACTGAACACGTCGGACCAGTGATGACTCTCAGAGGGTGTGTCCTGCTGCCGCTGTGAACAAGCCTAATATTCACCTCAAACATGCTCCTCACAGGCGGGGAGTGTTAGCCTGCGTCAGTCCTCCTCCTCCGGACTTTGGAGAAAGCGGGAGAGCAGAGAGTCAGCAGCGCCAGAGCAGTGCGCCTCTCCAGGGGGAAGTGAAGCAGTTTTTACCAGCGACTCTGATCGGATATCCCTCTGTGTATTCACCCGTGACCAGTGGGTCTGCGAGGCTCTCCTGCAACCATGGGGGACGTTGTTTCCGCTCACCTGGATGAGAGCAGAAAGCAGATGATTACAGGTAAGAGGGGCGCAGTTTAAGACAGAGAATGACAGTTTCCCACGGACTAAAGTTCCCTAGAACTTATTTTATTCATGCTCAAAAAGCATTTGATCTTTCGTTAAAATCTGTAGGCTAATAACTTCCTTGAGGTTTTATATTTCCCATGGTCACAGCTATTATATAATTCGTTTTTACTTAAATATATGAATGTATTGCTCATCAGTCTAGTTTGTAATCTCATGCAGCTTCAACTTCAAGTATTTGTAGTTGTATTTAAGTCTTACAAGTCTTTAACTTGTTGTAGAAGTTTCGTGAACTTTTTTTTATTGTTGATAGGACAAATTTTTCTAACTTGGCTGTCATACTGACATGCAGAGAAAAAACAACAGATATCTCCCTTCAGAATTTGTCATCAGATTAATGCTTTCACCTTAGATCTATCAGTATTTATCAGATAATCCCTCTCAGTTTATGTCACTTGTTACATTGGAGGACAAAGCTTGTCAGTCTTATCAGTGCATTGTTACTCTACTCAAAGAGTTGCCCTCAATCCTAATCTCTGTTGCAGGCCTATTTCTCAGAGATAATAAGTAGGTTTCCCAGAGGGACCATGCTTATGTACGTTTGGGACTGACTGCTATTTTAGTCGCAGAAGCTTCCCACTGTGAAGCGTGCAGATCTGTGTGGTTATTTGTACAAGGCATGGACTGCTGAGCACAGAGGAAAGCGTGCAGAGCTAAGACGTCTATGAATCTGTTGATACTTCTATTACAATACAAGACAGTTACTGATGAAGTTGTTTGAGAATTCATGATCCAAGGTCCCAATCGTGGCAGGGAAAAGGGGGAAAAAAGCTTGTTTTTATTTTGGAGTTGGTATTTGGATCCTCCAGACTTATGCTTGGCAGAAAATGTTGTTTCAGAGGCATTTTGACCTCATTCGAGTGCCTGTGCGGGCGTGAATACTTTTACGAGGAAACCACTTCTGTCAAAGAATATGTTCTTGAGATCAAGGCAGAACCAGAAAGAGAACTACTCCTCGCTTTAAATAGGAAAAATAACATTGTGAAAATCTTTGAGTTTCTTATTTCTGTTTGGACAAAACTTACAATCTGAAGACATAACTTTGGGTCAAGGGAAACAGCATGACATTTTGCACAACTCTTCTATAACTTAACAACTAATGAGTGATACAATTAACAACAGAATGATAATAAACATACAAACTAAACTTGAAATATTTTCTGCTGAGTCTTTTTGAGAAAAAGATAGGCCTACACATGAAAAGATGAGTCAGTTTAGGAGGGAGAGAAGAAGATAAAGGTTGAAGCTGCAGGAGTGAAGCAGGTAGAAACATGTCAGAAGATTAATAGGTGAAACTCCTGGCTGGCTCTCACACCCCCCTTCCTCTGTGTCCTCACTTCCCGTTATTCTCTACCGGTCTTATGCTCTCTCTTGTTTGCATGTTTGAAGTTTGAAGTTGTTATGTGAGTGTAAAAGAGAGATAGAGAGTTAACACTACTCAGCATTTATGCACTGAGAGTCTTGTTTGAAGTCTGTACCCCCCAACGAGGTGATTTCATCATCTTTGCAGCCCTTGCACATTCTCAGAAACTAACACTCTCACTTGTGAGCCCACGCAACACAGAGCAATATGCACACAGAGAATTAGGGAGTGATTAGTCATGTTTTTTTACCTGTTAATAATAATACAAATTGTTTGTGAAAAAATAAGGTTTTGCTAAAAAGGCTAATCAGCTCTGTTTTGATCTTAATGCTGCTTCAATACAAACTGATCTAATTATCTCTTTTCACACTCAGGATAGTTTGCCTTATGCAAAGCTGACAATTCTCCTGACCCCACAATGCCTATCCTGTGTGTACCTGTTGTATTTCACTATTGGATTTCTCTGACTTTTCACTAATTGACCATAAAAAACTGCATATTTAAGCTAAGGATAATAATTATAAGAGTACCTAAGGTCAAAAAGCAAAGATCAACTTTGTGGTTGTATTATCAGATCTGCGGCTGTATATCCACTTGGGTAAAGAGACCAGCAGAGCAGTCCACTGATATCCACTGATGCTAAGTTGGATCAGTTGGATGGGAAGACAACCAGGACAACCCGGTAAATCCAAAAGTGTACTTGGAGTGAACTGAGAATGTTTGGCCAATATTGAGGTCTTCAATGCCCACCAATGGAAGAAATCTTAAAGGTTAGGAAAATGGAATCAGAAGGTCAGAGCTTGTCATATCACCTGATTAACTTTGAGGTTCCCACCAACAAAGGAGGTCATCAAGCTTAAGCAGAAGCCTTTTGGGGCTTGGATGGCCCAGAGGACTTTTGAGGCAACAAAAGATATTGGGAGGTCTGAGGGCTGTGGCTTTGGTGGTTGCCAAAGCAAAAAACCAAGGTGTTGGAGAAGTTTCAGGTGGTTAGGAAGGATGTTTGATTTATCCCAAGGCAGTTTTAGCAATAATAAGGCAGTGGAAAGGGTTCTTTGAGGATTCCCAACCTAACAACTATTTCTGCAGTTGAGCAGTCAATCTGAAACCAAAAGCTTCATTAATATCCCTGCAAGAAAGCTGAGGTCGTTTATTGTGGTATCACTCTGCTCAGGTCGTTTATTGTGGTATCACTCTGCTCAGTGTCCTCGAAAAGATTATCCCAGAGTTCTTGAAAGGAGACTCAGAACAATTGCCAAACCTCAGATACATCAGAAGTAAAGCAAAAAGGACAGATCGTTATAGTTTGCTCATTCAATCTAGAAATGTTTTGTAGACTTAGAAACAGAGGTGTCAAGTAACTAAGTAAAAATACTTTGTTACCTTACTTAAGTAGAAATTTTGGGTATCTATACTTTACTGGAGTAATTATTTTTCAGCCGACTTTTTACATCTACTCCTTACATTTTCACACAATTATCTGTACTTTCTACTCCTTACATTTTAAAAATAGCCTCGTTACTCCTATTTCATTTCAGCTTGTTTTCATTCCGGCTTGTCGTTGTTCAAAAAAACACAAAAAAAAACCTATCCAGATAAATCCATAGACAGATAAATCGCGCCATCCGGATAGAGTAAATTTGATTGTGGTTGGATGAGAAGTATAAACATATACTATTCCGACACCCTATTGATTTGTACGCGATCCATCTCACCTGCACATGACACAAATCACGTTACACTCCAACAAGGAAACAGCAGATGTATGTAGCCTAGTACGAAGATGTCCGTAGCAGAGACAACCATACAAGGGTAATTGTTACTAAGCCTGCCCTGGGGTACACCAATTTTCTTGTCCAGTTTTGTTATCTTACATCCATTGCCCTCACAGATTCCTGCAGCTAAGCTTGGATGTACATTTACATTCCAATAAAGGCTATTGATAACATGCCTCTGAAGTTTGACTTTTTGCACCATTACAATACTTATAGACAACTAGTCATCATATCTTCCGCTCCATGAAACACATGTTAATGCAGTAGTACACATATATGGTTCTTTAATGTATTTGCATTGTGCTAAAATGTGTTAATTTTCAATGGGCATAAATGCGGCTGAAACAGGTTCATCCCAAATTTTTCAACATTAACATTTTAATATAACATTATAGTCATTATGGCCTTTAGAAAAATGTTTTTTTTGGGGAGGTGGGGTAGAGCACTATTGGCCCCTGTGGCGCGGCCTAAGCATTTGTCCTTAATGGCATTTTCCCCCCCCTTACATTACTTTTACTTTTATACTTCAAGTAGTTTTGAAAACAGTACTTTTACACTTTTACTTGAGTAAAAAACTTGAGTTGATACTTCAACTTCAACAGAAGTCTTTTTAAACCCTAGTATCTATACTTCTACCTGAGTAATGAATGTCAATACTTTTGACACCTCTGCTTAAAAAGGGCTTACAACTGTATCCATAGAAGAATCTAGTGGATGATACTGGTTACTATGAGCTATCCAGCACCTAATAAAAGTGAGAACTGTGTCTGTATTCGTGGCAGGAAGTCAAATAGATTGTCAGTAGGGTTCAAATGTTAATGGAAATGTTATCGAAGTACAATGGGGGAGAAGAGTGTCTGGTTTTAGAGACCTCAAGTTGCTTTCTCTGCCTAACATTGAATATAGAGTTAAGCTGGAGGTCAGCTCACCATAGTCTTAAGCAATGGCTCTCCCCTGGAAAACACTGGATTGTATCCCATGGTTCAGAGGAAGTTTCTTCCCCTTATCGAAGGTTAGAGCCCAGAAACCCTACAGAAGATTGGAAGTGAACTACTTGTTTTCCTGAATCTCATACTTTTCCATCAACATCAAATGCTATCACCACAATTCAACCATCAACAAGACCCACTGGCTAATGGAAAGCTTTGACTTTGGATTCAGCCCCCCCTGACCCACAATTGTCTGGTACAAATAATGTCCACAACTACTGATATTATGCCAATACTACTGTCTATCCCGATACTTGAGCTAGTTTACTTGGTGTAGGGAAGCAATGTGATTGACTGGTGACCTGTCCAGGGTGTACCCTGCCTCTTTCCCAATGATAGCTGGGATCAGATGCAGCCCCCCAGAAACCCTGAATGAGATACAGTGTATAGATAATGGATGGATGGAGGGAGCACAGACATCCAGAGGGAGCTGCAGCCACTACTCCTCACGTTCAAAGGAGCCAGTTGATGTGATTCAGGCATCTGATCAAGATTTCTCCTGTAACTTTCCTATGGAGGGGAGAGTCCTCCAATGTCTGCTGACACAAGAAAAATATCAGAAAATGCAATATAAAATAAAGATAGAATGTATTTTATATCCTTGATTAAGTTAACCAACAACTGGTTTAGTTTTTTCAGCAGCAATAGTCTCCACCTTGTATCATAACATATTGAGAAAGGGGTATTTGTTGTTTGCCAATGGCATGGCTCTAGGGATGGAAACGTCTGTAATTCTGTGTATTGGGACACCATGTTGGTGAGGTTGGATGAATAACCATGACATTCAGTACAGACAGTCGGAGAGTTTAAAGGTTTCTGTGATCCTTTGTCATTTTCCAAAGTGTCTCTATGGGATGGACTTGACATTGGAAGGATGAAACAATGGTCGGTGATGATGTGGATATTGGATTAATGTAGAGGTGGTTTGATGTACCCTCCCAATGTTCCTTCACTTTTCTCTATGGCTCTGGCATGACAGGAGTGTCAGGAAATATCAAAGAAGCAATAGGAATGGATAATATGATATAACTGAAGTTTTTGGCATGCATGCCTGAACAGTATGGAACAGAGGTTTTAGAGTGTGATTTATGATGTGGTCTTCCTTCCCAAAATTATAATTTCCAAGTGGCCAAAAGGCTGTACATGTGCCGGGTTCTGGTCTGCTGACTTTGGCACAGTAAGACAACGAGTGGAAAGTTCTGTCTTTTTGCACAGTTGGAATCTAAGACAAACTCAACATGGGGAAATTCACCCAAACAGAAAAAGTTCCTATAATATCCAGTATCTGGCATTTAAAAAATAAGAAAAAATCAGAGTAGTAGTACCAAGGTCCTGAGAGACTTCTGACTTTTTTTGCATGAAAAATCACATCTTTTCTATAAGATTTTGCTTAACATCAAAATAGGGATAGTTAAAAGATCACATGACATAATAATAAATATTCCTCTATAGGTAGATTCATACAGCATACGTTGATGTCTTACTTTGAGAACAGATTAATTGATTAATTTTACAAAGTCAATCTTATCTTCAAAGCCGGCTTCCATTCCCTGAAAGTGTACCTCTCTGTGCGTGAGTGCTTTGATGGTTAGATTTCAGTAACAGTGCATTTAAGTATATCCTTTGTTTCAGCTGTCTCACATTCTCCCTTTATATTTCCTGTGACCCGTCCACCCATCTCCTCCTGGTATGACTTGGTGTTTTTAATAAGTGTATGTGTCCCTGTCCTGTCTCCTCCACATTCTCTCCCTGCTTATTCTGTCCTGTCAGCTCCTTCCTTCCTGCACTCCCACTCCAGGCCGGCTCCCTCCTTCCTGTGTTGTTAGTCCCATGAACAGATCATAGTCAACACTGTCTGATGCTGACCAAGTCAAACACGGTGATCAGCTCGCAAACTGACTCCTTTTTCCAGCACTGGAACGTGGGAAAAGCTCCTGTCCGCTCTGGCAGGTTGTTTGGCTTATTGTGTGGAGTCTGGTTGCAGACAGTGGAAAAGAAATGCAGAGTCAAGCTCTGGAAAGGATCTATGCAATGTAGAAAAACATGGAGGTTAATTGAGACTGAAATGGGGACTCCATACTCCAACAAAAAATAAGGCAAGAATTTACAATAAATCTTATAATTCATTAAGAATACAGTTAATGAAATTAGTAAATAATTATCATCAATTCTTTATAAAGTTGGCTCTGACTACATTTGACAGGACATGTATAAAATGAAAATCCAGAATAGGCACGGAGTCTGGGGTTTGAATACAAAGTAGGTTTAAATAAAAGTTTAAAAAAAGATAGTATTCAAAAACAATGTGATGACAGCGTTTGCTCGGCTCTACTTACATTCAAACATCATTGTACTGCTGTTGTATTTTGACTATGTTGAAGCCTTCCATCTTTAAAGTTTAACTAATGACCAAACTGAACCAGTCAGCCATGCACGACCGTTACTGTTCTCATAAAACATGTTAATTGTTTCAGATAAGCAATTTCCAAAAGTCAATATGTTTCTTTCTAAAAGGCCCGTTGTAAATGTTATCATATAGAACTTTTCATAAAGGCGAGATAGCAGCAGTGAAAATTGTGGCCTTACAGACAGTATGACACTTAACATACATTCTGCTGAAATTTAACAAAATGATTCAAACTGAAATCATAGAAAGTTTGAAAATTATGCCCAAAATAGATTAAATCATCCTCAGAGATTTTTTTTAACAAAGTCATGTATTCTTCTGTCCATGTTTTGAAGAAATGTTTTTCAGATCTGTGTTGTTTGAACCAAAGTATCTTCTTCACCGTATTCATGCTTTCTTAATAAGTGTTCACTGCATCCTGATCCTGTTGTGTTTTTGTGTCTGTTTGCTCGAGCAGATAGGACCAGAGGTGTGATGAAAGAGTTCAGTGATGTGTACGAGCAGCAGTATGCGGTCGCTCTTTTCAACAGTGTGCGCTTTGAGATAGAAGGAGGAAGAGGAACACAGTCTCAGCTGCTTCACAGAAAGGTAAGTGCACTGTGTCAGAAATAAACCCTGTAGGAGGACCGAACAAAAATGTGGCTTTTAAAAGTGACTGTGCTTTGATATAGATGTCATTACTTGAATGTATAACTCATTAACTTTGTGATATATTTAACCCCATATGAAACTGGAGAATAATACATACTCTGTTGTTTACAATTTGGGCTTTATTTTTTAATACATTTAACTCTTATTTATATTGATTAGAATTGTATTGTAATTTCTGACATCTGATTAAATGCAATCTTGCAACAACACACGATAAGAAAAAAGAAAGTTGGAAAATCAATCAATCAATCAATCAATTTTTATCTGTATAGCGTCAACTCATAACAAGTGTTATCTCGAGACACTTTACAAAAAGCAGGTAAAAGACCTTACTCTTTGTCTGTTAACATTACAGAAGAGCAGGTAAAAAGACCTTACTCATTGTTATGTTACAAAAAGCAGGTAAAAGACCTTACTTATTGTTATGTTACAAAGATCCGGCCTATCCATCATGAGCACTTTAGCAAAGCAGCAAAAATTACAGTGGTAAGAAAAAACTGTCTTATTAAAAGGCAGAAATCTTCGGCCGGATCCCCGGCTCATGATGAAACAGTCTTCACAGGCCTAGACTGCGCCGGGCTTGGAAAGGGATAGGGGGAGAGATGGGATAAGATGCAGGAAGAGGGATAGGGAGCAAGGGGGTGGGGGGAGGCAAACCGTCCATCAGCAATCCGGTGGGGAGGGGGTGTGTGGGGGGGGTGTTGGGGTTGTTCTGGCAGGCTGTCAACCAACGATCCGGTGGGGAGGGGGTTGTTCTGGCAGGCCGTCAACCAACGATCTTGAGGAGCCTAAGAGAGCTCAAGAGCTCCCAGGAAAGTAGGTGGTTAGTGACTGAGATTTACAGATAGATACATGCAGTAATATGATGTACTGTATATGCACAGAGAGAGAGAGAGAGAGAGAGAGAGAGAGAGAGAGAGAGAGAGGAGCTCAAGGTGCCAGTTTCCCCTATAGTCTAAGCCTATAGCAGCATAACTAAGAGCTGGTCTACGCCAGCACCAGCCCTAACTATAAGATTGATCAAAAAGGAAAGTTTTAAGTCTATTCTTAAAAATACAGACTGTGTCTGCCTCCCGGACCCCGGCTGGAAGGCGGTTCCAGAGGAGAGGAGCCCGATAACTGAAGGCTTTACCCCCCATAGTACACTTAGAGACTGTAGGTACCACTAGTAGGCCTGCATTCTGGGACCGTAATGTTCTCGAGGGACAGTACGGCATTAGTAGCTCCTTCAGGTAAGATGGTGCCTGGCCATTTAGAGCTTTGTAAGTGAGAAGAAGGATCTTGAATTCTATTCTAGACTGTATAGGGAGCCAGTGCAGAGCAGCCAAGACAGGAGTAATGTGGTCCCTTTTCCTAGTTCTGGTAAGGGCAGGAGGTTACCAATTTTGTCTTTGATGTCTAGAATTTTGTTGTTGAAAAAGCTCAGGAAATCATTACTGCTGAGGGCTAAAGGAATACAAGGCTCAGTGGAGCCATGACTCTCTGTCAGCCTGGCTACAGTGCTGAAAAGGTATCTAGGATTGCCTTTGTTTTCCTTGATTAGAGAGGAGTAGTAGGCAGCTCGAGCGTGACATAGAGCCTTCATATATGTTCTATGAGTATCCTGCCAGAATAAACGAGATTCTACCGTTTTGGTCGAGCGCCATATTCTTTCAAAATTCCGCGACGATTGTTTTAGAGTACAGGTTTCTGAGTTGAACCATGGAGCCACTCTCCGCCGCTTGACAACCCTCTGTTCCAGGGGAGCAATCGAATCAAGAGTAACTCTCAGCGAATCCACTGCACTATCAACAAACTGATCTAGCTGAGAGGGACTAAAGCTATCATAAGAGTTTCCAACTGGGTTGAAACACGGTACTGAATCAAAAACAGCTGAAATAGCTTCCTTAAATCTAGCCACAGCACTATCCGACAAACTTCTAGAGAGCACACCTCTTCCAACCAGAGATAATTCTGGCAGGACAAAGTCGAATATAATAAGGAAATGGTCTGATAGAAGAGGATTTTCTAGGAAAACTGTAAGGTTATGGATTTCAATTCCATAAGCTAAAAAAGATCCAGGGTGTGGTTAAAATGATGAGTAGGTTCGTTTACACCCTGGGTGAAACCAATAGAGTCTAATAGTGACATGAAAGCTGTGCTAAGGCTATCATTATCAACATCCACATGGATATTGAAGTCACCTACAACAATTATTCTATCACTGCTAAGGACTAAGTCTGATAAAAATTCTGCAAATTCAGATAGAAACTCAGAATATGGGCCAGGAGGGCGGTAAAAAGATCAGGGAGGCGCAGAGAAGCGTGTAAGACTGCAGCTCTGCCTCCTGGTCTGAACTCTGTGTTGTTGTCAAGGTTTTGGACTAATAACCTCTGCTATGTTTCTAGATAATAGAGCTGCACCGTCCAAAGTGGGATGGATGCCGTCTCTAGCTAGCAGACCAGGTTTTCCCCAAAAAGACTGCCAGTTATGTATGAAGCCCACATCGTGTGCTGGACACCACCTCGACAGCCAGCGGTTGAGTGATGACATGCGGCTATACATGTCATCACTGGTCTGATTTGGGAGGGGTCCAGAGAACACTACGGAGTCCGACATCGTCTTAGCAAAAGTACACACCGACTCCACATTAACCTTAGTGACTTCCGACTGGCGTAGTCGGGAGTCATTAGTGCCGACATGAATTACGATTGTATCAAATCTACCTTTAGTCTTTGTCAGCAACTTTAAATGAGATGCGATGTCGCCCGCTCTGGCCCCGGGTATACACCTAACTATGCCCGCTGACTTCGCTAGCTTCACGTTTCGGACTATGGAGTCTCCAATAATCAGAGTTTTATTCTCAGTGGGTGTGTCGCTGAGTGGGGAAAATTTGTTTGAAACGTGAAGTGGTTGGTGGGGAACCATGTGCTTCGATTTTCAACTATGCTTCCCTTGGACAGTAAAGACAGAAAAGACAACAAGTGTTAAAGATTATCTAAACCACTCAATTTAAAGATAACAGTAGAAAGGAAAGACTGACAGGTTGGTAATGAAATCTAGTTGCACAGGAAAATGGGTCAAAGTTGAACCAGGAAGTCCATCTGTAAACTCTGATAGATGTTTATAATCAAATGTTTTGAGAAGAAAAAAGCTTCCCCTTTAAAATCAGATAATCTAATCTCAGTCTTAGTCTAACTGGTTGTAACTCCCACCTAACTGTGTTTATTAAAGTCACAATATTTGTAGATCTAAGCACTCAAGGAGCCAAACACTACCCGAGTTCCCCAAACCCATCATTATATTCCATGTTAAAAGCCTTTAGATCCATCTTGCTGAAACTGTTATGGATAAAATGTCATATTCGATGGTAATGCTAGTTTTAAATCTATATATCATTTCAAATTGAGAAATCCAAAGACATGGGTCTCATGATTAAAAATTGTCCTTTACTATTCAAATTTACCAAACAGAAATCTCTCTAGCTTCTATCGTTGTTTTACTTTCTTTGATTGTAGATCACTGCCTAAGTGCATAATGTAAACCTGTATCAATGTAGGCTTTGTTAAGAATACAAAGCTCTCTCTGGCAGGATGCATGAATGAGCTCATTCTTGGGGTCCACGTTCATCTCCTAACAATCGAGACCTTTGCTTTACCACTCTAGGTTTTTGCGTTCCACTCATTTATTTTGGTTGCTCAATGTACTCAAGTCCCACATTTACAGTCAGTGAAGGGAAAGTGGGCCACATTTCACACATGAACAGAGATGCTGTTTGGAATTCATGAAGGCAAATAATCTGCTCTCATCATCACCATGTGGAGGACATCTGCTCATGTTTTCTTATGACATAATTTATTCACAATCAGTGAAAACAAAAAAGTAACTGATGTGATCTCTTTCACTGACCAATCTATCCATTTTCTTTCAACATTGGACTAAATAAGATAAAGGCAAAATTACGATTAGAAAAAAGAGGTTTTGTTTCAAGTAATATGTGCCTGTTAGTCCACCTTACATAGGCAAGAGAATGATCATCTATTTTAATCTAATGCATAGTGCTTTGACCCTGTAAATAACACAAAATAAACAGATAATTAACTATTCAAGCAAAAAAGATGCAGCTAATTGTTGTCTAAAGCCGTTTTTAAAGACATGTACGCCTGACAATTTCAGGACAGGCTGCCCCTGAAATGTGTTGCTTGTTTAAATATGCACTTCACATTTGGACACTTTCCATGTGAGATTGGAGGGGGGGAATCAGGAGTTGAACGTAGCAAAAGAGTCTCCCGCTATGATGACGATAACACTTTATTGATTCCCAGAGGGGGAATTCAGGATATTATATCAATGCTAGGTGTTATTAAATGTATTCACAGTATCAATGAATGATGCCTGCTTATAGCTGGGAATTTTCCTGAATGTTTTTGGTTGTGTTGTCACGGCACATCGGCTCGCCCTGACTTCACCCAGAACATTTACTAAGAGGCTGACAGTAAAATTAATTAACCAGGTTAATTTGGGTGAGAAGAAATCAGCCATTTGCATTCATAAATGCAGCTCACTCAAAAAATGTTGGTACATTTTCTTGAGTTTTTGTGAAAACACCAACACTACATGTTTCAGCTCTGCCACTCCACTCTGTGCTTTCCTTCCTCTCTGAACTTTCTGTCACAGCATTATTTGATCTAAGACAGGAAATCTGAAAACAAAGTGGGTGGTGTGTATCCTTTAGTAAACACCAAACAAAAACCTCTCCCACATTTGCAAACTCTATAAAGCCTCTGGTCTCTTGCATACTTGAGGAAGATCGGATGGAGACAGTTTTTATTTGTGATAGAAATGTAACACCATTTAATTCATATATAAATTATGCAGCTTTAATGCTTTGTGCCACTGCAGACTGGGAACACTCCACAAAAGTAAAACACAAAAAACTGCAGAAATAGGATAAAATGACATGTACAAAAATGGCAATGCAATACCCTTTGGTGTTTCTGGGAATACACAGGACCCTCTGGCAGGCCGATCCATCTTCTCCGGGAATCTGTTTCAACATCTGGAGGAGAATCGCAAGTTCAGGAATCGCTTTGTATCTGTACCAAACAGCTACAAAATCAGCCTCTATGAGAGCAAAGCTGTGAGTGCACTTCATGCTTGACTTCACACTTATCTTAAATGGTAATTTTTGCACTTTTGTTGAAAAAGCTTGTTTTTTGTCTCTCTAATAGGCACATGATCGAGGCCTCCACCCGAAAACAACCATAAACTGTGCTGGGTACAAGGCCCTGGACTCTATGGAAGAATACATGGAGCTGATTAATAACAGCCTACCAGGTGGGTTAAAGATTGACAGGACACGGAATAGGTACAACAAATATTACATTAACAAACATAAGTATTGGTAGATAGACTTGTATAGAGCAGATCCACTTGTGGCTGCTTTGACATATTTTGAGGTCTTATGAAAAACCTTTTCAAATTGCATCAGTAGATTGATTCAACCTGCAGTAGTGAAACAGGCTGCTATGACTGTAATGTAATCCTTGAGAGCTGATATGCCCAATCAAGGTACAGCCCCTTAAAGTGTTTGTTTTGAACTGACTCAGATTGTCATTCCTAAATTGTTTCTAAAAACAAGGTTTGCTCCCCTCTTATTGGGAAGTAAGATGTTTTCTTCAAAAAACAGAAACAGCTTTTTCATTGCTCTCTTCAAAGTCACCGGACTGCATCGGAATAAAAACATACCCACAGAACCCTGCTTTTGCCTTTTGTGTGTGTGTCATTGTATCTTACACAAATACTGTAATGGATCATAAGTAACCATTTAAGAAAAATCAATGCTGACCCACACAAAACAGAAACACAACTAACACATTGACTGAGGCAGTCATTTGGCAATCACAGATTTCACCAATGAAGTCTGGACTGGTGGCTTTGCAAAGAGCAGTGTGACCCTTCACTTTCTTTGAATTTGTGAAAAACTTTGAAAGTATGTCAACTTATTTTGCCACCGACAGGTTAACCTGACATGCAATCTCACTTTAGCCCAAACATTCATGTACAAATATTGTTAAATGTTAAATGTTAAAGAGCCCCAGAATCCCTCTTTTATATAGATAAATAATTAAGTATGAATAGTTTGGAGAAACTTGTATCCAGAGTCATAGCTCCAAGTGGACTTTAGCCTTGAGTACATGTCTCTCTTTTACTCAAAGATTCAAACTTATCCTGGAAAGAATTTTTGACTAAGTCTGCCAAATCATTCACCCAAAGTTAAGACTCAAGTAGGGAAAAGGCCATCACATTATTTACTTGTTAAAATCAGATATTTTACATAACCTTGTTTACATTGTTCATCTCAATGCACTTTGCTTGTGTGTTGTCTTCTTTTTTTATTGTCAGAACAGAGCAGTCCACATGTATGTTCTTATTCTCCTTCTGTCATGTCACTTCTGTAGGTATCAAGGCCAAAGTGGGCAGCCATCCATTTATTAAGAGTGCCACCCAGTTCCCCCTCATTCTCTGGCACCCGTACGCCCGCCACTACTACTTCTGTGTGATGACGGAGAAGGAGCAGACAAAGTGGCACGCTGTGCTGCAGGACTGCGTCCGACACAGTAACAACGGTAACAATGCACACTCAATGACCTAGAACTAGTTAGAAACCTATAAGGTGGATGTCATTCAGGTCTTAACTAAAACTTTGATGAGTGTAAAAGATGATAAGACAATACATGTATCTGTCTACACCTAACAGTACATGAACAGTATTTGATGAGTGTGTCTCTCTCTGAGCTCCACCCTGATAAAGACGCGTCTCTCTCTGCCAGTCTACCATTGTTGGAGGTTCATCTGAGGGTGTGTGTCACAGTGTGAAACCTTTGAATGCCATGAGAGTGAGCACGTTGATCTATGACTGTGAGATGCTGCAGGAATGATGCAGCCTTCTTTTGTTTCTTTATTTGTCTTTGTGAGAGTGACATGTTGTTGTCATTGGACCACAGCTACAAATATTACACATTTTACAGCCCATAAAGACAACCTGTACTACTCAAACAGTGGACAGGGCAGGTACTTCATTCACTCACCCGATGACACAACAAGGCTTATATTTAAGGTTGTTGTAAGACTTGTTGCTCGTTCAATATAAACTATGTCCACAGATTCCATGTTAAACTTCCTTTAAGTGCTGAAAACTTCAGCCGATTTATTGTTTATTCAATCTATAGAAATGTTTTGTTTAATCAATAAATGAACACAATTTTTTAACAATTTAAAAAAAAAATGTTTTCATAACTTTGTTTTTTTTTTTTAATTGTGATTAGAAAAAAGTAGCAGCAGTAACTTAGGGCTTGGGGAAATTGTAATTGGTAATTTCAACGTACATACAAATGTTTCAAACCAATAACAGACAGAATCATTATAAATCAATGTCACCTTGAAATCATGTTTCTATGAGTAACATGAGAAGAAAATGTTCAGGGGAAAACACCAAATTACACTCTTTCTTGATTTAAAGAAAAAAGCTTTCACTTAGGTACAAGACCAGTTTTAATATGATGGTATTTGATGCTTGGGTATGATGTTACCAAAAGTATATTTAATTTGTTTTTCCACTTCAAATAGTCTATCCAATATAGACTACAGCATCCTCTATTTCATTTCATTTCTTTGATTGGTCAGGGGACAGTGGGTAATGACATTGATCATTTATTCAAAGAAAAACGAGCAGATGGTTGCACCAGATTTAGTGAGTCACTAATTTCCATCAGTAGTCCCACATAAAAGTGACGCAAGACAAACAATAAGACTGCACTCAACTCCATAACCTTAATTTAAGTAGTTTTGTTGACTAAAGTAAACCACTGACCTGACTACGTGGACTACACTTTGTAGGCCTGTCATCCACCCTAGGATCCAGGGTGGTACATAAAAGTAGTGTTTCACTCTAAATATCATTTTCCGTGAACATAACACAGGTAGCAATTACTTTTTCAGCAAACATAGTTAAGTTAAGAAGCCCTGTAATAGCATCCCTCATCAGTGTGGGGATGCCTATTATGCCTTAATCATAAAAAAGTCTTAATAATTGTGTGCTTTAATAAATTCACTTTAGGTTGAGCTCATGTCTTTGTAACATGGAAGGGGAGATAATAGAGGCTTTAGTATTAAATGTTCAAACAAAGAACGCAGAAGGTTTTCTGTTTGGTTGCACATTACAGGATGTTTGTTTTATTAGGGTGGGGAACTACACTTGATCTGCTCATTGGATTTCTTCTTGTGCTGGCATGACTCATGTGTCGTTGTGCTGAGACAGACACATGCAGGACGTTCAAACATAATGACATTTATTTTTTTAGTCATGTTGTCATACTGTTTCTCTCAGGTTAGCAAAACAACTTTGATCGACACCTCTGGCCTTCGTGAAGAAGAATCTAAATAAGTATAATTGATTGGCCTGTTTCCGAAGCTTAACTGTGGAGAATTTATACCGACCGACTTTTCATTGGCTGTCATTTTAAAGTTTTGCAGAATGTCACGAGTCCATTTTCTGTGTTTGTTTTTAGGAAAATTCAAGTTTAATTTCTGTGGTTTGCAGCACAAATGTGGGTGTGAGTGAGTGAGTGAGTGAGGGAGCGAGTGAATAAATGAGTGAGTGAGTGAAGGAAGAAATGAGTGAGTGAGTGAGTGAGAGAGCAAGGGAGCGAGCGAGTGAAGGAATAAATGAGTGAGTGAGTGAGTGAGTTTGTGGGTGTGAGTGAGGGAGTGAGTGTGTGTGTGTCAGTGAATAAATGAGTGAGTGAGTGAGGGTGTGAGTGAGGGTGTTATCGAACATTCAGGCGGGAAACTTGGGGAAGATGAGATTGAAAATACTAAAGTAGAGATTGAGGGATAAACAAACAGCCGCTGCAGTAACATGATTGGACTTGTTTGCTAAAAAGACAGGTGCTGCTGCTCTCAGCTCTTATCATTGATTAAGCACCAGTTTATGATAACTTCATGGGTAGTTCTAAAAGTAATTTTCTTTGCTAATTTCCCTGTTTCCTGTAAGATTTTGGCATTTTTTTATTGAGATTATTATTACATTGTGGCACCCTAATAAATCTTAATTTCAATTAAGTTTTCCTTGTTAAAATAAAGGTTAAATATATGCAGTTAGTCTACCAGATATGTGTTAACATCATTTCAACATCCTCCCACATATATCACAGCACTATTTGTGCTTTAAATGTAGATAGCATGGATCATGAAGCTTAAAATCACGCCAATCATACAAGACCATGCAAGCAAGTGTGCATTATAATTTTGTTTTCCACTGTGGTATGAGAAACAATCATGAACAGCTGTCAGCTACACTAAATGTCATACCATGTTTCAAATGAAATTACACACTGGCTCTGAGTTCATCGTCATGGTGACAAAGTGGCTCAACCTGATTCAGCCGTGTTTTGCACTTTGCCAACCACGACGCCAACCACGACTCCAACCAGCTATGTTGCATGAATTTCAAACATTCTGCTTAACCACACGTGACACACGACTCAACGCTGTCTGACATCAGCGTTTGAAAACATCCACAGCTCGCTCGACAGCTAGAGCCAATAAGCAGCGCTTCAATTCTTAAGAAACAATTTGCCAGCCACTTGGCACATGAATAAGAAGCCAAACACCAACTTCAGAGCTCACACAGTTTGTGACTGTTAAACGAACTCAGCCTCTATCCGCATCCTAGCGCAGTCTTTACTTCCCAACACTACCTGCTTGGACATGCTCAGTAAACGCCAGAGACTCTGTCATACATTCCAGCTCTGAGGCTTGGCTCCAGGAATATGTTGTAAGGAACAGAGTGCGTTTCTGTTTTACTGTCACCACGGCTGGTGTCAGCGTTGATTGGCATTCGTGTTTTTTAGGCCTGTGCAGACACGCCTAGTCTCACCTCCGTCATGTTAGTGTTTGAGGAAAACCAGAATCTGTAAAGGACTTTTCCTGAGGGAGATAAACGGTTTGACATTCTGACCCCTGACCTTCCTGCAGATTCTTTACTCACTAGACACACGCACACGCACACACACACACACACACACACACACTAACCCTTGTACTAGTGAAGTTCTGACAGGGCAGAATTTAAAGGGATAAAAGGAAGGGTGATTGATTATAATCAAATAAACTCTATATGTTCTCATGCTAGCTGTCTGTCCTATGTGTGCACAGAAAGGACAAATCAGAAGAAAAACTAAAATTATTATATTATTTTCTTCTAACATCAGGCTCAGACATCAGGCATTTAACATGGCCCGAAGTCCCTCCAGACGCAGGGGAATTCACTGTGCTTACACATGGTGCTGGTGTTTTGGCTCTAAGAAGCCCTTCTGGATAGCTTAGCAGTGATGCAACTGTAGCACTGTTTGCTAACCCACAACACCGTAGTAACATAGGCCACTTGCTGTTTCCTTGTTTGCGCTAAATCTTTCCATCCTCTATATTGTTTTTATGGTCCAATGGTATCAACAAATATACATAATATCAAAAGTCCTCCTCCAGAATTGCTCACCCCACCTTTACACTTTAACCCTAAATTATAATTGTATTTTTTTATATTGATATAAAAGTAAAGAGTGATTTCAATAGGTCGGATGTTAAAGAGCATACCAGTTATGGCACTGTAAGGTGCTGTAGCAGCTGGCAGCACATGCAAAGTACTTCTCTGTCTGAACACTGACACTATTCAGCTAGTTTAGATAAGTGCCTACAGCTAGATAAATGTTCACACAGACACACTTACAGTAAGATGAATTTGAATTTCCTAAAGCGCTTGTTGTTCTATCTTCAATAGCTAACAAAATGACCAGCTGCTGCTTTGCATTGATTCAACAGGACGATTAACAGAACTAACAGGTGACTCATGATTCCCTACATCATAAAGCTTGAGCCCATCTGATTGGTCAACGTGTCAGTCTAAATGTTGGCAACACAGAGATAAACCCTAAAAGACTAAAAGAGCAAGACTCTCTCTGTCATCTACTCGATATGAAACTACAAACCAGACATCTGCAAAGTATAACTTTACTGGTAAACTTTGTTTACACAAATGTAATAAGTAGTTTAGATAAGACAATACAATTAAAGTGTGACTTCTGTGGATCACAGACTTTCAGTAAAGACTCTGTTGTTAAGCTCTGTAGATGACAGTGGAGTCACCATGTCCCTGTACCTCCAACACATAATTAACCTGCACGGTTAAACTTCATGACCCAAGAGGCCCACAGTGGAAACTTTACTAAACACTGAAGACCTCCCTTTATAATCAAATTATAGCATTTTCAAGAAAAATTGTTTGGGTTTGTTGGATTCTTTTACATCATTGAAAATATATTTTTTGGTTTGAATACTGGTGAAAAACAAACAAACTAAGATTAACTTAAGACCTCATCCCTGGCATTATTTTACAATTCATAGATACATTTTGAAAACAAAGCAATTGAAAAAATAGCATTTTAGCCCTGATGATGGGCTCATTTTTTGCAGCCTGACCAGAAGGCAGTAATTCGCAGCAGCCAGGCTGATGCTGCATCACATTAGCAGTCAAAGATTGCTCTGAGCTGCTGCTGGGCCACGAGAGAGCCATCAATCACAGCCAGCTCTCCACCCCACAGCCTCTACAATCAGCCAGTAGCCCTCTGTTCTTATCAGGAGTCAACCCAGTTTTACTCGGCAAGAAGAGACCTGCAACGGGATCATTCAAAAGACAATAAGGAAACGTTTTAACGCAGGCTTGACACACACAGAGGAGTGGGTTCTACTCTATATAGCATCACAACCAGACATGCTAACATGCTAAATAATTCCATAAAGGTCTGTGCAGCATCCACTCTATAGCTGCTTAAACTGCATGCTAGGCCTCTCCACTATGTGCTTGTGATGTCTGTGGCTGATGCTGTGTTTCATAAATGTTTACAGTACTCAGGTTTGGTTGGTTTCCATAGGACTGCACCATATAGGGGAATCGTACTCATGCATGTCGAGGGAATGTAAAAAAAACATGCAGGTGGCACCAAAACTGAAGGCTAATCAGACCATGTGTGAGATCCAAATGCTAAATGGGCTCTAAAATGTAAGATTTGTAAAACGTAGAGAAGTATACACACACATATTTATGGATGTGAAGGCCTGGGAACTATTCCATGGCTGCTACGAAAAATCCCCACAACCAGAGCGTGGTGAACTAGGCAGGGAGGGAAATACCTCAAATAAAGGGACCGTGGTAAGTGCTGCCACATGTGCTATTTATACACACACAGACACACACACACACACACACACACACACACACACACACACACACACACACACACACAGACACCAGAGAAACTGTAATCTGTTCCTTGATCCGTCTTGGTTCATACACATGGAGAATGTGTAGTGGTTTACAGGCCTGACAGTTAACCATGAAATATTTTCCTTTAATCTTATAAGCAAAGCAGCATGTTTAGAACGTCCAGGCCACCTTGACACATCTGTGTCTTAATGGACTTCAAATTACTGGATCAGTGATCCAGAAATGTAGGAATAATATTGATGGGTTATGTTAAATCAAATATGTACTGATTGAACAACATGAAATAACTTAACTGAATTGAATCATGTTGCTGTTCTTTGCTTACACTTAGTTCAGGGGATAATTATTCATAACCTTTATTTGGTTCTACATATATTTGCAAATAAGATCCTTTACAAAATATGACAAATTGCGAGTCATTTTTTGCAATGTTGCCATGGAAATGACTAACTGCATTACTTTGATACTGAAGAAAACTTAAGGACATAGATCTTAATTTGGGCCATGTTTTTGAACATTTGTTCTGAATAGTTTAAACAACATAAAATATTGTCAGATGTGTCAGACTAAATTCTTAAATATTTGTATTGTCAGCCTATTCGGATTGAACTAATTTATCTCAGAAAAGGAGAACAATTTTCTCAAATTCTAACAAAAATTCAACTCACATACTTCCCTAATCTCACCTTCTCCCTCTGCACCTCCCCTTTAACTTCCCATTTGGGAAGTGCGCAACAGAGTTTGAAAATGTCTGCTCTATTGTTTTGGGATTTGCTTGTATTTTTCTTTTTTTATGGATGGTTTGACCAGTTTTGCTTGAGGAATTAAGCAATGGTAATGCATGAGATTTCTACAAATCTAAATTAGCTAGCACAACTGCATGCAGCAGAGCAATCCCATGAGGGCGGGTTGCACGGTCAGAAGTGACAGGCTGGGCTGAGAAGGTAAAATGCACTGGCCATTAATATACAGTGCGCAGCCATGACTATGAGACATGTTCTTGGAGGATTTTGGGTCAAAGAATCCTAAAAGTATGCTTGCATTATGGAAACTTAGACTAGAAGTAATGGAACATCCTGGAATTATTGGGATACATTTGATGAGAACATAATTGAACATACTAAATCTTCTACGGTGAGGAAGTATTCATATAAGAATGCAGCCTTAGGAAGCTTGGAGCTAGAACAACTTCCTGTCTGGCTCTGTCTCCCCACCTCTTCACTTTTTGGGTCACTTCCTGTCTTTGTCAGCCTTTCATTGAGTCACAGACAAAACAACTTCATTCAGACTGTAAGGAAATAAAGCCACACACATGCACATGGCTGCTGGCACATAGCAGACTTCACAGGCAGGCTGCGGGTAAACCAGCCTATCATCAATCAAAGGCAGTGCAGGAAAGTTCTACATTTTTGTCTCTCGTGTTCGCAACTCAAAGAGGAATTAGCCACATAAATCAGCCAGTAATGTCCACATTACAGCTTTTTTTTATTCTTCACTCAGGGGTACAGAGGAAAGTATGAACATTGAAAAAAAGGTAATAAAGATGTAAAATAAATTAATCTTGACCCCAAATTGTGACCCAACATATTGTGAGGATCTTTCTAATGTTACAGGACATTGCTTTGTCAACAGGTGCTAAAATATACATTCAATTAAAGTTCCTCACATATACAGTAGCCACTTGAAGGGGATTTCATATTCATTTCACCAGAGCAAAATGGCAAAAATAAATCTTACAACTGCAACATTTACTTAAGGTGTTAAGGAACAGGAAACAGCTAAAGCTGGAGTGTAAGCTTGTTAAAAAGGTATTGATGTGGATGCTTATTGTTAAAGTCTTGCTTTATTATTGACCATCTTAAACCACTGAATAAGGGCTTGGCAGTAAACTTATCCTTTAATTAGACATGCATGCATCAGAAATACTGACTCCATGTGGCCACAGAAGAAGACAAAACCATTTAAAGACAGAGCTCCTCTCATGGACTAACTGTTAATAATGTGTGTGTTTTATTCCATTCACCTGTTCACACTCTTTTGTTTGGTTGTTTGACTTTCAGCACTCAGTGTCACTCAGTGGCCTTCACATAGGGCAGCAGAGGCAGCTCTGAAACGAGTGTATTTTCATCACTTTAACAAAACCACATGATAAAAACCAACTTCCTAAAAGCACCCGCACTTTGCCGGGTGCTTTGTAAGCTGCTTCTATTGTCGTGTCAGCTGGGAGGGGCAGTAACCATAGAAACCACATGAAATCTGTCCAGCAGGCCAATGTCTTCCTGTTTTGAGGGATGACACAGTGGCCTATTGTAGGGGCATGTGTTTCCCTACGCTCCAGGAACTGGAACTGAACAAATATCTGGCCAGTATTATAATTCACGCAGTCTCATACATTGTACTCGGCTGCTTTGCAAACTCTGTTATTGTGGGAATCTGCAAAAAAGAAATCAAATGCCCACATTTTTCATCACCTTCTGCCAAATAAACATATTTAAAGTAACTGCAGAAGAGTTTTCTATAACCAGCACAAAGAAATGTTGCATTGCAGAAAAAAACAACAAAAAACAGCCTCCATCCAATACAGCATATTTCCAGTGATTATACAGTATGCAGTTGCCAAACATAAAGACATCGTTCTTTTATGTCAATAACATCTGATTTTTTTTTGGTCCCACACAGGACTGCCAGAGGAGTCCACGGTTCAGACACCAGCCTTCACTGACACTGTGAGACTTTACAGACAAGCCAAGGGACACTATGGAACCTGGGATATGATGTGTGGAGAGCCCCCACAGGTCAGCCTCTCACAGATTCATTACATCATAGCTGTGTCCCAGTTTAGAGGCTGGATCACTTCAGTCAGATGTAAAAGGCCATGACCTGTTATTTCTTTAAAGTCAAACATTGCCATGGAAGATGCCTCTGTTTCCCACTGGTGCAGTATTTACACACTATTAGTTGTTTGATGCTTATGAACTGATGAAACACTTTGACAAGTTTGGCATTAGAAAATAAAAAGGAGTGCCTGAATGCAGTATTAGTGTTTGACAACCTAATTTAGGTTATTCAAATCTCATTAGGAACCACCTCCTTGGTCTACGTTAATTTATCACGATCCAGCCACTGACCTGAGCTACGTTTTCTACATGGAAGTAGGGTTGAAACAGAAATTATTTTCCTCCTATTACTGCATGTTTGCTACAGGTGACAGTTTAAAGAGCTTTTCCAGAACCCTTTCCTAAGTTCCTGTCCAAGGTTCACTTTCAGGTCATAGGTCAACCTTTGAGAGGCTACAGTGATGGATGACATCCAGGTTTCTAAATGAATATAGCTCAGGAAAACACTCCATCTGCATCATGAACACACCCTTTTCTCACACTGAAGTACAAGAATGCACCAACACAAGACCTTCAAAGAGCCTGTCAGCAATAAGACCCACCCCTCAACATACCAGCTTTCACAAGGACACATGTACACTGTTTATAGGGGTCTGCCCTCTGAATGGGACCCTTTCAGACTCCTGTTGGTGCTTAATAGTGGCTCTGTGTTTACAGCAGTCACTTCATTAATCTTCATGTTTCCTGTCGGTAAAGGTTTCTTCCTAGTTTGCAGTAACTACACTGTTTACTCAGCAACAGGTACAAAACAATGATCAATATCTTTTATCAACATTATATCAAATTAAAATTAGATAATGTACTCTACATCTGCACTTTAGATTAAACCTTGGTAAAAGTTGTGAAAGTATTTTACTCCCAAGTAGGATGGTATTGTACTTGCTGTGCGATACTGTAATTGTGAAATAACGATTAGAGATATTAAAAGAGAAGATTAAAGTACAAACTTAATAAGGTAATGTATTGTATTGCAATTGAGGTTAGAAATATTAGCCAATTACAAAACAGTAGTCCCAGCCAATAGTGTGCATAGTAGGCCGGGATAGGGCTGTACTCAGAAACTAATAAACACCTGTCACTCTTCCATGTTTTATTTTCTTTTATTCTGGAGAAATATAAATAAACTGCAGATTACCATCTGTTCTATAGGCTATACAAATATGAGATTTATAAATCAAATGGGAACATACACAGAACAAGAGCTCAGCTGTTTAAATGCAACTAATAGTGAAACAAGCTGTCACAATGCATTTAATAAAGGCCAAATGTTTGACTAAAACACAGTGGGGCTTTTTCATTAAAGACATTATGACATGTAAAATCATGTGTAAATTTTAAATTAGAGATGGCTTCAGGTTTGAGGGTCATGCCATGTCTCCCTGATACATCACAGATTTTTGGGACACTATAGACTTCATTATTTTTCAGATATTATTACCCATGTTTTTACTAGCACAACAATTCAAAATATATCCTTTAAATGCAGCTTACTCATACAACAAATATTTAATTTTGAATTCAGTTTTCTGGTTTAAACGATGTTTCCCCTATTGAATCATATACTGACCAGCCATATATTAAAAAGTGAATAACTATCATGTAGAAGCACATCTTCATTAAACATTTACATTTGTTGAAATTCACTCTTTAACCAAATGTAGCCAACTTTTAACAGACACCTTGGTGTGGTTGCACCTGTTTAGTGTTTACATCTAAGAATTTGCTAACTGTGAAGAAAAACAATAAAAAAAACATGTTTGTTTTTCTCTCTGAAGAAGTAAGACTAATAAGGAAGGTAGGCTACCGTCTTTTTGTTATGAGAAACCGAGTTAATGGGGTTACAAAGTATGTCAAATTGTTTTATGTTATTAAAAATAAGATTCAGAAACTCACTTAACACCACCTCAGTTTACCTGGTTAATAAAATAGTGATTGACACTGCACCTCATGTAATTAGTAACACCTGTGCTTCCCCTACAACGTCAAGTCAAATGTGTGGATACAGCCAGTTAGACTCACGGAAAACAAATATAAGAAAAACTTAAACTATATACAGCCAAAGCATGAAATAAACTGCTTATACACTTACCTCAGAGAAGCTCATGAAGCAGTCCTCTCAGGCAGACAACAGTAGGGCAGGTGATAGGCTAGCCTAGCAGCAGCTAGCTTGTAGTGCACAGGTGAGACAGCTAACAGCTGGAGTTACCTGCAGTTTACTAATTATTTCCTCCACATAACGGTCCTGGAGTAACTCGGTTTGTGTGTTAGAAGGGATGCCGTATTATGAAATGCTAAATTAGCATCAGGCGATAATTAAGTGTGTGCAGCAGAAGTTTAGCACAGCTTTGTTTGAAAGCGTCGACCAGACGAGTGGGCGGGGCTTCGACGGTTTAAATAGACCGCCCGCTGTTAGCAGAGCCAATTAACCAATTAAACAGCTTCTTTCATACATCTACAGTAGAGCATTTACAGGGGTAGGCCTACATATAGGCTAGCCTATTTTATTTTTTTTCCTGAAGAAATGTTATTTATTTGGTTTGAAAAGACTTCATCATAATGATTTTAGAAAATGAAAATGCTCTGGAGTTAAATGAGTTTAGTTTTTATTGCTTGAAATTTTGGATAGCCTATGTTGTCAAGCTTAGGCACAAATGACAAAACCCACTGTAAGATATCAGATGTTAAAGCAGGATAGGGCGCGGCAAGTCACAAACAAAAATGCAAAATAAATACACAAACACTCATATTGATTTTGCCTATTTCAAAACAATAAGTGTGGTTTTACATAATGTCAGGGAGATTTAAGTTGAACACCTAAAAAAACACAAACTAACCATGCTAGTGTTTGCAAGGAAACAAATAAATCTAAGCTCAGTGACCATAAAATGTGAAGATTTTGCATGTTATTATGATAGCAGTTCAAATTTTCTAGTTCAAGCTCATAAACATGTAATACTTTGATGACTAGTTGCAAAATATAACAGGACTTCAGTGGAAGAAACTGTTATAAAGGTGTACAATATAAACAGGGATGGCTGAAATATAAAAGATTAAAAATACAGTTTTTCTTTTCATATTGTCTACAAAGTATTGATGCCAGACAAACAGGCTTTAGGCAAACAAGCTGAAATACCTGTTGTTTTGTAAAGCCTTTTCCATTCTTTCGTTTACAAAAAACGCTTTTGTCAGGGCCGTCAATAACCGAGCAACATTTTCGATCAAATATTTAGTCTGGCTTTGTTCAAAGCTCAGAGAGGTGCAGGAGTGTATTATGTGTGTTTGTCATAGAAGAGGGCAGTGCCAGTTAAACCAGGTTTCCTGTGTGTATCCACCTGTGGGTCATCTCAAGCGCCCCACTGTATCCATGGAACCACAAAGGAAAGAGGGTCTGCTTTTTTAAGGGTTATTTTTGTTTTTCTTTGGGTGGAGGATATTGGTTGTTTTTTACTAATCCCCATTGGCACATTGCCACAGTTACTAAGGTATCCTGTAACAGGTAAAAACATGTACCTGACACTGCTGCTCATACATAGTAGACAAAATGTAGGGGGAAAGTAGGACCTCTTTTGTTTCATAATTATTATATACACATAAGAATGACTATAAATATTTGAATAGATATTAAAGTGTATTAAAACATACATACTTTATGTTTTGTGTGTACAGATTCTTGCTAACCTTGTGATGGAGACCCTCCATCCAGAGCTGAGAAACGTGATTGGTCCTCGCCTCAAGGGGAAGATGCAGCAGAGGCAGAGGAACTGGATGTTGGTGAGTTCCTGTCATACTGTACAGTCAGTGCACTGCAGTCATGCTGTATGAACACAGGAGACCCTCAAACAAGTCCAAACCAATAATTTTGACGAGTGACTCTCTCCCCAGATCTCTGATGCAGTGTACAGGCAGGTCTTAACTCAGACCACCGGCCGGTATGATGCAATGGTTGATACCTGTGAGTCCCAGAGGTTTCAACTGGACGCCAGACTGCGAACCGATATGGACCAGATCATCACGTCTAAAGAACATGTCAGCAACAAGATCCGAGGTGACCCAAGATCTACGCCCAATAATCTTTCTGTCATGTTTCTTTTCTGCTTCAACAGCACAGTGAATAGTTTTCATCCAGTCATAATCAGTTTGATACAAATAACAGACACAGACAGTCCATCATGACTTTTTGCACAATGTGTTTTTCCGTCACAATACCACAAATAATTTAATCTCAACTTTTGCATTTTCCACAACATGCAGTCAGATATTATTCTACATCAATCCTGCAGATAAAAAGTGGCTTAAAAGTGAACTTTTTCCATATAAGGAGTATGAAGCATTTGACTATGGCTCATTGTGAAGTAGACAGACATTGGTGTACCATCATGGAAATGTACCCAGTTTAAATCAGGAGATATAGATGTGGTTACACTTACACACTCAAAATACCCAGAGCAAAGCTTACAGGGCAGATATGCTTCATAAATAACAACTGAAAACTGTGTTTGATCTTGGAAAATCATTGACTTATAAAAAGTAACAAGGCTCCAGAAAGAAGTGTTGTGAGAGAGTGAGTTTCTACTCAAAGGAATATGTTCCACAGATTGTACTTTTAGCAATGTAAAGGAAGTAAGAAATGAAAAAGAGGCTTTGCACTTGAACAAGATAGAATACAAAAGGACTTGCTTCACTTTGTGCTCGACGTAATATGATCGTCAAGAACTCAAGTACACTCCTCATTGTCTACCTCATTGAGATGAAGCCATGGGTTCTCTGGTTCAGGGGTTATTGGCACATTAAGTAGATTGACCTGGTCACTGAATAACGCCACACGTCTCAAGTTACTGACAAGTGTTTCTATTTTTAAATTTTTAAACTTCCTCTGTAGATTAACTTCCCTCTAATATCATCATTTCACACCTCTGTTTTTACACTCTGCATGTTCTCCTCACAGTATGAATTCAGCATGTTTGTTTTTCCCCTATCACCTGTTCATTCTGATTGATTACCTTTGAGCCTGTCAGCTTTCTATTCAAAAGATGTCTTGGCACAAGCTGCTCATATTTTCATGTATGTTGTGTCTCATTGAGCTAAAGTGGTAGGACTGCATTCCCTCACCTGTGCTGTACAAAGCTGTTTCTGACTTTATCCCACAGATAAGGCTCAAGAGGCTCAAATCAGCTGCACAGAATTATGCAAATACATGTAACGTGAGAGAAATGCAGAAATCTGAGACGTAATCCAGGCTGGGGAATGTATTTTGTCGGCCTCTTTTTAGATGAAATTAGATCATGTTCTGTGCAATTGGGTGTATCTTACAGGGCTTCCACTGAAGGAACAAAATTGTCATCGCAAACATACCAAACATTTCAACCTGGTAGTAAACAATACACTTAAGCTTATTGTGATCAAATATTTGAAGAGTTCATCAGAGCCAGGCCTTTGTGGTCCCTCGTACTTTGACTGACTCCCCAACAACATCTGTATCGGTATTTTTCTCACTTTTTTATGTCATCCTCCACATGTCAATGCTGGCGTGCAGCTCTGGTGTTGCCCAAAGCAGAGAAAACCCTACGGTCAAATGTCCAGCCCTACATCAGCTCCATCTTGGAGGCCCTGATGGACCCCACCAGCCGAGGTTTCTCCGAGGTCCGGGATGTTTTCTTCAGGGAGCTGGTGGAGATCAGCAAGAACTCGATAAACGGAGGGGACAAAGAGAAACTTGGAGATGTGAGTCATGTTTTTTACATTTCAGATATTTCTTAAACTCTTCTGTTCTGTACATTTATACATCATATGTAGACCTATATTATAGGTGTTCAAAGTAACACAAGTCGTCATTAGCTGTTTTATGATAAAGGTCAAAGCGAATAACAAAAAGCAAAACACGTCCATCAACAACAAGAGTTTTTATTTCTATACAAGCTTTACGATTTACAGCATGCTAAAGAAACAGCCTTTTGTTTTTTTAACATTTTACACACATTGAGTGATGCATGTGACAGTTAAAAGATAGCAGGATATATTGTTGTACACCACTTTATCCACAGGGGGGCGACAAAATCACACAAAACAGAAGTTCCTCAAAGGAGCTTTAACCTAAATCTGTTACTTGCAGCATTGGCTGCAAAAACAACAACAACAACAACAATACTACACAAGCCATTTTCACAAAGATTGTTGGCCTTTTTTCCAGATAAATTGTGTCACAGAGATACACGTCAACAGGAACAAATCCAAAGATTGATGAATTGGGGGTTAGGGTTAACTTCAGTTCAGGATTTTGTCTGAGGCCATATAATCAAAAGATTATGAGAGAACATAAGAGGCAGTGTGTTGTTGAATTCTTGGCTGTATGTGATCCTTATTAGAAGTCAGGGAGTGTCCTTAGCTTTTACTCTGTTTTGTATAAAACTTGCACCAACTTGATCCCCCGTTATCCTCCTTCTCTATTGTCCTTCAATCAGCACATGGAGAGGCTGTCCATGCTCGCCTTCCACCCGGTGAAGATGCAAAGCTGCTATGAAAATATGGAGCAGCTCAATCTGGAGGGGCTGCAGCAGAGATTCGATGTCTCCAACCCCTCTGTGTTTGTCAGCAGGGCTCAGATCATCATGAGGGAGGTAAGGCTCAACAAGAGGTTTCTCTTACATAACACAAAAATCAACATGTACACAAGCCTTGTCAAAATGCATGAAAACACCTTCTGATGTGGTCCTGCCTGTGGTGAAATCTCTACTTACACCTGCTGGACAAAATGAGTATCACAATCTGTAACAATAAATAATCTGAGGCCCAGCTGTTGTTTACTTTCACATCCAACATCAGTTGTTTTCTTCTGCTTCTGTATGAAATAAAACTTAATATATTTGTTTGACAGCAAATGGACAACGCAGTGTACACCTTTGAGCAACTGCTGAATCAGTCTTTGGAGGCTCAGGGGGATGATGACATGTGCAAGACCATCCAGCGATGCCAAGAGAGAGTTCTCAAGGTAAAGAAAAACCACTTAAAAGATTGAAGGACATGGTGAAGTTGGTCAAAGTAGGATAGATGATTGGTATAATGATTTGTAGCTCATTTTGATCTGAATACACAGAAACTTTGAACAAAAAGTGTAAACAAACTGAGGTCCTTTTTGTAAAGAATGATCCAGAAAATGTATTATCTTTAATAATTAAGTAGGGAGAAGTGACGTGTTGAAATGAAAGAGTGAATTCACCTTAAGGCCTGAATGTGTTTCTGTTCTCTTCCCCTGTCAGAAATACGATTATGACAGCAGCACAGTGAGAAAGAAGTTCTTCAGAGAGGCTCTCCTGCAGATCATCATCCCGTACATGCTGCAGCAGCTGTCACCATCCTTCTCATCTGTGAGTAGCACCAAACACAGCCACACATCACCTCACTTCAATCAATCAATTAATCAATTAATCAATTAATCAAACTTTATTTATATATCACTGAAAAAGTGATTGATGAAAAAGTAGTTTGTAAAATCATTGAGAGACTAATGCACACCAATAAGAATTTAATAAAATAACAATAAAAGGATGGAAAAAAAAGTATTAAAAGACCAGACATAAAAGCAATAAGATAATAAAATGAATACACAAAAGAAACATCGAAGCTTGTAGTAAGATAAAAATAAATACATTATAGCCATAAAACTAAAAAGCACTATATTAAAGCCAGACTGCTCCTCTCAGACCCTCTGGAAGGTTGTTCAACAGTCTTGGAGTGTAAACACTTGGAATCGACGCATTACAGTATTACATGATCATTAGATTATTCATAAGAGTGACTGTACTGAACGGCTGCTCTATGCAAAGCCATGAGTAGAAACAGTGACTTACTGTATGTAGACACCCATTAGGCCTGTCCCACACCGGACCACCGCCCAACCTTTGCCTTTGTTTGCTCGAGCCTTGTCTCTAACAGACCTCATTCACAGATCTATTTGGTCCAAGAAAAAATTATAAGAAATCCATATCACCCAAAATGCAATCAGAAAGAGTGTTTTTATGTTGCAACAAAGAAAATGTAACAAATGAACAAACATAGAGCAAGAAAACGTGTCATTAGCGTTTTCAACTTCTGCTTCTGACTTATTTTACATAATAATCAACCCCCCAGAAATGTCAATTTTATTCTACTTAGAATAAAAAAATAGATCTTAATTGTCATGATTATAAAACAACACAATGCAGTTAAACAGCTCTTTTTTGTGGCAGCACAAATAAGACACAACAGTAAAAACACAATAGTAAAAGGCACTGTAGTCCAGCTGCTCTTCCTCCTTCAGTTAGCTACATCCTTGCCAGTGGATGAGTGTGACTTTACACCACTAAAAAAACACAAGTGAGCACTTAGCAAAAGGGACGTATGCCTACAAGATGGATCAGGATATATAAATACACTAATTTGATAATGTTGTGCAGGGAAATCAACTCACTGATTGAACTTTATTCACCTCATCTCATCTGCAGGAGCTGCCTCGCTTTAAAGAGCTCATCTTTGAGGACTTCTCCCGTTTCCTGCTGGTTGAAAACATGTTCGAGGAGGTGGTGCTGCAGTCTGTCTCTAAGGACATTATGATGGGTGAGGACTAAAAAAAAATAAAAAGTGAGCAAAGTGTATTTCACCATCGTCTAACAAACTGATGATTGATTTTCTTGTCTTCCTCTTTAGCTGTGAAGGAGGCCGCTGTCCAGAGGAGACACAACCTCTACAGGGACAGCATCATTCTGAGCAACAGCGACCCCAACATGGTCCTCCTCGGAGAAGACTCTCAGGTGGACTGGGCCGCCAAATTTGGGGTTGATGAGATAGAGGGACCTGAAGGTGGTGGTAAGATTGACGGAGGAGGCTCTGTGAGCAGACGCAGGCAGGTGGTGTCCATGATCCAGCTGGATGGGGTTCCTCTAGCCTACGAGTCCTGCCTGGAGGTCCCAGGGGTGGATCTTATCCCAGAAGAGGATGCTGATGTGTCTGAGGCCAAAGAGGATGATGAGGATGAGAAGGAGGAGGAGGAGGGGGAAGAGGAGGAGGAAGAGGAGGATGTCTTCGGCCCACTTGATGATCCCAAGTCTCCAGACAGCGTGAACGAGATCAGAGACCTGATCAACCCGGTGGTGGAGATGGTGGTTCCTGTTCCCGAGTCAGAGGAGAACGTGAGCGAAGAGGCCGACGGGACCGAGCCGACCATCAGCACCATCACCATGGAGGACGGGGTGCAGGAGGACGTGACACACGTGACCACCGTAGTGGAGGACGTCCCCAGGAAGTCCCCGCGCGACAAGTCGTCCACGCAGTCACTTCTCCAGCATCTGAAAGGAAGCACGAAGAAGAAAGCCGATCCGGAGCATCAGGAGGAAACGGCCATCGAGAACGCCATCGAGGAAATAGAGACGGCGGCGCAGGAAGACGACAGTGAAGGGAGTGAGTCGTCGCCGAAGCCAGTGTCAGCAACGGACTTGAGCTCACACGGCGACAGCGGCTTCCAGTCACCAACCAATGAGGGTCTGGATGAAGGTGAGCCTCAGCCACTCACTAACGGTCTGAACAGAGAGGACAAAATCATCGACCCAGTAGAAGTGGAGGTGATGGTAGCGTAGGAAGACGATCCTCTGAACAGAACTCTGAAACAGCAGGAGGATATGTAAAAAACAGCAGAGGGTGCGTCCCATGTAGTGGGAGAGAAGTGGAATGGATAAGGACTTTATTTAAGTGTTGCCTTCTCTTTATTGTTGTTCATATTGCACACTCTAACCACCTTTACTAGACTATTTTTGTGGTGATAGGTTTCTCTATATGCAAGTTATTCAATCTTAAAGAAAGCTTCTCTCTGATGTTGTATGTCACTGTATTCAACTTATCACTTCACTGCTTTGTCACAAGGATCCGGGGATTTAAAGTCATAATCACATTTTTTTTAAGTTATTCATGTTTTAATTGTATTGTATTATGTTTACATAAGCTCCGTCTGTAAACATAAACAACAAAAAACAAGGCCTTTATTTTGAAATGATTTCTCACATCAACACAGTTGAATAAATGACGGATTGTGCCTTTAACTTTACTACAGGTGAATGCATTCCTCTTCCTGAGCAGCAGGGGGCGCTACAGTCAACCTTTAAATGTTGCATGGGGAGATGCATCGCTCATTTTCACATTTATTTTTTAGAAATACTGGTTTCTATTTTTGTAATTTTAAAGATATGAAGTGTGTTGACCTAATACTTTTCTGTACAAGTGGCCTTTATGTTTCAAAACTACATACTCAACCTGACAGGAATCTTTTATACTTTCATTGTGATCTGATCATTGAGCTCACTTCACTCACTACCATGCAAAAAAATAAAATGAAATTACACTTTTTTTCCACTCTTTACCTGTGGGTCAAAGGTCAAGATCTGCAATCAACCAGAGTTTAACTTGAGGATGTTGATGAACTTGTAATTACGAGCGAGATTCTAAATGTTGATTCTGAATATAACTGTAACTTCATTTTTTCTAACTTAATACAAAGTGAACAGACTAGTTGAATTTTACAGAACTCCTACATCCTTATGTGTAAAGATTTAACCAGAAAAAAAACAAAGACAATAAGATGAAATTATTCTGTGGGAAACATTTGGTTATTTTGTCTGTAAATAAAGAAGACGCAGGTGTTCTGTGAATCCAGCACTGACTCATGATAAAAAGAAGATAATGAACTCTGTACTGTAGCAGTGTGTAAATAAATATTAGGCTTAAACCACAGTTACCTGGGAGATATTTGGTAAGTGTTTATATTAAAGGAGCTTCATTTGGCAGGAAGTTTCCTGTAGAGACATCCTTAACGTGCTACAATGTTCAGGGAAATCTGAGACGATCATTCTTAAATTGTATTTCGGTGTTGACAAACTTTGATGCATGTTCAGCTTTCCCACCAAAAGGAGACTCTTGAGGTGCCCATGTTTAAAATAAAGACTTCACACAAATATCTGACCAGGAACAGAAAACAAGGGGAGAGGCCTGAGGAAAAGAGGAAGTGTCCTTTTTCTAAGAGGGAGAAGAAATATTAAAAGTCTGTATACAAAAACACCATGTGGTTAATTCATGTATGGAAGGGTAGAGTGTAATATTTATATACATAAATACAGTTCAAACAATATTTTAACATCTCCATTTTTATTGAAATTTGTACAAATCAAGTCACCTTGTCATTGAACCTCCTCTGTGAGTACAAACTGATCACTTCCTGTTTAGAAATCCAGAAAAACGAGCATCGTGAAATTAATTACACATTATTTTGTCCCCAGCGTCACTCATTCTAGCGGATAGATTAGTTAGACTCCGTTACTGTACATCTCTAGTGGACCGACTAAAGCTGCAGTGTCATTTTAAACGCTGATGAAACATTTTCAATTCCTGCTCATTTGAGGAGTCACTTCCCTGTTGTGAAATCGCCTCATCACTCCCTCAACGGCACATCTGAGTAGTCCACTTTAGATTCAAACATTAGAGCTGTTAATTAAAGTGGAGGACCACTGACTACCACCATGCTTCTGCTTCTTTATTGTCCTCTTCTGGCTCTTTTTCTTCCTGAATTATATCAAAGAAAAACATGGATGAATAAAGCTCGTTCATCAACTGTGTTCTCGATTTTTGTTCAAGATGATATGTTGATATATTTTTTTTTTTTTTAAAGTGATATGAAAATGTATCATAATAAGAATTAGTCATAGAAATACTTTGTCCCTAAAGCGTAGAAAGGCGTCTTTTAGTAATGAATACTTCTAAAATGTTGGACAGGCACACAGTGGTTTCTGTCTTTGTAGTTCTATCAATGATTTCTAAAGGAGCACATGATCAGCTCTCATTGTCCCCTGACATTATTGTGAGAGCGACACTGATCAGTTAGTGAACCAAGATGACACATCAGAAAAGTTCTTACAAGCTACGATCATATGATCCAGTTCCTGAATCTAAATAAAGTCTTGTGACCAGTTAATCTTAATGTCAGCCTAAAGTCTGCTTCTGTCTCAATGCAAAAACACATCTAACTCGCTCATTTCCACTTTGAAGGTGTCAAAAGCGTATCGAGTATTTAGGTGAAGCATTAATCTTTGACTGATCTGCAGAGTCACAACACCTTTGAACTGTTGAGTTAAATACAGGGAAATGTGTAGTGGTTAACAAGCTCTGTCATTGAGGATCAGAAATGAACAAAACAAAGAAACAATGGTTATATGCATGAGTGACTTCCCAAACTAAAGCTTTCTGAACCTCTGCTGTGGAACATTTCAAACACAGATCTCCGCTTTGTTCATTTTATTTTAATAACATTTGAAAGAAGCTGCATGCTCCCCTGGAGACTACAATCCATTTTCACACGTGTGCTGCTCGAGTGCATAAGTTAGACTTTGCGTTTAAAGCAGAGTTTTGTCCCTTTCACCATAGACTTTGTAAATCCAGTTGAAGCATTTCGGAGTTCAAAAAATCCTGATACATAAACCGCAGGAAGTCCATAGAACCTGGTGTCTCAACACATTCAGATGTTTGCGTTTTGGACAGTTAGTGTTGTGTGGCTCATTCTGTAGCGCACACGCTAAGACCAACTGAACAACAGTCAGTCTACAGGTTTCCTGTTTACAGAATCCTGTGTGAACCCTCCATGCCATCAGATCTGATCCAGGAGAGGGAAAGAGATGAAATAACCGAGAGTAGAGCCCAAGATGACACCGAGAAAGATCCAGAAGTTGTAGGACATGACGCACAGCATCACCATGTAGCCCAGAGACACCTGCATCAAGTGCAGCACCGTCTGGATAATGTGCATCATCAGCAAGCTGAGGAAGAAGGAGAGGGATACTCGAGTTATGATAATAGTAGTAGGCTAGTAGTAATGATTTATTTCAGTCACAAGAAAAAAACAAAAACATTTTGACTGAAAAGGTGTAGGCTGAAGCTTTAGCTTATTACACCTACCCTTGTTACAAATCTCATTATTTAAGACACTACTAGTTTGGTTACAAAAAAAACCAAAACATATCAGAACAAAATTTGTTCCAAGAATTTCTTTCAAAACACAACAAATGAAACAAACAAAAAAACAAAACAGAAGTCACACTCACAAAAAATAATCAAACCGACCTTTTATATTTGTTAAACACCACTTTTTTAAACAAAAATGTAAATCTGGAAAGTGAACTACACTTTCTTAATTCCATGTCATAAGTATTCCACAAGTTAACCCCTTTTACCGAAATACACCTGTTCTTTATGTTCAAATTGAAAAAAACTTTACTTGTCCACAGGGGGCAATTCAAAGGCACACAGAGCAGTAAATTAACAACAGTGCAGGTAGACGAAACATTTTAACCTAAATATAAAGTGTCAATTTAAATACAACTTAAACTTAAAATACAAAATATATAAAGAGCAGATATAAGTGGACAGTGATCGGACTAACAGATGTAAACAGAACTATGTGCAGTAAACGAGAAATAAATATATATATATATATATATATATATATACACACATATACACAGAGCTATGTGCAAGTTTGTCCTTACCTTTGGTTTTTTATACACACCTATTCCCCTTAGTTCATACCGGCTCTCTCTAGTTTAAAAAAACCTCTGTATACTGTTGGAAAGCAAATGATTGTATGCCTTGTACATTATCTGAGCAGTTTGTAGATCTACTAGATCACTGAATTTTAGAGCGTGTATGTTAATAAATAGTGTGTTAGTTGGTTCGTAATAATCAGATCTATTTACAATTCTTATAGCTTTTTTCTGTAGCATGGAAATGGGATTAATGTTGGTTTTGTATGTGTTTCCCCATACCTCCACACAGTAGGTAATGTATGGAACTATGAGTGCAGAATACAATATATACAGTGAGTTTTGATTCAGGAAATCTTTAGTTTTACATAATATTGCAATGGTTTAAGACATTTTTGTTTTTACATTATTAATGTGTCATACATCTATGTGTGTGTATGAGAGGACACTCAGGTCAGGACGTTTAGATCGTGATGATGCAATCAAGGACCTAGGTAACATATTGTTTTGGGCTCAGTCATTATGACAGAACAGGTGGTGAACCATTGAACAGAGACTGAGGTCAACGTTCAGTCTAGCGTGCGTCTACTGCAGAGTGTGAGAAATAATAAACTCAGAGGAAATTAAGGCACACTGATAAACACACACACCACACACACACAGCTTCAACATAAAGAGTTACTTCAGTGGTGCACCTGAACCTAAACATGCATTACTACATACAAAGAGTCAATGAAGAATACATTAGGGATTATGTCTAAAATACTACATGTTCCAATTTCTAACCTCCAATTGATCATTTGATTAGGGTCAGCTTCCCATTTTTCTGTAGAATTATAATTCTCCTTAAGGAGATGAGGTTTACTTGGATTTATTGTTTTTTCACAAGGAGCCTGACCTATATCTGTTTGGATCAGGATGGGAGTCCAAAGGGGTCAGCGAGGATGCGGAGGGGCTGCTCTCCAGTATGGAGTTGTCGTCGCAGCGTGATGATGGAGTGTGGCCATACAGGGCCTGACGCTGGGCCAGCTTAGACTTCACCCCCAGGCACACTCTCCACACTTTGAGCAGCTCATAGAAGACGGTCAGCAAGAAGACCACGACCACCGACAGCACCATCCCTGAAGAAACAAGGTCACATGACGGTAACAGCTGAAATGCACTGACTGAATGCTTTGTATAGAATAAAAAAAACACATTTTCAGTCACATAAGAAGAGTGATAGATCATTCATATCCACGCTCTAAATGTAAAGCTAGAGCTAAAGGCTGGTTAGCATAGCTGAGCTTAAAGACTGCTAACAGGTGGAAATAGCTAACCTGGCTCTGCTTAAAGAGGAATCCAACTACAAGCCCCCCCTCCCCCAAACTCACTTATTAACATGTCATGTATTTTTCTGAGCAGAAACAAAGGTTGACAAAGGTTAAAGTTCTGTGCTGGACTATTTCTTGGCAGGGTTCAGTAACTTCATGGAGATGTGAGCATTGGTAATAAACCCATCGCTTACGTCTGGATGTATCACAACAAATCAGAGAAATTATTTTATGTAAACAAAACATGCTTTTCTACGCAGCATGCTTACATTTGACCCATTAGGTGGAGGCTTCAGCTTTATTTTAATGCAGATGAAGCTGTGGCTGCGTTCACAATGAAAGCCTTAATGTTCACCTCTGATATTTAATAAACATCTCCAGAGTTATCAGGAACCAGTAAAGTCTATAGACATAACACCACCGTATGTTTTAAGCAGATGAACTGGTTCCCAGTTACCACTACTGTCTGTCAGTACCAAGGGCTGGTCTGTGTGAGGATGCTGGTTTGACATTTGGCCGCCTACCTCCAGGTCCCTGCACATCCCAGAAGTCAAACAGCAGTGTCACGCTGTCAGACAGCTCAAAGGTCATCTAGAGAAAAACAAGAACATCATTAACACCTCTACACAGCTCTGTGATGGTTAAACTTAAAAACATACGCAGAACTCATTGTTGCAGAAACATTGATCTCAGCCTTTGATATAAGCCCAATTTACTCTTTTTCCTTTTTTTTTTTTAAAGACGTAGACCCTCAAAATACTAAAAAGTACAGTCGACTGATATCATTATCTGCCTGTATAATCAGCCAATATGGACATATCAAAGAAATACCAATAGAAGGGATGTTCCCAGTGACTAATTCCCCTGTCGATTAAAAATAAATTTAAATTCAGACTAGTTGACTAGTAGAGAGAGAGGAACAAACTCTGAAAACAGTCAAAACTAAGCACAATTTAAGTAACGCCACAGGACACGGGATCACAGCGTCTGCAGGTAAAAAGGTTAACAAATTGGTTTGCAGACTGTGGCTAGCGTTAGCGGTGCTAGCTCCACAAGCCTTCAGTCAGCCTTGCAGGTTAACATCTACCTGTACTGGTTACATATTGTAACGGTTATATTCCAGTTTAACCTGACACAGCCCAAACACAAAACTTTATCTCCATTATCTATGTAAACATAGTGCCAAACGGCTCCGCGCTACAGGATGCCATCCATCCAATTAGCTGGTGTGTGGGCCTGAATTACTAAAACCATTAATAACACATTTGACTGACTAATACTTCTGGTGTCGACTAGCGAGGATGACGTTGTTAATCGACAAATCACACACGTCTTTAATTAGAACCAGCCAATGTTTTTGTAATATTCTTTAATGTGGTTTATGTTATATTTTTACAAGACACATTATCCTGATAACAACCCTTCAAGTGTTTGTTCATCAAACATCCCGTCATCTTTATATTTAACATTCTGTCGGCACAGTCTGCAGCTCCAGTGATCGAGCGTCACAGCTGAGCAAACATGTTATACTTTAATAGAGTTGTTTCTTTACTACTAAAGCATCTTGATCAAAATCCAACCTGTGGCTCCTTTCCTGCATGTCATCCCCCACCCCCTCTCTGATTTCTGACTATATCCCCTGTCCTCTCTCTAAAAAGACATAAACAATCCCCAAAATAAACCTTTCAAGAAATATAAAATATAAAAGCTCACTCCAGTCAAGCAATCATTAAAGCAAAGTGAAATACATTGATGAAAAATTATAAACACATTTTATTTATTTATTTTATGTCTGAATTTTTTTTTTCCTATTAACACTACTTGTAAAAAAAGAATCCATGCTATGTTAACAACAAAAACCTCCTCTGTTCTTTATATCATCTCTGAATGACTTAAATTCAATTAAACACTAATCCTGACAAAGTTCCATTCAGCTGACCTCGCCCCACGATAACAGAAAGCATTGTCCACCATCTGTTCTGCCTGGCTGCTGTAGATGTGTGACTGACAGAGGAATGTACTGTTTGTGTCAAAGTGTGTGTGTGTGTGTGTGTGTGTGTGTGTGTGTGTGTGTGTGTGTGTGTGTGTGTGTGTGTGTGTGTGTGTGTGTGTGTGTGTGTGTGTGTGTGTGTGTGTGTGTGTGTGTGTGTGTGTGAAACAGTCTGTGCCCAGTCTCTGCCATGCTCTCTCTCTCTCCCCTCTTTCCTGCTTATCCAAGTCCAGAGACGAGTGTCACTCACAGGCTGCTGAAGAGTCTCAACAGAACATGAAACCTCCAAACCTCGTCCGTTCACAAGAGGATCAAAAAAAAAAAAAATCACAGTTCCCAACATGCTCTAGTTCAGTGGCTCCATTTCTTTTTCTGCCACACCTCGGAAGATGAAAATAATTCCGAGCCCCGCCCACCTCACCCCCAGCATTCACATCAACACATAGACATACATCAATATACACTAATCACACTGTCAGTCAAGCTCTTTGCTCCTGCACTCCTACATACTTAGAATTAATCTCAAAGACTGTCTGCCAAAAAAAATACAGAATATTAACTTCAGTGTTTCAAGATATGACTCATGTTTTCTTGTCTTTGATTCAGTAGATGTGACGTCTGGAGTAGATTTATTGTTAGCTTTACCTGGAAGTCCGCTCACAAAATGTGTGTGTATTGTTTATTTCTTGGCCAGTCCCCCTGTGATAACTTTGGGGCCCCACTTTGGGATTCACTGCTCTAGTCCAAGACTTTCAATGGATTTGAAAGCTGCTTTGCTGCTTCCTCAACATCAATTCATGGAGGTTTTGTAATGTTGATATGACAAAAAGCAATGTGAGGAGGTCATGTTGCCTCATTTGACATTTGATAAGAGTATTAAAAATGTGGCAGGTCCGGTCCATGCTGTGCTAGTTTAAACAAGTTGTTTCAGTCACGAGGCAAACAAACACAAACGCTGCATCAACCAGGATGTCAGCTTGTCATTTACTATATCAATTTGTAAACGCTTAGAAAATTAAAATGTGATAAGAGAAGGCCGTTCAATTACAACAGCTAATTTGAGCCAGCGGTTCAGCCAGCATTGATATCAGTAACTACTAGGGCTGGGAATCTTTGGGTGACTCACGTTTCAATTCAGAATCAATTTTTGATTCAAAAGTTTTCTTGATTCATGATTCTATATTTGAATAAGTACATACTTCAGGATCTACTTCAGTCATCTGTGAGACTGGCTGAATTTCTTGTTGCTCTATTTGGCATTCTACTGAGTTAACAAGCTAGCTTTAGCATTTAGCAGAGAGGGACTGATTAACCAAAAAGATTATCAATTTTTGGAAGTTATGAATCGATTTAAAATCTCAGAAGATAAGAATCTCAATTTTTTGTAGCTCCCAATTCTATTAATTATCTCTCATTACATCGGGAACTGGGCTGTTAAAGTGTGATTGATGCTTGGGTTTTGATAGAACTGTTGGTCATGATTGTCTTGATGGTGTTAAAGACAGTCTGACTTGTCAGGTTTCATGATGACTTCTTGGTGTTCAGAAACCATGGTGAACAAATTGTGATTATTAAAAATGACAAGCAAACCCCAAAAGATTACTTGGATATGAGTTATGCTTTTAAAAAAAAGAGAAATGTGAGAGATGGAAAATGAGGAAAAGATGTTGTGCATGTTAGTAAGAGACATGACTAAATGTGAGTGGTATCAGTGTCGGAGGACAGACGTTTTTGAGGCAGCTTGAAAACATCTCAGGGAAAGTCAAATATAGACAATGAGCGTCAACAATCCAACTGAAGGCCAGGCAAGGTGATCATTGAGAGCTTATCTTCTAAGCTGCTTGAGGAAACCAGATACAGTGCTAGTGTTCCAGGTGCAGAGTGTTGTGACCACAAAGTGTGAGAGCAGTGCGTCTGCTACAGTCACAGTCTGTACATTTCAAAAACACTCCATCAGGGTTTAGCTTACTGTAGCCCACATGGTGTTTGCAGGTTTTTTCACACCTGCCAGATCCAATTTATTATTCATTGTATCGTTAGCATATGCATCCCATTTACAAAGACTTTGCTTAAGGCATCCAAGTTTAATTCAATTGTCATGGATGCTGTAAATAGTAGCTGAGGTGTTACATTACATCATCTGATCTCATGTTTTACAAAAAAACCCTTCAAAATAAAAATGCAGATTAAGATCAACGAAAGTGTTTGTTTTCATTCATGCATTAAAAACCTGATTGAAACATTAGTACACACACACACACACACACACACACACACACACACACACACTTTGTATCCTATTGGTCATAATGCATGTCTCTAATAAATGCAGCATGCAGTACAATTTAGCAAAAATGTCTCTAATACACTATACTCAAATGTAAGGCTTCTTGAATGGAATGAAAAATGTATTATAAGTTTCTAAAAAGCAATTAGTTAATTGGAAAATGTAACGACATATTGCTTAGCACATGCAGCAGTTTATAGGACTTGGCAATAACCAGATATCATTCACTGAAATGACTGAATTTCGATTAACATTAGTCCACGCAAATTCAGTTATTAAGACTTAGCTTTTGTGTTGTCGTACTTACAATATTTCAGCACATTTGCCTTTTAGAACAAAGTGTTTCACATGTCTTTTAAATGTGCCAATGTGTAGTGACCTTATCCCTCACTCTCTCTCTGTATCACATTTTGCAAACACCGGGTATCTCATTGCCAGACTTGACATACAGAGAATAGTTCAAATGCAAAAACAACGGGTTTAAGCAACACACATTATATTAGAGAGTGCAACAGAGTACAGAAACACAACTTACGGACATCACGGTGAACTCCTGAGCGCAGGCTAACACCACAGTTTGTGTAGTTACAGACCACACTTCTCCATTCCCAAAGTGACCCGGGCTCCAATTGTTGAAGTGAAGTCAAGTACGTCCCATTTGTAAAGTGACCCAGCTTCTTCAGTCAACGCAGCGGAAAGTAGGAGGCTACCGTGTGAGGCTACCTCATGACTTTAAACAATAAACAGAGGGCTCACGGTAAGTGGAGTTCATAAGCGACATGGAACAAAAACACCGAGCGACTAAATGTTCTTTCAAGCCGAGTTGAAGTCGTCCGGACACTCACATGTTATCGTCGATGTCGATAAAGTCGGGAACAGACATTGTAAATGTGTGTTTAATCCGTAATAATGTTGCTTATTTGAGCCTACAAATGTAACAGACAAAGGTACGCATGCGCATCAAATTCCTCCGGGATAAATCATGGGTCACGTGACAGGCGAAGGCAGCCGAAGGCACCCGAAGTATATATTCTCCCTACGCTGTAAAATAAATAATGTAGCCCCAGTCCACAAAGTGAGCCTTCAGGCTTAAAGCATCACGACAACTTCAAATGTTGTTTTTTTAGAGTTAATAATTTGATACGCCTCTGAAACATAATCTCTTTTTATAGACTAGTTAATGGTGAATAGGCCTACTTGAGGCACATTTTTAAATTGGTTAGAAGATATAGATTTCTAATATTTGGGGATGTCCTATAACCAAAGTGCTCTTGCCGCTTTGTAAGAAGGGATATTAATTTAGTAACTCCTATTTCATGTCTCCCTGTTTAATGTGATTTACTGCAACTGCATCAACAAACAGCATATATATCCAAGTCTTATTTTGATTTGTGTCACCATGGAAACAACCTTTTACCCCTTATTATAACATTTATCCTCTGTATTTTTGAACATGCAGATTTAAGGACAGCTCTGAATTTTCTCACCATTCACTTTCTTTGGTGATTCCTGCAGTTTACCCACTTTTTTTTTTTCAAATGAGATATGCCTATATAGGCTACACTTAAATCCAGCTCTAATTATTTTGTCAACATGATTTCCTGTTTTAATGTTTTCTCTTAAGTAGACATGTGACTACATTGGCTGGGGATCGAACCCTCAACCTTCCAGTGGAGAGATGACTAACACTGAGCCACAGTGTCAGGAGCACAATTTGTTTCTATCCACATAAACAACAGACACATGTCATATACTTTTATTGTTATACTGTACAGTAAAACTTTAAATTTGGAATGTAAGTTGAAATATTACATTTACTGATTGAGGTGCTTCTATTAGTATCTGCATACTGCACCTATAAACGGTTTACAAGTACAAAAATACAAAACCAGACACCACTCATCAATGTGTGAGGGAGAAAGAATGACGACATGACACAGAACAAGTGAGGCTTCATAAAGCTATAGTACCTTTAGGTGGAGAGAATTCAACAGAACTGGATGCAACAAAGGCAGAGTGAGATGACTTTAAGGAGCTGCTGCAGGGTTCTTGGAAACGAGAGGAATTGCACATATTTTCTACAAAAAAAAGTTCAACAGGTCTAAGGTCCAGCGTTCTCTCTGTTTTTAGAAGCTACATTTGCGTTATCCACAGGAGACGAAATTAGGAAGGTCAGCACATGCACATCCTGACATCATCCCCAGTGGATCAGAATGAAGTCCATCACAGGCTCCTGAATGCCGTTGCAGGATTTCAGATGGTTTAAGGCATGCATTCACAATCATGTCGAGTCAGAGTATGGTAGTTTGAGTGAATGTCAACAGTAAAATCAGTTTCTCTGTAAAAACAGAAGAAAAACAAACACATTCTGGGTAAAACATACAAACGTGATTGAGAGTCAGAAGCCGACACCAGCAATGCTTTTTTTTTAATTCACAGAATGGGTTGTGGTAAAATAGGACCAACATTATCAGTAGTCATACAAACTTCAAATACAGCAGTTGTGCTCAGGATTCCCAGTGGCATTAGTTCCCCATAGAAGAGAGATAATGAGTTTGTGCTGCTGCTTTCACAACACATGCAGCAGAACTGGGTGATGTGGTTCACATAATTTAATATAAACAAAGATATTTTCTGTCACTAGAATACGACACCAGATGACAAATGTTTGCAAAATTAGGTATAAAACTTTCAAACTCATCCCAAACTAATTTTCAAAGCCATGAACTTTAAAAAAAAAAAAAAAAAAACTTTTATAAACCTCATGATACAAACTCTTCATTTGTGTATAAAACAAAAACTTCAATGCTTAATTTTGTGAGTTTTGCAGTTTAAGGATGATAAAATAAATGTGGGAATAATGTAACATCTGATCAAAATATGATCACCATGCACCTGTTCACAAATGTCCCAAAGCTAATTTATCACATATGCTGATTAAAATAACAATGGAATTTGAGTAAAAACAGAACGCAGGGAACTCAACATTTTGTCCTAATTAGCTCTTTTTAAAGACACACACACACACACACACACACACACACACACACACACACAAACTTTGTAAAAACTTTGACCAATGTCTGCCATGAGGTACCAATCTGATGAACCAATCAGACGCCTCCCTGTCTCCCTGCTTGTACTCTACCCTTTGCGTGCACTAGCCCACACTCAGAGGGAGGGGCGTGGCTTTTGAGGGAGCACAGAGGGAATGCTACTTTCAAAATCATGCTAGTTTTGAAAATGACCAACCCTGCCTTTTATATAACCTCTACTGTATTGGTAAAATAATGAAGCTTGACAAGGGACGGGGGAAGAATTAGGATTAAAAAGAGCTGTGGATCATCCTGCTGATGTTGCTCGTGATCTAGGAGATGGAGCTTTGGGTAATGTCATTGTTGTTGTTGTTGTTTTTTTAATAAGCTCTACGGGGAAGTACTAAAATCAATTCTTACACAAGCAGAGCTCAGTTACCAGGATTTGAGTCATCAGCTGTTGTTGTGGCCCGATCATTTTTCACTGAGGGAACAAAGCAAAACAAAGAGCAGAGGAAGGAGTAGGCTGAGATGAAGCACAGGGACACTTAGAGGGATAAATAGGGTTACATGGTGTGTGGCCTCATTCCAAAGGGACACCAAATATTAGTTCAGGAAGCATTCAGAACAAAGCAGAACACAGATCATGAAGATGTGAAACATTCATTGAGCACGCCTGCATATCATGTAAGCATCAAATGAACAACCAGTGAGCAGATGATTATCTACGTACCCCACACACACACACACACACACACACACACACACACACACACACACACACACACACACACACACACACACACACACACACACACACACACACACACACACACACACACACACACACACGTATTATACACGTGCACAAAGAAACCCATGCACTCAAATGGTTAAAAGTGCTGCATTGTGCAAATGTATGTTTATCATCTGCACTGACTGAAAAGTCAGAGGATTCTCATCTCACTAATGTTACACTCAAAGAAGGTTAAGGCAACAAACAGGAGAAAAACAATCTCATTCAGACTGAGACTAGAAAACACTCATCTCAGATCTCAATTTGTCCGTTGTGAGAAAATGCGATGTATGAACATACAGCAGACCTCAGTCCGTGCATCTCAGAAGCACAGACTCAGTAAAGTAGTTTAGTGAGCTCCAGCTTCAGACAAGTGGAGAGCAAACCTGTACCAGCGATGACCACCAGGGGGCGTCAGCGCTGCAGTCCTCATGTGCAGCTGCAGGATAATGAGCCTCATCTGCAGTCACACCGTCCTCTGAATACCAAACCTGTCAAAGCAAAAACCTCTCAGCTGTATGAGCCAGAAATGGGAGGTGGTGCAGAGATGATATGTAACTTATCTAAGATAGTTTAAATGTTCTCAACATTGAAAGAATATTTTTTTATATATTAAATTACTGTTTTAAAAGCTACTTGCATTACACAACTGAGAGGTATTGCTCTGATATTATTTGTCTTTAAAGCCCCTGTGTGTAGGATCATATTATTTCTGACTGGTAGAATTAAAAGACGCTAGCAGGAAAGCATGCTACTAGCCTACAGTGTATGCAGATTATTTTCAAAGGCATTGTCACATTTTCTTAAAAATAAAGCATCGGTGATCCATTCTAAATTATTCTTAAAGTAAATGTATCTGTGGACAAAGTCCTGCTTTATTTTTAACTTATTCTTCTTAAAACTTGTAAACTTTTTTGAATGATTGTCTTTCCTAGTTTTTCCCCAAACCTTGCTCATTTTAAGCTTTGTGATTTAATGACTTGTCTGTTTAATTATGCTCACTTAGAGACTTTTTTTGAAGGTCATTACAATATTATATTATGTTATATATTATATATTATATTATTAATATACTACAGAGAAATCCTGCACACGGGGGGGGGGGGGGGTAACCTGTTGTTAATCACAACTTCAGCCAATCTCCTTAAAATATCCAGCGTGACAACAGCTCTGCCCTGCTGACGGTGAGAGACACAAGCAGACAGAAGTGGACACAATAACAAGTGCACAATCGGACTGCAAAAAAAGGCTGAATGTCTGATCTCCTCAAACAGGAGCCTTCAGGAGGCCAAAATCTTTTTCAAGGCATCCCAGATGCAAAAAGTCACAGAAAAAGGAAACAAAGGTGAACAGATTTAAACCTGCCCCATGAAAAAAACAAACCCACTCTGAGAGTTGTAAATGCTCTACGATGATCCAACACACATCCTTTAGGCACAGTGATGTTCAGCCTCTCTGTCTGACACAGCATTGGGACACGAGGTGAAACTCAAACTTATACTCAATATAAGATAGGATCCCTTTTTCACTTATTAGAGGACAAAGAAACAGTCTTTGGGAAGTCCTGAGGTGGAGTTATGGTCCATCCTCCTAAACCCAGCGTGTCTCCATCCTGATTGGTTGAGAGGCGAGTTCAGTCAGGTGTGAGTGGGTGTGGCCATGGTGCTTCTTTTTCACTGTCTACTGTTGAAAGAAGAGTTGGCGCTACTGCAGCTTTCTTCATAAGTTGGTGGTGGCTCTGTAACACACAAAGACAAATAATAAAGTTTAAAAGTTCTCACCTTTTTTTCCACCTGTCTCTCTCCATCTTACTTTATAAAGCAGAAGTGAAGGTTTTTTTCACAACACAAATGTGGCCTCATCACTGTAAGAAAACAAGTGTTCTTGTACAATGGATCCATTAAAGTGTCCCAGTAAACCAAACCAGTGCAGCACTGAACCATGGACCCTGAAAATGAAGCAGCTTACATCACAGTTAGTTAAAGTCTCCATGGTTACAGTACAGCGCCGTTTCATATACAGTAAAAGGACGAGATGCTTTATCACACATGGGCACAGTTTGAGGTCATCCATCACTTACTTTCTTTCAAAATGTAAAAGCTGTAAATAACTGTCATGGCTAACCGTGATTTGTTTGCATACAACATCCCTCACAGTAACACAGTGTGTACAGTATCACTCTGCAACTTCAGCTGCCTTCCCTCAAGAAGACTTCAGACAAAGACAAAAGTTGTGCACTCTTCAAACAGCAACCTCAAGGTCACTTTGTTTCACACAGTAAACACTTTGCTTTCTTTTATCTACATGCCTTATTCTCCAAAAGAAATTCAAGTATTTGCACCATTAGAAAGCTGCATTTTTGGAATTTTTAGGATTTACAGGTACTTCATCTGGTTATCTGTAATAGAGATATAACTTTGTACTGAGGCTCTGGTGTGATATTATTTTATTCTAACTGGAAATGGTTGTGATTATAAGATTACTTCCTGTTGTTACTGCAACCTACACTTAAGATGTATTTAATTCACTATTTTACCAAACGAGTATCTTGTGCTCCCCTAAATGTATCAATGCATGTCTTCATCTGTCAGAGATTCTTAAAGAACTAACCATGAGGATAGTCCCAGCTGCTATACTCTGGAGGGAGGATGAGAGAACACGAAGTGGGCACAGGAGTCACGTCTCCCTCAGTGAAGAAAGGTATGGTGGCCCCGGTGGACACACAGAACAAGGGGGCGGAGGAGTCAGGCCGCCTGTGGCTTGGTGGCAGGGCTGCTCCGGGTGCGTGGCTGAAGGCGCTGGGGGACATGGTGACCGGCTGTCCTGAGGGGTCCTGCTGAGAGTGACTCTTTGTGGGAATCTCCTCACTGGCCACGCCCCCTGCACACAGCCCCTCCTCTGGGTCCTCCTCTGCCGGTGGGGCGCTGGGTGTCACCCCTGCCGCGCTGGGTGCAGTGGTCACTCTGGAAGGGATGGGTCTTGATGGAGACAAGTTCACAGCAATGTTCCCGATGTAGATGGGAAGAGTGACGACTGCGTCTGGAGACTTTAGTGACACCTGGAACGCAAACAGGATTTATAAAGAGAGCACAGTTCATGATTATTCAGCGCTATGTTTCTAAGATAATATTCAAGATGCTTTTTTACAAAAGGAGAGGGGTTAGAACGCAGAAAGGTTTTAAGAACGATTCAGAGCTGGCTAAACGCTGAAGCTTCATTGTCCACGACATGGCAACCCACCAGAGCATCGACTCTAGGGAGGAGGGAGCGGTCAGCGCAACAAAACCATTACACAGTGTTCTCCTTTCAATATGCTATACTTATTTGAATGATAAAGAACTGCAGAAACTAAGGAGATAAATCTCAGAAATGTGTCTATATTCAAATATGAAACAGAACACTCACTGACCTGAATGAAATAGTCGATATCTATGAGGCTGCAGCCGGCCAGCGCTGACTGAGGAAGAGGAGGGACGATGATCTGCTCCCTCCACTCTGCATGTTTTCCTGCTTTCACCCCGGCTCCCTCCACCTCAGCGATGGTCCGCAGGTCGAACACATGCCGCTTGGTCTTATAGGTCACTTTCTGTGTGAACAAGAAGTTTGAATAGTTACACCCAACTACTTTACCAACCTATTAATTATTTAAAGATGACTGAGTTTAAAACAGATCAGGTAAACTTCCATTACAGTTATCTTGAGGTATAGGGAGATTTGTTTGGACATCTCATTAAAGGGATAGTTCTGTGAATGGTTAAGTTTTAGGCCTTAATGTTTATTTAAGTTCCTCTTTCCTTTAGTATTAAAAAATCCAGATATGTGGTTGAATTTAACACTTATATTATGGGGCTCGTAACATCATCCAGAGAGGCTCTGATCATTTTACTTTATCACTTTCTCCAGGGACAATGTCTAAATGAGCGTTACTTTTGCTTGCAGCCACATTGATTGGCCAGTTTTGTTACATTACCTGTACCAAGATTTCTTGAAGAAACCACCACCAGTGTTTTATTTTAGCTGTGGAGAGCCTTTCCATCAGTCACAGGTGGGAGGAAATTTTACTGTTTCCAGCAAGGCACTTAACAGCTGTAATCTAGTGAACTACAGTGGTATGAACCCAATATATAAAAACACATCTGCTGTGATTTTAAAGCAATATAATGGTTGAATGGATGGATAAATATGACGATACAAATTTGCAACAAGCATTCATTCAAAAGGTTTTTGAGGTCTGTCTGCCAGACAAAAAGAAAGAAAGATTTAAAAAAATAAGTATTTTTATGAACATTTATACAAATTTAGAATGGCAGAATAATGTAGATGCTATTTTTTACAAAACGTCCATCTAATTTCTTGCTTCAGTTGAATGTTTTTTACTTGCACAGACACGCAAATTAACCAATTTTCTACTTACACGGTTCTTTTCATTGACTTAGTATCAAATACACCATGCAAAAACATTGCTTTGCTTGCTTACACCTTTTCTTATTATTTTCGATTGTTTACCTGTATGAGACTGGCCAGTACACATCCTGTGTCCTTCCCAGACTTGTTGTGGATCTCAGTGGCTAACTTGATGACCTGTCCGGGGATGTAACCCCTGAGGTCGCTGTGAGCTTTCAACATCAGCGTCCCCGTCTTCACCAGGAGGTAGCTGAACTTCTTAGTGGTCACAGCGTAACTCAGTTGCTGCGGAGACAGAGCAGCAGCGGTATGAAAGTTTGAATTCAGAAAATGTCAGGGCATCATTAGCTGGAGCTGCGCTAAACATGGTTTATACTCTCTTCCAAAGATTTAGGAGACTCTAAAAGTCATGACAGGAAGAGAGTGAATGATGCTTACTTTCAATTCCTCCTCTTCTGCTTCTTTGTGAACAACTTTTCTTACTCCCAGGTTTACACAGCGAACTGAACAGAAACATTTAAGTTATGTTGGCAGAGATTAAGAAACACTGACCTCAATGTCAGGCACCTCATTGAGGTTGAGCAGATTGAGTAGGTAGAAGGGCCTCTGGGCTTTGTAGTCCTTAGAGAAGCGGGGCGTGTCAATAGCCGCCCTCACACGGTAAACAATCTTGCCAAAGGGGCCTTCAAAGGAAGTCGGGGCGGCGACTGTGGGGAAGGAAGGACAGAGGAAGGAGACAAAACAGACATTACTCTGATACTGAAGATAGTCACTGAGATCTTAAGTAAATTTACATGTTACACGAGAACTTCTGAAAGCCATAAACTGTTTGATCAAAAGGTAAACAAGTGTACATGATTTGGATGTGACTGTGAGTAATGCAAAACCTGATAATAACCCATATTAATACATAATGAGGATATATAATAAACTATTGTTCAGCATCCAACACAGATTCACATTGGTACTTTTATGTGCATATTTGTATTTTTGCACCAGAAGCTCAGTCAACTGACAATTAGACATTAACAAAAGATGTCAGTCATGCAAAGCTTAAAAAGATAATAAATCAGGTTGAAATGTAATTTGATCTGATATCTTTTTCAGAAAGGCTGAGGACTAAGTTCTGTGTCAGGCCTCGATCCGAGCTGTCACACGATGTAAGGAACCGTTCAGAATGATACATCTCATCCTGAACTGAAGGACACTGATTATTTGTGTGACCAAAGGAAAGGGCAGAGAAGACAAGGAAACAGGCAGATAAAAAGGCTGCAGGGAAGGAAATTTAAGGAGAGAGATAAGAGATAAAAATAACTATTTGGGGAGGAAGCAGCCAGACGGACAGAAGGAGAGAGAGAGAGAGAGAGAGAGAGAGAGAGAGAGAGAGAGAGGTTCAAAGCCAGAAAAGAGGAAAACATTTACTAAAAGCACAACAGTGCAAACAGGATGTACAAAAAAGTGACTCATGTTTTGTCAAAAGAAATGCTGAGCCCCCTTTTTTTCTAATGTGTCCCCTTTTTTTCCTGATCCTTATTCAGATGTTAACGTCAGCAAGGCGAGCGGCTGCTCCAGCATGAGTCTGCTGCTGCTGTCAATATGAATTAACCACAAGAGGTGGCAGCTTGTTGTTTGGTTGGAGACAGCTTTGTAGCAAAAACAAATTCAAACACCAAGCTGACCTACACTGGAGACACATCAGACCTGAACATGGCTGCTGACAGCGGCCCAGGATTCTGTCGCCTCACTTGTTCTTTGAAGCTCAGATAAAGACCTGCTGTTTTACATTTTTAGAATGGATATTTGCACCTAGAATCATGGTAAGCACTCTTTGATTTGCAGGTCATAAGAAGTCAAGGTACCAGAGTCAAAAGTAGGCTACACAAGTAAAGTCCCAAGATGATTCATTTAAATGAATCTGCTGATTCAGATATTTCCTCTGGTGCCACTACAAGGTTAACATCTGTAGTGTGCCTAAACCTGCATTCTACTTAATGGCCAGCAGGGGGAGGGGGGTTCTGTTGGTTGTAACGAAGAACAGTTGTTTATAAATGTCAGAACAAATCTGCAATCAGCATCTAGATATGCCTCTCTGGCAAGGGAAGCCAATTTTTTCTGTAATTCCACTGAAGCCAGCGATTACAATTTAAAGATCTTAAGTTTGATGAAATGTGAACATCAGGAAGGAGATTTGTAAAAAGTAAAAAGCTCTGATAAGTCGGTCCTGACGATGAGAAGAAAACAACTTTTTAAATGCCAGTTTTCACAGTCGAGGTTGGATCGATCATTTTGATGCATTTCACGTTAGTCAGGGAATCTAAACGCTGATTGGTCTCACGGAGCTGCCAGCATGACCTCAGTGTTGTTCCCTCACACATTCAAATGCTGGTATTGAAATACTTTTCAAACACTGGTGAAGTACCTGTTTATCCACATTCAGCTCAGTTTAAAGAAAGATGTTTGCAGTAACCTTTTCCCAGAGGTCTACAGAAGAGGGAGTAAATGGGTTGTGAGGGAGGGGGAGACTTTAAACTTTAAAGGTAACACACGGTTTGATTTCTGTGCTGTCAGCTGAAGCAGCAAACATTTCACACATACTTTGTCTGACAGTATCCTCCCTGATCCCAGCAAAGCAGCCAGTAACACCCCCCCAAATCCCAAACCCGAGTCCCAGCTCAGCACTGATGTTCTGAAATGTATCACAGTTGACAGCCTCATTTCAGAACATCAACACAGAGATAGGAGGGGTGTGTGTGTGTGTGTGTGTGTGTGTGTGTGGGGGGGGGGGGGTACGTAGATAATCATCTGCTCACTGGTTGTTCATTTTTAATTTGTATGAAACACTGATGCTTACATGATATGCAGGCGTGCTCAATGAATGTTTCACATCTTCATGATCTGTGTTCTGCTTTGTTCTGAATGCTTCCTGAACTAATATTTGGTGTCCCTTTGGAATGAGGCCACACACCATGTAACCCTATTTATCCCTCTAAGTGTCCCTGTGCTTCATCTCAGCCTACTCCTTCCTCTGCTCTTTGTTTTGCTTTGTTCCCTCAGTGAAAAATGATCGGGCCACAACAACAGCTGATGACTCAAATCCTGGTAACTGAGCTCTGCTTGTGTAAGAATTGATTTTAGTACTTCCCCGTAGAGCTTATTAAAAAAACAACAACAACAACAATGACATTACCCAAAGCTCCATCTCCTAGATCACGAGCAACATCAGCAGGATGATCCACAGCTCTTTTTAATCCTAATTCTTCCCCCGTCCCTTGTGAAGCTTCATTATTTTACCAATACAGTAGAGGTTATATAAAAGGCAGGGTTGGTCATTTTCAAAAACTAGCATGATTTTGAAAGTAGCATTCCCTCTGTGCTCCCTCAAAAGCCACGCCCCTCCCTCTGAGTGTGGGCTAGTGCACGCAAAGGGTAGAGAACGAGCAGGGAGACAGGGAGGCGTCTGATTGGTTCATCAGATTGGTACCTCGTGGCAGACATTGGTCAAAGTTTTTACAGGCTTACAACTGATACAGATGATGGATTTTCTTTGTTCCTTTTTCAGAGAACATGAATATTAATATATTAATATTATATCAATGTCTGTCAGGACCTAAAGACAATTTCAACCAAAATCTTAAAAAGTGTATCTGGAAGAAATGACCAACCCTGCCTTTAACTTATTTAAAAATGTTAGACATAAAGGTTCCATATAAAACCGTATAACTGGAACTATGCTATAAAACAAGCTAACATTACAGCTACTGAACTACCTGCTCATATTTTAGCTTTTTCCAGTTGATACAATTCTGTTTCCTTCTGACAAATATCCTCTCAGTTAAGTGTTTAAAAAAAGCTACAACTAATACAGCCAAATTAAAGTGCTACAGTACAACAAGAGCCATGAAGTTGAATCAACTCTCTGAAACATGCGAGAGCGTGAACACTCCAGTATTCCTGGTGTATTTATCTAAATCATTCACTCTTTACTTCCCTTTAAAAAAAAACGATGGATCATAAGTATGACAGCAAAAGCTATAACAAACATTCAAACATCTTGAAGGCCTCACACTCTCTGTCACAGTGTAGGAATGCTCTTAAAGTGTATTTACATGTAACTCCTGGCAATGATTCAAATCAAATTTCATGCAGATTCTACCTGACAGGAAGCGAGTTTTGCCTTTGGGGTTCTGTTTATTCATGACAATTAAATAGCTAGGCGGTTATTTGGAGTTGAATCTTAAGTTTAAAAGGATTTAGTACAATTGCAGGATTTTTTTAGTTTTAGTTTTTAGTGATGCACCTATGCATCTGCTGAATATTGGTATCGTCCTCCATCTGCCCTATCAGCTGATTCAGAGATGAGGTATTTCTTTTTTTTTTATAGAGCAGATTAAATCTCCTGCTGGTCGAGCTGTGATTTGTTATCATGGTCAAATGTGAAAGAAAATGTTGGCAGAGTAGGAGTCTTACACCGTCTCTGGGAAAGATCAGTGACATGCAGACATACTAGCAACAATTTTAAACGTATCATCATAGTTGTTATTGAATTAATATTTATATCAGCCCTGATTTGACCAATCAGTGCATCTCTGGTCATTTTTAGCAACTCAAAACAAAAGATTCACCTGCTCACTACAAAGCAAAATTGTGATTTTTTGTCTTCTATTAAATATCCGCTTTTATTAAATTACATCACTTAAGTTAAATTTTAATCAAACATAGCAAATAATCAAGATTCTTTATCAGTGAAAGTATTTTCTATTTGTTTTGATGCTGACATTTTTTGTTCATTAGGATCAAAACTTCACGTGCCATGAAATCATTTATTACAATCCAATTTAGCTCAGGATTTTGCTGCAAGTCTTTTTTAAAGATACCATTATTTCAGTCTATTTGCTTCACCAGCAGGGGGCAGCAGGAGACATAAGATCCTCCAATGAGCTCCTTATCGCTACATGATAGTTAACATGCCCTGTGCTGATGCACTGCATTCTGAGGGCCTGACGGGAGGGGAGGGCGAAGCACGGGGGCATGAAGACCAATTAAACAGTGACTGCACAACCGGAGAGTGGACTAAAAATAACCCCACCCCCCCTCCTGTGCCCCCACCCACGCCTCAGAAAGGGGAAGATGCCAGACAGACGCAGCACTGTGTCCTCAAAGGTGCCACGTATGTTCAGCTCATCAAGAAAAATCAACTGAGCCACGTTTAGGAAGTGAAATAATGACTGATTATCACACTGGGGCGTGTTCCTCACAAATCTATCAAACATTAACAATGAGCTTTCACACCACTGTTATATTAGCTCTGCATTGTGTTGACGACAAAGGGCTTTGGGCTGAACACTTTGTAAGTACACACACTTGGAAAAGTTCCACGTTTTCAGAGGTTATCAAACCTGCATGCTCTGATAAAACAGATCCATTAGGAAACTATTACGGGAACTGAGGGTGTGCCCCCCTGACGTGGAGGGATAAGGGTGGAAGACATGTAATGATTAATCCCACACTCACCTGGAATGACAAACTGGAAAGGGAAACTGTGTTCGCCTGCCGCCAGAGATGCTGTAAAAGAGGAACACTTATCAGTTACACATTAGAGTAAAACGGATCAAATGCAAAGTAGACTTAAAGCTGCACAAATAATGAAAACTCTCAGGGTTTGTGTTCTGGTTATTATTGAGACTTCACATAATAGTTAACGTCAGATTTCCAGGTGAAGCCTGAGAGGGGGGGGTGTCACCTACTTTCCCAGTGGGATGGAGTTTCTGAGACAAACAGAGTTGGCTGTTGACGGACAGCTGAGCCGAGAGAAGTCTTTTGAAGGGAACAAAACTTGCAACCGAAACCAAAGAACCAGCGTCAGAAAGAGGGACAAACTGTTGATTGTGTAGCTGGCAAAGTTTCACAGGGAAAGTTAATCAATGACTTACAAGCCCATTGAGGTCAGCGGTGATCGACCCAAGACTGAGTGCATTCTTGTCCCCTGTTACAACAACTATGGATCAGCATCCCTGTAGAAAAACTTCTCTAACACATGAAGGGATAAGTCGGCCATTTTTATTCTACAGTTGTTTTCTTCTTCTTTGGTATCAAAACCAGTAACACTGGCTACCCTGCCTGTAACACTTTCCTAAAATGAGGAGCATTATCTCCTAAAACAGCTGTATACTGAAGCTTAAAGTTTACACAGCTCAACCAGGTGGAAAACGTTAATCTTTCAGAATGTGTGTTAACGCTGCAATAGAAAGCTCATTAAGTGTTCTAGTGAGTATTTACAGCAAGTCTTTTGGCTGTGTTTGTGATAATGAAGGGTTATTTCCCCCAGGGCAACAGTTTGTCTCACTGATGTGTTTTTAATCGTTTTGGTACAACAATGGAGCTCTGTGGCACAGGGGAATCAGACATATCAGGTTCTGGATACTCATACATGCCGTCTACCCCGTCTGTGGCATGGAAATCTTTAGATGGTGGTCAGAGATACGTGATCCATTTGACAAAAGCAGCTGGGTACTTTGAATAAGTGGATTTTCTTCTGGAACATTTGAAGCTGTAGAATGATACTGTATACATTTGGGGAGCTAGTGAGTATCTACAGCAGGAATCTCTGTAGTTAGGATTCTTTTAGGTTATTCTTTTTGCCTTTTTTTTTTTTTTTAGGTAGGCCGGCTTGAGAAAGAGTTGAAAAATGGGGAGGAAAAGTCGACAAGCTGACGTGCACCTGGTAGCGTCAGGACTAGGAGTCAAACCTGTGACTAGTGTGACAGACTTTAAGAAACTGTACACAGAGCACCTGCTCTACTGACTGAGCTTAACCCCACATATACAATACTTAGTAGGATCCATTCATTGTGGGATTTGATTTTTAAATCAGATTGATTGGTGAACAATGCAAGGAGAAAAAGATAGCAAAAAAAAAAGGCTAAATGAATAAAAATATTTATACACATCAGGATAGAGTTCAACCAAGCTGCACTGCAAAGAAGGAAACCTCCAGAAGAGCAACAGTAATTGTGTGCACAATGTTTTTCAGATGTTATCTGTTAACAAAGACAAAACTAAAGAAGCCTCTCTGTGTTTCAGGAAATATCAGTGGCATCCTGAAGATTTAACAGGAAGTGGTCTGAAGCATGAAGAGGTGTTTAAACTTGGTTAGGTTTACCATTTGAAATATATGAAGAAAGCTCTGAACTGTAATCCCTTTTATCTCACTTGTTCACATGTTGTGTGGTTAACATATTGTTTGCAGTGTTTAGATGACATCAGCGTGACTCGGTACTCCACCAATACATTTCATTTTACAGTTTATTTTTCAAGTTCACCAGAAAAACTACCTCCCGATATTGTCCAACAGGCTTCGTAACCCAATCTTACAGAGTTCTTAAATATCTCAAAGCCCCAAATATCTTAACCCCATCATATCTAATCCAGGACTGTCTGAATCCCTGTAAGTCAAATTAACCTGTAAAGTATCTTCTAACTCATTCTCAAGCCACATTAATTAGATTCTGTTCAGCAAATATTATATATAATATCACTTCTCAGGTCAGTCACATTGTTAACAAGAGCATAAGGTTCATGGTTATTATGACGTGTGCTGCTGCCCTCTTGGACAGGTCACCCTTGTGAAAGAAATCTTGATCTCAAAAGGTTAATAACCTGGTTAAATACATTTAAAAAAGAAAAAAAAGGTAGCAAAAAGTGCCTTTTGGTTCCTCTGAGTCTGAGAACACCTTGAATCAGCCGGGTTATTAATTCCCTGGAGAGCTGACAGCCCCATTAGATTCTTCTTGACAAGCGACATGTCTCACCTCATTAGAGACCGGCCCATTTTTTTTCGTTGGTCTCAGTTTCCTGAGGGGAAGTACTCAGAATGTTTGTGTGTGTGTGTGTGTGTGCGTGTGTGTGTGTGTGTGTGTGTGTGTGTGTGTGTTCATTTGCATTATGTTTACTGCTAGAGGAAGCAGTCATGCTCTCAACCAGAACCGTGCAGGTACACAGAAAGGTTACTCGACTGCAGCAGCAGAGGGTCAGCTATCTTAAGTACAAATGAAAAAACAACAACTTTCAAAGTTAATAAAAGAAAAAGGAGTATATCAGATAACATACACAGAGCCAGCTGTGAGAGACTCCTAATCCTAAAGTGAGCTAATGTGAGTTATCTCAGCTATCACACGTACAAGTGGTAATGTCTGAAGGAAACACAGCAGGAAGCAAAAGATAAATGGAGCTGAGCTTATATAGTGCTTTTCTAGTCTTCTGACTACTCAAAGCATTTTTACACTTCATGTCACACCTACACATTCACACCCTGATGGCAGCTGTTGCTCTGTAGTGAGACCATCAGAAGTAACTAATTCTATTCATACACATACCACCGCCGCCGAAGCAGGCTATGGGTTAACTTGAGGTTAAGTGACCTGCTCAAGGACACATCGGACATCTTTCTGCACCCAGAAATCCCCAACCTTCTGTTTCTGCCACAGCTGCATTCAAGTGGTAAAACAACTATTGAAAAACTGTTCCAAAAATTTAAAGTGACCCCCCCCCCCTTTGAGTTTGAAAAGAAAAAACCCAACTCACATTAAAGCAAGACCTCACATGAAATCGTGACATGAAATATGGTATAAGGATTATATCATTTAAAAACTGTCAACAAACAGAAGTGTAGATTAGAGAGAAAAGTAGTGAACACTCATTATTAGTCAGGTGAGATACATTTGAGTCGCTTTAGGGAATTTTCAGATGCAGCAACAAGTCTGAGACAAAATCTACCAAAAAACCACCAAATACAAATAGAAGCTTTGTTTAAAAGCTTTCAGCAGTAAAATATAACACGTCTTCTTGGTAGGGTCCATGTTGCTGCCACGTAACAGCTTTCAGGTCATGAACACACCAAAGTGAGAAAAACATCGGAGAAACTTGTGAATGCAATCGTTCAAGTTGCATCATGGCTGCTACAACAGTAATTCACTTATCATATCATATCTTGTCTGATAAGATAACAAGACGACCTATATAAGACCTCACGTAGTCTGTTGTCAGTCATTTAACTGAGATAAAACTATCTAATTAATGTATAAAAGTATGCTACAGTGAGTCTGTCTCCAGCCCGATCATAATATAAAGCTGTCAGTTTGTAAACCAGGTCTCCAGGGTAACCACCATCAAACTACAGCGGTGGGAGGGAGATCCTCGTTTCCTGAAGGTCATTAACACAGAAAAGAGACAGGATGAAGAGCAGACGCTGACATCACTGTTCCTCGCCCCACCAACCGTCAAGCATCTGTAGCATACCACATTATCAGTCAGCCAGAGTGAGCGATGCTTGCTTTGTGTTAGAGTGTGTGTGTGTGTGTGTGTGTATGTGTGTGTGTGTGTGTGGGGTGGTCTTCTGTCACCTCGTCTCACACTCCCTGTGCCGCTCGTCCCTTCGGGCAGAGCAGCCCATTTTCGGAAAAGAATGGGATGTGGAAAAATGGCAGAGATAAAGGAGAGCACATGGGAGGATGTGTAATGAATTATTTATATCTGTGTTTGGAGTGAGCTGTGTGTGTGTGTGTGTGTGTGTGTGTGTGTGTGTGTGTGTGTGTGTGTGTGTGCGTGTGTGTGTGTGCGTGCGTGTAAATAGAAATAGTGAATATGTTTTAAACTTATTCCAAGGCCTCTTCTGTCCGTACTATGTTTTGAATTTTGTTAAAAATCTTGATACTAGTTCTATTTTCCATTTCTCTTATTATTCACCATAAAGTTTTTGGATGTTCATGTTTGCTAAGTTTGAGAACACTGTGCCATCGAAGCTTCGTCTTCACTTTCTTGTCGGGTATCTTATCCAACAATAGTCCTACTTACTCTCGTTTTAACTGGGGTATAACTCATTTAAAATGACGTTGTTCTAGTAATAACAATATGCTCATTATAAGAATGTAAAATGAAACATAAAGGGGGGAAGCCCTCAGTCTCTCCGGAGAGACACAGTACATGTAACACAGATTAAACCAAACAGCAGACAGACAGTAAGCAACTATCAGGTCAAAATACTGAAATGTGTTGCCGCTGAAGAGTTCGTATTTCACATGTAATTGTTTGAAATCTTTACTGCAGCAACAGAACAATGTTTGTGTTTGACAACTGGGCCCTGAACTCATCACTCCTCGCAGATGTGTTTAACATGCAGAAAGTTGAGGAGTGATGAGATAATATCTTTAACTCATACTGTGGGAGCCTGCAGGAAGATGTTAGTGGGACTGAAAGTGTTAGCCCAGTACAGGTGCAGCAGGGCAGCGGTGGAGGTAACAGAGCAGAGAGAGAGACTGAAAACCTTGAAGCTCAAAGAAACCGCTCAAGTAGGAGATGTGTTTGTCAGTGCAGCTCGAGTTGCCTTCATGAACCCACTTGCTAGCGTCCTTCTATACATTATTATTGGATTATATAAACTGATGCTTTAACAAGTGTTATGTTAATGTGGTCGTGTAGGGAGAGTTGCTTGCTTGTTGTGGCGTCAAAGTTGTATTAAATAAAAACCCAAGTACATGACATGAGCACTTCAACATACTTTTTTAAATGCAGTACTTGATTAAATATACTTTCCAGCATCAAAACATGCCAAACAAAGGATTGGTGTATACAACATACTGAAGCACATACTGTACAATACTGAGGGTTAAACATCAGACTGCTTCTTGGTAGTTTGGCCAGCATGGATTACATGCTTCAGTGACTGCCATTAAGTTCAACTATGTCATTTGCATTTTACAACAGATTTCATGCATGAACAGCACAGTTCACCTTCTGGTCGTGGGCGGTATCGGCAGCACACACAAAAGATGGAAGATCACGCTCACAACAAAAGGCTGTGTAAGCTTTCTGCGGGTGAGCGGGGGCCTAGATGCAGCAGAGCAAGATGGTACCAAGAGACTGGGAGGAAAATCATTAAACTTGTCCTCGGTGGTGCTTGTCCAACCTTCTTACCAGACAGAGGCTGACACCAATGACCATGTGCCTCTGGGAGGCAGCGTGCAGAGAGGCCGGTACATCCCCTCCCTGCAGGGGACCACTACTCTGACTGATTGAGGCTTTAGCTCCTTACCACAGGGCCGCAAAAACCTGCTGCTTCCACTCGGAGATTAAGCCTTTTGCTGCAGATTTCCCATGAACCAAATATGGTGAAAGGCTTCAGACACCTCATACTTTTTGTTATGGCAGAGATATCGAGGCCCTGACACTTCAGTCCTCTCATAGGAGAGGAATAACAGTCTCATGCCCCCGATGTGCTGTGTGGGATGTGTTGTTTTATTATTTTAGAACAATTCCATTTCATAGTGTCAGACAATTCTGCTGAAAAGTAATTGGTTTTCATTCAGTGTAATATATAATATATGAATTATCGCAACGGTAAAAGTCTAAAAAGTATTTTCAACAGCAGGCTCAAATATGTTAGAAGATCTGCTGCCTGGAAAATTAGAAAACCTATTTCTAGAAATCTGTGTGTTTGGTTGACTTAATGGTTAAACATCATCCTCGCTGGTCAGCACCAGAAGTACTCGTTGGTTATACAAATTGTTAATATTGATGCCGGTCAAATGTTATGCTGGAACTCTAAAGCACACACTCCCAATAGCCATAGACTTGCTGCAGCTCTGGTTAATGGGCCTGCTCTCCCTGCTCTACTACCCAGATGTAAACAAGCATAGTGAACGGATAGCATCTCGTTGGAACAGCATGGTATGGCCATATTTTGATCCAGAAAACAAGTATAAAAAAGTATTTCAGTTTAAACTTTAATATCGACCGGAGCGAGCACAGACATGTGGACGTTAATCTGGAGGGAGGAGCGAAGGATGGCGATGCTAGTACTACTCATGTTAGCCACACCAGCAAACCAAATGACATAGTTCTCCTGGTGACTAATAAATGATGCTCAGTTTTGGACTCTTTTCTGAGTGTTTTCTTACCTTAAGGCAAGTCAGTTAGACTGAATTTAAATTTCTATCTTACTGTCAAGGAAATCAGTGGCCTTTAAACATTACAGTAAGTATGCACCAAATATACACAATAACTATAAATATGTGTGAATCTTGTTTTACAGCATATACATTTAAAGCCTGTAACCCCCAAATGTAGTTTGTTAATACAGAAAGGATTTTCAAATTGTACTTGTATGTTAGTAACTGTAAATCAAGTAAAAACTTTCTGGATTAGACGCCTGTTAGTTTGAGTTTGTTCAGCTTGTGTACAAAACTGGCTGAAAGTTAAAGCCTGTTAAGGACTCAATAAATGCAAAAGCACATTGAAGCAGCAGGAAAGCTTCAAGCTTCTGATGTCTTTACCTTTGTCAGCAACCGACAGTGTGCTGTTGAAGTACTGCTCCTCCAGAGTCCATGAGTTGTCGTTCACTTTGTTGGAGATCCCACACGAGCCCTGACAGTTCACCTTGATGGCTGCAACAAGAGGAGAGAAAAAAATAGAGAGAGTTAATGGACTGTCTGAAAACAAACAATCCTTTACATGTTAACTGGCATTTTTACAAGAGGAGGAAACACCAAGTGGAAACATGTCAGTGATGCAGTCATTCTGAATATTGTGTCAAATGTTCTTCATTAAGGTTTTGGACTTTTCCATACATATCAGAACCGTCCTTTGTTGTTTCTTAGTAGTAGTCTAATGTACCTGCAGTCAATCAGTGGTGACACCATAGTATGAAACCAACCACGGGCACACAATGTACAGATGAGCATTAGAATAAGTCACTCAAAGGGGAGCCTAAGTTAATGATTAGAGGCCTTTAGTGCTGGTCATGTTTATCCTGCTGCGTTCTCACATCGGCAGCATATCACTTGCTGCGGGAAAAGGAGTAGAGGGCTGGCAGGAGATGCTCCAGGTAAAGTCCGAGTTAAATATATGGCTGTTTGTGTTCAAACATACAGCTCCTCCTGGAGTATCAGGAGTTTTTCAGGACTTTTCTGCAAGTGTGAAAGCTCTATGGGATAGAGGGAGATGCAGGAAGAAGGATAGGCCAAACAGAGCAGCAGCAGCAGCAGCAACAACAACAACAAGGAATAAGACAGATTTATTGCTGCGAGGTCAGTAATGATGATGAAACAGGGAGGACTGATTGTGTTCAGTAGAGGTTGAAGTTGAGCATCTCTGTTGTCATATTTCTGCTAAAAACAATAGTTCATGTTTTTACTGGTTGTTATACAACTTCATTTTAAAATCCTTCCTGCCAAGAGAGGTAAGCGAGAGATGACTGTTTTCAATTTTGCTGCAAGTAGATAAGGTTAACGCAAAACCATTGAAGTTATGCAACGTGTCTTTCTAGGCCCTCTGTTCTGGGGAAATCAAATGATGTTATCATCAGCTTATTCTTAAATCAAAGATTAGGAAGATACAGTCGAGCCATCCAAAGTTCACAATCTGATGCTGGTTACGTTCTATGACAGACATCAGCAGTCTACCAACAAGGACAGAAACACAGCCTTATCTCCTCTCCACCCTCTTGTCTCTCTGTTGATCTGTCTGTGAGGAAATGAAAACCCTTCGATAATAAACGTATACAAACACACACATCAGCTAAACAGTGACAGAAGCCAGAGGATTAAACAGACCCATCCTCAGCATTATCTCAGTGTCCTGATAAACACACAACAGTCAGACTATCAGATAAGCTAAGTATCGTTCTAAATGATCATTCGGCTGACCCAGTGTGACCCGCGAGTGTCTGCGCTTCGGTCTTTATTATCAAGTATAAAAATTGCAATTATCATTTGTTTGTTTTTTTTTTTCCAGGAAAAATGTAATCTAAATGTTGTATGAGTTGAGTTGATTTTTCCTCAAGACAAACAGCTATAGATCAACACTGACTGAAATCATCAGTCAAAGTCAAGTTTATTCCCCGAGCTCTCTCTCCCCGATATCCAACTCTACCCACAGTCCTGTCTCTCTAATAATGGCATTAAAAGCCCCCCCCTCCCAGAAGTTCATCTTTGAAAAAACTAAATACGGTATCTTCCTGTTGTCGTCAAATTATCCAACCCTGCAGGAAGAATGGTTTTGATACACAAAGCTACTGAAATCATTTGGTAACTACTCCATAAACCGTTTAGTTTGAGAAGTCCAAGCAAGGTCAAAAATCCAACCAAACACAGGCTCTGATTTCAAAATATATCCCTCCACTGTCTGTGCTGGCATATCACAGGCTCTCAAACATGCAGGATCCTGTGCTGGCATTACAGAACACACACACACACACACACACACACACACACACACACACACACACACACACACACACACACACACACACACACACACACACACACACACACACACACACACACACACACACACACACACACACACACACACACACACACACACACACACACACACACACACACACACACACACACACACACACACACACACTCACACACACTCACACACACTCACACACACTCACATTCATGGTGGCAGATGGCTGCGCTCTCCACACCGGCAGTACTGCTGGCACAGTTTGGAGTAAGAGGGAGGGACCTCTGCAGCCGGTAAAAACAAAGACCAGGACCACAACACTGAGCGGTGTCCTTCAGTCATGCAGACTAACGTCCACTTATTTGGTCATTAATCAAACCCCGCAATCTGCTCCTCCAGCCATCTGTCTCATTCATGGATTACAATAATACCTTTATTCTCCACATTAACGCACCCTGTTAGCTTTCTGGAGTCATTGCACACCACAGAAGCAACAACAGAAGTGTAAAATACACAAATATTACAAAAACATGTGCCATTACTGCAAAAAAAAAAGATACTGTTTACAGCTGTGGAAATATAAAGTGCTCAGCCAATGAAAAGTCAGCTCATGGGTAATCTGTTAATATCAGCAGGACGAGTGACTGAAGCAGAGCTGACTGGTGAATAGTTGTGTCACTGGGTGCGATGGCAGATAGACTATCTGACTGGATGTAATGAGCTCAGTAATGAGCTGGACTCATGTAGCCAGATGGACCACAACCAGAACAGTAATGATGTGTTTTATTATGAGACCCACATCCACACATCAGGATGATGTTACAGATACCATGTGGGAAATAGAGGCTGAAACCCTCAAAATAACCTTCAGTCTTCTCGACCTTGTCGGAGTATAACCTTGAGAGAGTTTAACATTTTTTGCAGCGGTCATCTTATGTGTGAATTTCCTCTTTAACCGCTCAATTGATTCAAATTCGGCCATTTCCTGTTAAATTAATACTGTAGGACAATATAAAATATGACATGTATGATACATGAAACATCAGTAGCTGTAGTTATGAACAAGTGGCAACCTCCAATGTTGAAAAATGAAGCCAATGTGGAAGTCCTAAAAACTGCAGTTCCTCAAGTGTCTACTTGAGGCTCGCTGCAGAAGCCCTGGAAGTTCCATTAAGAATGGTAAATGAACTTGAGTTTGTCAAGCACTTTTTAGTCTCTTGACTTCTCAAAGCGCTTGTACACCTCATGTTACAACTGTAAAGTGACCATCGGTATTAACAAATCCCATTCATGTACATTCATAGACATCGGACATGTGGCTGCAGGAGCTGGGGATCGAACCCCAACCGTATTACAATATATTAAGACCCATGTTAATATGACAGCAGAATTAAACATGTACAGTACAGCCTGGTGAAAAAAAGTTGGTCCAGATCTAAATGGATCATATATTTACAGGGACACACTGTACGGGGAGGATTTTTAAATTTCCATTTTTATTTTATCATATCATCATAATTAGGAGTGTGGCTGATCTAACAACAGATGAATAGAATAGAATTACTTTATTGATCCCAAACTGGGAAATTGTGGAAAATGATGAGTATGTTCTAGCTGTTTTCAAGGAGGCTGAAAGACCTGCCTCAGCTCTGCTTCTTTGTCTTTGCTCCAGGTTTTTACTCTGTAAAAAAACATGGTGGTTGTCCAGGAAATGTTTTGAAATGTACTCAATCTATTTCCTAATAAATTTGAGGAGAGAGTCCTTTAGTTTTTCATTTTTCTGATTTGTAATGTACCGATCAAGTAAATCCTCACAGAAGAAGACATCCTGCAGTACAACTCAAATCCCAAGATGCATTTAGGTTTTGTGCAGTTGCCAGTCCCTGACTTGTCTACTCCACAGCAGCAGCTAGAGATCACACCTTGTTACAGCCAGTACAGCAATCCACGCCAGAGGCTAGCTCTGTGCAGCATGAGCCCCAGCCTGAGCGAGACAGACACTCGGTAGTAAGAGGGAAGCCAGCAGCAGAGCACACTCTGACTCAGCAGCTGCCTGGATTTGTTGCCAACATACTGGAGTCTGTCCAGGCCCTCTCAACGGTTCAATGAGGCAGTCTGTAGGCGGACATGATCCTGGTGTTACTACTCATTAGATTTTTACGAATCAGACCATGTGGGCAGACAGATCCAGGAAAGAAAGTGAAATCGATGGTGTCTCCTGATCTGGCTGCTTCGACACAACTGCAGAGTTTTATTGCATCAATAGGTTGTCTAATGTGGGTTAGAGCAGGGTGTTTGGTGGGTCAGGGAGGATGCGGGTGGGTGTCAAAGCGGTGTGGTACCTGGTTGAGTCAGGGGTTAGCTTGAGGTTTGTTTGTTGTTTTATTGTTTGTTTTATTCAGCTGTGCGTCTCTTCTATCCTGTTTTTATGCAGTTGGGTGGCAGAACATCTCACACAGGGTTGCTATAGAGTCAAACATGCGATGAGAACTCTCATCCCTTCTTTATGTCCATTAGCTAAGACTGCCATGCAACCGTTTAATGTATGTCTGCCCTAATGTTTCCTACTCGAATCTCCTGTCTCTCTTCAGCTGCCCTATCAATGAAAGGCAGAAACCTAAACAAACAAAAGAAACAACTAACTTCCACTTGCCCTGTGGATGGGTGTGGATCTTATTATTGTGCATCTTTATCTGCTTATATGTCGTAAAAACAAGAAAAGACATGGTGTTTTACGTTTGTCAAAAAATGTTGTTTCTCCAGTGACAGCTATCTGTAACTGCAATCATGTACTCACTGTGACCTGTCAACCAATCAGAAGTGAGTTCTCTGTTGTGTCCGTTCTTTGCCTACAAGAATGTCTTTGGGGCATTGTTTGGGGAAGTCATTTCAACTTTTCTCTTCAACCTCTCCCCGCAGAGGAATTTTGTCCTTCAGGGCAGACTTCCCTGAGATACAGTGTCAGTTATGCAGTACTGTTCTTTTCTGACTTTCCAAAACAAAGTGCTTAATGCTATAAAGAAAGATGTGCTGCACACTGCACAGTGGCTTGAAACATCAATACCAAACATCTAGTGAGAAAGATGACTCAAAAAACAACAGCATAACTTTCCTGGGAAGAAAAAGAACCGTGTCTGTGAGATAAAACCAGTCACTCCGAGCTTGCTGCCAGTTGCATCAGTTCATGGGAAAGTGAGTCAGCTTGGGGGGGGGGGGGGGGGGGGGGGTTTGTAGCAGCCGGTGGGGAGGCTGGGGCTGATGATGACGGTTCCTTATTTACACTGATTACACTGAGTCCAGTTTCAGCTGACCGCTGGAAGCACAAAGGAGCCTCAGTGAGCTGGTTTCAAGGTCTGAACTTTATGAGAACAAAGCCCCTCAACTTCTCCACCAGAACAACGACCACTTGGATTTCACCCTCATGGGCCCCGGGAGTGTGAATAAGATTTAGAGAATTGAATTGATTTAATGAATCAAAATTCAGCACATGCACTAAAAGGCTCCTCAGACGTCATGTATACATTCCAGTATAACAATGAGGCAGTGGAACTCCTCATGCAGTCTCTGCCTGTTTGAGTATTAGACCACTCTTATTCCAATAAAGCTTCAAAACAAAAACACCTACATGTAGAGGATACAGCTTTTCAAACTAGGGTATCAGGTTAAGATTGTAATATAAAGTTTAATAATGAGTGTGCTTAAAGCTTAAAAACATTGACAGATTAGGATGAACACTTACTGTACTTCTCATTTACTTATGACGTCTCACATTCAGATGTCATGGTGTTAGTTTTTGATACATTTGGTGTCACTTTGTGTTTGTTTCCCCTCCTTCTGTTTTCTGTTTTCTCTCTTGCAGTGTGTGTGCAGTGGAGGGCGTGGCTGGCTGAGCTGGAACAAGGAGCACCTGAATCTCATCAGGTCATCTCTCAGGCCTTAAAGACAGATCGAGACTCAACTCCTTTTGCAGTCGGTAACTGTGTCACACTACTAGCCTTACCTTGAAGAACTTCGAACGTGATTTTTTGTTCTTGTGTCATGGACTGACCTGTTTCCTCTTTTTGTGTGCAGCCTGCCGGTGAGCCTCACATCCTTGTTTTGGATTTCTGTTTGGCCTTGCTGTTTTTGAGTTCTCCTGCGCCAGCCCGTCCTCTATTGTCACCAACTGCCTCAAGCCTTTTATTTTGCTACAAACTACATTAAAACATCTTAAGACTGACTTTTGTTTCCGTTTTCTGCATTCTGGGGTCCAAACCCTAAAACTCAAACGTAACACAGTGGTCATGATACTGCTGCATCCAAGCAAAAATGTAGTCACCTAACAGTCTCTTTAAGCCATAATGTGACTAGTCATAATAACACACCAATGACATTCATTCAAATTGGATTTCCAACGCTGAAAAAAAATGTATAAATCTCACTGTACTAAAGATATGATTTAACAATAAAGAATAATAAGCCTTTAAACTCGATGTAAAGGATAATTCACCTGTTAATTACAATGCTTAGGGCAAAGTTGATTCTGCATGTGTCAATAAAACAGCAACAAGACTCAACATCAATTTCCTTTCCCCTGTGTATACGAGCATCAGGCTGTTTCTCTAGGTCGATGAAATTGCCTTTAGCCTGGCACACTATCTGACTGAGTAACTCTGTGAAAACAGATGCTTTATTGACACAGTGCCACTATAACACATAACATGGCCTTCTTCAAACCTGTATAACTAAACCTGGGCTTATCTGGATACTTATCTGGACTATGCTGCTACAGGAGTGTGTTACCAACAACAAGGCCATACTCCTTAAAAGGAAGGCTCAGCCTGCAGAACAAAGGACAGGGGTCAAACAGATGCTCAGACAACAGATAAGATGCAGGTCCTGGATGGAGTTAAGGGCTTTTTCTTTTTTTCTGCAACCAACCCACAATTCTTATTTGTGGTCATTTATGCAGCCTGAATGAATGCATCTAAATTAAGGTGATAATTTAAAAAAGATGCATATTTTTCAAACCTCACTGGTTAAGCTTTGAAGGACAAATCACCCTGTGCTAGCATTATTCATGTGGAAACACCAATGCCTATATGGATATTTATTTTTTACGTCTCTGCAAGACTCATTTTAAGAGCAAGGTCAGAGCCTCGACCGTAAAGATCTTTTCTAGAAGAATCTGAAGTTAATGTATTTTCTCTTGTCCCATCTATTTCCATATCAATGAGGGAGGTGGGCCTCTATTCCCTGAAGACGTAAGAACAAAAATGTCCATTTCATTTCACCTCGCCTCAGCGCAGACCAGTAATCCAATGCTACACTTACTACCTTCATTAAATCTTTAATCGCTGCAAACAATTAGTCCCTCTCACTTTTCCATCATCTCCCTCCCTCGCCTCGTCTCTAATGCCTCTCAAAGAGACATGTCAAACACGGACACCTGATCTTATGATCTATCGCTCCTGACTGTAAGGGAATCCCCCCCACGGTAGAACAGAGCAGTGGCTGTTCGTTCAGACATGTCTGAGCTACCTCTCTCTGGGAGATCTGTAACAGCATTTAGAGCTGATTCAGTAAAGGGAAGTTCAAATGAATGCACAGCTTCATGCCCTCTATTTGAGCTTTTCAACCGTACAGTATCAGGAACTAAAAAGTCACAAGAAGACACTCAGCCATTTAACCTCCTGTTGGTGCTGTTCTGTTTGTTTTCCCACCAAATCCCAAGAACCATGTAACTCAGATCATCAATCAACAGTTCAAACTGATTATTGCACGACACCATAAAGTTACATAATGCTATGTTTGAATAAATATTAGAGACTTCATATAATGGGCATGACATAGACTGAATAATGTAGAGATGGGTTAGGCAAATTTAAGAGTTTAAGAAAAAAAACTTACATCAATCTTTATAAAAACATGACAAATACAAATGCCTTCGTAGCTCTTCACTGCATGCTGTGTTTTTGTTACAGTGATTTCACTCCTATCTGATGGTTTAGCTGTCCCTGTATCGACCCATCTGAGCAGATTCTGGAGTCATAGGTCTCTCACCACCATCATAAAAACACCAAATATTGTAATATCTAATGAAGGACTGGTCTGCATCCCCTTGAATGTAGTCTCATTAAGTCCATGTCAAACTAGTTCTCATCACTTCTTTGCAGTACAGTTATTAATTTCACACTCTGCTCACATTCTACCGTGGACCAAACAACACACTCCTTTACAACAGTGGAAGACGAGCTTTGGACACTTCAGCCAGTTTATGGAATGTGTTGCATGCACACTCTCCACACCCATCCGTGTTTATGCATGCATGTGTAAGAGGCTTATCCCTGCACAAGTTACATCATAAAACAACCAGCAGTCATGTAATCCCTTCACTGCACAGTAACTCGCACGTTACCCATCATGCCACAGAAATACTAAATTCAGACAGATGTCTTGACCTGAGGAGACACACACTTAGTTTGTGTTCAGTCTTACAAGACAACAAAGCATTTACATTTTGTAGCACGACCATAACATTTTTTATGTAAAAGGCAAAAAGTCAATAATCACTTTCTCACTTCCTCTCCACCCGCTCAGGATCACTTTTGATCAGAGATCTACAATAAAGCTGACTTCTCATGTGTTGCAATCAGCGATGTCCTCGGTTGACCTGATCTCATTCTGCTGATGTCAGATACACGATGCCTCATCCTGTCTTGAAGCAATGTTCATCTTAGAATCATAAAATCTAATATTTTAGGATCGAGATGTTCAAAGACACTCGGCAAAAAAATCTGCAACAAAAATAAACAGTAGCTGAAAGTGGGTGTAGGCAAAGTTTTGTATTCTTATTCATCACAGTCAAGGCCAGCAGAATGTTCAGTTATGAATCATAGACCAACGTTTAGTGAGAGGTCAACAACTCTCTTCTTCTGCTGTTTTTTTTTCTACATTATTAATCATCTAGCTTCATATGATCACTACTTACAGTTTTTCCTACAGCTCACTTTCATTATTTCTTGACTCACGGTAATTATTGTAATATTAGAGACATGTTTTCTCTATTCCGATGTTGTGATTAGTCTTACAGTATCAGCTTGAAACTGACAGCTCATCATAACTATCCACAATATGACAGAATGAGGACCAGAAAGTAAGCCTTACTGGAAGCTGTGGTATTACCTGAATAAACATTTTCCAATTGAGTTCAGGTCTCAATGACAGCTTTTGATTCTTCTTAAAAAAGGCATGATGTTTATTTGTTAATTGTGTTTTCGGGTCTGATAAAGCAGGTTTTTTTTTTTAATAAGGTGTGGCTACATGTGACCTCTGACACAGGATAGATGTTTAAAAATATGCATCAACATGTTTCTCATTATGGTTTCTGTTGGCTTCATGTAACAAAAATGACAAACTCCAGGCTTGAAGTATCTTCATGAGCTTAACTTTGAAAAGGTGAGCTTTGACAGGTGTTGCGGCTGTTCTTTTAAAGGCTGACAGTGTGTAATGCACGCACACACACACACACACACACACACACACACACACACACACACACACACACACACACACACACACACACACACACACACACACACACACACACACACACACACACACACACACACACACACACACACACACACACACACACACACACACACACACACACACACACACACACACACACACACACACACACACACACACACACACACACACACACACACACAGTTCCAGGGGTTTTGTCATGAGTGACCTTCTTGAGTTAAAGCAAAGTAGGTTCAATGACAACAGCTGCTGACGGCCTGAGGCCTGAAGGAAACTATGTCAGGACAACAGACCTGAAACCAAAATCAGACCTGAAACCAGCAGCAAAAAGAGCCTGGGAATATTTAGTCAGTAAATCAAGTGTGGGAAAACCACTGCATCTCTCTTTTTATAGAGGACAGATGTTTGATTTGTGATCAGGGACAAAGCATATAAATGACATTTACTTGACATGACTTTGTTACACTATGCTGTTCTTGATTTATTTTATGTCTATTTGTGTGAAGTTCATGTGGGACAAAAAAAGAGTCCAACTCCATGTATGTGTTTACATGAATGGCCAATAAAGCTGATTCCTGTAAAACACAAAGTCGTGACAGTAGTGAATGCTCCAAATATGGATGTTTCTACAATAAGCAACACCATCACTGTGCATGATTCAAAACAACATCAACCTCACAGCACATGGCGTCTCTTACTAAATATTCAAGGTGAGCACTCACGATTAGTTTCTGAAATTTAGTGTCTAAAATTGGAAATACAGTCATAGTTGGTAAGGTCATCTGTTCCTGAGTTGCGGTATCGATTAATGGCTTGACATTTTTTTTTTTTTTTGCAAAGATAAAAATGCTTCACTCAAGTTCAACTTTCATTTTCTTGATCCTGAAACCTCAGTCAACTAAAATGTGTTCATTATTGAAAAAGCCCCTTCCTAAAAAAAAAAAAAATGACACACAACAGTCAACACTGTTGTGTTTTGGCACAGACAACATCCTAAAATCCAACATAAACACAGAAAAGCTACTTATTCTCATATTTGACAAAGGAATTGAATAATTATAATAGACAGGGGAGTGCTGTTCATGCTCATCTTTGGATTCCTATCAACCTCTCCTGTGAGCCAACCAGACAACTTTCAAACCACCAACTTTCTACTGAGACAGCAGATGGGAGACAGAACTAGCCAATGCATGTGTGTGTGTTACTTGCAAAGGTACAGGTAATAGAATAATTTACAACGTCAAGAGGCAAGCTTTGTTCAGAAATGTCGACAAGGGGAGGAGAAGTTGATAGAATATACGCAGCAGGGTGAAGTCGAAGTGGTAGAAAGATGGAATGATGATTGATACTTTTTGTTTCCTCACATGAGCTGGAACAAAGAAACACACACACACACACACACGTTCCCATTTAAATATAGGCCATAAAAGATATAATCTGTTTTCTTTGCAGAGAGTTATACAGCATGGTTTCTCATGCCACATCCACCAAAACCACAGACCTCTTCAGCACCTCTTTGCACATCCTGCAGCCCTGCAGAAAAACAAGATTTCAGCCTAGATTTTTAAGTTTATCTTTGGTATTATGTGACTGCTATTTAAAATGGTTGGTTTGGATCCATCACACTGAAACCAAAAAAGTAAAAAAACATCTTACCTAACCAGGCAGGGATAGGCAAGCCTGATCTAATGACGTTATGTATATGCAAAGAATCTGGTTACTTTGAAGGAGGCGTGTCCTGGTCTCATGAAGATTGTTTTATTCTTAAAGTAAAAGATGCATTTCTGTCAGGATGCTGAGAATATTATTAAAAAAAATTCTTAACAGATAGAATGTCTGTTCAGCAGACTTTTAATGCATTTGGAGGTATTTTGAAGATGAACAATTATCCCAAAGGATAACGATGCAGCAACATCATAAGACCCCAAAATGTGTAGAAATAAGACCCAAGTTTACCATCAACTTCCAATGCTATACCGAGATGAACCAGTCACTATGTGGGATATTAAAAGCACATGATACGTAACATTTCTTACAAACATAAACTAACTTTTTATCTCAAAGCAGACAAGTGTTCTATCTTTAGTTTCTCTGTTTGCAGTAATCAGGGTCTTTTTTCCCCTCTTCCACAGAGACGTCTGCAAATTCATTCGACACAGCACAGGAAGTGGGACAGCTTTTTCCAGAAAGGAAGAGGAGGGAGTGATCAGGGGTGTGTCTGTGTCTGTTTATCAGGCGGAGGGAGGGAGACAGAATCCTCTTATATTAGACCTAAATAACCAGCAGTGCAGGGTTTAGGATGCGTGTTGGTTATGGAGGTCAAAGGAAAGTTATTATTAACATGACGAAGACCACGGGGAGAGAGAGCAGCTGGTGCAAAGACTCCCGTCTGACAACACAGCATCCCATCTCTGGATACAGGAATGAGGGCGTACATGTTGGTCTTTGCCACCCGCCCACAGAGAAGGGCAGCATAGAGGATGGAGTCACTCTGACTCACTGAGTGATCATGTGTCACGTTTCTCATTGCAGGACAAAGATAGCCAATCAGAAGGATTAAAACTGCTTTTTTCCTTCGGTTCATTTATGCATTACGAGCCAGTGAAAACAAACAATGCCACACAAGGAGAGGAAACAAAGACTCCACACACACAGACAACAAATCCCATTAAGCAGAAAGTCTCTCTTTCTCCCTCTGTCCCATCTTCAAGGCCAAACACAGTCGCAGCAGAGGCCTGTTCAACATAAGTCTGGTCCTACTCATGGCTTTTTTTCTTCCAATTTATGCCAAATGATGCCTCGTTCTTGCTCCTGGTGGATTCACTGTGGTTCTCTTTAAATAATAGAACAAGGAGTACAGTCTAGTCCTGCTCGTTTTCTTAAGTGTCTTGATATAACATGTGTTGTTCTTTTTGTGCTGATTGAAATACAATTTGATTGAGGTGTTGATAAAAATTAAACAGCTTATATTTAGCTATATCTTTTATTCTGGTCACTATTATTTATTAAATCTCTGATGTGGAAGAATCAGTGCCGGGCTACATATCATGTTTTTAAGATCCATCCATCCATTATCTAAAACGCTTTTCCCGTTCGGGGGTCGGAGACGATCCCAGCTGTCATTGGGCGAGAGGCGGGGTTACACCCTGGACTGTTGGCCAGCCAATCACAGGACAAGCTTTTTAAGATATACTGATGTATTTTTCAAACAAGATGTAGGCTAAGACAAATGAGTTTTAGTTGTGTTAAAATGACGTTATCAGTACAACCAGTGATTTCTCCTCTCAGTGCCGTACCCTCTTCACTCTGCTCCGCCTCTCTCTCTCTCTCTCTGAGCACAACTCAAAAAAATGCCTGCCACACACACACACAGCAGGATGTTTTTTGTTATGCTGGAAATGAACATTTGTAATTCATTTAATGAGCATTTTATGTAATATATTAAATATTTTCATGACAGGTAGTTTATTTTTCATGTACATGTTGACATCGTGCGACATTAGGAATTTGGCCGATGTGGATGAACTGAGTTTTTGTTATTTTTTTACAGAAAATAAAAACAAGATATATATTGTGTAAAACAATATCAAGATATGACTTTTGGTCCATATTGCCTAGCCCTAGTGTAGTAAGCATGACTCCTCTTGATGTGTCAGCCTCCTGGTCTCAGTGCAGCTCATCTGTTTTCTCAGACAGATCTCTTGTCAGTCACCCTCAGGGCAGTGACGTCATCATTTACTCAGGCCCCAGAGTCTAGACACTCACACAGAAACCCGGCCTGCAGGGAAGCCTTCATGAGCCAGGAGGAACAGATACTCATAAACTGCAGGTATTGATCTTTGCTGGGTCCATTTCAGCTCAGTTTCTCCTCAACCTTCAGCTGATCTCTCTGCCTTAAAGAGATCAACTGAAGTCACAGATGATCATCCATGACCTGCTACATCAGCAACAACCCAAAAAAATGCATGTCTCACGTGGCTCGTCCTTGACTCATCCAGCATCTCCTCCATCATTTCCTGCGTCTCTGCTGCAGAGACACACATCCCTCCAAAATGAGTACCCAGTTCTGGTGGAACTAGATGAGACGCAGTTCTTTAAGGGTTACAGAGACACTGGAGTGAAGAACTTTACTGAAGCTACTAAAGGTAATATAATAGGTAATATGTACTTCTTTTCAAATTAGTATGAACCTCAATGTGAGATAGCCCTGGTGGTGTCTCGTGGGGTATTTTCTTACTTTTATGATAAGAAAACTGATCTCCGTAAACAAAGTGGGGAAAGTGCACCTTTAGGATACAGCATAGACAATAGACAGGAAGAGTATGAATGGTGAGATGTGTAACTTTATACCTGAATCTAATAAATCGAGGCTCAGCTATCATTTCCATTTGAATATCAGTCAGACTCCTCTCCTCGTATGATTCATCATTTTCCAAACAAAATCAGCCTCACAATTGTATTCATCAAAAGACCTTTGCATCACTTGTTTAGCATTCACAGCTTTCAACACCTCCTTTAACAGAAACTAGCACCTAAAAGTCTGTGTTTTCTTACAATCATTATCTTTCATAAAGTCCATGTCAAAATGATCGCTGCTGTCAGGACAAATTCAGACGACTACAGAATGGAAATTAATTTAAATAAATTCAAATCCTCTTCCACATGGATGGATAGACGGCTTAGTAATCGACTTGTAGTGTTTTCTTATCTACCTCTTCCTGTTTATTCTGTAGATAATTACAGTACTTCACACATAACTATTGTCTCACTTCTCCTACATGCTGAACATACTTGTCCTCTGCAATGACAACAAGGTTCAGAATCAGAATCAGCTTTATTGGCCAGGTATGAATTTTACTTTGGTAAACTGTGCTATCTTTGTACAAAGGTATAATATTAAATATCAACAATAAACACAAAAATAAACAAATAAACAAAGACTAATATGTACAAGGCTAAATAGGATAACATAGGTTGAAACTAGTCTTATTCGCAAGCTGTGCAAAAAAGCAAGTAAAGTAAATGGTAAATGGACTTGAGCATGTAAAGCGCTTTTCTAGTCTTCTGCCTACTCACAGCACTTTTTCACCGCAGGTCACACCTACACATTCACACCTACACATTCACACACTGATGGCAAAGGCTGCTATCTAAAGTTACCATGAGATCCCATTTCATACAAATTCATACGCTGCCGACGAAGCAGCAGGAGTAATTCAGGGTTAATTTTCTTGCCCAAGGACACATCGGACATGTGGCTGCAGGAGCTGGGGATCGAACCCCGACCTTCCGGTTGACATAAGGCCGACTCTACCAACTGAGCCACAGCTGCAGCCACAGTCTAAATGATATACAGTTTTGAAAAAGGTCTCTATGCATGCATTTCACAAACTACTTGTTATACATACAAGATAAAAAAAATCTCTGGCACAGGTAATGTGTGCGTGTGTGTGTGTGTGTGTGTGTGTGTGTGTGTGTGTGTGTGTGTGTGTGTGTGTGTGTGTGTGTACGCAGATGCCTGTGGCCAGCTTCATGTGAACCTGAGGAGACACCTTGCCTTGTTTACATAAAGCTGGTTGTGTTATTTTGGTGATTGGGTTACAGTGAATGTTTGTGTTTCTGCATAGCTGGAAGCTAAACTGAGATCTCCTCCTATCACCTGAGATACAAAACAACGACACGTCTAAATGTCTCATTGTCCCTCACTGTTTACATGGACAAATAGATTGAAGAATAAAAGGACTACAAATAAGGAGGACGACAGATCAAGTGAAATTTCACTTCACACGATCCACTTTCTGTTTAAGCGAACACTCCCTGCTTTTCACCAGGAGCCTGAAGTAATCTGTCAATACAGGCATGTCCCACATGAGATGAAATGTCCATAAAAGCTGAGACACTGAGTCAAAACAGCAACATCTCCTGTATCAGGTGACTACACTGGACATGCTTTTAGACGCAGGAGGAGACTAAACCAAACAGACAGGCTGGCTGCACCGGCTGCTTCAGATCTATAACTGAGCAGCATTAACGCAGAGGGATCCCCCGCTTCACAGTGAGCGTGTTTTCTGTCAATAACCCACATCAACATCAGAAAAAGGGTGTTTGTAGATGACATATCTTTAGGTGTATTCGTGTTGATAACAGGACTAAAATGAGATGAGGTGTTACAAATGTATGCAGGTAGAAGCTGTTTTTATTGTTGGGTGATTCTGCACCCTTTGATTGTATGAAGACATTTTGGATCTTTCCCAGCAAGTTTTTTTTAATTGTTTTTTCCTTAAAAGTCTTTGCATAAAACAAGAGCTACAAGAGCTATTAAATGGACTTGAGCTTGTATAGCACTTCTCTATTCTGCCGACAACTCAAAGTGATTTTACACCGCAGGTCACACCTACACACTGACACACTGATGTCAGAGGTTTGCTTTGTAAAATAACCATCAGAAGTTACTAATCCCATTCATACACATTCACAGAACGCCGACGAAGCAGCAGGAGCAACTTGGGTTTGAATGTCTTGCACCAAGGACACATCTGCAAGTGGCTGCAGGAGTTGACCTTCCCGACCTTTCCGGTTGAGAGATGACAGGCACTACAACCTGATCCACAGCCGCCCCACCTATAACAATATATTCAACTACTGTTTTCAATTTAGTAGAAGACAATCATTATATGGAGGGGCACAAACTCCATTCTCCAACATGAAAGTCGACCCCATCAGCAGCACAAACTCCCTCTTTAATAAGAAACACAAAACTTCCTCCTACTGTATGTTTTCAGTCATGCACTACAAACATAGGTTCTACTAATAAATGTTTCAAGGCGGTTACTTTGCACACTGCACGTGTAAGTAATGTGTATAAGTGGCTCATTATTCTTTAGCGGCTGTCTTTGTAAGGAAGCTGATCAATAGAAATGCCGTCTAATGGTCTGCATCATCAATAATAGAGGGAGGCTGACTGTTAGGCCTCCACCATATTCAGCATCTAAAAGAGCTTTTATCTGTTTATTAATATACCTGTGTATTTATTTCAGCATATGACCTGTACACACTTGACTGAAATTCAACGTTATGTGAAGTCACTCTACACAGCAATCCATACAGCTTGGATCAGTATGGCGTCCCAATCTTTGGAATGGATATAAACATTTGAAGGGCACAAACACACTTGACTGTGTCCACTTTGAAAATGTGTCTTGCCCTGCTAAACAAGAGCAGCAGATGATAAATGTAATCTTGCTGCTCAAAATGGGTTATCACTCTTCAGTTTAAAGCTTTGCTGTTGTTTTGATAGGAAAATGGCCCGTGGAGTATTCCCACTCTTAATCTGCATCATCAATAAAAGATTCAATAAATGTGGAAATGGTTTTTTCAGATTATTATCTTTGTGACTCACCATTAGACTTAATGAGACGTCCTTAATCAAATAAATGCAGGGAATTGGTTAACTGAGAAATCTATTCTGACAGTCCAGGCAACAAGCAACCAACAATTCCTCTTTATTCTCAACCAGAGAAACAAAAACAGGAAAGTCTGACGCTTTCTAACAGAGCAGACAGCCACATCTTTCTCTGCTTCAGAATGATTCAAACCGCCTGATTGATGGAATCATCCACAGCCACGGTTGAGAGGGGTGATGTCACCGCACACATAATGCAGCCTCTGCATTTACAGTACATTGATGGGCACACTGAAAGCCCGAGATGGAGCCCAAGACTCCTCCACTGGAGTACTGGGACTTGTACGGGCAAAAACAACAACAGCACCTTTGAGATCACATTTAGAAAGACAAGCTGTGATAGAACTTTGTCTGAGCTGGGAACAAGTCGAGAAGTGTTAAAGGGATGTCGACTAATCAATTGAGTTAAAAAAAAGCAAACCCTGTCGTTAAAACAGGTAAAAAGTACTGAATAAAAACCATCTCTCGCTCAAAATCTGTCTTTCTTCAACAAGCTTCAGCATTCCTCAGGGGCTGCAGGCCGAGCTGCTACTATCTTTAACTCACTATCTGAAGAATTCCTTCATCTGTTAAGAGATACCGATAAAAATGACAGTGAAGTGGCATGAAACATCATGTGAACAGTCAACTGAAAATGTCTTAATGTCAGACTTTTGGAAAATCCTTGAACCCGTGAGGTAAATATAACACCTTTACTGGCTCATTCAGGAGTTTGGTCTGGCACTAAACTAGAAAAAAAAACGAAAGATGGATGAACTGCCTGAGGTCCTAAATCTGATTGAACTGACACATTTTGAGTGAGATACAGCACTACTGTAGGGACTTATTTCTGTCATTAGTGTTATTTCAAAAACAGGGTAAAAGAGTTGCAGCGAGTGGCAACAAAAAAGCTAATTTAAGTGAATTGTTTGATTCCTGTCATATGTTTTTCTGTGGGGGTTTTGGCTTAATCTTCTTACACATTTAACTGACAAGTACCGCATCTTCATTTTCACTTATTGGCACGACACTAGTCGATGTAAGATGTACGTGCAGGGGACTGAAACCATAATGTGGTTTCCAGGTGTTATTGCAGGTGTGCAATTTGTCTCTCTTAGTTTACAGAAAAATGAAACTAAAGGGGCTGAGCACCGGGGAATACAACAACTACTCCAAAACCCTCAACCCAAAATCTTAAAATCTCTTCCCATGCTGTTTTCAGCATCTCTAAATACTTTTACTGAGCGGTTGACTCATTGATGTGAAGAGGCTCTCCTGCTGTCTGTATGCTCCAAGGACAGACCAAATCCATCACAGCAGCCAGAGGCTTCATTTGGGGAAGAACGGCTAGTGTCAGGTAGCTACAGATGAGCTGCATCTGTGTGGCCTTACAGTGTTAACAGAGCTCAGCAGGAGCTCTGACCTCTGCTCTCACACCATCTGCCCGAGGTCAGCCTCTGCATTATGGCAAATTAATCTCAACATGCCAGACATACAGGTGGGAGTGCTGCTGAATAGCTGCTTATAACACTCGATGTGTTCATAATAATTACAAATTGTCCTTAAAGTTAAGAAAATGTTATAAATATATCATTTTTTTGTTTTTAGTTTACTTTCAACTTACTAATCATTCTGCAAAAAGGTATGCATCATGTGAACCTGTCTCTGCATGTTGATCCTGTTTGAGAGATCCTGATGGGGAATAATTGTTGCAAGGAAAAAAAAAATCACCTTAGCATCTTTGTTCTCTCAATAAGTCCTGTTTGTGTATGCATTCTGTCTCTGTCAATTAGCATATCTACTAGCAAAACTCCCTTTGGAAAAGTGCTTAGTTTCATGTTGATAGCAGCCCTCTTTTATCAGACAAGAATCCCCACTAGAGTCCCTCACGTAGGCCTACAATAGATGCTTTGTGTTCTTCCCAAGGCAACTCCAGAAGCTGCTCTTCACCTCGTTAACCTTCTTTACCCTCCATCATGAACTATTCGCACTAGTCTTCCAGAGCTGTTGGTAATAAGAGTTTGAACACAGAAAACCACGAACAGACTTGTGACAAAACCAACAAACACCTGTTGTTCTGCTTTTCTGGATGCTTCTCTCAAACAATATCTCCAGACATTTTCTATTGTTTGGTTAAAACTGTTAGTCAGGCTACAACGGAAGCAACATGTTGCAACAAGCAGTGTAAGGTCCAGGATGTGGTTTGAAAAAGATCTGGTCTAAACTGAGCAGCACCAACAAGCTGAAATGTCTCTAAAAGGAAGAGTCTAACGCATGGGGAAACGTCCACTCCCCAAAGCAGAAGCACCAAAATCCGTCATGAACGCACCACAGAGCCTAAATCCACGGTCACAAAAAAGAGCTGTTACACCGAGCGAGAAGCAACCACGCAGTCGGAATTTAATCCTCGTGTCTTCCTCATGTGTCCACCATCACGGAGGAAAAGTTTATTTACATGCAGCCATTACGCGCTCCACTTGAGCAGGCGTTGGTAAGACACAAAATGTTCCTCTTCCTGTGTTAAAAAAAACAACATGTTGAAGGACAGCTTACCTTTAAACTGCAGCGAACTGCCGGTTTTTATCTTCACAGTTCCGCTTATAGACTCCCCAGGACCGTAAACCACCTTATTGTTGGTAAAAGTGATGTCAAATTCCTGAAGCTTTCCCATGGCTCCGCTCCGCTCCTCCGCCGCTCTGCGTCTGTGAACACAGCGAGGAGGTGATGCTGCGCCCTCACCTGCTGCCAAGCGAGCCCCCTCCCTCAGAGACCAGTGACGTCACGCTGACGACCCGTTGAATGAATTGATAGCTGCTTTACCTTGACGATTATTTTACAATTCAGTTGTAAAATCATTTGGCGTAAATAGACGTTTTAAAAGGGAACTTTATAGGATATTAAAACCTGCTTGTAATAATTGTGTTGCAAACTATAAATAAAATAATGAAATGAGAGAAGAACATATGTCAGCATTCTGGATAAATTGGAAGTTTACGCATAAATTATTGCGCATTGTAGGCTACAGGGAGAATTTCCTTCCCTCCAGTCATGAGACGGCATGACTTTTTAGTTTAGGACAAAACAGTTAGCAGTAAGATTGAAGCTTTAATGGAACCTGGGGTTGTGGCTAACAAAAGAGTCAGCCACTTTGCACCAAACCTTATAACTCTTTGACACTGCACCAACAGCAATCCCTGCACTTCAAAAGGTGCTTTTCTATACTTTATTTTCGGGTAGTGCATGCAGCCTGAGTCTTAAGCAAGGAGTAAGTATAGGTCATTTCCCATTTTGTCTAAGCTACCGTTTACAGCAGTAAGAGAGATTATGTATGATCCATTCAAACTGCTGCATTGTGGGATACAAGTCACACAAACATATAAGTAATGTATATATAAAAAGTAATTTTAATGCTCGAAGCACATCTTGAAGGTCTCGAAGTCCTTCCCATAGCTGATAAACTTCCCATTTGAATCTGCAATTTCCGTTTCAGACACATCTTCCTGTGGCTGACTGTACTTCCTGTCTAAATGTGCAGCATCAGCAGGTGGGGCAGATATGAAACTGGTGATGACTTTGCCACATTAAACGTTCACTGATGGCGTTCATAAGTACTCTACACACTTACAGCTTGCATTGACAATACATTTTTTTTTTTTTTTTTTTTACAAAATTACCCTCAAGAACTGCATCAGAACACAGAGAGAGAAGAGATTCTAAATACTCACTCTCCACTCTCTCTCATCATCCCACCAGGCTCCTGATAAATGCCCCGAGACAGATGTTGCCATGGTGACAGACAAACACCAGCGTTGCCAAGCTACTGCCTGTATCCATGGAAATCTGGTATGTGGTGACATCTAATCAGGTCTAAAAAACTCCCTGGTTTTTATGTTTACTCATGTTTCTAAAAGCTCCTCTGAAACAGCTTGGTGATGAGTCATGTTGACACTGTGAGGATGATAGTGAGTGCATCGTATGTCAGGAAGTAACGGGATAAGATGTCCATGCCATATGCCAGGTACGCTGAGCATCAGGCCGAGGTGAATTCATGCCATTACTGAGAGTGTCATGACAACAAAAAACTCCTTCATGTCTTCTCTGCTGACAGACACAGTGTATGTTATTGATTTTGTGCTTTAATTCTTCATGATTTTAATCCAAGTCTCTCCTCCCTTTATACAAAAGTTACAAAGATGATTGTGTTGTAACACTCACTGACCTTCAACATGCTGCTCTGACTTGTGAATTTCAATTGTTTAAATGTGTCATATTGAGACACATTGAGAAGAGAACTACAACAATGACTCCACCTGGTGGACAATTGCCAGAGGCAAATTTACATCTGGAGCACCGCAGATGTTACTATGTGTAATGGAAAATGTATTTTCTTCTTTAAGCAAATTAAATTAACCAATCTGAAATGTATTATAACATATGTGATTCTACCATACGTCAGAATTCATTGTCTTCTTCATATATCAGAGTAATTGCCTTCAGTAAAGGAGTGAACTTTCTGCTGAATATATCATGTGAACTTATCAGTACAGCTGCGCTCTGTAGCTGTGCTTTGTGCTCTGTATGTTTCTTATCTGGATAGACTAGTCAGGATGTATCTTCCTTCCACAGGATTAAGAAAATTGCTAAAGGATAAGGTCATATTTTCCTAAATATTGTGATTGTGTTAGAAAGTCAGTCAGTCGGCCTGCTCACTTTTTGTGTGTACTGTTCTGACCCAGCTTGTTTGAACAAGATTGATGCTTACACCCTTTTTAACAAGTTTGTCTCGACAGTGATTTCTTTATTGTTTATCTCATCGTTTAGTAAAATTTCCACCACACTACACGTGTTCGGACAAATAACTGTAATCATTGTCAGTTATTTTGCAACACAATTATTGTATATAAATGATCAATATTGAGATAGAAATAATAACAATGCTGTAGAAACAAACATTATAAAATTTTATTCTTGGGCAAAATCTGTTCAGTAATAAGAAATAAATCGGGCATCAGGCTTAAAGCTGCAGTTGTTCTCAAAGTGCAGTCAGGGGACTCCCAAAGGTGCTTCAGAAGGATCAAGTTGGTCCCCAGCTATTCATTTTCTCCATAACTAAATTCATGAGGAAGGATGGAAAATTATTATTTTGTCATAGTTTCATACATTTTTTGTTTGAAATAATCTTAAATCAAGAATAAAATCATACATTAACACATTTTTGTCAGTTTGCATGAAAAAAATGTGATTTGAATTTTTGAAAAATAATTTGTCATGTGGACATATTAGCCCAACAAAAAAAAAGTTTTGTTCTAAAATCAGACTTTAATATGATAAATAGTATCTAAACCTATATTGCAGTAGTAATAGCAATAGTATAACCTTGATTTTTTTCCTGAATATAATTTGGATTTTATTCATAATATTGTGAATTGTAAAAGAAAACAAGAATAAGCTCAGAGGAGTACAGCACCACTGTGTATTTATTTTCTCAACACCCTCACTAACACATTTGACACTAGTTTGAAGAAACAGTGATTTATTCTTGAACAGATAATTTAGATTGAAAGAAAAAAACTGTTACTTTTTAATTCTGCTGTACAAAATAATCCATTCATATCACATATAGTCTGCCTTCATGTATTCATCCTGCATGGATATTTTTCAAGTACACCAATCAGATAAATTCCTCATGTATTTTTCTATACTGACCTGTTCTACAAAAGCTGTATACTTTCTTCTAGGCCTTGCCGCACCTCCTGCCGCTCATTCTTCCTCATCAAGCAGACAGGTGTTTGTGATGGCCCGGGTCACAGAATAGGGGTCACAGTTTGCAGCAGGGCGGCGATCCTCAAAGTAGCCCTTCTTCTCTTGGCCCACCTGGCGAGGGATTCGGATGCTGGCGCCTCGGTTGGCCACTCCGGCAGAGAAGTCTTCGATGTTGGAGGTTTCATGGAGACCTGTGAGACGCCTCTTGTTGTCCTCCCCCCCACGTGGGTCATACTCCCGGATGTGCTCGGTATGTTTTTTGCTCAGCTTCTCGATGGCCTGCTCGATGTACCTGTAAGCAGAGGAAGCAGTCCAGTGATGTAATGAAGTTAACATGATTATTAGTGGACTTTAGTGTCCATTATGACAAAATATGAAAAGTATTCAGAGCTTTGTAAAAAAAAAAAAGATTCATGCATCAACAAAGGACTGAATAAGAATAATCTTAAGAATTAAGAACTGCACTATGTTTGCTAAAATAATACATTATCTCATATTTGTTCTATGAAGAAACTTGTAAAGTTAACCACAAATGATAAAAAATGAACACCTGTGTAATGCTATGACTTTTTTTCCCCCCAGTGGATAAAACCTTACACATTTTGATTAAACCTGCAATAATCTTTTTTGCTACTTGGGGGCAGTAGAAACAAGCTGTCAAAACAGTTGACATAGAACAGCAGACTTGTAAAGATACCCTACAGTAGGTTATTTACACAACAAGAATATATGACTCATTTTAATGCAGATTTTTGGATGCTTGATGAATGTCAATCCAAAATTCTCTCTATTTTTTGCTCTATTTTGGGTCTCTACCATCGACTCAAATCTGACATGTAAGCTCTAAAATCTCCACTGTCTTTGTGACTTTATGGTGTATCATATAATGTTGTATTTTGTCTATATGCTGTTTGGTGGTGCAAAGGATGCATGAGCTACAGTTTTAAAATCTTTTTTAATCCAAAACTGCATCATGTTGTGTCCAACAGTATAGGAGTTAATGACATTAACTCATATACAAAATAATTTAAAAAAACATTTAAAAGGGATTCAGTCCATGAAGACATTTGTGGTCAGCAAAACATTTTTTTAAACCATGTTTGTTGGTTGTATCAGATGGGGATGATTTTATCCTGTACTAGGATCTAAAGGTTCATGAATACGTTTTTAGAGGAAAAGTTTACTCACTGGAGTCCTTCTTCTTCTCTCATCTGCTTGGTGCTGACATTTGTGTGACAACCAGCACCGTTCCAGTTGCCCTTCATTGGTTTGGGGTCCAGTGTCGCAACAACGCCAAAGTCTTCACACACACGATGCAGCAGGAAGCGTGCCACCCAAAGATGGTCGCCCATATCAATGCCCTCACAGGGACCCACCTGGAACTCCCACTGAAGTTAGATGAAGCAGGGACAAAGGAAAAGAATAAAGTTAGTACATTATGGAACAGAATGGGAATGGATGCATATGTTGTGATAGCGTTAAAGTATTTTCTATGTGTGTATGTGTGACACTTGCCTGGGATGGCATGACTTCAGCATTAGTACCACAGATTTTGACCCCTGCATAGAGGCAGGCCTTGTAGTGACACTCTACAATGTCTCGTCCGTAAGCATTGTCTGCCCCCACTCCACAGTAGTACGGTCCTGAATGAGAGTAGGATGGAAAATGTGTCAAGACAAACTAAAGACATACAAGTACCAAAATATGGGAAAATCTAAACGTGAAAATATACGAGACAGAGATATTTTTTTTAATTGGGCCTTTTTGCCTTTATATAGGACAGCTGAAGAGAGACATGAAATGTTGGGAGGAGAGACTAGGGGATGATATGCAGTAAAGGGCCGAGGTCAAATTTCAGACCCACGGCCGCTCCAATGAGGACTATAGACCCCACAGTATATGGGGCGCACAACATAACCGCAAGGCTATCTTGCACCCAGGTTTTATTGAATGTTGCGTATGATACAAGAAGATAAAGAAGACATTAAGAGCTGCTGATTCACCTTGGGGTCCTGGGTATCCGTTCTGTGGCCAGGCAAAAGGATGTCCATCCATTCCTAGAAGTGTGTACTCCTGCTCCATGCCAAACCAGATGCAGTGCTCTTTAACCTGCTCCATCACTTTGTTGCAGGCTGCTCGATGGTTTGTTTCTACAGAGTAATGAAAAACAAAAAAATTACAGCTGGTTTGTCTTGACCTTACTGTAAGGGATTATAACAATTAAACACTGATAGAAATATGACAGATGTACCTGCAGGTAGGCGGTTGTATTTGAGGACCTCACAGAAGACCAGTTTGTTGGGGTCGAGGGTGAATGGATCCCTGAACATGCAGACTGGGATGAGGTACATGTCACTGTTGGAGCCTTCAGACTGGTATGTACTCGAGCCATCAAAGTTCCACTCGGGAACATCTGACAAGAGAAATGTACACATAAGATCATCAACAAAATATCCTATTTACATCTTTTCTTCATGCAAACTGTGGCTATTTGATAGTTCTGAAGGTCAGATATCTGTAGTGCTCTGTGAACTTTAAATAACTTTGATTTTTGACTTGAAGAAGAACTACATGGACAACAAATCCATCTCCATACAAAATGTGAGAGACATAACCTCTCATAAGTGCTACATTTAATTTTTCCACTATGTTTTTATACTGGTGAATCAGGTTAGATATTTCTTGTTTATTCAGTTAGTGAGCTTTGCCCGATTTTGTCACCAAATTGTGGGAGAGTTGCTGTTTCCCACTGCGTCCAGTCTTGATGCTAAGCTAAGCTCATTTGTTTCTGTTGGTAGTGTTATATAAAATGAACAGACATGACAGTGGAGTTTATTGTCTCTTCTAACTGCCAGCAAAAGAGGACTCTGTCAAATAGAGTAGGCCATCATACCCTTATTAAGAGGTAAGTGTGTTTTTTATCATACGTAGTATCAGGCAGCTTTTTACAAAAACAAAACCTCACTTACCTCATCAAAATAAATGTCATTGTCTCTCTATGGGAATCTGTGTCTCCACAGTCTTGTGGTGTGCCACACAGCTCTTTACTGGGGCCCAGACTATTCTATTTATTTTTGCTGCTCCTATGACAGATAATTTACTTTTACTTTTATGGCTCCTATATAATGTCTTTCATGAGGACGTGACAACAGATCATTGTGTTGCAGGTCACTTCAGTTCAGGCTGGTCTTCAGAAAGGTAATGCAAGGTCTCTTTTCTCCACTGCCAACTTTAGTTGTTGAAATCGTAGCAAACATGATCTTGTTGATTCTATTAAAAAAATCATTTTCCTGTATTTGTGTTTCTTGCTGAACTAGAAACACTTATTCAAGCCTTTATCTCATCACACATTGAACACAGTTTGTATTGCACCTCGTTGTAGTCCGCAGGCAATCAAGAATGCTGCTACAATATGGCTTACGAGGTCAAACAGACAGTCTCATATTAACCTTGCACTTAGATGTCTTTATTGACTCGCTGTTGCCTTTAAGATCTAGTTTTAAATTCTCACCCAGAGTATTGCAGGAGCCTGACCCTTTCTGGAATATTTTACTGTTACTCATTAACTCATCCCCCTGAAGGTAGAATATGCTCAATTTGAAGTCTGACCATATGGTTGTTAAGCTTTTTGAGGCCATAGTAGTTAAGCTATGGATTGCTCACCCTGTTCCCTTAGAGTCTCTGGAGATTGTTTCAAAAATTACACAACAATAAATGTTTCATCTGTTTTGAAAGGCATCCAGCAGCCTGTTCGCATAAGGTCTGCATTGTATGCATGTATCATATTTGCACAAGGTCTGCATTAGCTATTAATTTTTTTCTTCAATGTATTTGTGTTTCTTGTGTCTCTTTGGTTTTGCCCTTTACATTGTTTTCTTACATGGTGTTCACTTATTTATTTGTACTTTTATTCCTGTATGTTATGTATGTAATAGTTATGAAGCAATTGGGATTTACATTAATGTAAAAGGCTGCTGAAATAGTTTTACTCACTTACTCCAACAAGGCCAGTGTACTGAACAACAACAAATATTTGTTCTACAGCTTAGCCTGCACATTCCTGAGGTCACACCAGGATGCACTTATTATGTGTTGTGTACAATGTAGATGTCTATCCTCCCTGTTCCTGGAGTGACTCACTGACGACACAGCTGTACAGTTAAGAGTAAACATCCTTGATGGATATTGTTGTAGTTATTTATTTTTTATGTCATAAAGAACCTGTGAAAAGCTTTGATTACTCTGCAATATATTCTCTCTGAAACACAATTATCTCTGATTTAAGTGACTCATATTGCCTTCTCAGTTGCATGGTGAGGCACATTCAGTTTTAATAACTCTTAAACTAATATTTCTAACAAATTATTATTAACATCTGAGCAAACCAATTGGTCATGTTCAAACTACCTCTATTCCATATTGTGGAAGTGGTATAAGATTTAAGGTTGAACGATGGCTTGGTCAGTTTTAGTCTAACTGCTGCTCATCCCAAAAAGTAATCAGACATCAGAAAGAAAGTTTATACCTTCTATACTGGTTGGCTCAATGTCCAGGGTCCGTGTCTTGTTACGCAGACCCTCTCCGGTGCCGTCAATCCAGATGTATGTGACCTGACATTTCTCTCCCTGAGGCAGGCTCATGTACTGTTGACGCACAGCCTTGTTAAGGCCGGAGCTGACCGACAGCGATGCCATGCTCACCTTCAATCAGACAGGAACAATCAATGACACAGATCCAGGATGTTGTTATAATACAATGTCAGATCTAGTTGTTTTTTTTATTACCTATGGTTTAAACCGTTATTTACTGTATGCATCCACCTTCTACATTACAGGGGGAACTATTGTTCCATTTATATGACTTTTTTCAATCTGTCTTTCCATTTTCACCCAACAGTCATAAAACAGGAACAACTCTGTCAGTTCTGACTTTGGTTGTGTTTGAAACGTGCAGAGCTTGAAACACATTTGCATTGTTTGAATTCTTGTGCCACAAATGTGAGCAACAAAAGCAGTCAGCATGGAAACCCCAAAGGACAGAGAACCATCTGTTTGAAGGGAACGTTTTCATGCATCACAGCTGTGTTTATCATTAACAATAACTGACACCAATCTGTCTGTTGAAGGAGCTGATGTCTTTATGAACACAATCAGAGTAAATAAAGATGGAAATGGATGGAGCGCAAACTGTTCTGTTGCTTATTTACTTTTACACTCTCTTAGGGAATGTATTAAATATAATTTGAAAAAATAAAATCAAACAAGATTTTACTACTGTGCCATCATAACAACTACAGACAACTGTGGAGCTTTACTGTATGTCTCTGAAAGATAATGATGTTATCAAGAACAATTAAATAATGTTCAAAGTTTTTTTTCAAATATTTAAAAAGAAAATATTCACTTGTGGGTATTTTTTCTTTATCATATAATTATGAAATTTTAAAACTTAAATTTGTTATTTCCTGCAAAACATCCAAAAATGCCAGTACTTAAAACTTAATATTTCTAAACTGACATTTACAATATGAACAAACTGTAAGACATTTAATTAAAAAACCCAGCTTTTTTTAAATGTTACTGTACAAAGTCTGGATACCTCCGAACATCTTGAGTACTATGACAGTTAAAGAATGAGCCAAGTTGTTAAAGGCATTGCATCAGACTCTGCATCACTTTAATCATGAAAGGAACTTAAAATAATGATTTAAGAAAAGAAAAAAATATTTAACCTGTATTCATCAGACAACAAAATATTTCTCATCAAACCAATACTCGTAGATTTGGACTTACTGTGTAACTGGTGACTTCAGTTGTTGCCTGGTGTCTGTCAGGGAGCTTGCTGTGAGACGTGCCTAAACCTGTTTGTGCTATTTAACTGGAATGCAAACAATCAGCTGATGACACAGGCTCACCTGTCAAGTGCGTAATGTGACGTTTCAAAGGCGTGCTGTAACTGCAGATCTGTGTTCATATGTGTGTTTAATTGGTTTCCATTACAGACGGTATGATGTATTAATTAGATAAACATAGCTAGTTGAAATATCAACAAAACCATTGAATCCTTAATAGCTCTCTTTTATAAAGGAAAAGCAGTTCAAGCAGCGAACACACTACATATGCATGAACTGCGTATTGTGGATACACAAGAAACCTTTGAATTAACCTTCTCTTTTATAATAAATCTATTCTGAATGCACAAACACAAGCAATAAGCCCCAGGTAAAGCTTAGTAGATATATATAAAGTCTCATGAGAAACAGTAATGAACACCCACCTGTGCCAGAGAAGCCATCTGCTGATAGTGTCTGAGTGCTGTTTGCTGTGCTGAGAGTCTTTCAGCTCAGTGAACACAATTAGAAACGAAGCTGCTCATAGGCTCAGTTTCCGTCAGGTTAGCTATCGTGACATCAGGCAGGAGAGCAGAAATTCAACAACTCGTACGGATAAAGGACCAGTCACATGGAAAACTGTGATGGTGTTATTAAATGTGTGGTCCGGGCAAAGACACGAGGAAGCTAAGCTGCTTTAAATAGCTGAAGGGCCACTGATGGCCTCCCAGGCCCCCCACGATACAGACAGACCCAGAGCTGTTTTATCCTTCAAATGTCAACTCTGGAGCACTGACAAAAAGTGTTGCAATTAGTGTAATTGGACAAAAGTGTATTTTTCATAATTGGAATCACAAAGGGGGGCTGCTTCTCAGAGTCAGTCGTCTCCAAGAAGCAACCTCCTTTGTTGAAACCCAAGGCAAATGGTAAATGGACTTGTATGGACTTGAGCTGGTATAGGGCTTTTCTAGTCTTCTGACTCCTCATTCACACACTGATGGCAGAGGCTGCTCTATAGTGAGACCATCAGAAGTAACTATTCCCATTCATACGCATTCAAACATCGCCGACGAAGCAGCTGGAGCAATTCTGGGTTAAGTGTCTTGCCCGAGGACACATCGGACATGTTGCTACAGGAGCTGGGGATCGAAACCTTGACCTTCTGGTTGAGAGACGACGACTCTACCAACTGAGCAACAGCCGCCTCCAGAAGTGGCCAATGCAGAAGTGCAACAACTGTAGCTCCAAAAGACCCATTAGTTGAAAACACACCCCATATTACAATGTCTATTTTTACAACAAAAACTGTTGGAAGATTGGTTCACAGCTTGCTGTAGCAGTTTGTCAGGAGGCTTAGCTCAGTCTGTAAGGACTTGGGTTGGGAACCGGAGGGTCGCCGGTGTCAGATCACCGCTCAGCTCCGTGCATGACTTACAGAGTGTAAAAACTGAAATTTCCCCTTGTGGGGATCAGTAAAAGTAAATCTTATCTTAAGGTTAACCTCAGCTCAACCTCTTTGTCTATTGCTTAAAAGTTTCGCTAAGACAGCCTTTTTCAATATGGCGACTGCCATTGATGGGCTTCAAAAGAGCGCTTCAAAAACCAATAGGTGACATCACTGAGACTACGTCCATGTTTATATACAGTCTATGGTCATCTCTGTGGTATAACCAGCAGCAAATGAGTGCGTATGAATGGGATTAGTAAATACTGCTGAGCACATACCGTCCTCTGCTGTCAGTGTGTGAATGGGGGAATGAGACATGTAGTGTAAAGTGCTTTGAGTGGTCAACGAGCTAGCAGAGGGCTATCTGTACAGGGCGTTAGGGTTTTATAAGCCTACTGTATGAGCTGACCATTTTTCTCTCTCTGTCTTCTTATGATTCTAATTCATGTTTTTCATTCTATTACCTTTGACATTATTTCCATATGTATTGAGCTATACCATCCATATGGCTCCAAAGATAGGATCATCAGTAAACTGGACTGCCTGACATATTTAAACAACGACTTTTAGTTTTAGGAAATTAGGAGACTTCACTCAACTTGGATTCAGAATATATCAGATTCTTTATCTGCAGCATTGCATCTGTACAGGAAGTTTATTTCTGTATAAAAGAGTTTTGTTTCCTTGGAACTGAAGATGGATTAGTAATCATGGAAACAGTTGAGATGAAACTGGGACAGGCTGTCAGGTCACAAGGTTCACAGCATGTTTGTTTAGCACATGGGAGAATGAGGAGGTAAACTGAGAATGAACCTCATATCAGAGCACATGATGATACTGTCCACCAGTAAGGTCAGCAGATACCATACTGTAATCGTGAGCATCAGCCGAGGGCGAGAGTCAAAGGAACACCCCGATATGCAGCCACCACCCTCAGATCTGTCCCTTTAAAAACAACGATACAGTAACTTAATTATAAGGTAACTTAATCTTTCAATCACATTTAACAAGAAACCTGTGGTGTAACATTCCACTTATAATTAGCACTGCCACCCTAAAATGGAAACACTGAGGAAGTTCAAAAGAATCATGCTGTTCCTTAACACCTGTTACATAAACAACCCAGTGACATAAAAGGGATTGGTTGACCCATAAAAAATAAATCAGAATTTATATGGGGATAACTTGCTAAATAGCTTAGCAGCTTTGAGTTCCAAACATTGTAATGAGTAGTGAACATTAGTAGTCAACACATTATTAAAATATTAGTTTAGTTTAAGATTAGTTTATTTACATTTCGCTGTAGATTTTTTTTTTTCAGCTACAAAGTTACTCAAGTATGCTCATTTTTTCTTTCCAATAATTTGTTTTAACACTGAAGCCACTTCAACAGTAACAGCATAAATCATGGACAATCATAAACAGGTGCATGTTCAATATTTTCTCTTTACTGCTGATAAGACTCTTTGTTTAGGGATACTCCAGGACCAAAAGATATAGAGAAGTTAAACAAACTTTAAGATACTAGATGTAAACGCTTCAAAAGAATTGATTATTTTAATGAATTGCCACATAATCATTGTTGAAGGCTGTTATTTTAATGTGGCTATAGCTTGGCAAACCGAAGGCGTTTTCACATATACATACCTGAAAATTCCCCCCCAAAAAAACAGACTGGCCCTGAAATCTTTGTGGAGATGGATGAACACAATAACATGTAGTGACTTATTTATGGATTCTTTTGGAAATCAGATGAAGACATATCTATGTGGTCAGGGATTTGGGTCCCCTGTTGCACCATGTGATATATTTTGGCTTCAGTATTGCACTTTTGCCCTTATTCTTTTGGTTGTTCTCTTGTATTTTGTGTGATGTTTTCATCAAGCTCTATATGAATACATTCAACAACAACATTTATGCAAAGTGGTCATGAATAATCATAATAGTATTTCAGTATAATAATGAACTAATAGACACATATTATGCAAGTTAGATAAATAAATAAAAATAGTGTGAGGGTTGCATATTATAAACACAAACATTATCAACTAAGGATGAAATGCAGAAGGGCACATGTGTACATGAATTCAAACTGAGCCTACAAAGTGAAATTCATCAAGGATAGAGTGAAAATAAGTCAATGCTTAGATGAAATTTTGCATGGTCAAAAAGTGAGGTCTCAAGTTTCATACGAGCACGCTTTTGGGGTAATTAAGTAATAAATCTTAGGCCAACCTGACATTTACGAGAGGTGAAGGAGGGACAAATACAAGAAAAAGGACCATCATTCCAAGAAAACCTGACATACATGCTATGTTGGTGTGTCGACGTCTGGTCACAAGATGGTTGGCTAGATATTTACCCCATTTATCAAGAAGACATGACATTGCAGTAGGTTTTTTTGACTACTAACTTCTGAAAATAGCATGTGGCAATGTATGGGACATGGCTGGGCTGTGAAGCCCATGTGGGGCATGGCAGGAGCTATGAAGCCCATATGGGACATAGATAGAGATATGAAGCCCATGTGGGACATAGTTAGATCTATCAGGCCCATGTGGGACATAGTTAGATCTATCAAGCTCGCGTGGGACATATTATTTGTCTTGGTCAGTCGTCTGCAGGTGGCTCACTGCTTTGGATTCTGAGAAAGATGAATAAAGCTTTCAGTACTCAACTTGTTGGTCTCCTGGGTCCAGTCTCTGAAGAAAGACAAACAAGCTTTAAAACACCACTTAGAACTTAAAAAGGACAGTTAGATTTAGAGTTTAAAATGTTGATGTCTTTGTTGGTCCGGTCACAGGCAAAAACTGACCCTGCCTATTTTCCGGATTTATTACAAAAAATGCTTGTGATGCTTAAACCACTTAATCATTAATTATAAGTGCAAATTGTGTCTGTGTGAAGCAGAAGCTGCAGAGCAACATTATTATAAATGAGTTAGCATTCTTTTTTTTCTTTAACTACAAAGTTTTAGATGATTCACAAATAGAAGTCTCTTTACAGCATTAGCCTTGAATATTGTTTTTGGTTTATTTGATTTCAGTTTCTCAACAGCACTTGCTTATTATTGTCTGTTCTATTCCTGTCCCTCTTTATGCATCAAAACACCACAACCAATCTTTTGAATGAGTAAACCTACAGTACTTGGAAAGAGACTGAATCTGATTTTTATTTGTATTTTTCATCACAGGGCAGTCATTTGGTTTAGAGCCCAAAAGATTGAGCAAACAGTTGCTCTGTTTCACAGTTTAAAAATTCAATTGGTTGGATTCTGGTTACAAAGCTCTGATTGGCTCGTTGTTGTTCCATTGTCCAGCCGTCAATGAGTACACGTTTGAATGGTTGACAAAAAGTATGATGTGGCTGATGATTTGGAGTCTGCCACTAGGCTGCTGAGGTGATACGATTGAACTGATGTGTTTAAATAAGATAAACCTGTTACGACCTTAAAAAGGTTTTAAGTGGACCCAAAAGCAAGACCGGAAAACAGGGTGGTGGGTAAAAGGGGTATTTATTGAGGTGAAGCTGGTGAAGGCTGGCGAGGCTTGAATGAGAGGCTTGAACGAGAGGCTGGGTGGTGAGGTGCTGGAGCTCATTGGTTGGAGGCACACGGTGTAGGCGGAAATAATCTGGCAGCTTGGGAGAGTTGAACCAGGGTATAAATGCTGCAGCCGGTGATTACAGATGAGGATCAGGTGAATGATTGCAGAGAGCTCCAGCAGCCAATAAACCACGCCCAGCCTCTGAAAGAAAAAAACACAAGCACCAAACCAAAAGCAGACAAGGAAAAATACACAAAAATGTCCAATCACCACAAAACCACTTTTTATTAAAATCTAAACCATACCTCTTTGCCATAGCGCTCAAAGTATCCCAACAAATCACATTATGTAATAGTTATTTTTTGGCCTCTTCATTTAACAGTTAACTGTACTCACAGACAGAACAATACAAGAAACAGGTTGAAAATCCCTGACCTTATTAAACTGTGAACAAAGTCTTTATGAATATAGTGGTGCGTCACTGATACATACCAACCAGACAGGTCTCATTTAATCTACTCATACTTGGCAAAGAAGAAGAACAAAACACTGTGCCCAACAAACAACAGAGGAGTACTCAGCTCAAGAGTAAACCGATGAAAGGGGACTCAACATTTTGATAAGATGAAGGACAGTCAATATAAGATCCTTTCAAAATACTTTATATGCATGTCAACAGAACTGGGACAGGGTTGGCAGGAAATACTGTATGTGTGCACGTCAGCAATTATTGACCGTTCTCTCAACTAACTATTCTCTCTCCACTCAAACCCAAGTTAACTACTACCATGACGGTGTCAAATGTAAGTTAGATTGCTGTCTTTCTTGTCTTGAGAATTGTGTGTGATACATTCTAAAAGAAGAAGTATCACTTAAAGTCACAGTGCCAACAAAAGAAAATATGCTACATGAAAAGCCACAAAAGCTACTGGCAGGCTGCTGCAAAACTTTCTGATAAATAAATCCCACCTCTGACCAGGCAGATACAATCAGAGTGGGAGTGTGTGTTTGAGTGTGTGCTTGAGTGTGTTCTTGTGTGTGTTCAGGGGTAGGGGGCGTCAACCAAGCACCCTCCTGGACACAACCCTTGAACGTAAATGCTGAATCTCTGCCCTCGTTTTATCTTTTCAGAATTTGGACATCTGCAGCCTGATTTATGTCACAACTTCATGTCAGCTGTCTTTTTGGTAAAAAAAAAACAAAAAAAAACACAGTAGTAAATGGTTCAAATGCCCTGTCTGTGTAGGTCCTCAATCATCCAGGTCATGGTAATTCGAAGCTTGGTCCAAAAGGCAACTGGACTTTAACTGGACCTAAAACCAAGTCCACTTGTCTTTTGGATAAAGCTTTGAATTTCAAAGGCCCTATGTACCCTTGAAATAAAGGCAAGGTGAACTGGATCAGGCGTCTCTGAGATGAAGTCCAAGTTAGTTGTCAACTAGTTTCCATTAGGCTTTTCTCACGATGCGTCCACTCTTCCTCAGGTCCCTCCTGACAGACAGGCTGCTGGCCCTCCAGGCTCCCTGACACACCCGGGCACTGAGGAGGAGGTACAGGTGATTACAACAGGAAGAACAGGAACACACAACCTTAATCACTGCATAGGAGTGGGTGTCCTTTATATAACTAAAGTTCGAGAAGATTATCAAATTACATCATGTTACTGGCAACAAATATCTGACGCCCAGTTGGTGAACACATGCAAATGATCTTGGATATCATCATTGAAATCTTTATTTCAATTTTAGAACAAGGGTTAGATAAAACAAAATATCATTTTAATGATGATGAATGACAACGTTAGGCTCAAGGCTACATCTCAACAAAGGAAACACATAACTTCTTAACAATAATCCTGAGGCTTCTATTTCACTACAAAGTGAAGAGGATGGCTGTAAAACTTCAGCATTGCTCACACAACAATGTCCCAATGCAGTTTTTCTGGTTAAAGGTACCTTGTTCCAACTTTCAGGCAAAAGCTTGTACTTGTTTTTGTCAAAGCTCAAACAAACAAAGCTCAAAGCTTGACAAAAGCCCCCTCCTTAAAAAAAAGGTTTGTCCAGTTTGGTGTGGAAGAACTTGATCGGCCTGTTCAGAGACCGGACCTCAACACCTTGGGCACAACTAAGATTCAATTATTTTATTTTCATTAAGGAAGCTACAAGGACCACATCTGTTACTATATGTTCTAGAAACCACAGGGAAATATGTAACCCTGTTTGCATTGTGAATATGTGCTTGCTGCAACCAGACATCAACGAATCCAACACAGTATATTTAACATACGATGACTCAGAAACAGTAGTCTAAGCAATACAAGCTCGACACAGAAAATATCTGTGATTAAATGTTAAATGTACTTTTTTTTATCTGTAACCAATAGCAGAGACTACTTTATATTGCAAAATACTTGGTCAGAATCTGTGGACTCTTTTTTTTTTTTTTAAAGGTGTTGCCTGATGTAAATCCAGGCTACATAAGAATTGTTACATGTTAAATGTACTAGTTATCCATTATACAGTTTGGGGCCTATCGAGCCTCAATAACTGCATATTGCAAATTACTTGGTGAAACTCTGAACAAGTTATTTGCAGAGTTTGTTGATCCTGATGTAAATTCTGTTTTGTTGAGTGTGTTTCAATTCTGGTTGCAGCCTACATGAAAAAGTTTTATCAATGGAGAGAGCTGTGAGATGTTGAAAAACAAGTTAAATATTGAGTGAGCACGAGCTGTATAATATTTTATCACAGAGAAGTTTAATTCAAGGAAGAGCCTCCATGCTTAAAGGCAAAGCTGTTTTACAACCAACAGTAGCCATATACATCTTTGTTCATTAAATGTTCTTTATTTCCATGCATGTCGTTTTTCATTTTTGTTTATCTTTATCAATTTCAATTTTCAGCTAAAAATTAAATATATGTTTGCAGTGGTGACATCAAGCACCAGATTATCCATCATGTCTCTCTTAGCAGCTAATCCTTTATGAGCTGTTGTCACACCCACACACATACACACACACACACACACTCACTCACACACACACACTCACACACACCTGGAGCGCAGCAGGGGTCCATCAGCTCGTTTGCGGGGCTTGGAGCTCTGTCTTCTGTACTGCATCCAGCCGCTGACCAGTTCGTGCGCGATCATCACGTACAACAGGAAGATGAGCACGGCGGGATCCATTAAGACCCGGATGAGACCCGACGGCTGCTTTTCAAATGGTCTTGGTGTGAGTGAAAAGCAGACTGCAGTCGGCGCGGACTGTACTGTTCTTCTGCAGTTGCACTTAACTTGAAACACTTGAGCACCAACCCCGACAACACACCATTCTCCAGAATCACCCGTGCATCCAGGGAATATGATGATTTTCTCTCTGTCTCACCGACAACAGCTGAGAGTCGCGGTGACAACAGCAGAGAGGGGACATCGGAGGATGTTGCCGTAGAGACGCCACCGTTGCTAAGGACATGATGTCGTCATCCCCTCTTCCCAAAGATGAACGAGGCATTTGACCGAGACGTGCCGGAAGCCACCAATAACTGCAAGCATGATTAGTCTACCATTCATACTCTGACACATGTTGCGACCAATGTTTTCTAAATAAGTGTATTCTTTCTTTCTTTACTTACAGTATTTATTTTACACTAAATAATAACTCTTGACACTTTGCTTATTTGGGTATATGCTAACCACTAAAGTATTTGGATACACAATAAATTCAAAAGCTAGTCTGTCAATACATTGAAGGTATTTTGTTTTGTCAAAAGGCTCAATCATATAAGTATTGAGTAATTGTATCCATTTAAATAAGTTCTCAATAATAATTTATTTTTTGATTCACATTTTTTTTTTAATTTGATCGAGCCTAATTCAAATCTCTATGTTAAACATCTCATACTAACAGTCATGACTGAGAAGACTTCATAAGGACATATATAGATATTTTCAATCAAAACATCTCAATATTTCATAAAATGTGGCAAACAAGTTATTTTAACAATGTATGATTAAAGGAAAAGGCAGTTTGACATTGGTGTTTTAATGCTCAATTTTAATTCATTAATCATTGGAGCTCCCTCTGATCCTGTGGAGTAAAGTGAGCCCACCTTCTCACATAATTGGTTTGTTCTACAGTCTTTCTCCAAACAGCAGCATTACATGTTGACTTCCTCTTTATCTCTATATCTCTCTTAGTCATTCTCTTCTTTCTACTGTTTTTTTTTTTATCATCAACAATCCACACATCTCAATAACGTTTGGAGATTATTGCAGGCAGATCAGAGCCAAAGCCCATAAAGTGTACCGTGACAACTCACATCTTTGCCATGGGCCCCCTGGTTCAAGCTTTCTCATGTAAATGTGAGCTCAGGTCTGAGGTTTGAAGTGAGCTCCTTCAGAGCTACAGAAGGCTTTGATGCAGCAGACAGGCTGTGTACTACATATAACTACTAAATTGACATCAACATTTGAAATCAGAAGGGTTCCACTTCCACATAATAAAAGCCAAAAATAAAGAAGCCCAACCTGCGTGTTGCATATAACCTGTAACCGTTTCTAACTTTCTTATTGATCCAAAATGGATCCTGAAACTTCATGCAACTTCTTTTGATCATTCAAGGATCATGTCCAGTCTCAATTTCAGAAAGTTAAACTTCTTCTTCTGACTCCTGTCTGAACATCCACATGCAGAAAGCAGAGACCCTGCAGGGCCCCACGGCATCTGATGCAGCTGCAGGCCGTCAGCAGTGTTTCAGTATGTGGACTGTGCTTGTAATGTTTGTGTGTGTGGTTCTATTCAAGTGTGTGTGTGGGTGTGTTCATGTGTGTGTATGTGTGTGTATCGTGTCAGGGCGACACAAGCAGTTCTTCTGCTGTGATATCCCCTTTATTTCACAAAGCCACCTTCAGGTGGCAGGAATCCCTCTCCTCCTTCCTCACGCCACCTCCATCTCTCTGACATCATCATAGACCTGCAGAAACACAGAAACAAGACGAGTGAGTCCATCTGTCAGACAGCACAACTGTAATCTGTTCATGAAGTGACACAGGATGAGTGGTATTTCAAAGTTGTTTGTAAGTCCTGGATGTTTTTGTGTAACACTGAGTGAACAATGGAAAACAAAAATAATGTTTCCTATAAATAATTAAGCTACAGCTAAATCCTAAAACAAACAATAAAGAGATGTTTTTTCTTAACATTAATGGGTTTCTGGAGCCAACCCGCCCGAGAATTAACACTTCATCCTGAGCCTCAGTGCCTTGTAGCTCACTGGATTAAGAAAGAATAAATGATGATAGAAGAATAACAATGAAGAAAAGAAAAAAGAATCAAACAATCATCATGATGTTTTATTGTTGCTATAAGTGAGACCTTATTTAGAAGTGTGCGACTCTGACCTCTAGTTTTCAATCATGTCGCTAAACTACATTTATTCTGGAATACTTCTAGAGAACATGACTCAATGGATGGGTGTGTTTATTGTCCTCCCATCAAAAAAATGAACAAGTAAAACAACACACACTGATTGTAGTGTATACTCACATGGACATTATTGAAGCCAGCTGCCATTGGATGGTTTTGTGTGGGTGGCACGGTCACATGGTTCTGCTGAAGGGAGCACATGAGTAAATAATTAGTCATCAACATTTAAACAACTCTTTATGTCAGTCTGCTACTCTTTATGCTAAATACAAACTACATACACACACAGTCTGTCAGATCTCACCACATGACTTAACTTAAGAAGGTGATATAAACCATGATACTGATGGAATAAATGTGACAATTTGTTTTTAGGAATACATTTAAAATGTTTTTTTTAATTGTTGTTATAGGTTTGAATGTTAGCTTTACTCACTGTGAGGTCTGACTCATACAAGTCATTACTGATACCAACAGCAGCTGAGGACGATGTTGACAATGGACCGTTCACGGCCCTGACTGGCTGTTTGGTTCGCAGGTAGTAAATCAGCAGGACGATCAGCGTGGCGATCAGCAGCAGGACCACGATGACCGACGCTGCAATCCCGCCAGCGTTGTCTCCCTTCGGTGAGGCTACAGGGAGGATGGAAAACTTTTCATTTCTTTCAACGACAGCAGGACAAGTTACTTTTCAGAGCAGTAGAGAAGCATGAGATAAAACATAGCCATCCTCACAAATTCATTAACAAAACATTATAAAAAGCATTAACCAATCTCATTGAAATTTGAACGTTTAAATTAAATTGTTATACTGAACTGAAGTAAGTGGACAACAATGAGTGCAAAATCACTGTAGCCAAGAAGAAAAAATGATGCAGCATCTGACAGCTTTTGTTCCCTAGCAGTTCCCTGCTTAAAGTCTTAATGCTAAGCTAGGCTAACTTCCAGCTTGTTTACTTCTTAATTTAGTGTTCAGGGTATAAAACTTGATATTTTTTCTGTGGAATAGTCTCTTCCATTCCTTAAAAAGTCCATTAGTCCATAACTTTAAAAAGTATTTCTAACATTATGACAAAATAGAAAAATACATTTAGCAAACATTCTGTTAGCTATTTATGGGCTGCAAATCGTGTATAAGCACTTGCACATCTTACTTGTCAGTGGATCTGTGACTTTTTTAGCGCAGTTGATTCCGACAGTGTATTCAATATCATCCAGAGCAACGATGCCTGAAATCCCTTTGACTCCTTCAAACACAATCTGTTCACAAACAAAGGTTAGTCTTTTTATTAGCTTGAATGAAGAAGTTGTGTAATTTTCTGAAAATGGTTCCCTGGATAAAAAAAAACACTGCAAAAGAAAATACATTTCAAAATAAAGATAAAAAGATGTGCACTCAGTCAGTGTCTGACCTGGTATTCCTCTTTAGACGTTATGTTGACATCAAAGCGTCTCCACGGCCCCCCCAGTTCACCCACCAACAGCAGCTGATGGAGCTTACGTTCAGAGAGCCTCCACACCCCCAGCTCGCTGTCCGCTGCATACAGACAACAACAGTGGGTTTCCATGAAATATTATCCTTAACATCAAAAATACATCATTATTATTCATCATGAACAGTAACTTGAGATTTTTTTTTCAGTCCGTCCAGAAATGACCCGACCTCAAAAGTGAAGGTACAACCTTGAGTCTTACATGAGTACGGTTTGTAGGCCCAGAATTTCAGACAGGTTCCTTTAGTGGGGGGCAGGTGAGGGCTCAGCAACTGAGCATTTTGATTGGCCACTGTCCTGTTGCTACTTGAAAGGAACAGGAAGTGACCTGGCAGACGGGAAAGGAAAGGTATTTAAAACATTTATTTATTTACTTTTTATTTTAATATACATTTTAATGAATCAAATTTTCAATGTTAATTTGAAAAGTATTTAACATTTTAATACAATTTTGTCCAAGCTCTCACATAACATACACAAGTCAGATTTTCTGATGCAAACAACCGGTGTATTGCATGTATCTTTTGTAGCTCTGGTTTACCTCGCTCTGTGCCCAGGGTGTGGTCTGCAGGCGGGACAGGGTAGTGCCTCTCTGCCTCCTGACTCGTCAGCTCCCAGTCAAGTTTGTCCACTTTGACGTTCTGGGTGTTGCTCCAGCTACACATCCCTCTCTCCAGACTGCACTTAGAACCTGAGAGAAACAACAGAATCAAAATGTGTTCTAAAAACAGAAACAATAATTATCTTGTCAGATCAAGGAAACTGAACTGAAACTGAAGCTGACATTGTGACATTTAAACTCAAGTACTGGTAACACCTTCCAACCTCCCTTTTTCAGTCTACACAAAGAGCATGCAAGTCTACTAGTATGTTTGTCTTAAGTTTGAACAGAGGCAGATACAAACCTCGATCTTCACATGGGTGAGCAGAGAGGAAGATGTCATCGACTGCAATGTGAGTGCCTTTGCCTCCAGCTCCCACCACCTCAAACTCCAGCTGCAGAGGACAAACATACACAACATCAGCTCAGTTGGAATGACAAACTCTGCATATTTAGATATTCCCTAATGGGAAATTGCTCTGAAGTTGGACGGTTAGATTCTGATTGAGAAAAGAAACTTGATGTCAACTTAACTGAAGTCTGAGGGTTATATTTTAAAGTCATATGAACAAAGGGGAGTTCATCCATTTTGATGCATTAACTAATACATGTATTCTTATTGACTATCATCATTATCAATCTTTATTTGTACAGTGCCTATTCATACAGAGGCTTGCTCTCTTTACCTGCCAGTCCACAAGGTCGCTGGTGATGTTGCCATAACCATGGCGCCAGACATCTCCCTGGTTTGAACTGTCAGAGAAGATCTTCACCCTCTCTCCCTCCACCGGCTTCATATACAATGTCAGAGAGCCTGCAGACAACATGCAGTAAGTGTAACTGGTTAAAGGCTTTATATGTGATTTTTCACACTTAAATATAATATAAATCAAGTATCTCCTCTGAAAATAACTCATAACTCAGAGTTTTCAGAGTCCTATCTTCACTTTGTTTACATCGCCTGGACGGCCGGCTGACTCCTCCCCTCAAATTGTTTAATTGAGGGACTAGAGAAAAGAAGAATAACATACTGTACTCACTGCTTAACTGTGTTTCTAGATCACGCTCATTTCAGGTAAATTTACATGCAGTGTGAAGATACGAGCATAATAAAGATCGCTAGCATTAGCATGCTAACACAACAATGCAGCGCAAGTTGTTTTGGTTTCATGCTGGTGCTCAAGGGCGACATCTGCTGGATCAAAATATCACATATAAAGCCTTTAATGGACGTGAGCTTGTTTAGTGCTTTTTTTAGTCTTCTGACAACTCAAAGCGCTTTTACACTGCAGGTCACATCCATTCATTATCACGCTGATGGCAGAGGCTGCTGTGTTACGTGGCCCTCAGTTTTAGCTAAACTCATTCATACACATTTATACGGCGCTGCTGAAGCAGTGGGAGCAACTTGGCCAAGTGCTCAATGACACATCGGATATGTGTCTGCAGGAGCTGGGGATCGATCCCCCAAACTTCCGGTTGAGAGATAACCGACTCTTCCAGCCTCCTGTGTGTGTGTGTGTGTGTGTGTGTGTGTGTGTGTGTTCGTGTGTAGCATCTCACCAGGGTTCTTTCCCTTCATGTGATACCAGAAATGGGCACACTCAGTCTTGGTGGTTCCTTTGCGAACAGGGGAGCTGAGGACTGTTTTACCTCCAGAAGGCAGGATGTCTGCTCCGCTGTTAGCCATCATATAGAAACCTGAGCGTAGAAACCACATGAACGGCCTCTCAGTGTTCTGCATGTGAGTTAAAGTACGACTATTTATTTAATAGTTTTCTCTCTCACCATGTTCAGTCTCCAGTGTGTGATCTGTTTCGGGTCCAGTCAGGGTGGTGTACCAGCTGCGGTGGAGCCACTGAACTTTACCAGAGGTACTGTACCCGCATTGATGACCTTCAAAGGAACACATCCTGGACGCAGTGCAGGGACCGCTCAAAAAAGTCACATCGTCAATGGCCACACGCCCGTCAAACCCAGAGCGAACCGCTTCAAACATCAGCTGGTGGTGGGTTGAACATTTTGAAGGGGTGATGAGGAAAGACAGGACATAAGTTTTCATTTTTTAAATATATTTAAATTCGTTTTTTACTGCTCGCGCCTGAGAGAACCCAAACTTTAATACACTGTAAAAACACAGGAAGGCTTTCTTTGAATCTTCCTCTCTTTTGTTTGTTTTAAAAAGATGAAGGATAATCTGAGATGTTACATGAGTTTTGAGACATTGTTTCGTCATTTCAGGTGGAGTGCAGATATATAGCATACCCTGAAGTTTGTGAGCTGGTGCGGTACGGGGCAGTGAGCTTCATGCCACGTGTTTCCATGCGCCCCGCTGCGGGTCCAGAGGATCCTCTCATAGCCGTGGTTATCTAACACCTTCACATTCAGAGCACCTGGACCAAAATCAGTTTGTGAGGTGAGTGAGTGTGAGAAGGCAAACACATTTTTTTAACATTCAGAGCATTTCCAGCTTCTATCAGTGAAGAAGGTCACCATCAATTTCAAAATAATCATAAAGCATGTGCCATTTTGAAACGGTTACTCACAGATGAATGATGATACACACAGGAATAAGATGGCTGATTATCAACATCGAGTATGTTTAGCCATGAGCTACATTTAAGAAAGGTGTGAAGAAACAGAGGCTTCATCATTAATGCTTTCCATTCACTCTCACACTCACCTGTGTTTGGCCCGTAGAGTTTGTAGAAGAAGGACAGGCAGTAATCTGTAGGACCGGCTAGCTGAGTGTATGAAACCAAGCGTCCGAACGCACCACGGAGGGAAGGACTCCACATGTCCACGCTGAGGCTTCTGCCTGGATGTCAACAGAAGGACAGCTCGGCATTCATTTGGATTTTTCATCACATATGAAGCAGTGACATTTATCATACTGTTGTTTTAATGTACTGACTTTAACATAGTTTAAGATCTGCAGCGCTGAAGAAATACAAATCTTTATTATACATGCTATCACTGTCTTATGGAGCTTGATTTGCCTGGAGGTTATAGAGCTCTAAGATTTGGTGTTCTTTACAAAATTGTACTTTTTTTAGTTGCTATTGGGTGCCTGCTTATTCCATCTTCTCTGAATTAGCTTTGCCTTGAAAGAGAGTAATTTTTCTCACTTTGTGTGAGAATTTTTAATCCTTTTCATTTATTTAATTATAATACTCTCAGAAACAAACCTGAACCCTACATGTAAAGGTACATGTTATATTCTATAACCTCTCCATTGATATTTTGCACCAACAAAGACTTCAACTTCTTTTCTTCAAACTCAAAATGGATGCACAGCTTGGTTTTCTCAAGGTGTCAACTAGGTTGAGTATATTCACCACAAATAGACTAGCAAAGTGTCACTTTTGCTAACAGGTTGTTATCAATTGCATTAGTGCCTCATTTCCCATCATGCTTTATGTTGGCTTGAATGACATGGCATGTTGTTTATTCTTTGAAACTTGTTAATGGTACTAAATGTTTGTTAAAGTGGTAAATTCAGAGGATGTTCCTTTTTGTATTTAGAGAAGATGTCTTATTGTATTTATCTGTATTTTTTCTTTAGTTTTGACCACACCTGAGGAGACCATTGTATTTAATGAACAGCTTTATTAAGCCAGTGTGTGTCTGAATGTGTGTACCCTGCAGTGACTGTAGTCAAAGGCTTTCAATTACTGTAAGCTGTCTGTAAAGCTACTTGTTGTCTCTTATCCAGAGAATAAATGCTACATTTGTCAATTGTCTCTGAGATTCCAACTCCATGTTATAATCTCATGTTGCTAAACAGACTCTAAATAATGACCAGCACACAGAACATGAAGTCATGAAGCCCGGTTATCCTTATCTGAAAATAAATGCTGGCTACACTGGGAATCCCCGAAACTGGCTAAAGTTTGCAAGATCGGGTTAAACGCGTCCTAAACTTTAAACTATTTTTAACCCCCTCATAAAACAACAAATAATCTTTTAGATTAGGGGTATAAAAAAAGTAAGAAAGTTTAGAGACATTTCTCTGTTTCTATGGACTCTATGGACCCTTCTATCAAGTGACTAACAGGCATTAATAGCCTGCAGCCTTGATTTTAAAAAGTGTACCTATCCCGATGGTGTGGTCCATCCCATCGAGCATCGTCCAGTCAAAGCTGTCGCTGTTGTCCTGAAACCAGCCACACATTCCATCTTCAAAGTTACAGGACAGTTCTGGAGAAAAGAAATAAATAATAACCATTAATCAAATCATTTAGACCTTCACAGTTTAGGTATGATTTTGTGATTTTTGATGATGTGATTACATTCAGTAGTTTTTACTCTTACCTGTGGGCAAAGAGGGAACATAGTCTGCATAACAGCCGACAAAGTGAACGTTTTTCACTTTAATCTCAGCACATGGACAAAGTTTGACAGCACGAGCTTCAAAGGCGAGCTAGTTTACACAAAACAAGGAGAGAGGAAAGACTTTTAAAAACCTCAACATTCACAGACAAGTCGGTTTTTTTTTTTTTACCATTTCCATAAGATTTACAGCTTGTTTGTTAAGATGTGTATTTTTTCTGTGCTTGTCTTGTTTGCATATTAACTAGCCTACAGCCTTTATCATTTATAAGTGCTGCAAAAAAAAAAGTTTCAGGAGTTAAATAGAAAATGGTTAAAAATCTATTCTGTCGAATAAAACTATTCAGAGTGAGAAATGTACAGAATGTTTTTTGACACCAGCAGGATGGAAAGGTCCTTGTGAAACAGAAACAACCTGAGCAGGATCACAGTCTGACTTAGGGTCAGATTTACTAAGATCCCAATTAAAGAGTACTAAATTGCGCGTTCTCTCCAAAAGTTTGCACGTTTGGTCGGTGGGCGTTATGCGGGTGATCTACTAAGACAATTCATGTGAATGTTACCAGGTGCAAACCTTGTGGAGGCGGTACTATTTAAGTTAGGCTTTCGCGTGTTCTACTGGTTTACAGAGTTTGGACGGAAAGCAGGATGACTGCACGTGCAAAATAGGTATCAGTGAGAGAGGCAAATAAACGTACAGTATTTTCGAGTTATAGCAGATAAAACTGAATATTACAAAAAGAAAATGTGGCTTATAAGAAAACCTCAGCATTAAACAGGGCCTCTCTTTTCTCCATCTTTTGAAGATGAATTGTCACATTGAGCAGGAGGTGCAATTTGTTTCCTCTGTGGCGCTCAGGCGCGACACTCAGCACATTGTTGAGCACCAGACAGCTGGCCAGTGCTGTGTCTGATCGGACATAAATGCTCTGGCAAGAGGTATCGAAGACAGGGGTACAAGTAGTGGTGAGGTCCCCCCATTCAAGAGTAGCTGCAACGGGCTGTAGAGGGAGGAGACGCACGCACCGGAGGGGGCGAGCTGGGGGAGAGACGTGCAGCCCGAGAAAAAGGAAATCCCAAGTTTAAAATAAAATGTTTACAAAGAGGGAAATAGGAAGAAATAAATGTCAATGTTGAAATTCTTTAGAATGCAGAGGCTGTGAATGTTCAGTTTTGTTGGCAACAATATAGTTTAATCATGGTGTTTCCTGCTGTCATTCCAAACATATTAACATGTGTGGGGAATAACGTGATCTGTATGCCTTCTTTTGTTGTGCCTATGTCTCCTCCTAACTTCAATAACAGCAGCATGTTGTGCATGTTGTGCTGTTGTGTGTAACAGTGGTGTCCTGGGTTAGCACGTTCTTTTCTAAGGTGTTAAATACAGACAATTACCGCAATTGTTTGTCAGGTTTGGTAAATCACAATGCGTGTACTAACTTAACTTGTTTGCATTTTCTCCTCCCAGTATTTTGCACACTAGGGCAGAAACGCCCCATATTGCATATTCTTTAAGTCAAACGTACCAAAAGGACAATGAGTGTTGTTTTGCTCATATGAAAGACGCAATCCTCACTGCACGCTGTTAGTAGATCAGATAGCACTTTCTTTGCTGGTGGTATCAAGTTTGCACACGTTTTAAGACACGCAAACCTTTAGTAAATCAGGCCCTTACTGTCTAATTGTTTTTGTTTGTGCCTGTGACTCCACTCTGATCATCAAATCAAACATGTACACATAAAAACTACATCAGCCTCTATCAGCCCTGAAGGAAAAGCTGACCTGGAAGCGGTGTTTTCTGGCTCCAATAGACACATCCACATGCTTCCAAGACTCCTCTCCTACCCCCGTCTTCCCACTGAACTCCCACAGCTTAGGCCGAATGCCCAGAAAGCTGTCGATCACTCTGACGGACAGCTCACCTGCAGCACACAGTTAAAAGAGTCATAATATGAGGTGTGAGTCAAAATAAAAAAGGTCAAAAGAAGACGCTGAATAACAAGGTCATTTAGTTACCGATGTGATCTGGATTCCCTGTTACCGCAAAATCAAAGCTCAGGGTGCAGACGGGGCCGGAGGGGCCCAAGAGAGGGGTCCGTGTCTGGGCCTCGGTCAACTGCTGGCCTGGAGCCTTGGCTACATAAAGGTACTCCTCTGGGAAAGATTCAAGACAGAAAATGTTTTTAATTTTTACTTTTTTTTTACTTTATCGTTGAATATCAGAATAGCTGAGAGTTTAAAGAGAAAGGGAGAACAGTTACCGTTTGATGTGGAGTTCACATGCAGCAGCCAATCCTGAGTCCCGATGCTGCTGTCAGTCCAGCCAGAGCTTCCCTCAGGGTAAGAGAAATCCCCTACAGGAAGGATTCATCAAGAAGAAGTCATTTTGGGAGGAATAATCAGGCATTAATTATTATTATTCAGAAGCAGTAACTTTTCTTTAGAGACCTGTATTCTTCTAGCATCTTATAGATCCAGTGTATCAAACCGTGCTTACAAAGTTCAGGGTCAAAACAACAAGGTAAAAGACTGGAAGTCACCCTGCTTCTGTTCTTTTATAGAAGATATTAAAACATCAAAATACAGATCAATGCATCATACAACCTGAATAATATAATATAGCACAGACCTGGTGGTGCACCTTTTGTTTTGCAGAATTGCAGTGCCCCCTGGTGGGCGCAGAGGCCCTTAGCACCTTTACTTGTGAACATAAGGTTAATGCATTGGTTCCCAACCTGTTTTAGCTTGTGAACCCACTTTGACTTCATAAAACTCTGGGGACCCCAGGCATCCAAAATAAACATACAACTCATCATGTGATATTTCTTTCTACTGTGTTGAAGTAAACATTCTTCGTAGACCACACTAAGGCTATTTCATTATCTTATTGTGGACAGAAGCAGAAAAGCCAGGATGAGATTTGTGTAAAAGTGAGGATTTTATTTTTCAGACAAAGTCACTGCAGGTTTGTTAGTTTTTAGTATGGGCTACAGCTCACAGTAGTCCATTTCCGGAGACCCCGTTTGAATTCCATTTTGACCCTAAGGTTGGGTGACTCACCACATTTGGCCTCGTCCTCGGCTCCCGCACAGTCGCGATGAAAATCACACATCTCGTCCGGTGTAGTACACAGGTCTTTAGGAGGTTTGGGGAATTCATTTACCCAGGTGTTATTCACTGTTCAGGAAGAGAACGTGACACAGAACATCATACATCATTCACACCACTGAGAGTATTCATTTTTATTCTTTGTCGATGTGGGTTATTGTTTTATTACCAGGTGAAAGGCGACACTCAGGGGACAACACGATGCTGTCAACAGCGATGCCTCCGTAATCAAAGTCTCTGATTGCAGCCATGAATAGAATCTATAAAATAATCAAATCAAATCAAATCAAAACAGAGGACAGATAAAAATAAAAGGAGACTCTACAATCTATCTACACATCAGACATGTAGCTGTAGGAGCTGGAGATCAAACCCCCGACCCTCAGGTTGAGAGACTCCACCACTGAGCCACAGCCACCTGATAATTTCAAAACTGCTGTAGACTTTGTTTAAGAAATAAATGATTTAAAATAAATGTAAATAACAGAAATAACCAAATGGTGCATGCTTTCATTGACCTTTACTTTTCTACTTCTAAACATCCTACAGTTATTAAGTAACACAGAAAATAAAGTCCTAGTTTTCTTTTTCAAATGCCTTTAAAATCTGGTTTCTCTTCTTCCCATGCGTTTACTCAGAAAAAGAGGCTGTACATATGCAGACTGTATATTGAGTTGTTAGTGATCTATGAAGCCACACACGTCAGACATGTAAAGATTCATTCAGCAAGTCTGTTTCATGACACTTCCCATTACCTTTTTATTTTTATTTTTATTTTTTTCTAAATCAGTGGGAAGGTCCCACCACCAACTCCGTGACCCAAATTTCAGATATTTTTTCAACTAATCCGATTTATAAAGTAAAAAATAGTGCAGTTTGGATCTCAGATGGTACGAAACATGTGACAGAACATAGACAGGAAACAAAACCAACATGTTTTAACAGTGCTTCATAGACTTTTTGACAATTTTCTTTTTCAGTCACATGTTCGTGACCCACTGAAAACAGCTCCACCCACACCCCAGTTGAGAACCAGTCCACTGTTTCTAAATTTTCCGAGCTCAAAAACTTGAATACATGTTTAGTCTCTTCCACTTTTTGGAGTTTCCACCCTTGTTGCCTTGTCCTCTTTGTTATTCTCCCATGAACATGTTACAGATACATGCAGGTGTAGAAACATGACTCTTGAATTCTTGTGATTAAGAATATATATTTCTGTTCAAATTAAACTTTTATCGTTACCAGTGATGGCTTTCAAAAGTCCAGAATCAGTCTCAAGGTATGTGTTCATGTGTAGTCTGTCTTTTAGCATACAATCACATTAATATCAAACAGTGAAAATAACAATGTCTAATCATTTTCCTCTTATTTATTTTTATTTATGGATTCTTGGTTTTCAACATCTGCAATTTATTAATGTTAAAGGCAACAAAGTCAGAGGAAGCACTCACCTGGAAGGTGGAATTGGTGACAATCTCCACCTCTGCCTTCACCCAAACATCACCCAGAGCTCCACCCCTCTGCCACACCGGGTAGATTTTCTCATCTGCCACCAGCACCGTCAGACCGCCGGACCTCGGCCCAAACTGGTGAGTGTACATCACCATCTACAGCGGAGAGAGAGAGAGAGAGAGAGAGAGAGAGAGAGAGAGAGAGAGAGAGAGAGAGAGAGAGAGAGAGAAATGTTTCAAATGAGGTTTGAAAAATATCTTCATGTGTTTTTTCTTAAACTTAAACTGTGAAAACACGCCGGATCAGAAAAGAAGGATGAGCCTTTGTTCAGTAATAAAGAGTTCATGTGAATGTTAAGTCTGCAACGGATCAGCCTGAGACTCACTTTGCATGGATGTGAACTGTTGGTGGGTTCGAGGCGGGGGCTTTGGAAAGCTGCCCAGTCAGTTGTGAGACCAACATCAGGAACAGTGACGTACAGAAAGTAACCTACAGTGATGATAATGATTGACTCATGTTACTCATGTTATCAGTCCAAACGTTAGAAAGTTATTTAAAATAGTCCAAAAGTAAGCTAACAGTGAACCTGTGAAACAGACCTGATGCACTGTTGCTGGAATGATCCCTGCCTGGTCCCTTCAGAGGATCATTCATGGAGATATTTTCCTGATTCATTCTTTTCCATTTCAGAAGAGACAGTGAAGTCAGAGTCCAATCACACAGGTCGTCCTCAAAGTCACAGCGCCGGTATTCTCCTGGAGACCCAGTGAACCCACAAGTAACATTAACTGTCGATCCCTGGAGGAATGTATTTGTTGATATTATTTTTACTTATTGATGCAAATCTGAAGGAAGCTAAATGTGTGCTCCACTTCAGTCCAATACAAATTTCCCAGAGGCTGTAATAAAGTGTATCGTATTATTATATTATTATCGTATTGTATTTCTTCATTCAGTCAAAGGGAAATTGTTTTGCTGTAGTTCAGATCATTTCTCACCACAGTTCTTCTCATCAGTCCCGTCACCACAGTTGTCGGTGCCATCACAGACCTGCTGCTGCTCCACACATCCTTCATTTTCACACTCCATCATCCCAGCCGGGCAGCTCTCACCAGTGTGCGGTGCTTATGATGCAATTAGAGAAACATAAAACCAAACAATTATTATGTCCCTGATAAAGAATATTTCATTTGAAATGATATATTCATAGAGTTCAGTTCGTCCATTTTTTTTATGAAAGACTCCAGACTCGATAAAAAAAGGTAGGGTCTGCACATGGTCGGGGTACTTTGCGTGACTCACAGGGAAGAGCACAGTCCAAAAACTCCAGCTGGTCTATTGCCACATCTCCTCTTCGTCCCTCAGAGCGCTTTGAGTTCAGACGGATTTGGAAAGTTGTGGGGATACGGCCCAGGAAGATGGTAGCCTCCCTCCAGCCGCGGACACTGGTGGCCTCAGGACGCCACACTACAGCCTCCTGAGAGTTCTGCCGATGTACGGACGCCCACAGGGGGGTGGAGCCCAGACCTGTGTGGCCTACAAAGTAACAGGACAAATAACATGTTAGTAGAGCATCTGCTTGGGAAATGTCATCTTTGAGTTTACACAACCATTAAAAGTCATAAAATCAATCCAACAATATCATTTACAAAAAGGAAAATATACAAATACTGCTACTATAAGTAGAACAGGATAACCTCAAATCACATCTTTAACACTGTGTTTACAGTTACAGAGAAGCTTTATAGAGCAGGCAGTTTGAGTGAGGACCTCCAGTCCCTTATGGTCAGTACCTGAGTCCCACAGGAAATATCTGAGTCGAAGGCGGCAGGTTGGTGACGACTGTTTCATCTCTGGAGAGATTAAAACTGCTGTACTGAGAGACTCTGATTTCACTGCGCTCACTCCCATAAACCAACCTGTGTGAGGGGAAATGTTGCACGTTTTATTTCACTTTGTTAATACTTGAGTTGAGTACAGGTTGATGTTTTATTATAGCCTTATAATCAGACCTTACTGCCTTCTTTCCTTCACATTATTTTGAACAAATATTGGACATGATTGTTGATTCAGAACTTAAGTCATTCTTATTGAACTTTATTACTTCTTTCAAGCTGCACTGATTGATCACCTGTTCACCTGTTATTTGAAAAGGTTGAAGTCTCTAACAAAGATATACAGCATTTACATAATGCAGCATGACAAATTAAACAGGCATGGTTACTTAATAAAACAAACGAAAACTTAAACCCACATCAACTTATCCATAGGCCACCTTAGCTGTAAACACAACCCTGACATACAGTATAAAATATAAAGACAAATTAAAAAGATGTTTGCACCAGATTTAGCGAGTTGCTAATTCCCACTGACTTGTGCAGGGGTGGCCTGAAATGTTTGTGCACACACATGAATAAAGGGCAATTATTTATCCCTTCTGTCTGCACTCATCACATCGACTTTTAAGTTACACAAGATAATGGCAACATATGCTTAATTAACTCTAAAAGGACACAATTTAAAGTATGTTAATGTACAAAATTGCTTACAAACATCTGCACACTGAAAACTATGAGTTGCCTGTCTACAATAATAGTGGATTTTAACTCAATTCCCAACTCTGGCAAGGCAAATAGCCAATCATGAGTTAAACATTATGGGGTGACACCTGGGGTGGCCAACATCTGGAATAAGTTTAGCTGCTAACTGTAATGTGTTAGATCATTGTGTCAGACGTTGAGAGATATTTTTGATCTAAACATGTTCCTGCTGCAGCAGAAAAAAGATCTATGGAAACTGTGACAGTGAATGAAAACAGTAATGTTGTTGACCAGAAACCTAAATGATCTATTTAAAGAAACGAAACAACAGACAGACTAAAGGGAATTACAAAATGAGTCTGTAGGTTTTATTTCTTTCATTCAGAGACTAATCATTTCAAGAAGGGTTAAAATGTGAGCTCTGAGGACAGCAGCTGGAAATGATCAAAACTAAATTACATTTATGTATTAACAGTAAACTCTCCTTCTTTGATGTAGATAGATCATTGTGCTTCGTCACATGTTTGTGCAGTACTTCACCTGTAGCTGTCCCGGTGGTGTAGTCAGAGGACGGCCCGCTGTCAGGCAGAGTGTCTCCTCTTTGACGACGCTCCCAGCTGTATTCTTCATTGATGGACTGGTCGGTCCATCCACACATCCCTCCATCCTCAAAGTCACACTCAAACCTCTTTCCTCTGTAGCCTTGAGGGTGTAGAATGAATATTTAACTATTGTATTGTATAACTAAAATATTACAGATTAAGCACCAATTATGTTTTCTGAAGTCCGGCATTTTATCCACATAGATCGTTTACTTTTTCACCCACAGCAAGAAAACAGTTCAGATTCCTTCAGATTACTTATAAATAAGTACCTTTTAACTTCCAGATTATAATGGAACATAACTTTACACCCACATGACAGCCAGGTTTAGAACATACACATACTGAAAAGGACTATTCTAAAGTGTCAGCCTCTTTAAATTCTTAAAGTCAGTAAGGATAAAGATAAAACAACTGAGGATTCAGTATCATCACATTTGAAAATCATTTTCAGACTCACCACAGTCCTGCTCATCGCTGCAGTCAGTACAATCACACACAAAGTCACACTTCCCCTCAGGAGTGTCACATCGCTGAGTCCGAGAACCAGCAGCTGCTATAAAGAAAATCAAAAGTAGACTGATATTAAAAAAGAATATTAAAAGAGAAAACTGAAAACACAGAGGGTGATGAAGTCTGTCATTAACATCTTCATCCTTATCTTTCATTTCAACTAAATGTTAGGAATGTCAATTTTATTACTTAAGAAAAAAGAAGAAAAAATACCATCATTTAAAAAGAAGTCCAGTAGTAATTATAATAAATCTATTTCACATAAGTAAATGTAGTTAAATGTAGTAACATGTGAATCTCTCTGAGGAGATTGATGGAATTATAGATGGCTGAATATCCTGAAAATAAAAGATCAGTTATTTAGATCACCATTTCTTTCTTTTTTTTAAGGTTTACATTTTTGGGCTTGTTATGCCTTTATTTGGAGGGAGAATAGTGCGTAGAGTCAGAAACCAGGGAGAGAGAGTGGGGAGTGACATGCAGTAAAGGAGCGACAGGTCGGATTTGAACCCAGGCTGCCCGCTTGGAGGACCACAGCCTACATACAAGGGGTGAGCGCATTAACCACTAGGCTACGCGCGCCCCACCCAGGTGACCATTTCACAGAGTAAAATATCTGAAGAATGGTGCCTTATAGAGTTTACAAAAATAAATTCATAAAACTGAATGCTGTATTTAAAGAGAGCAATATTAATATTGAAGATGGTCTGGCTGACACTAGGGTTCACTATAGGTGTTACTTCAGACAGGACAGTGGATAGAGTAAGAAATCAGGAGCCAGAGTGGGGAATGACATGCAGGAAAGGGGCCACAGGTCAGACTTGAACCTGGGGACACCATCTTCGAGGACTTCAGCCTCTGTACATGGTGCCTGACCTAACAGCTAGGCCATCAGCGTCCCTTTTATACTCATCTTTATCTCATCTTTATCTCATTGGGCAAAGCAATCATCACTCAGTGTATGGAGCTTTACAACATATCAACAAGTCTGCATCACTAAGAAGTTAGCTAAAGGCTAGTCTTACAAAAGCAAATATAAAAAATCAAAACAAATCAATCAAGGCATTTAAACTGATGATTTGTAATAAGGTTCAGCTTCAGTACAAGCGAGGAATTTGAGATTGTTCATTCAGCTGCTTTTCCAAAGGTCAAGGCTGAAATGTCAAGCTTAACGTTCAAGCTTACACGTCAGAATATTCAAAAAGCAGAGAGAGTAACAGAGAGTTTGACATCTTTGACTAAAGGATGACTAAAGAAAATGAACAAGTTAGTGGATCTTGAGTGAGGAGTGATGGTGGAGGATAAATGTAAGAGAGAGGCGTTGATACAATAGAAATAGTGCTTCAATAGTTTCCATGGCTGCTTCTGTTTGTACACTATGTAATATCTCCCCGATGACTCAACCCCAAACCTCTCTTATCAGGACTCATTACTGTCATGTGTTTTATGGAACAACTGATGCCAGCAGGCTCAAAGGCCAAACACAAGTGATCAGTTTGAAAGGCAGCAGAATGCCATCCGTCCATCTAAAGGTCTCTGAGACTCAAACCTCTGTGCCTCAGCGACCTGACAGCTAGAAATCAGACACGCGATAAAGCAGAAACATGTTAGCATGCATGTGTTTCACTGTGAGAACATGTTTCCTTTATTACATCCAGAGTGTGTTGTGATAGCAGGGAGTTACATGTCTGACAGCTTTGGGATCTCCTTCACTGATGACATCAAGAAAATGTATCAGAGGCATTTTAAAAATAAAGTTATTAATGTTTTTATGGCTTCTGTCTTATCTACTTTAGAAATTACAGCCTCTGCACAATGAGGGACACATTGGGGTTACTTATTTTGAAAACAACCCTCTTACCACCACTCTTGTTGGATTATCTCCAGAAATAACCAGAAAATCAAACCCATTTTGATGTTTTATAGCAGAGATAACTGCAAATCAACCTACCACAGGGACAGGATACAGCCAGAGACGGAATAGAAAACAACAGACTGGCAACCAAAACATGGGGTTTCACCTCTCCAGTCTGCAGGGGCCCATGCATGAAAGACCCAAAAATAAAATACCAGAGCAAGTGGAAAACTATGAAGAAAATATTAAAGGGCTGCAAAATACATTTGGAAGTTATCATTAATGAAATATGAGGGTTTTTTTAACATTTGTATTTTCATGCTTTTGTGCCTTTAATAGAGAGATAGGACAGTGGATAGAGCCGGAAATCAGGGAGAGAGAGAGTGGGGAATGCTTTTTTTTTTGACATGCTGGAAAGGAGCCACAGGCCGGACCCAAACCTGGGCCGCCCGCCTGAAGACGACAGAGCTCCGTACATGGGGCGCACGCACCAACCACTGCCCCACCAGCGCCCCTGAAATATGAGCTTTTATGATAAACCCATCACGCAAGTCTGAATTTAATGCAGTACATAAGAAACATGAATTCATGAAAACAATCACTGCTTTCTCACTCAGCATGTCTTTATCTTAAACACACTCACACCAGCAGTCAGATGAAACTAAAGCGAGTAACTGTTGCACATTGAGTGTTAAAAAAAAGCTTTATTTAAATTTTAAATTCATGAGAAACATTTTCAAAATATGTCTAGCTAATACGGATTCTTTAATAATGGTTTATCACACTTCATATCATTATCACAAGACTGAAAAACTGCAGATCACATTTTGTTTTTCACTTAGTGCAGGTCTAACATTAAAATAGACCGACAGTCCAAAATGATTCATTATATTATGATCAGATTCAAATGTTAATTGGATATATTTAAGCAGACTATTTGGAATAACTTCCTGTATTATTTCATATGGTAATATATCTCAGAATAAGAAGATATCACACTGTCACTTCTTTGACCGGGTCGTTCAGCCCTAAAATAAATGGTTTGCACAGATAGAGAGAAAATGACAGAAACTTGATGAAACTTAATGAGAAATAATGGTTGTTGATGGTAATAAATCATAAACCATCAAGATCATACTCTGTGTGCACAATGATTAAATGTAACGCCTCTTAGGACCTCAGGAGACCTCTGGTGTAGATAATTTAAAATACAATATGCGCACTCATGCACTACAGATAATATTTAAAACTAAGATTTGTTGTTGGTGAAGACAAAACAAGAACGTCTGTCATTTATCTAAACACGATGTAAATGGAAGTTGCAAGAACACATGTCACAAAAGACAATCTAGTGGTGTTACCAGTCACCGGTATATTAAACGTTCAAGTTGTAGAAACAAAACAAAAAAAAAAGCATTGACTTAATTATACATTTATTTTTATAGTTGAGCTACATATAGTCAAGTTTATTCTCAGTCTCTAAATTGGAGTAGAAACGGCCTTAAAGGTAAACACCACACTGCGCTTTAATTTGTAGAATATAAATTATTCCACATCGCAACATCCACCAAATTCACAGAAAACCCACAGCAGACATGAATCATAAATCAGTATTTATCATTATTTATCAGTCATAAATAAAAGCTAAAAATCCATTCTTTATCTAGAAATGTGGTTTAGTATCATTTGTCGCTTTTATTTCACATGGTTGAAAGTCATGGCTCAAGACCTCAACTTAAAATGTTGTTTATTTGTTGTAGCTTTGAAATGTCGACATTATCTACAACAATCCTGCGCAGGACTAGTGTTTTTAGTCTTTGTGTTTTTATTTAACTATGAGTGTTTGAATGCAGTCTTGCTGAGTGTGTTCTTACCAAAGTGCAGAGTCAGCAGCAGGAGAAGACCTGAACTCCTCAGGTGTAACATCTCTGTTTCTCCTCTTCCTCCAAACGAGTCTGAAGTTTGATCACAATCTGGAGAGTCGTCGCTAGCTCACTCTGACCTCTTCTCTCTGACTAAGAGATAAAACTTTGGACTTTAAGTTCTCCCAGCATGCACTTGCAACAAACCATCGTAAAACAATTTCCTCGATATGACCATTTCTTGCAGCATGTACATAAATATGTTGCACAATAATAGAGGTAGCAGTTAGCTACAGACGTGCACTGACAGTGTTTCACAAGAGTTATAGAGGAACAGGAAACTTAGTTAAGATTTTTCCATACTGTATTTATACAATTTTGGATACGTAAAAAGGGAGTATTTATCCAACATGTTTTACACTGGATGCAGGGGATGTCATCACAAAGCAGCTATTTGTACCCTGCAGTAGTTATGAACAAATAAATTAAGACAAAAATAATTTAGAACAATTTCTTAGTTAGACAAATATACTGAATTAGCCTTTACATTAGCTTATATGATTATAATTAATTCTTTGGGGCATTTTTCCACTTCATATGTCCAGGCCAGATATCTAAAACACCTTAAACAGGCCACTGTTGCCTTCATAATAAATTACATTTGATCTATGCTACATTTCCATGAATTAATCCAGAATCTAGTGTAATCAAGGACATCTCTGGCCATCTCTTTAAAGGAAACATGTTAGTGTAGGTATTAGTTATTGTGAGAGTAGCATCAACATGACAAAAACAAACCCCTAACTGTTTCACAGCTACTGTCTTGATTTACAAATGTGTCTTTTGTATTTGACACATGGAAGACTTAAGATGTCAAATATCTTCATTTAGAAATGATGATTGAAGGTGAACAGCATCTGAGTGGTCATGTTTGAGGGCTGAAGATTTTAAAGTGAAATGAGACATTCAAAGATGCAGCATTGTTGTTCTTTACATCCCTGTGACTACAGGGAGACACTGAGGAGGATTATCTACGGTGAGCCTGAAGGGACAAAATAGCATGCGATAAATTAGGATTGAAAAAATGCATGCATTGATTTCACACCTTAATAAATTGTGATTAACTAGATGATGCTGACAGCACTAGTTTGAATAACTCGCCAGGTCACCCACCGATGTTTAGCAAAAAATGAAGCAGACTAGAAATTTAGAATTTGTGAAACAATATTGAGCAAGGTGATGAAAGATGAAGATTGATTTTTTTTAGGTAATACAAAAATCTGGAATGTTGAGAATGAAGTCAAAATGTTAAAAAAATCCTCCACCACTGATATTTTTTTTTATACATATTCAACAGTAAATTGGTCAATAGGTCATTCTTATCATGCGACCTTTATTCTCTACATTTCAACTTTAGTATGCAAAATGAAAAAAAAGAGGTTCTTCCTAAATCATTTAGGGAAATAAATTAGAGACCCTCCAGTCATTTGGGGTTCGACATTATTTAGAGCCGTAACATTTTGTCACAGCTCAGTTTGGTCGTCGGCAGGAAAAAAGTTCATGTTGGCTAAATTTAGAGACGCAGAGATGGAGAGAGTTTTCATTTTCCTGCCACACAGGAAGGCACACGGTTTGTAAACAGTCAACTTCAGGAAACATGTATGAAAAAAAAAACACCAGGACCAAGAATTGAAGGTTCACGTTCCAATATATTTGAGTAAAAATGTCCATTCAATAACGCTATGTGACTCTAAAACAAGTCAGTGAGTGACAACAAACCTGTCAGGACCAGTTATTTAATCCATCATTATCCCATGAGTAGAACACTTCCTAAACTCCTAATTTAACAAAAATATTGTTTTAGTTTCAAGTTGTCTATTTCCTCACTCCAGTGTGACATGAATATAAGACTAAGACGCCTTGTTTCTCTAATCAGATCTGTCACTGTTGATCAGTCTAGGGTTTTGTTTTTATTAATGTGGTGTCAAAAATATCCTTGTTAGATTGTGTGTGGCTTTGATTGACAAGCCGTCCCCTCTTATGAGGGTTTGGAGTAAGTGCCTTGTCAGTCCAGGAGAAAGAGGGTCCATCAAAGTCCATTCAGTATCCTTCATTGTCCCAGGTCACCTCGTAGTCAGGATACCGAACCTTCAGCTTCTTAGTAGTTATTGCGTGATTTGCTCTTCCAAATCCCTGGAATGGAAAGTACCACAACATTTTAGATAAAGGAAAAAAAAACTATATTGAAGTTTATTAATTAAAATGTTAAACTGAACCTGAAAATGATGTGAAAAGTTCTATTTTGCAGAGAGGAACACGTCATAGTTTATCACTAAAGTCTGCAGCATATTTGAGCTTTTTAGCCTCTTCCATTTACATTTTTTTTGCACAACATCTTGATGTCTATGTTCTTTACTCTGCAGCCTTCTCTCACCATGGAGTATCCATAAACATGGATCTTCTTAGCCTGGGCATCATGTTTGATCCTTCCTCCTCCGACACACTCACAGTCCAGGTATCCATCCTTTTCCAGCTCCTCAGAAACCTTGTCGTAGATATCAGCTGCAACAAAGAGGACAGAATATGACGAATGAAACATGCATTCACACAGGGACTTCTACGGCACTATTTCTCTGGAAATTATATTCAACAATGTGCTTAGCAATTAGAAAAAGTGAAATTGAATGCACATGTTTTAGCATAAATAGACATTTTATAAAGTTAAGTGAAAAGAAAACCTGTGAGAGCTTGGAATTTTGGTTGAAAAACATTTTTTTATGATACTCTTTTTTAAGAATACTTGTGTTGAGCATCCAGCTGTCTTGTAAATATGTTTATGCATCATCACAGGTTGCTGCTTGAGGTCTAAATGAGCTGATCCAGCTGCTGTGTTAAAAAAGGCTGATGAGTTGTTACATAAATTTTGCATAAATGGTTCAAACTGCCATCTGGATGCCAGCTACAAATTTAAGTGTGGGAATAACAGTATCCACACAAAAGACTTCAGCTCAGCGCTAGAGGTTACCATTTTGAAAATGCTGTCTCAAACTAACTTACAGCCAACCAAGCAACAGGCAAAGAGGTGGAACTAAGGCGAGCCTTAAACCTTCTAGCAACCAGCTACATTGAGCCTTCCTGTCAGTCAGATCAGCTACACCTGTAATTATAAATAATTCTTCATCTTAATAAAATTAAAACAGATGAATAATTTTTTTTTAATTCTCCCCCTGTACAGTGTGTACCAATGAAGACATGAACTATTTATACCAAAAAATGTTTTTTGTACCAGATATGTTACCATGGTTGTGAACAGGACTTTGTGAACTTCAGACTATTTAAGTACCAGGCACCTTATATATTTTCCAGAGAAAGTCGAGTTAGCTGATGTGAGAAGCAGAAGACAACCGACCCCCACTTTGGGAACCACTGGTACAGGGGTGCATAAGTGAAAACGGCTTGTGTTTCAAAGCGTGCAAGTCATCTTAACCATAGACTGCATGAAGTGGAGATAGGGTGAAACAGTGCTTTAGACTTTTTTAAGTTTTCAGTTTGGTTCCTCTGCTGGTCATATCAAAGAATGAGACTTTAAGGCAATTTGATATTGGCTTCACTATTCAGCCCTGCACACTACACTTATTTTGATGTGGGATCTGTCCTCTTGGGCCCTCATGCTGCATTTTTTATTCTCTGTCAGCATTCTCTTTAGTACCTCCACTAAGATGGCCAGATTGACAAAACTATGAAGTGTAGTTGATGAGTTTTACCTTCCAGGATTTCTGCTAGGATATTGAACCAACCAAAGGTTTTAGTTCAGGACAGTTGTAGTTGAATGTAATAGTGTTTGGTACCGCGGTCAAAAAGATCAGAAAGATCTTTGTCACCTGTCACCGATTTTTCAAAATAAAATATTGAATATGACTAAAATATCAAAGTGTCTTTCCAATTTGAGCAGACGCGCGTCATTTTTCGAGGCGGCTGGCTTGACCGTTGGTTTTGCAAAAGACAAGAAAGTTTCGCAGTTTTTTGCTTTGGGTCCTTCATAAACTGTACATTTTTTGCACCCTGAACTGCTAAGAGCTTTTCCACCACAAGGCCTCAGATAGCCCGTGTATACTTGTATGTTATGTAGTTAAATCTCTGAAGGAGCCCTGTGATAGTCCTCCATGCGTGTAATGCTTCATACTCACCATGGTACTCAGCCCAGCCGTATCCTCGAACTATATCTACCTCCGAGTCGTCTCCCTCCTCTTTGCTGTGGACTCGGATCAGGACGTACTTAAAGACGCCGGACGGGTCGATGTCAGCCTGCGGGATGTTCGCCATCAGAGCAGCAGCCCTCGTCTGTGTGCACATCTTAGCACTTCTCGACGAACACACAAACAGACACAAAAACAAACAAAGTACTCGTGTTTTCTCAACGGACTCCGTGTCTGTCCACGCAGAAAGCTGTACAGCTGTACAGTCCGACACTATTATTAACTAGACTTGAAAGAAGCCTCGTTACAACCACAGTCTATGGTTACAACTCAGGAGTGCGTGTTCCGCCCGGTTCCGCCATCCAGCAACAACAAAGATACTTCCGCTTTCAAAATAAAAGACAGACAATGAGTAATGAGTCACTGCGGGGTTTTTTTTCAAGACTTCTCCCTCGCACCAGCCATTCGATTACCATAATACAGAGTAGTCGTGGCGAAATATAGCCTAATAAGTAAATAACAAACATTGTATTAATATAAATAAATAAAAACTTTAAATCCACTCTTTTATTTTGAAGGCATAGGGACTGACCGAGGTCAGCAGAACGAATACTTCCGCAAAGCAAAGAACTCTGGTATTTGTGGAGCAGATTGGATGAGTGGGAAAGACTAAGAAGGTCCCTTTCTTGTACTGAGAAATGAAAAGTAATATTAGTTATAACCATGAGAACGCCTAGGTAATGTGTGAACTTTAAATTACCAATAATTAGACCTTAAAAAACAAAGTTATAAATGTTCCACGTAAAATAGCCTAGCTCCAGAAAATAAAAAAGACAGATTAAAAAAACAGCTAAAGAATCTAATTACTTAGAAAAAAGGATAAACTTTGCTTCACACTTTCATTGCCATTTGTAAGGTAGTTGAAAACAAGTTAGTACAGTTAACTGCTCCAAACATTACCAAATAGCCTTTATGAAAATACTTCTCTATACACTGATTAAAATGCATAGCTGTTACCCAAATCATAGCAAACTAGCATGCTATCATTTCTTTTAAGAGCTACTACACAAGGTCTTTCAGACTGAACTAAGATAACAAGAGCTTCATATCAAAATATAGATGTTTTTAATGTACTAATAATATTACATTTACAAATGTAAGAAGCTCTTGTTAAATGTCACGACATGAATGAAGTTTGTTTGCTGTCTTAAAGAATAGCTAGATGTGAGTATCAGTCATTGATCTGATAAGAGATCATTTTGTAATTTCCTTTATTAGAAAATGCAAAGAAAAAAAACACAATTTACACACAAAAACAAACAAACATTAAATGAAAAAATTACATGAAGAAATGAATCCAGAAATCAATCTTCTAAAATGGATGAAGTGCCAAAGAGCTCAGAAGTGGCACTCAGAAGTGCTGTCTGTTTGCAGGTTGTCAAAACAAGATTTTCTCATATTAACTAAACTCAAAACACCCTTACTGGATAGAAAGGTGTTCTGGTAAGAACCAGTGTGTGTAGGCATATTCTGTTTGGATTTTATCAATGAAAACAATCAAATTTTAAACACATTGTATGACTTGTTTCATGTGGGTCCTGGGCAGGCCTGGCTTTTTGTCAACACAAGTCGGTGAGCTCCGAGGAAAAAAAGCTAGAAAACACTGGTCTAAACTATATTTTCAGTTATTTTTTTATGACATATAAATATAGTAGGAATATTTAAAATGAAATGAACAGTGTGTAGTTGAATGTTCACAACCAGGAGAGAACTTAGTTTTTAAACCTACTGTACATGACAGTCATACAATATTCCATTAGTAACACGTTTTTTTCTTCAGGTTGGCTCCGTACTCCACACATGAAGGCCTAATGGATTTCAAAGAAAAGGACAAAACAACTATGAGGTTAAAGCATGGACTTAGAGCTTTAATTTGAGGGGTTTTTGTGTCCGTACAGTATTTATATAAAAAACAGTGGAAAGTAATGAGAGATAGGTCAAGACAATTAGGGACAAAGAAAGTCAAAGAGAGCCAACATTTGAAATCTCACCGCCATTTCAAACTGCGATATTTACACCCCTGTGACGTTCAATTTGAATGTCACAGAGGCGTAATGGGAGGACGAAGTGAGCCCCCCTTCTGTACCGTCTTCAGAGGTAGTAACGGAGGCTTTAAAGAGGTGTTTTTAGCTGATCCAGTTGTGGAGCTCTGTGTGTGTGTGTGTGCATGTATGACTGTGTCTGCTGTAAATGCAATGTGAATTCACCGACTGAGACACCATTAGTACGCCGCCGCGGAATCAATATGAATGAACAAAGACGGGATGACGGCTGAGCTTAGTTACAGCACTTTAGCAAAAAAAAAAAAAAAAAAAGAAATCTGAAAGAAATAAGGTGGTGGAGAACAGAGCCCACATGAAAACAAAAAACACATCACTGTGTGTTAGTCTTCTGGCTGCACTGTACGCTGCTGAAACATCTAGATGGTGCTTTCATTGCCTCCTTTCTTCTTCCCATCACGAGCTCGGATTAAGATGAAGACTAGGACTGTGGCGAGCAGGAGGACAAAAAGACAGATCAATGCGGCCCATGCTCCCGGGGTCAGGGCCTTCCTCAGCCCCACAGTCTCTGCAGGCATCAGGTTGCTCAAACTCAGCATGTAGCCCAGAGCCCAACCCACCGAGGAGTCCCCTGCCTAGAGTCAAAAACAAACAAGTTGATCAGTGAGAATTCACTATTATCTACTAATATAATGTATTGAAGATTGTAGACTTTACCATCTACTAATGAGTTCTCACCTTCTTCTGAAATGAAATACGTGGGAATGATGACTCATCAAAGCCGTATCCTCTCAACATGAGAATATTAAGAAACACAGAAGCAGCACAGTAGTCCTGCAAACGAGACTTTTGCTCTGGAGCAAGAAGCAGCATCTGAAACAAAAGAGAAGAATGTGTTAAGTTTGTAAAATACAATAAATAACTAGAATCAAACTTATACATGAATAAAGAGTTTAGGTCCATTCTTCCTGATATACAAATAAAATGAAAGCACAAGCGAGTGTGCCACTAGCTTATTTATAAAGTGTTCAGGCTCTAAAGATCTTCACCTTCTATTTTACCTTGAACAAGAGTCTATAGCCATGCTTATGATGTTTTAGGCTCAACACTGCAATGCTACTTTATGCGCTAAAAGCTGACGGGGGAACTAATGTGCTCACAATGCTAACATGCTGATCTTCAACAGGAATAAAGTTTACCATATCCATCATTTAAATATTAAATTGAAAATTAAAGTTAAAGAATCATCAAAGTTATTTCAAGTCATCCTGAGGGGAATGCATGAACGCATTTCATTGGAAGTTAGAAATAGTTGATGCTCAGCTGGCAGCACTGGATTAGAAATCAGGGGGTCACTAAAGTAAGATGCATCCCCTGCACACCATGAATTTTCGTAAATGTCATGACAATCCATCAAATTACTATTAAAATATTGGGTAGTGGGTACAACACTGGTATCTAAACCCACATCGTCGCTGAAATATCTACGACATGGAATCTATGATTTGATAGATCCATCCCCAAGCAGTGGTTTTCCCACTGGAGAAGGTACAGTAGGATTCAGCAGAGCTAACATAACAAGACTCACAAGTGTGATCACACACAGCATGCTCATTAAGAATGAAATGAACATTATCAGAGGAGAGTATTACTTGACTGAAGGTCATGCTGCACACAGTTCTGGCTGCCTTTGCCAGCTGTGGAGGAGTGTTCACGGTGATGCTGGTGATTCGCTGCAGGAAGGAGTGCGTGTAGAAGAACGCAGAGAACGCCTGATGACACAGAAACAGGACAAAAACAAACGCTCAGAGCTGTGAGAAACAATAGAAAGCCATAAAAATGAAGTGTACAGCACACGTTTCTTTGTGTTCCTCAGCACTCTGAGTCTATGCCTTGCTCATTAGATAAATAGAAAATAGATTGTTAAGTTTATTTGTCTTTACAAAAACAGATTTCCCTGCAGTTATTTTATGTAATTGTATTACAAAGCTGGGCATATGAATACATGTACCACATACAGTTTGATCTATATGATCAGAGAGGTACAACTCTTTGGTCTTCATTGATAGTTTTGCAGATTTTTGCTAAGAATAAAGTCATCATTACCGTAGACCGACCAGAAATGAAATACAGTACCTCTATATTGTAATGATTTTTGTGATAGAGTGCACAGCTCACCATGAAGCTTCCCGTGACATTTGGCTGGAAGACTTCATCAAACGAGCACTGGGAGAAGGGGCAGCCATCGAAGGAGAAGATCTCAGACATGTTGCCCAAACAGTGTTCATAATGTCCGCTGCCTTGTACCTTCAGAGAGGCCTCAGAGTTGTACGGGCTGGGTTTGTACTTTGCTGTACAAGGAGAGTTAAATATGCTGCTTAACTTTAAAGTTTGACTGTGGTCAGCAGGATAGCAGGGGTGAGTGACTGACGCAGAGTAACCCTGAGACTGAGAGAGAGAGAGAGACACACAGAGAGAGAGAGAATGACATATTATCATAACTTTAAGAGTAAATCTTCATTTTCTGACCTGTACTTTGAAAGCTTATTTGATTTATTTTTCATTTTATTTTCACTCTGATGTTCTCCTGTGTGGGTTATTTTCCCTACTGCCCTTTTGTTCTTCTTTTCTTGAACTTGGTTAAACACAACATATAACTGCACTTTTATCTGCACGTTATCTTAACTAAACATATTTATTTAAATGTATATTATGTTATCTTTAACAATAAAAAATGTTTCTATATCCTGGTTTTTATTTGTCATTGTTTTCATGTGTGAAAAGCTTTTTCCTGCCATGTTTCTAAAGATATAAAACACATTAACCCTTACATCATATATTACTTGTGGTGCAATAACATGTAATATAGAAAAAAGAATCATGTGACATAACATTTAATGTGCAATATTAATTTAGGTGCAGCAGCAACTCCTGTGCAATATTATTCATGGTGACATTTCATGAGGAAATATAACATGTGATGCATAACAGTTCAATGTGAAATGCATTTTTTTAATGGTACGATAACCTTTTACAACTATTACGGAGGGAAACGTGTGTGTGGCTGAATGTGATGAATGTTATCCTTTTTGTTTAGAGAAGCACAGCACAGTTCATTGTACGACGATCATAAAGGCCTTCCATTTTATTTTACTCTATTCTTCTCTGAAAAAGCATTTGTGTGTGAAATCAGGTGAATGAACAAAGCTGCCTTTCCTGCTTTACCCAAACTGCTCATTGTTGCAGTCTGGCTTAGTGTGGATTTAAAGACAGTCAAGACATTCACTCTGTGCCATACTGTGCCATCGAGTGTTGAAAACCATATACTGTATGAAGCACATCAACTGTGTTTTCTGCCGTTGAGGTTCTAGTCAACATATGTTTGTATTAGATTACATTTTGGCATAACATCTTGATGAAATGCATTGTCTTTCAAGTCTTTTGATATGATGATATAACTTCTATGAAGAGGACTCAACCGCTTCATTTCTACATTTCAGTAGTGAGTTGTTTCACTAGTTTCCAGTGAGTATGGCGTATCTAACTACCTTCAACACATGAGCCATCAGCCTCTTGAGGACCTGGTCCCTCCCATAGCACAGGAAGCTGTGTGTGTACAGAGAGTACTCCTGGCCATAAAGCTGCAGCTTCATCATGTCCCGTTTGTCCTCCACTTCATCCTGAGTCGCAAACGTTATCTGAGTGGACGCCCCACCGAAATCCAGCGCTCCCACTGTGGGCCTGCCGGGGCTGAACCAGCGCCCCACAAAGCCGTACTGCAAAGAAACAGAAGCAACATTAAAGCTCTGTGTCATGCTTATTATCTTCAGAGTAGAAGTCTGACTTCTGCTTTTGACTTTGTGAGGGAGGAAGAATTGTATAAGCAAAATTTCCCCCGTTGATACCAAGCTCAAAACTAGCACCCCTCCAGAGGGAACAGTTATGTGTGACTTAGTGCTGGAGAGGCCACTAGGTGTCATCAGTTTCCCTCCAAAAAAGCTTGAATAGAGCAACATCTCCTGTAATGTCATCTGTGCACATACAGTATTTAAAACATAAATAAAACATAAATACAAGAATAAAGAATCACTTATTGGGAAATGATTTGAACACAAGATAAAGGAAAATACTTGAACAAGTTCTAACTACTTAAACATTGATGTCTACAAAAGAAAACGATTCATATGACTTACGGTACCTTTATGAAGTTCTCTAAGAGGTAGTTGACGGTGACCCAGCCGTACGCCCCCTCACCCTGTCCACTCAGTATGGCTGCACCCCGAAAGTCAAAAGGGTAGGACTGGATTTTATGGCCAACTTCCTGCAGAATTTGATCAGACTGCTCCGGACTGGACGCACTAGACGGGGGAAAAAATATATATATATTAATCCTATTACTTAATTATCACAGCAAGCTACAGCTGCAGCAGGTGATTAATATAATATAGATATTATTCAGAGCTTGTATGAATACATCACTTTTTCAAAAAAGAGAGCAGCATTGAAATCAGGTCTTATGAACATATCCATCAGCATCTCATGACAATTTGCCACAAAAGCCTCCAATTACATTTTATTCTGACATTTTTTTTTTCTGCATTTGCATCTTAGCAATTTCAGACACCTCCAACGAAATCATTTTTGTCATCCTTTATAAAATCCCAGCGTTGTGTTTAATGTCTTCAAGACTGTCATGGCAAATCCAAAATGTGTACCAATCCCCATCAATACGACATTCTGAGCAGCAGTGAGCAAAAAAAAGGCTTTAAAGAGAGTTTCATCAACAGATCAATAAAGTTTATGCGCATGGCATAGAGTTACAGAAGTGACTAATCTGAACTAATACAAAGGGAAGTTTGGAGTGCACAAAGAGACACAGGTTGTTGTCTCTCAGTCAAATTTCAATGATTTCCATATTCATCCCCCGGCTGTGAGACTTGGCGGTTGCATTGTGCTGGACATTTACATAAAGGCAAAATGCATTTCAGGAAAAGTGACGACGTCTTTTTAGAACTTTGTTGATGCTCTCCAAGGAACCAGGAACGACTGTATTACTAAATAAACACTGGGATGCTAAATACATTCTGAGGAGGATGCAAATCGTTTAACAAAAGTCTGAACCATGCAGAGACAGCAGTCATGACAAATCACTTTAGTCAAGTTAAAATAATCAAATACGCTGGTGAGAACTCAGCTTAATAAACAGGAGCATCAGCAGTTTGATGATTGTATCTTTTGGACTACAGTCACCGTTACTGTTTGCTTATATTCCCTCATTTCAATAAGAAATGAGAACTGACAGGGCTGATATCTGAACAGACATAGGCCGCAGGCAGCTCTGCATGCAAAATATTAATATTGAAATCAAGATAAGATATGGAAGTTTACTGAGCCGAGAAGATGTCAGTGTATAATCTCCATGAGATTTATATGGAAGGCAAGACATTCTAGGTGGGTAAATATCACGCCGTGTACCAGCAAAATGTAAAGGATGTAAAATAATTTTACACCCAATCCCTTAAATGGGTTTATTACAGGGTTACTTTTTTTAAAAAACATACTTTATTAATCCCTGGGGGAAATTCCGCTTTCACACTCTGTTAAGGAGAGACATGCTTCTCACACACATGCACAAGCCGCTACACGGGGAGCATACCAGAGTGGGTGGGGGTTCGGTGCCTTGCCCAAGGGCACCTCGGCAGTGTTCAGGGAGGAGGCTTTTTTTTCCCTCTCCAGCTACCAGACCAACTTCCATATTATGGTCCACATTGAGACTTGAACCGGCAACCCAAGTCCCAAAGGACTGAGCTACTGCCGCACCAAAGCCACAGGCCGGGACAGCTACAAATCTGGGATATTTTATATTTCCTTTTCTTTTGTCAAAGCATTTTTGTTGTTTTGCTGTCAGTGTATAAAGAGAACTTATATATACAACAAATATCACAATAATGCTTCTGATAAATATTGCCTCCAGCTTTTACACTTAATATTTTTGGAGATATTCATCTTCATGTTTTTCTGAAGCTCCTGACAATGTGGCTGTGTATGTACATTCATCTATCAGTCTCTGATATGTTAGGAGTTGAAGTGTTTATTTGAAGTGACAGAGGTCACTGAAGCATTTACTTTAATATGTTTTCTTATTTATGGGTCACTAATATAAAGGCCACCACTTGAACATACATCCACACACTTTACATGTATTTCTGGTTGTATACATGATCATGTTTTTCTTTTTGAAAGATTTCTTTTTGGGCTCTTTATGTCTTTATTGGAGAGACGGGACAGTGGATAGAGTTGGATATCAGGAAGAGAGAAAGAGCGGAGAAGGTCGGACTCGAACCTGGGCCACCAGCCTAAAGGACTGTAGCCTCTGTACATGGGTCGCTCACACTAACCACTCACCCACCGGTGCCTAAAATGATTATGTCTTCAAAGGAACTTTACTGTAGATGAAATGTTTGTGGGATTACAATTCAACTGAAAAAGGGGATTACCATAAAACAGCAAAAGAGCAGCAACAAAAGGTGAAGAAATGTAAAACAATGTGACAGGAAAACAAAGACAAAGGAACAACGTAAAATAAACACAGACAGAGGCAGTCTCGTCCCTTACACAAACACAAACACAAACACACACCTACACAAACACACACACACACACACACACTGACTCACTGCAGCAGCCTCATGCCAGCTGTGGCTCCCAGGTACACAGGTGTGAGCTTGTGCCTCTCTTTGGGGATGTCCTTCACCGCCTGGTCTAGACAAACCTCCAAGCTCTGCCCTGCTGCTCCCTGTTGACCTGCATAGCTGGAGATTCCTCCACCTGAGCCAGTGAGAAGAAAAGGGGGGGGGGATAGAATTACATGAGAATACAGTATAGACATGTACAAACTTGTTCTTGTGTTGCATTAAGATCACACCCTGTGTGACATAACTGTCCCAGTTAACTGCATGATCTACATCATCTCCTGACAACCATGAGAGAATGTAAAAAGTACACACATGATGCTTTTGCTGACTTAGGAGGAGTAAAACTTAAACAAAGGAACAACACATTATTCCTTGCTCTAAGTAATAAAGTATAAGGAGAAACATTCAATGTCTCTGATAGCAATGAAGCTTAGCGTGAGTTCAAGCAGACAGACTGAATATTCTTTCATACATTTATGATTCTTCATTCAGTTTTGACTCTCTCTCTCTCTCTCTCTCTGTCTTCCTGCTCTGGTGATCAGCTGATTAGAGACGTTTATTCTAAACCAACCAGATTCTGCCACCTCCTCTCTCAACCAATCATCCTGCTGATGTCAAATTTTAAAATCTATTCTCTCTCCTCAGCAGTCATGGTGCATTCATGTGGTGTCAGACACGTCGGGAAAAACGAGTTTCCGAGTTGTATAATGCAATGAACACCTGCTCAAGTCTGAACAACAACTAGGAAACTTGGAAAAGAATTAGGTGCCCGACTTCCCGACTTGACATCAGAGTCGTCCTAAAATGGAGACAAAATATGTTTTGTCAATGTTAACATACTTTTTATTAATTCATTTATTGCACATCAACGTTTTGCTCACGTGTAACTTTTAACAGTTGCATTTCATTGATCGTCTTCGTAGCATTAACGCCTTTTTGTGATGTTACTGAAATCACGTCAACACACATTAAAAAAGGAAATAATCTTCAGAAAAGGTAAAGGGGTAATAATGGATTTGAAGTGTCTAAAAATGTCAATTCTGGTTGGCGTTTTATCTGTTGTATCTTTCATCACTAGAAGTACACTGATTTACTCAAGTCTTAGAATGACTTCCCAGCACATGAATGCAACATCAGTCTGTCGTTTCAGTTTGACTGCTGTGATCATCCTCTGCCCTCAGTCACCTCCATCATACCATCTCAGCAGTGTCCAGGTCCAGCTCATAATTTTTCACTCATAAATAAGACTCCAATGAAATATGAGCCTCTGATTTTAAGTTTGTTATGAAATCACACAAAGTATTAAAGTTCACTTCTGACCTGATCCTTTATAAAGTGATGAAAGCAGACACTGTAAACACCATGTTCATGACTGATTGGGAAAGAAAGTGTTTGTTTCTCAAAGTGTAGAAACATAATGACCCTGTGGAAAGGACAGGAGTGGCAAAGCCCTGAGCTCCACTCTGACTCACACCTGATTCAGGATCGCCTCAGACAGAGCGAGGCCTCACTCAGCTGTGATGACATCATCTATTCACAGGAAACAGCTAGCACTCATTCATAACCAACCCATTCCCATGGTAGTTACTGCATGTAACAAGAAAAAACAACTTTTTAAAGACACTGTTTAGTTTCACTATGAGAGGATTCAAGATGAAGTCCACTGATGACCTGTGTTATTAATATAAACAGTTAACACTGTGAAGACTGGACAGCAGCTGTAGCTATGCAGTAATGTAGAATAAACAAGATTCTCTTATTCATTTATCACAACAGGAGGGTTGGTCATGTAAGAGTTAAAAATACTGTGCATGGTCTATAAAGCTCTATAATGACTTGACTTGATTATCTTGAATGACAAACTTTATGAGTCATGATTACGACTTGAATTTTGGACCTTGGCCTGGATGTGAAACACATTGTCAGCTTGGATACTGCAATTAATCCACATGACATAACTGTTGCCACATAGGATATAAAGATCCGGTATTCAGGATATTGAAAGTATCAAAGCCTTAATAAAAACCTCCCCACCACTCCTACAGTTTACTGTACGCCTCCAATTTCTATTCCTAGTAACAGTATGTTAACACAAGCTATATTCTTTCGCAACAGTATTTCAAATACACAACTAAATACTATTTCATACCAGTGTGGTTACAGTTTTGCACTTTATGCACCATGTCTGTAACATAAATAGCTCCTTTTACTTTTTGTTGTACATATAATCTGTGGTCTAAATGACTCTTGCTGAAGAATTCCAAAATAGACAGCTAGCTGCATTGTTAGCTTCCTTACAGTGAGGTAATCAACATCACAGTGGCTAGAGCTTATTCACTGAATAAGACACAGTGAAGGGACTTTGTGTGGATGTGTATTATGTAATGATGTCAGCAGAAGCTTTTTTCTGTTAGTGGATCTGCACCAGCAGTGCACCGGCCCCTGTTTGAGAATGCAATGAAAGCAAGCGGCAATCAGCCACATCTTTGGGCTGTATGCTCTGGATCCATTAAATAAAGATGACCGAGCAAGAACGTTTTCATTTAAAAATGTCAATGGCTACCTTTGAAAACATGTACACCAACCAGTGGTGTTGTGGTGCCTGAAGACGTGGGCATACTTTTATCCCCAAGTGTCTCGTCCAGCGGAGGATAAACAGCCGCTGTTACTAACAGTGATATATGACTCCTCTTGCATATTTAGTTAGAGTGTACTAGCCAATTAGAGACAGAGTAGGGAGGGTCATCCCTTCACCATCCAACTGAAGACTGTCAATCAATCAATGGTGTGAATCAGAGGAGATTTAGAAGTGGGTATACTCTATAGAGACTGGTCTGTATACCTGTGTATACCCTGCACTACACCACTGACACCAAATATTTGAAGATGTTGATTTAACATCTTATTTAGACCAGATTTAACTGCAAATCTGGTTCAGTAAAAATCTTGGTCATACATTCACAAACATGGAGCTCAGCGTAAGTTCAGACAGGAAGACTGGTTATATTCTTTCACTCATTCATTCATCTTTTCACTTCAACCTAAACTACTTCCTCCGTCTACCTGCTCTGGTGATCAGTTGATTATGGGTGTTTATTCTTTAAGTAATTAACCAACCAGATTCAGGCACAACCTCTCTCAAACAATCATCCTGCTGGGGCAAAATGTTAAAACAGTTCTCTCTCTTCCACAGTCATTCCGTCATTCGCTGCAACCCACCACCGCCCCAGTCACCTCCATTCCAGCTCAGCAGAGTCCAGATCCAAGCTCATCATAGCCTCCATTCCTCTCACCACCACCAGTGTCTAGACTCCATAGGGGGGTATCCTATCCTGCTGTCGGCCTCATTACCCCTCTGAGTACATGAAGGCGTCACGATGGAGTCTAATCCCCCAAAGACTTTGCAGATTTAATTCTAAATTGTTGCACATTTATTGTTAACTAAATATTTGTTAATTCTCAATTAAGTCTCTCCTGATTGAAATATTAACATCGATTTTCAAGTTGCATTCTAATGTATATAATGCAGCTAAACGCTATGACTCACTGTGAAGTGCATCACATTCGCCAACAAAAAGTATTTATGATGAGTCAGGTATGATAAGTTCCTGCACATGCCCATGTCTGAGAGAACAGAACATGACTGATTAAATGGATCAGCATCAGTTGAAGGCCAAAACCTCTTTCATGAGGTAGTTGCCCAAATTGAACCTTTGAGCCTTTGAAAGGGCTTTCCTTCTCTTCCCTCATGCCTGGATTGACTTAGCTCGTAAATGTGACACAATGACACAGTCCAGCCCAGACCTTTCCGCAGCATCCTAGAGTGCGATCCTTTGACCTACAGGAAATTAACTTTCCCTGTTGGACTGACCACAGGAAGGTAAGGACGAGTTATTTATGACCCTGAAGGGACGGCTATGGTTGGAAAAACATACATTTCACCCCAACTCAGACACTGGAGATCGCAGCACCTCCAAAGACAAAACCCTGGCGTCGTTCACATTCCTTAAGCCAGACACAGTCTTAAATGAGACAGACACTTCAACATGTGTTGGTTCAAATCTGCATTTCCAACAAAGAGACTGGTAATGGTTGATAATCACTAATGACATTATTTAGAATTTCTCTTATAGACCAAAAGCAATGGACTGACCATCCCCTCTATCTGTCACTATTTATCTTATCTCTAACACACACACACTTCTCTCCTTACAGAGAGGAAACACAGAGATGAGAACCGTCTGAGTCTTCTCTCTTTACTAAATATTAAACAAGGTAGACTTCTTATGAAATGATTCATTAATGTTTCTTGTGTTTATCACCTTCTGTTTCTTATGCATTGTTCCAACTACCAACTCTGTACGATAGCGTATGACTGAAATGTGATAACTTTCATGAAAATGTTGTGTGTCTTCATGTTTATCATTGTTAATTGGAACACTATTATTAGTGATGAAGAAATGAGACTTTGTATTAACAAAACATCAGTTGGTTCAATAAGACAAAGTAGAAGATAGGTGAAGGGATGCAGAAGTCACAACCAGAGACTGACCCAGATGGTCTCCCTGCACCCCTTACTCTTCTTTCTTTTTCTGCTTGATCTCCTCTTCTTCTTCTCTCTTCTTTCTTTCATTGTATCTACATTTTTGTCACTCCCTAAGTTTGAGCCCTTTCGTTATACCTTTGTGACTTTGATGTTTGCTTATTTGTCTAAGACTTTTTACTGCTCAAATTACTTCCTCTGTCATTTTTCCAAGTTTTTGAACATTTCTAGAAGTGGAACCAGCCAGCAACACACGCCTATTTTTCTTATCTTTTGCACCTGAAGAAAACTCGTTTTTATGCCTCAAAGGTTTTATCGTAAGGCCAAACAGCATTACTTTTGATACTGAAGCAATTTGCATTCACCAAAGAAATAAAAAATATCTATGGTAAGAAGATCTCGTAATTATGAGAGAAAATCTCATGAGCTGTTGTTTCAGAGTGATGGACAGCTCTGTATTGTGTTTGTGTGTGTGTGTTGGGGGGGGTAGCCTATGTGTGTGCAGCCAATTAGGTCGGTTTCTCAGCATGCATGCTTTTCATTGTTATACTTTATAGTCTTTAATAAACAGAACAGGGAGGGTGACGAGCGGATGTGCAGACATATAACTGCACTAAAGTCTGAGACTTAAACAGAACAGATGATCAATTAAAGTTCTTGCACCAGAGGCGCTGATCTCATAATGACGAGATAATTTCTCATTATTATGAGATCCTGATCTGTTAGCCAAAACACTGTATAATAAATCCATGTCCACAGCATCCTCTGTGCTCATGTTTATCAATGCCTTCATTCTGTTGGAGGAGCCGCCATGCTGAAACTGTCTGAAGCTCTCTTAGTTCTTCCAGGTCACCACCATCATCATATTTCTGCACTGATGGGGGATAAATAACTGATCTTTCTGCTTCAAGAGACACTGAGAACATCAGATAGAGTTTGAGTTGAAAACATTCAAACAATCCCTTTAAGGAGATATGTTAAAGGATGCTCTGTTTTTATGTTTGTGTTTCAAACTTTTGAAATGTTTCCCTGGTACTCTGGCTCAGAGCAGCTTGATGTTGGACTCTGAAACCCCACGCCTTAAATTGGGTGGAGTGGGACTTTTGACCTCAATAACAGCGGACCAGATTTAAACATGTCAAACTGAGTTTGCATTTTTTTTATTTCTCTTAATTTCTCTGCATTCTCACTGTGCAGGGCCGGCCCGAGGCATGGGCAAAAAATGTGTTTAACTTTGATTTAATGTTATTTTATCAAATGTAATTTCCTTGCTATTATTCTTTAATATAACAAAAGAAACCAAGAAAACATAACTGCATCACCTATTTAAAAAGGCTCTATTTTCTTGCTCCCTGCTCAACCTGACGCATCACAACACCGCTGCTCGTTACCTGCTCTTTGTGGGGGAGGAGGGCAGACGAGTTATCAGAAGTGAGTTACACTGACCGTATGGATAAATATCAGGTTTAAATATAGAAACTCTGTAAAACATAAAGCTGTATACCAGTTTTCTTTAAGTGTATGAATACTGTAGTTGGTTGTGAAATTGGTTGTAATACAAGGGGCACCAGCTACAATCTTGCCTAGGGCACAAAGTGGGTTCGGGCCGGCTCTGTCACTGTGAAATTTGCCTCTACCAATCTCTCATAATGGCAGTTCACTTAGGACCCTGGAACATATAGAAGACACCAGCAGGAAGTTTACCACTGTAGCATGAAACAGAAGAAATATTTTAGGAAAATCTGACTGGAACTAACAAAGAAAATGAATGAAGGTGATAGAAACAGATGGTGCAGACGGAGCTATCCGAGACATTTTCATGGACTTCTTGTAAAAAATAAACTGACTGAGAGTCATGGTTGCTGTTGGAATATATTTGACTAGTCTGACTGCAAGTTGAACACTATTTAAAACCAGCCCTCAGGCTTATGAGTAGGAACACGTTGTGCACCAAAGTGTTTAATATGCAAAACAGGGATTATTGGTGGAGCGCAAGCTGAAACTTACCCTTAACATGACATTCTCTGTGCTGGGTGACCACACCTGTCCCATTCTGCTTGTCTGCAGGCCACTTGTAGATGTACAAAGCTGTGTGCGAAGATCCAGCATCCAAGACAATCCCGTACTGCAGAGAGAGAAAGAGACAGAGAAAAAACAAGAACATCAAAAAAAGATGAAAAGTATGGAGGATTAAGAATAGACGCAGTTTAACATTTACATGATAAAAAAGTGCTGACATCTTGAAAAGGGAGAGTCCAGTTAATGAGCAAGGAGGACATGAAAGAGTTTACGATATTTATGACGTAAAATGCATGCATCTGGAAGGACTTTGGCTGCAGACTTTGTAAAAACTTGTAATCTTAGCCTTCAAAGACAAACCCCCAGCTGTTAAATACAAAAATGCAGGTGTGGGGGGCCGACAAGGACTACATATCATTTTTACTGCACCAGCGGTTTTGTGCCAAGAAACACTCAGGAGTGGAGTGTAAGAATTTTTGTAATTTTCAAACCTCCAGCAGTTATGGATTTGATTTTTTTTTTAAATACATAGCACAGACAGTGATCATGAACAAATTTCATTTTGTAATTCCTACTTTGGTCAAAGTTGACCCTTTAAGGCTAAAACATTCAAATTAACCGAACAGCTCAGAAGTTGAAAGTTATGCGATGACATCTTTCTTCTTCATTCAATTTGGAGTGACAATAAAGGATCAACTCATATGATATTTCTGAGTATAATTCAATCACTACAAGTATTCTTTGGTATTGTTCTGACATCATTTAACCATTTCTGTTGGGCCGCAGTAGACATAGAGATGACGTTGTAATATGTAAAATAGTCTCAAAAATCTACACAAAGTTCTTGCTTCCCATGTGGCATTAAAAGTCAATGTTATATGGTGAAGGAATAAACAAATACAACATGCACCTTCAACATGCACCTTCAACATGCTTACCCGTGTTTTACAGGGAAGCTAAATAATTATTTTTTTTTCTGATTTGTGTGAAAAGAAAATCTTGCTTTTTCAAGAAATTATCATTGTAAGACTTTGAAGTGCTGGGTAGCTGGGGTGGCAAGTTGCTGCTTGTGTCTTCAGCTTATACAAGAACCCTACAGACAGGCTGAGGAACAAGAGATCAAATAAACCCTATTTCAGCAGATTATGCACTTGATTGACACTAATTGTCTTCCCTTACAGCCCTCCATGTTCTGGTACATTTCTAAACCTTCTTCCCCATATGTGCATTCACATCTACAACCACTCTCTGTAACATAAACGCTCACATGTTTTTGGTGTAAGACTTAACCTAAAGGAAGTGGTGCATTCACTGTCAGGACTCCCAAACTCCTTCCTGCTCAAACGTTATCAAACTGCTTCAGTCACTTCCTTTAAAATGATTCTCTCAACTGAGAAAACAAATTCTCACAACTCTTCTGTCCGTAGTAAAACGTCACTTTTAGCCTCTACTTTGTATTGGCCCTATTGTTTCTGTTTTTTTTGTGTGTTGAGTTTGGACAGCTGCAAAACGGAGTAGCTTTATTCTTTGCCAGTGAAATTCTACACATTTTCTTTGCCAAACATGTCCCCTAATCGACACTGTTAGCATTGCAGCAGTTCAAGGGACTGTAATGGTAGCTGAACCATTAGTTGTCCTATCGTGTTTTTGCACATGCACAATAAAAAAAGGTGAAATGCATGTATGATGCAAACCAATACATTTTCACCCAGATGTTTCCTGGCACAAATTACCACCAGCTGTGGGGTGAGCCTATATATGAAATCAGCAGAAAACGTTCAGAAAAATTCACAGCAAGTGAGCAGGCAGGCAGGACTGATAAGGTTTACATATTGAGACCAGTGTACAACCGGTGCAATCTTCTCTGACGTAGTGAAGCTGCTTCATGCACTTTGTAAGCGTTAGACACTGTGAATACATCAAATAACATTCAGCACTGAAATCCAGGCAAAAAATATCTTTGTAATGTGAGACTCCTTCGCTTCTTCTGCCATCTTGGATTTTCCCAGCGTCTTTTATATGTCATGTCTTTCAGGGGAAGGCGGTCGTGAATACTGTAATATTTAATAAGCATATTTATAACCTTAGTTATAATTCTGCACCCACAACTTTTCCCCTCAAATAAGTACATTATAATAGATAAAACAGTTTTATTATCCTGCATATAAATGATTTGTCTCAGTATTGGAAAAAGTATTTTCCACTAACTGAGACAGTATGGGTTGACTTTCCCAGTATGTAGGAGACAATATGTTATCGTTTATACTGCCTTCTTACTGGGACAAAAAAAAGTTACCGTGGTGATATTTTCACTTTAGGTAGAAGGTAGAAAATTAAATCAGAGCGATGCCTCTGCTCAAATGAAAGGAAACACTCCGAATGTGTAGTAATCCATCCATGCAAGAAGGAATGTGACAGACGATCCAAGGGAAAGGGGCTGCACACACACACACACACACACACACACACACACACACACATACGTACATAAATCATTGTGTAGTAATTGATACACATGCTCATCCTTCCACACACAAACATATGTGAGCTTACAACTTCTCAGTTCAGTAGAATAAGTGAAGAGCAGCCTAACATGGACCTTGTTATTTCTCATAATATTCTCTCATTACTGCTGTGCAGTCAGTTGTAAGGACTCGCTCCAACGTTTGCCAAAATCCCAGAGGAGCTCTAATGACCTGTTTTGTCCCTTCGTTTGAAAAACTATGTGGACTTTTGTACGTGTACCCTGCAAAGTTTAAGAAAAAGCCTTTTGTGTCCTTTCTTTTGTGACTGCTAGACGACATTGTGTACAGTTTTATACTGAAAAAAGGCCCCATGGGGTAAGAAAAATAAAAGAGGGAGGAGGTGAACAGAAGCTGGAGTCGACCAAAAGCTGCCCTGGATACCATAAAGACGTATCGTTTCATGTTTCTCTGTTGATTTTGTTGTTGTTGAATTATCAGATATAAGGTTACATAATACCAAACCTCACAAGATTTTCAAACAGTGCAAACAGATTGTATTTCAAAGTCTTAATCCTTGATTTACATCCTGAATACAGGGCGGTCTCTAATGTCAACAGGCACGACCCCATTAAGTTGTGCTGCTTCCTTACAATGAGAGACAACTATACAGGTGATCATTTCACTCACCCTCGGGTGATCTAATTATAGCCATGAGATCACCTGAGGGTCAACTTTTCTCAATCAAATGTAATGGATTATTAATGAATAGTCTAACGCTACAGCATAGCTAGGCAAGTGGCTGAAGTGGAGTTTGAGCATAACATTTGACTGACATCGAGGGACAAAATATTAATAATTCATTCAACCAACTGGTAATACTGGTGCCAACTAGTGAGAGGTTTAAGTGTCTAGTCGACTAAAAGCGCACAACACCACCCCAGAAGCAGAGATTTTGGGAATCCAATGATACTGTCTCAATTCCATGCATAGTTAACTTCATCATTCATTTTGTACTTGTATATACCCCCTATTTTTATTTTTATTTATCTTATCTATTCTGTTTAATGTGTATTTTGAGCTTACTTGTCTGTGCTGGTGCAACGCCCGAATTCAATATCAATAATCAATAAATCAATAGTATTATCCTATCCTATCCGATAGGCTATTTGCAATGTCAATAAAATTTAATGAGTACAAAATTCCACATCCAGTAAAATATTAAAATAATTAACATATATATATATATTATTTATTAAAGACATATTTAAGTCAAAGATCCTAGTAGCCTTAAACTGTATGAAATCCAAGCAATGCAGAATAAGATAGTCTATGATGTCATAATAAATGATGTAATAATAAGATGCAAACGATGAGTAGCCTCATGCCATAGATCAAATATTCAACATTCTTTTAAAATCAGATGAGAGCTACTGTTTTTTTCTTCCAAAGACACCTCCTACATATAAAATTTGTCACTCTTGAACTTCCATACACCGCTAATCTCAAAAACTGATCGGAGACCACATATTATTTAATGGAATGACCAATTTTCGCTTCTTTCTTTTATAAGAACAACACATCCTGAGTTCTTTCATAATTCACTCTTAACCCAAACCAAACAGTTACAACTCAAATGGACCTTGTGTTTTTTATTTCGTCAGTCCTGGACCTCCATTCATTCCATTAAGGCTGGTTGTTTACAAATTTCCCATCTTAGCAGATTAAACTGATGATTTCAGTGTATTATCATTTATCATGATTTGGAGGATAAAACCTGGATGGATGCATTTGTGAACTAAATGGCAAATGTGAGTTAACTCGGTTACCCTACACCCAGACACCAATGTCACTAAATGCTCTAGTGAGACATTTTACTGCGTAACACCTTTTCGCTCTTGGTCTGCAGGAGGTGTGTCTAGCTTTGGTTACACTACCCCGAAAACATACACTCTGATCCAAAAATATCCATCAGAAGCGACCTTACCATGAACCCCGGAGCCTCCTGGATGTCTTGCGTGGGGATCGTGAGCAGCAGGATCGCAACAAGTCCAAACAGCAGCAGCGCGATGGGGACGGCAGGGTGAGCGGCGCGCTGAGCCATTAAGTGAAAGTGAGAAGTGCTGCTCGTCTCTGCGCCGACACGAAATTTGAGCGACGATTTAATAGCGGCCAAGTGGGAGAAGTGGCTGCTGGCTTCCCGCTGGGCAGGCGTTATCACTGCCCGACTGTGGTTCACGCTTCACCTGCTCCCTGCCTTCTGTTTTACATTTCACTTGAGCTAGCAAAGCCAAGCCTGACCTGAATTTATGCCCCGACTTCCGTGCGCAGCCAAGTCGTCCTCCATGCGCCTGAAACTTCTTACCGGCTCAGTGAATGAAAACAGCTCCAAGGCTACTGGTGCCATGGAGGGAAAAAATGTTTTTATGATGGTCAGAGCTGCTGGAGAATATGCTGCTCACGTTTAATTTAGGTGTGAGCTTCAGTAATGATCATTTCATTGTCTGCTGGAGAGATAGAAAATCACTTGATCAGTGATTATTCATATTGCATTAATGGGCAAACAAGGGCTGGTCTGAGCTGGCACTGGTCCATATAGGGTGTTGGACTGAGGAGCTGCAGAGCAAGTTGTTGTTCTCAGACAATATTTGCATGCAAATGGAGGAGGCTTAAAAACCTGACTTGCAAATAGTCTCATTTGAATGTCCGAGTTAAGCAGGGAAATGAAGTTTTCACAAGAGCCCTAGAATGTCTTTGCACTTTTTCAAAAGTCTATTTGTGCAGAAACACTGTTTTGACAGAGTCTAAATTTAGCAGAATATATAATGAGTTATTTGAAGGAGCTTTTGAGTGTTGCAGTCCAGCCTCTGTTCACTGCAATATATAATCGCTCAAGCCTTCTAATTCTTTCAGTATTTGTATTGTTGGCTTCCCCATGTGGTTAACAATAGAGACACACAAGCTGTTAGCAAAAAGCACTCATTTCAGGGTCCATTACCTAAGGAAGAGGACTAGAGCCAGACATGAGAATTAAACGAGGATAGAGGAAATTTGTTTGCCATTATGCACTTGAAGAAAAAAGTTGAAATCTCGAGAATAAAGTCGAATATGATGAGAAAAAAGTTGAAGAACAATTTTGTGAAATTTCAAATTTGTTCTCGAAATTGTTCTTCAGTTTTATTCACAAATGTCGCCCTTTTTTCTCATCATTTTGACTTTTTTCCTCGAAGTGCATTATGTAAAAAAAAATTCAAACAAGAATTTGGGGGTCTGGGGTGTTCTGGTTTCCCAGAGTTGAATGTCAAAGGCATGGCTTATATAGCCTGTAGACGAAAACAGTGAGAGCAACAGAGGCAGACTGCATCAGCTGAAAGCAATCCACAACTCACTGTCTTTCATCCAATGACAAATTACTATTTCATCGATCTCTATAGACATCCATCTGCATATAAGCATAACAATAGCTGAAAAAATCCCATCATTATTCAATTCAATTCTTGCGTTGCAAATAGCTTGTTGGACTTCATCGATGACCAGCCTATAGGAAGCCTTTAAAAGCAATTTATTTATCGTCAGCTTCTTTTGAAACCCCCTAAAATTTGTCCACCAATCCCCACAGGTTATTTCAGTCGAAAGCCAATGGGTGATCTTACAAGAATGTACACCCAAAAAGCAGCTGTGGGGATGAGCAGAGTCTAAGTGGTCAGTAGGGTGATCAAAGTTAGACTAGCTCTGGACATTTACAATAGAAAGTTCAACTGAATGTACGCCAGATTTTGCTCCAGAAATTCTGAATTCGTAAGGTTAATTAGTAAATATAAAAAATCTAAATGGTTTATACATATGTTTCACAGTTTGCCAAAAATAAAAATGATTCTGTAAGTCAATGAGCAGCTATTAATCAGCCTCCGTCTTCTCAGCAGAGGAGCAGTGGACATGCAGGGTCACATTCATCTCTGAGACAGAGTGTCAGCGGAGCAGAACAAAGGTCTCACCTGACAAGATGCTGCGACTCACCTTTTTGTCTTTAAGGAATGTCATTCATTAACACTGTCAGCCATGATTTGATTAATGATGGCTGTGATAATTTAATTAAAGATTACACTTTGACAGTGACTGTTGGTCCATACCACAGGAGGGGAGAGATATTAGCATGTCAGCTAATGAAAAAGTCGTATTAATTCATCTTTACATGTTTTTAAAAATGAACATCAAGTTAAAAAAAAAAGTCCATCTTTTGGTTATACAACATGCCGTGTTTGGAGGACTGGAGGGAAATAACCTGTTTCAGACATTTCAGTTTGTTTTTGAATTACAGTTTTTATAAAAAGGACAATAACCAATACAGCCAAATGTCTTCGTTTAGGAGAGTAGACAGTCACATAGAAGCATTATTAGAGTGTAGTTGGGGACAGTGTTGCTTAGAGCCAAATGCTAATGTCAGGGTGCTAACACGACCACAGTAATTATGTTAATATGCTGATGATTTGCAGGGGGGCAGATTGAAGCACGCTACCTTCTAATAAGCAGTAAATATACATTGCTAAGGCTGATTTGAGTGCTCTGTAGTTACATAAAAGGAAATGGTAAAATGGATGTATCTGTGGGCCGTGTTGCATAACCACTGTTGGATTATCAGTGGCAGTGTAAGAATTGTAGATATCAAAAACAAAATTTTGACTTACTAGAAATCCAAGCCAACAGATGTATTTCAGATGAACTACAATTCAATTCAAAGATATCAACATTTTTCCTTGTCAAAATTCTGTCAGACTCATAAAAAAAAAATTCTTAACCAATATGACCATTGACTTCAATTTACATTCAATTCATTTTTTTTCTATAATCATCCCTATAAATGTGTTTAAATTCTCATTAAGCTCTTTTTAGTGTACATCAACCTAATTACAGTGTGATGTATTGCACTATATTATATCATACTGCTCTTTTACTGCTGTTTACATAACCCTAAACTTTCTGATCACACAAAGTCACTTTATATCATCACTGGTCACTTTAACTTGACATTCACTACACATCATTTGTAATTGTCCTGTATTGTTTAACTATTTATATTATTTTGTATATACATCCTATTGTTGTTTCTATCTGTATTTATCTTATCTATCCTGTGTATTTTGTATTACTTCTTTCTCTGTCTTGCTGCTGCAATGCCCGAATTTCCCCTCTGGGGATCAATAAAGTATTAACCTATCCTATCCTATGTAGAGTTTCTGCTCCGGCTCTCTGCCGCTTTCTGCTGGTCAGATCTCAGACACCGTAGGCTTGTCTTGTTTTGCAGATTGCAAAGCTATTCATCTATCAAAACAATTGCTGTAAGTGTTTGTCGTAGAATTATTGAAATCACAAAATGTTTTAGATTTGGCAATTTCAGTATATTTTATTTACAGTTTTATAAACAAGATGATTCAATGCAAGATCTTCTTGGAAAAAGGTAAGAAAAACAAGTGATTTCTCGATTAAGGGGTTTCATGTGTGTGGTGCGTGTGTCTGTGTGTGTGTGTTTATGCATGCCTGTTTGTCACAACTGTTGTGTGCATGTGTAACTATTATTTAAGACATTCTCAGTTGCAGTCGTAATACAAGTGCAGTTACAATCTGCTCAACCCTATTCACACGGAACCAGACTCTATTAACAATTCATTCAAGGTAAGCGCTCCACACAGCTCGGCTGACTGTACACGGCAACAACAGGCATCCAGAAACAAACTAAAGCACTGGAATCAACAAGTATAGCATGCACACGGCAGAATGATCAGAAGCAAACTCTCAGTCAAAGTTTAGAAACCAAATTCTGTTGCAGCGAGTGTCATAGTTTCTCTTGTAATGACTTAGATGATACCTTTAAAAAAAAAGAAATAAAATGTAAAAAAACAACAACAAAAAAACATAGGTGGAAATAAAACAACTTCAAAGTGGAGAAGTCGAGACTGACAGTGGTTCTATTCTAGTTTCTTTGTTAATCAATAGCTCTGTTTTGGAGACCCCTCAGCATAAAGTGCTCTGCAGTGCTGACACCGGACAGGATGTGATATTCTTTTCAACAAACAGCAGAGGTTTCTCAGCTCCAGAAAACGGGAAACGGCCTGTTTTTACATCTAACCATGACCTGCACGCAATCTCGCTCGCTAAGCCACACTTTCAATTCACTCGGCTTCCTTCGTGTAAAAGTCCTCCAGTGCTGCATGCACATGGAGGAAGTTTTGCATGAAAGACCAAGTGCTGGTTGGGTGAAAAACCTGGCCCTTTGATGCAACCCCTTGGAGACTGGAAATGAGAAAGACTGCTGCTGCAGGAGAGAGGAGGAGAGAGGGTGTACCCAGGCGCAACATGGCTTAATGAAGGGCGTCTCAAACAAAGGTTGAAGGTGAAAGCATCAACCTTACAGAACTGTTTCACAGAACGTCAACCAATCTGTGATTTCATGTACTATCCTTCTTTAAATAGCAGTAAATCTTAAGAGTTACTCTTTTAGAAGCTCTTCTAAAAAAACAAATCCCGACATTTGGCGTATTAGAAAAAAATATACAATTTAAACAATTACAGAATCTGGTATATAACCTTCCTAATATCCATTTTGTCATTCAGATACATAAAGCTCTTGTTCATTTACAAACACACACATGCTTGCATCGTCTTCACTGGTAGACAAGATTAGTCATATCCTAAATACTAGTGCCACTATTAGTGTTTCCAAATGAAAAGAAAAAAATCATCTAAAAAAACTTATAAAGAGTAGATACAAACATAAGTAGTTCCTATTAAAAAAAATGATATCCATTTTAGCTTACAGTACGTCTTGTATTGCAGTGTATGTTAAGAAATGCTAAATATTACAATGACTAAGCCCTAGTTGGAAGTGATATGTCGAGTACAGTACTCTCACCTTAACTGGTTTATCCTTAAACTTAACTAAACTAAATCTGGCTCGCTAAGGTTACACAGCTGATCAGGAAATGTTGTTGGAAGTTAACATCAAACATTAAGTAAATTGTTCTGAGAGTAAAAGGACAAAAACAAGGTTAAGTAAGTAAGCTAATAAGATACAGAAGGAAAGGATTGTAAATGTGAGTTAGATGGGTTCTTCAGTGCATGCTCAGGGAACCTATACAAACATCTAACGCCAGGTAATCCTGACTTTAAAAAAAGGTGCAAGTTCAGTGTTTTTTCAGCCACTTCTCCAGCAAGCCATTTCCTTTAAAAAAAAAAACTCTGTTGGCAGGCGCTGAAACCAAAAGCTTCAGGCTTCTACAGCGAAGGGAACAAGGAGATGGCTTCTCCCGTCCTGTCTCCCTCTGCTCCCTCCACGTCTCGTTTCCTCTCTCCTCGGGGAGCGAACCTCGGTGTCGCCCTCTCTCTTTACACCACAGTGCTGACAGACGGGTCAGACAAGTTGAGTTGGCCCGTGATGTCAGTGGGTGGGAATTGCTGCAGAAGTGAATAGAAATAGAGGGGAAAGAAGAAGGGGGACATATAACAGTAAGTCATTTCTTGACCAAAGCAGAAATTGGAAGCTTTTTTTTTTTTTTGCATTGTTAGTAAGACTATTTAAACATTCGTCTTTATTATATTTGAAGAACACCTTTGCTTCTATTCTGCAGAAATTTAGAAGCAGGAGGGTTCTCTAACCTCTCTCAGGCAGACCATAGTTTTGTAGTTTTTGTTGAATCTCTTTGGTTTGTATTTTGGTCAAACAGATTGGTTGTGCCTGAGGTGGGCTAGATGGGAGCAGACGTAAGGTTCTGAGTCTAGACAACAGCGATTGAATCAGGAATAATTTGATTTTTTGGCCTTGAATCATGAGTGATAATGATCCTGTGCACAGGAGGCTCATTTGTAGTCCAATACATGCAGAGCGAGTTTTTTTCTTCTTCTAATTGAAGCAGCTAAAGAGGGAGGAGAATTTAAGGCTGATTCAAAGTGCTGTTGTGTTGAACTCTTACGTCCAGTCCTGGCTTCACTATGCTTCTGTTAAAGCAGAGTGTGCTGAATTGTAGGCGTCTACAGTGTTGAGAGGGAAAACTAGATCCAGATTCCATGCATGTGCTTAGTTTCTATGGTAACATTGATTTTGCCTTTGACCGAGTCTTATGAATGCTCAGGGTACTAAATGTAGTAAACTGCAGTTTCTCAATGCTGAGGCTGCTTTTTTTTTTTTTGTCATGAGCAAAATGGTAGAAACCTGATGACACAATCATTTGTTAGACATTGTTAATATTTACAGTCACATCATAATGGAGCTTGTAATATGCTCTTTTTTTTTGTTTTTTTTGGAGCATGTATATATCACAGTGAGACTGGGTGGAGTAATAAACCTGTCAGTATTTCCAACATGCCAATCTTAATCGCTGTATTGGAAAAACCTGTTTAAATACATCCAATGGGCAACAAAAAAACACCCTTTGTTTGTACATTGAATGCATTTAAAAGTACTATTATACATGACTGAATTGCAGCACCAAAACAGAGGCGAGCCTTGCCTCAGCGTACCCGTCTCACATGTCCTTTTTTTTCCGTTTCTCAATTCAGGGAGATCTGAGGATTTATGCGCCTCTCATTTCAAGCTGATAGAGCCAATACATTCAAGCGTATGAGCTTCAGAAGCTCTTATGATGCAAATAACATGCTGACAGATGAGGGAACATCCACTCTGAGATGTAAAATACCCAATTTTCTAAATGAAGATGAGTCAGAGTGGATGTTTCTCATCCCCTTGATCTGCAAATTGCATCATTATCTAGCTTACAACCCCCATTTGTTCTCCCCATGTCTTGTACCTCGAGGAGCTGCTAACAGCACACCCTACTGGGGTCAAGTAGACCAGCAAAAAGAGACACTTCACTGACATCACATTGAGGATTAAAAGGTACTTTTTCAATATGGCTAAGGTGATCCCTTCTATTATATAGCACAAGTTAAGAGATTATTTCTACTTCTTCTACTGTGACTACAACTATGACAGTTACAGTCATTGGCATGCTTGCAGAGGGAGAGAGGAGCAGTGTGGCATGTGGGTGAGGGACACTGACACTCAAGTCCATTGATATCCATTAATATAAAATAATAACATTGATATAAAATCAAAATAATAGTCAAAGACTGAGGATGGCACATCGTTCAGTAGGAGCATCTTTTTGGATTTCACTATGTTTTGCACTATGAGCCATTTCCAACAAACTCGGGCTCTCAAAACAGTATCCAAAGCCTCAGACATTAACAATGTCGATCCCACTCTTCTTCTCTTCAATCCAGAACAAATCTATCGAGAAACCTCCAGGGGAGAGTAAAGTTGGTTTGGCTAAATGCAGAAACATTCAAAATAAAAGTTCACAGTTAAAAAAAAAAAAGAGAGAAAGACAGAAAATCAAATTAAAACACATACATTTTTCTTGTGGCACATTAGCTTAGCTTCCATAGTCTACACCTCCCCCGAGAAAAACACATTCAAAACACGATGTTTTTACAGCAGCCTTTTTTGCAAACATGTCTTTGCAATTCCGAGAGATTTCCTGTGAGTTATATTTCATTACTTTTTAGAGACCTGCGCCAGAGTTCAGATAGTCAGTGACCAGCATTGTCTGGCTGTGGATCAATAGTTCGTCAACACTTCAAGCTTGTGAGGTTCAATCTCCCAAATGCAATGAGCAGGACTTTTCTCTTTCACTGTGAAGAAATTGGAAGAAAACCTGACACTCTCATTGTGCTGAAACCAGCCTGTTCTCACTCCCAACTCCTCAAACACATAAGCTTTGTCAGTGGTCCAACACATCAAAGATGACACTGTAGGTACCCATAAAGTCCTGGGATGCTGTCGTCTAGCTTTATATCTTAATGTGGGTGTAAAGTCTGGTGACACAGTATAAATAATGTGTAAATAAAGACCTCTTAGGGCAGGGGTTTGGGGTGATGCAGGAGTATTTCAAACATGACTTTTAAAAGATGAGACCATGCCAGTAGTAAATGTTGACTCCTTTTACAAGATTTGATTTAATTTAAGTTTTTTAACTACATTATGTATGTTACATAATCAAATCCAGAGATGTATATCAGTGATGTTTTTTTTCCATCATTGGTAATTTTAGAGCCTTGATCTTAACAGGAACCGTTGGGACCATAAATCTATTCAAACTAGCACCTTAAAAACTAGTCGTTTTTCCCAAGCACCAACGTGTGCAGGGACCCAATGGAAATTTGAAGGATTTTCTTTCAATTCCAAAGTCCATCACATTCGGCAGCTGATAATGCCCCATAACTCAGAAGAGGTTGGAATTAACTTGTGATTGGGGATGTGTGCATGGGTGTAGCAAAATGTCAGCCAATTTAAAAATTTCAGAAATTCTGCCCATGGAGTCGGATTCCCCGACATGTATAAAACATAGTAGACATCTTACTCATGTCATGACTACAAAAACTCTCTTATTGTCATGATACACCTTACAGCAAGTCACCAAATTATATTACATTTTCTGATCATGGAATATTTTTGACAATTTTCAGGGTTCATATTTGAACTAATTCCTCGTAGGGTCATCCTAATCAAATTTGGTCATTTTATTGAGAATACTTCGACTGTTCAAAGTTTTTCAAATACTGAGTTGTCATCAAAGGGTGAGGCTGTGTGTGGAATGCTTAATTGTTCATGTTTCGCCAAAAAACAAACAACCAGAGAGTTGGTGTTACTCTTATTTACAATGTTCAATCTGCTCCAAATTGCACATATAACAGTCCAACCCTGAACACACAGGCATCACCCACTGGAAACAGGAAATGACATATGTGGCACTCAGTTCTACTACCCTTGGCTGGTTATAAATATCAACCACAACAACAAAAAATAAATAACTCAAACATGGTCAGAAAAGTCCAAAGACCTCAATAATGCATAAAGACGTTTTGTTGAAGAGCATCCCGCTGGTGTTGTACCATAAGCCATGAAATCCTTTTGGGGGGCAAGGGATTCTCACAAACATACAAAACTGGGCACATATGTATGAAATCCAGCTATTTAATATTTGATTTTGGTCCCAAAATTGGGTGATGGCAACATGGCTTAGTAGCACCCCCTACATCATTTGACAGAATCAGCCCCTTAAGAACATTTCACCTACATGTATAAAATTCAGTGTGCATATTAACAAAGTGTATTTTTGGCCATTTACAGGGTCCGTATTTACACAAACTCCTGCTAGACCTGATTTTTTCCTCCTCAAACTTGGTCTATGTGTTGACAAGACGTTGATGAATAAAGTTCAAATCATATGTTTTATCTCATGATTATAAGGGTGTTGCGGTGGAGTTGTTGTACCTCTCATATACAAACTTCTTGGAGAGTCCAGGCATTGAACACACCTACATGCAAATAATAATGAACAATAATAAATAAACCATAGTACCATCTACTGGAAACAGGAAATTACATTTTTTGGTCTCTGATGTACTCCTTTGTTTGGTTGAAATCCACCCAGAATGTGGTCAGGTGAACCTTGAGGCCTTGACGAGAGTTTATTGTTAGGACTAAGACTTTTTATTGCAGGGGAATTTCATGGCCGTACAACAAATGTTAAAGTTTCACAATGCAATGAGTCATAGCCCCACCTACTGGAAACAGGCTGTTGTACAGTGTTCAATGGTACATGTTTACGACCAGTTTTGCATTTAATTCTTGGTCATAGTCGAAGTGGCAACAACCTGTACTACTAGTGTCTTCAATATTGAGCCCTGAACTGAAAATAGATTGGTATCTACAGCGTTGTATTTTAAAGTGTAGGGCCGCTGACCAAGCTGCTGCATTTTGCGAGTAGGTTGAGAATGTGCAGCCAGAAACAAACCAGTCAAGATGGGGTTTTAGAGAAAATGAAAGAATAGTTTGAAACACAGTGAGAGTCCCAGGTTTCACAGAGTCTGCATTTTGTAAAAAAGAAGAATTTGAACAAAAAAGAAGATAGTCTTCACCACCTGAAAATACACCCTGGAAGAGGCATGCACAGTAAAGACCACAAGGACACTGGAAAAAACAAAACAATAATTATGACAAAAGGAAATAATATGACAAAGCAAAAATAATTGATTAATAGTAATCCGTGAGTGTAATCCTGAAATAGACATGTTGATAAATAAGAACACATTAGTTTTTCTTCTCTGCAGGAGTTTCCATCTCGGCTACCTTGAAAAATGGATTTTTGGAAAAAGTGACAGAACACCAGCGCATGCTTCTCAAACCAAAAGCAAACCAACAGCGGCTGAAACCCAAACACAGGAAGTGCTGGCGGGATTGATGCAAAGAAACAATGGATATACAAAGGTTCAAGCAATTAACAGGACAGGACACCTACACAATTATATGAACACACGGTTAGATACGGTACGCACACACACCACAACGGCACCATTCAAGTACACAATCGGCAGAATCCACGTCCAAACCAGAGGCAGGGAGGAAGAGCAGCCCAAGACAAAACAACCACTGGCAGACTGCTTGCTTTTTGTCGCCCACCTCCTCAAGAGGAACAAGGCCCCCCCCCCCCCCCAAGACCGTGTCATTTTGGATACCTCTTCCTCAAATTCAGAGCCCAGATCCTGGCCTGACCTGTTTTCCTGCACTGATGCCCTTGGGCCTGTAGAGGAGCTACAGATGCTAAATGGTGATGGCTGATAGATGGTGATCTGACAGACACGTGGCAGAGGCAGCGGAGCCCGTGTGGAAATGGGTGAGTGGAACATGGCTCTGTCTCGCGGTCGAATATGGAGATGCGGAAGAGAGAGGACAGAAAAAAAGAGAAAGGAGAAAGTAGAGACAGGCGAGAAGGAGGAGGAGGAGGAGGAGGGGGGAGAGTATACAAGGGAAGATGTTGCTTCTTCGTCTCCTTACCGTGTCTTTGGAGGACCTACGTCTCTTGATGCTGGAGGCCAGGTTGGTACTGATGGACCTAAAAGAGGCTTTCTTTTTGGGCTCGGGCTCTGCTCTACCACTTTTCCTATCCTAAAATGAATATATGTAGAAACATTATTCATGTCCTCTGGCTGGGGTGAAAACTGTGGTTCCAGTCTCACCCATTCTCTGTTCCCCGCCACCATCACCACCACCACCACCACCCATTCCCCAACCCAGTAAATAACCTTAGTCATGAATGTCTTAATATGGGGAGGGTCCTTTAAGAAAAAAGACTATAGCATTTGAAATGTCGTAATACGTTAAGAGGGAGAAAGAAAGGGATACAGCCTGTTAGATGTCAGAGTGGAAATAGTCTGTTCAGACTGATATGAGGGCATTCATCTACATTTTTATGCGACATTATCACAGTGGGGCTGCACAAGATGGCTTAGTAGTCCTCTAGAAACGTGCTGACACATTCACTTGGCCCCTAGAAATGCATTGGAATGAGAGATGACTAGTAAAGATGTCAGTGGGTGTGATATCTACTTTACACTACTTAGAACATCTCAAATATTCTCACTCACTATTGCCCGAACACACGTATTCATCTCAGCACAGACACTATCTTAAATATGAATATACTAAGCACTTTGCCTTACAAACTATAGAGGTCAGAGCACACAGAGAGATTGAGAAATGCAGTCTTGTCAGATAAATTAAAAAGTAAAAAAGAAGCATTTTTTTTTACCTATGTCCTTACAAGATAGCGAGCCAATTTGGTGCCCTCCCTCCCTCATGACATCAGAGTGCCCCACAGCTACTCTCAGCACAATTACTAGGTTTTTAAATGCAAAATAAAATGACAAAACTCATATTAAGGTATTCTTACATCCTCAGTCTCTAGAGAGGAAGAGGGCTGCATAGGGGAAGAAAAGAAAAGTAAAATAAATTTCCATCCACTTGATCGTTATGACTCTAAAGAAGATCCTTATGCAGAAGCCAAGGGAACCAAAACGGGCGAATACTCAAAAATAAATAATAAAAACTAGCAAAGCAAACACTCACATCCAAAGCCAGGCAGGTATTAAAAGTCAGATAGATACAGTATCAGAGGCCACTAAAATGCATATCAAATAGGGAAAACAGCAGCGACAAAAGTCAGTAATTGAAGCCCATTTAGTCATTATACCTTCAAGTGGTATAATGGAAATTCACCCCACACACAAGGGGATGGGATGGAGAATGAGATGGAGTGCAAAAGAAAAGAGGGATTTGTAAGGAATGGTCATCTATGCAGCTGCAAAACATAACCTATTCTTAGTGCAGAAAAAAAATGCAATTCTATGCGCTTGATTTTATAATCTGGGCAGATGGAGGATAAAAGAGTCTTAAAAAAGAAAGCACTTTAAGATGGATGTTAAAGTATAAGTGGAGGATGAGTGAGTAGTTGCAGGGAGGGAGGCCCTTTGGGCAGGGGCAGTGTGGTGTGAATTTCAACATGCCAAAACATTTTATGGATGAAGAGAGGGATAAAAGGAGAAAACATAGTATAAGTAAAAAAGAAACACAAAACAAATAGCATGACAAATCAATCCTGGCCGGCACTGGCCCAGCAGTACATTCTTTTTCATCAGGTCACGACTAGGCACTTTTGGGGTAAATTTTTTTATCACCAACTAACCAGCGCTTTCCACTCAACACCCTATAATATCATATCAGGTGGCGAGCAGGCTTGAGCTGGCGTTGAGGAGAGATGAGAGCTGGTGCAAACCATCACTTGACTTTTAGTGCAGTGGATGATAAATAAAGAATATTTCCTGTTGGAAGATGATATCTCATGTTAGTAAATGAAGAAAATAATCCTACATAACAAATCATTCTGTTTTTCGGTTCAGGAAAAAGAATCGATGTCCCCTTTCATCTTTTACTTTCCACCATTTCTTTCCCTTCTGAGTCTGCAGGAGTGCAGTCTGGCCGCTCTGAGCCCTGATGAGGTGCTGCGTGAGCACAGTCCAGGCCATGCATGGCATGCTGGACCATCGGATGAAGCATGGCATGGGACTCGCAGAGAGCAGCAGCCGGCTGTTTCTTGACAGAAACAGTTGCGTGCCACTGCAGTGCATCATCATTATACACCGTCATTATAAACCATCATTATCATCACGCAGCAGGGCTTGTGACACTCAGTTTCCATCCCAAGCTGACAGCAGTTTCAGTCTTATTCAGACAGTGCACTTCTGAGTAACATCTGTTTTGAAAAGGAGTGCTAAAAGCCAGACCTTTGGCCTCTCAGTGATGTAGTGGTCATGACAATTTTGTAACAAAAGTCTGAAATGTTTAGAGTCAAACATAAAGAAAGAAATCTGTATGATGTAAATTTAAAGAACACACTAGTCTGTAACACAAGGACCAGAATGTAAAAAAAACAACCTGATAATGCAAAATATAGGGTGGATTAGCAAACACTCGTTCTTCAAAGATATATCAGAATAAACATCTATGGTATACGAAAATAAATAAGAAATAATGTATTCATACATTTTAAACACACAAGACAATCCTGGCACCAATGCACAGCCATAAATCATTTTATGTGAAACTCACTGACCAAAGGTTGTGCAAAGACTTAGAACAATAAACCACAAAGCAAGCCATTTGATTTCTTGAGAATTGCATGAAAAAATCCAATAAAGGCAACACTACTAAAATAGCAGAGACTCCAACTTTTGTGCAGCGTGGCTGAGGGAATGCTAAGCAGATAGCTAGCATTGCCATTTAAAGCAACAGAGCCCCTAATCATGCACATTATTGATTGCCTGATGGAACTTTATTGTCAGATAAAGTCTGAAATGTGTCTTGCATCACAGCAGCTTCATTTGCAACGTAACAATTAAAGATGAGATACAAAGAAACAAACATCTGAGACAACATTCAAACACCAAACAACTAGTCAGAGGCATTCAACGTTCTTTTGATCTGGGATTCATCTTTATATTCAACTTTAGGATTAAGTCCTTATAAAACTTAAACTGAGTTATGTGTATAATGTCGTTGTTTCAAGAATAAGAAAGTTGACTCATTTCTGGAGACAGCCCCAAGTGGCCATTAGATGAACTACAGTTTTTAGTCCTATTCAACTAGTTCCAATTAAATTGTTAATATTGTAACATATGTGCCACAAAGGAGACAAAATCTTGTACTCAGAAGTTAGTTTGGCTACACAGAATATTCATTCTAATGTGTGTTTTTTACTTAGACCTAAATTTACATCATACAGATTTAAATCAACTTGAAGAGGTTACATAATTATCCTACTAAAACACATTTTGTGCATAATGTGATTAAACAGCTACATCACCACAACATCTCTGTGGCCGAAGCTCTTAAAAGCTGGAAATCTTCGGGCAAGCAGTTCTAACGATGCATGCACTTTTATTTCTTCTAAAAGCATTCTGAAATTGAGACGAGTCGAGTTAATTGACTTATATTGGACGGTCATTTGAGCAAAAACAGTGAGCGCAATAGATATATTGTCAGCCTTGCAGGGGATGAGGGATGTCCTACATGAACAGATTTTCAATTAGTCAGAGGTGCACATTCTCTCAGGTTACATCTTTTTGCTTGAATGTGTCAAGGTGCACAGTACTGCACACAGTGCTGCACTACCCTGGGGCAGTACATAAGCACATAAGTACATTACAAACACCGAACAAGCAGTCAAAATGATGCCAACAATGGGACTCCAGGTTTCAGTGCTTGCTGTCCTAAGAAAGGAGGAGGCCACATAAACTGTGATCACACATTTTCCGTTATCATGTGTTTGTGTCTTACATAGCCAGGTTGTCATTTTACATTTGTGCAAATTAGATCACGGACAGCACCCAAACAGTATGAATAATATCCAAAAACAATATTCATGGAAAACAAAACGGATCGTACGAGCTAGACTTGTGGGCCTTTTCTATGCTTCCTGTGTGAAACTCATTGCAGTGGTTTTATTTAGGGCAGAGAAGATTGTGTGACTGTTATTGTAGCTCGAGGGCCCCCACAGTGACGGTCGATGGGCAAGATGAGCATGCATGAGCCGTCTTTGTTCGTCAGAGCAAAGGAATCAACATGACCATCGCTGACATGGATATGAAACGGTCTACAGGCAGTTTAGTGTGTCCCTCTCCTTTCTCAGTGCCGCCTGCCCTGCATGCATTCTCCTGCTGTATGCGCCTAGAGGACTCACATCCATATGAGGACACTCACGACAGTGACAAACGCTTGTCAGGTCGATGGCAGACACTCTTAGAATGACATTGCTGACAGGCACTTGTGATTTTATACTGTACCTTCCTCCAGCCCTGCTATTTCAATCCAGCAGGGCCAAACTCTGAGCATTGGTTCAAGGTTTATAAAGAGTCGGGAGACAGGCTGCCAGAGCCAAATCACAGACTCACTGTGTGACTGCCCATCAAATGTGGAAACCCTGTTCCCCCAAGCTATTCAATCAGGGAGTTAGAACATCAAGAGAAAGAAAAGGGAGGTCGCAGGGGCGCTCCAACGGTTCACAGCCTTGTCTGATTGCTCATGTGTCCGAGGGCATTTATATCAGCCGTGCAGAGTACCTAACTGCTTGTTGTAGCTAAAGCGTCCCAAAATAAAAATAAGTAGCCATATTTTGCAATGCAGATGTTTTTGGTTCACACATAAAATTCAGCCTAATTTTGCTGGTTTAGGGAGAGATATCTTGAAAGCCCACCCATTTAAAAAAAAAAAATCTGCATGACAAGAATCCACTACGACGAGTGAGAAATTACACTTTTTTTATTTACCTGCCTCTACTTGCATTGCTTTGCATCAGGCCCGTGGCTTACAGGATCATTTAGACACTGAAGCAGATATACCGTTAACTCTAGCACAGCACTTGACACAACAGCTGCTGACTTCACTGAGGAATCACTGGGGTGTGATTCACCCAGAGAATTGATTTTAATCCGTATGCTCCATTTGGATTGATAGCTCCTGGTTGTTTGTATGACCGAGTAGAGAGTGACGTAAATCAATGATGTAATCACTGTTATTCAACCGACATTTATGACTGTTAACTTCTGTTTTTTAATGCAGGACAGTAGCTGCTTTTCCTTGGCTTCCATGTCAACATCATCTGACCTTATGAAGCTTAAAAGCACCACAGCAGCAGCTTAGAAATACTAGTTCATGCTGTAAATGGAAGTTGAACTTAGTCGGGTACCCATCATGTCAGAGGGTTATGAGGTTAAATATCCTATTGCTATTCTAAAAGGACAGGTATGTTACTGTACATACTAATGAGGGGGTACCAGCCACAGCTTGACTTGCAGTAGACTCCTTATTGTCCTGCAGGCACACACAAGAGACACGGGTGCTGTTGGCTTTTGAACACTTTTGAGGTCTACAGTGTGGCCACTTGAGGATCCCTTTCAACAAAGAAAGGCATCAGAGATCACAGTTTCTCATACAGAGATCTAGCAGGGAAAAAGAAAGATTCTTGAGAGGATGGGAGACAGAAATCAACCCTCATAATGAGGGGGCTTTTTTTTAAGCTCTCTCAGAACTTTCCAACCTTCATGTGAGCAGGCAGAGGGGATCAATCCTACCTGCAGGTTCTTCCTCCAGACGTTGACGGCCGCAAAGGCCAGCTGCATCTGCTTCCTGCGGGCGTCTTTATGGCGCTTATAGGCGATTTCGATAAAGATGAGGAAGATCCCGGCTGCTATGCCTCCAGCCACCAGCATGAAGACACCTGTCGGGAGAGGAACGAAGGAAGAGACAAAGCAGAGGTGGAAAGATGTGAGCAGGTGAGTCCAGAAACCTGACGCTTCCACTGAGGATGAATGCTTAGTCATTCTCAGTGGTCGCCCCTTTTTTTTATCAATCGAATCCGACTGACGATGGCGGCTGAAAACCACACAATATTTATTAAAAAACCACAACCGCACAAAACCACAGCACAAGATAATGTACGGCACACTTCCACAGAGCACCCACGCCGACACTAAAACAACGATTTAGTAAAGGTATTGGACAAAAAAGCGCTACAGTACCTTACCACTGCAGTTTTTGTCCAATCACTTTTAACGCTTTCTGTTCGCGATATGGACCATACCTGCCATGTTTTCAAAGGTGAGTGTGGCTGGGGCATTGCTCCTTGAGTCACACTCCTGGTATCTCACCCAGGTTTTATCTAGGTCTTCCATGAAGCCGTTCTCATGAGAACTGCAGGGGGTTAGGGGAGGTGGGGAGAGAGGTGACAAAGTTAATACACGCCTAAACAGATGGGGTATTCGAACCGCTCACTCCCAAACAGCAAACAATAATGAAACTGAGACAGTAGGACAGGTGACAGACAGACATACACTTGACAGAGACAAACAGAGAGCAGGAGGCAGGAGAGGGGAGATACAGAGAGAGAAGATGTAACATAAGGCGATGTATTGGATGGCTGTAAAAAAAGGTCAAAACATGACCGAGAAATCATATTGATAAGAAACAAAAGAAGTCATACGAGTAATGCAGCTTCGGCTGGGACAGACCTGAGAATGGCCAGGGACACATTCTGTTTCCAGGGGCTGTCCTTGCGCATGCCTATGCCAAAGCCCGAACGGAAAAACAGCTCTCCCGTGGTCACCAGGTCGCACTTCTGCGAGGCTTCAAACTCCAGCACCGCAGAGTCCCAGATGAAAGCATGCAGCTTGCTGTGGGGGAGGGGGAGGGAGGAGGAGGAGGAAGGAGGGAGGAGGAGGAGGGGAAGGAGGGGGTTACGGTGCGACAGTACAATGATTTACATACACATTTACGGCTCCCACCCTTCTCTCTCTCGCACACCAGATCTTGTGTGTCATTCAGCGTTTACCAGCAATCTCTACCGCTGCTTATGGCCCAAAAGAAATCCAATGCCAACTGGGTGAGGGCGCGTCCCCCATTGGATTCCCCCCATCGCAAAGATGTTCGTCTGGGTACAACCTGAAAAAGGGTGCTCTTCCACTCAATGTTAGCTCGACCTCACACTGGTCTCAGTGCTGTTGACACACCACACTTGTTCCTGTCCCTGGACGTCTGTCTTCACCGGGGCGATGGACCCGGATCAGAGGGAAAAGCAGCAGTAAGTTCTACCATTCCCTTCTGGCCCAGAGGTCCATGTCCCCCCCCCCCCCCTCCCTCCTAAACTGACTGTACTGGCCCTGAACTGTGTTTGCCTGAAAGGTATAGCAGCCGGCCGACAGTTGCGCTGGTCGGCCCGGCCTGGCCGAGACTCACTTGTCACGCACGGCCTGGATGGCCTCGGCGGCACTCTCATAGTTGTGCTTCTCCATGTGGCGGTACATGGTGCTAAGCTCCACCTGCCGCCGGAAGTAGATGTCCACGGAGCTTTGCTTCACCGTGGCATAAATGAACTTGTCCGATGGGTTCCTCAGCTGCAAAAGAAGACGAAAAACACAACATGTAACTTCTAACTTATTTACTAAATCGGTATTGTAATTTTATTGCAATTTATTTGTATTCATGCATCAGCTTTTAAAATGACACTTAAAAAAACCAAGAAAAAATCACACTAAAGAAAAGCTTGACTTAAGGATTGGAAATTCAAGGTTTCCTCATGTAAGTAATGCATTCATTTTGTTAAATTTCAGGTACATGGCCAACAGTTTATTTATGCGTGTAACTGTATAACATAACTTAAAAATGTCATATTTAAAGTAAAGTTCTGAGTTTAAAGAGTCTGCACAAACACAATGTTATGAATTTCATGTTTATGTAACTGGAATAAAGCTCATTTGATCGCTGAACAAAGTGTGGCCCAGTGAGTACAGGAGAGTGAGCAATCAATAAACATATGTAGGGAATTAAGATGATTTAACTGATCATCTATTAATAGTGAATTTATCACATTAATTCATAGTGATCTGATCCCTAGACATAGAAGAAATATTACAATTGACAATAGTATGTGCATCAGCAAGCAACTTTTTCAGCCTATGAATACTTGATGAAGCATCTGATTTGTTCCATCATTGTAAAGTATAACCATCATTATTATGAAGATAAAAGTGTTGTTGTGTCACCCTTGGGTCATTGATGCCGGTGATGCGCTCCTCAGGCCGGTCCAACACCAGGAAGGCAGCCAGGTTGGCAGTATAAGAGGCCACAATTATCATGGCAAATCCAGCCCACACCATGCCCAGGATTCTCGCTGAGAAGCTGCGCGGGGCACCTGTGTGGTGAGTCCAAGGTACACATTTGAGTGTCAAATGAGTCATTTGCAATCACTAATTGCTACATAAATGCCATCTCATTTTCTGTAAAGTAACATTTCAACCGCCCAGTGTTTAAAATAACTATTACCCAAGTAATTCAACTGCAAAAATAGCATCAACCTATACAACTAGATTATTAAGGATGCACTAAAAAGGGGAGATGAGGACACAGTCTGGAACAAAGAAATTACTAACAAATGTAGCCCACTAAAATATCCAGCATGAAAAGGATCTGCTGTAAGACAAATGAAACAAGCCGAAGTAACAGGTCCAAACTATTAAAAGACAAGCTGCAGCAAAAGCTGTCTTTGCAAAATGTGATTTCAAAGGACTTAATTTGTCATCCTCAAAGAAAAACATGACAGCAAGGCAACACCTCGAGCCCCAAACACCTTCACTGGTCTTTTAACACATGCAAAACTGTGTGAAGACTAAAGTACACAACAGCATTACCATGTTCTGGGAAAAAGGGAGCATTTAGTGCTGAATAAATGATGATTTGGACATTTTTCAGTGATGGTTTCTTTTTTCTTTTTCTTTCTCAGCGCACCTTCTCCAATTCCAGAATTCAGCAACACTCCCCAGGAGAACCACATGGCAGACGATAAGGTGAGGGCATCTTCTTCTTCTTCTTCACTGTTTACTTTAAATCTTCCAAACGGGCTGGAGGGAAGAAATTGGGAGGGTTGCAGGAGAGAGAATGAGAAATCGCCAAGAACCAGTGAAGGGGGAAAACCCTGGCAGCCCTAGGCAGGGAAGGGAACTGAAAAATGAGCGAGCTGAAGCAAGAGGAAGACGAACTGAGAAGGAAAACAGAAAAGTACGCTGCACAGGAACAGAGCGGTGGGATGGTTGGAGACAATCTTCACCTCTTGTTACCTTCAAGTCCACACCGAGGGAAGATCTGCAGCGCGCAGGAGTGTATGTGCACTCACATACACACAAATCTCATTCATTCAATCGTGATATACATAAACAGAAACATATGGGCACAGCCATACACACACAGTTTCCCTGTGTACCTGAACCGGTCTAGTAGGTAAAGCATCACCGCCACCACATGCACCGATAGACCCACCAGCAGCCACAGCGTGCTTTGGAACGGCTGCATGAACGAGTCCAGTGTACTGCGAGGGATTTCCTGGAAACACACATCGCAGTTATTTGAAGATTGATGACTCACAGTTTTAATTACCCCACATTTACATATTAGCTTTACTCAACTCATGTCCCTGCAGGCTACAAATCGTAAAGCACACTTTTTAAATTTGCTTGAGTAGTGTTGCAATCACAGTGATTATGGTCATGGCAAGTACTGACGTATTGGAAAAGTAACCCCTGCAACACCTCATATTCATAAGTGATGAAGTAAATACAGTTTGTATGTATGTCTTAGACATATGAATGTAATGAAAGATCATCGATACAAAAAAAAATCTGATTTCTGAAAAAGACAGTTGCATCTCTGGCTTGAGCCTTTAAAGAATGGTGATACATTATAGACCAATGGTGAATTTAAAATTAACTCCCATACAATTCACATGTTAAGATGAAGGATAAATCAAAACATGTTTACATTGAAATTGATCTGCAAATTGTGTTTGCCTTGTAGAAATGTAGAAATCTCTGCTTAAGTGCTGCTCACTTGAGTAAAATGCTGCTGAGGCCTCTTTTAGCGCGTGTTCTTTGCACATGTATGCATTGAAGCCAGCACAGCCATATGTTGCCTTGATTGTTTGCAAGTTGGCCTTTACCTTAAGTCATTATGAGGGCCCAGCCAGTTATGCCCTCAGTGCTCATGTAGACCCCAGATGGGTTATCCCAGATGGAGAGTGTATCTTGAGTCCATGTTTCAATCTAAAACGCCCACCACTAGCTCAAGTATTTTCCATTGATTTGCCCATGGGGTGCTCTAACACCTCCCCATTTAAAAGCCCATTATGCACCCATGCACAAATAAACACCATCTAGGCTGGAATATATTCCCCTTTGCTGATCATTTTGCTCTGTTTATGCTGAAATCTAGGTTTTAAGTAAAACTTGGTTCCATTGTGGAACTCAATGTTTTTGCGTTGGCATCCAATATCCTCTGACATCACGCTTAGGATGGCAAGCTAATATGCTACTATCAAAAGGATAATTTAGTCCAGCTGTGTTCCAGATAGAAAGTCATGCAAATATGGGGAATAAAACAGATTGTCATTGTTTGCTTCCTGATTACTGAACAACAGAAAATACAAGCAATTAGCAACTTTCTAGCTAACATTGAAGTTTGAAAGCAAACAATGTATTACTCTGAAATGCTACATGAATGCACATCCTGTCACATTGGTTTTACACAAAATATTAACCACACTGGACCTTCTTGTTTTATCTTGTAACATAAACAGTATCGTTAGCTAGGTAGTGAATAAATGCTAACGTTAGCTGTGGTCTAACAGTGGCTAATGGGTTCTTAAATATGTTGTTTACCTTAAATGTGGCCCTAATCCCTCAGTAGTGTGACATTAAAACAGTATCTGAGCATCACACCCAGTGAGTGACATTAGAGGACAATGGTTGCCATGGGAATATGGTGAATTGGTATTTGTGATAGATTGACAACTGATGGAAGTTGCCTTGGAGGCTTACAAATTCAAATGTTAATGATCCATACCAAACAGTAATGGTTGTTTGACATGACAGAGCACAACATTTACTAAAGTTGGAAACTTACCTTTTTAACGAGGATGGTGAGGCCTTGATATTTAAAGGGTTTCGAGAACTCGATGTACTGGGCTCGTTCGTTGTTTATAGTCAGCGGGGCCACAATCATGTCAGCAAGGCCCCCCAGGAGCTCTCCCATCATGCCATTCCACTCTTTCTTGTTACTGTTGTTTACCTAGAGTCCCAAAAGGAAGGTGTTAACATGAGAATGTGCTGTCAACCTGCTGTCGTCTAGACAACAGAATGTTTCCAGGCTTTCAGGATTTTGGATTTAGCCTTGTGGGGATTTCGGTTTTAGACATGCTTCACATCCTCGGAACCGGCTCAAAAGAAGATTTGTTATTTTTAGGAATTTTCATGCAGCGAAAAACAAGAAAAGTTTTCTTAAGTTGTGAGGTTTGTTTGTTGTATTTGAATGTATTTGCTACATACATACTCATTGTTTTTCTTCTGATTGTTTCCAAGTTGGATCAACGTGACATTAAGTTCTTTTTATATTACAACTTTGGCCCTGTCATCAGTGGTGATTTCTACTCAGTAAGTCATTAAGTGTATACATCTTGGACTGTTATACATGAAGTAGTAGAAGTCACCATAACATCACCAAGCAGTGAAAAGAAGCCATGTCAAGGTTACCATACTTTTTAGTCGATTTTACTCCAAATGGGTCCATGATTTACAAAATGAACATTATTTTGTATTGAATAAAGATTAAAATAGGCGATCAATACCATATCCTCCTTTGACATTGTTTTTTCAATGAGGTAAGAAATCAACCGCTAAGTAGAGTTACTTATTTTTTCTGGTTTCATACAATCAGTCGTTCTTCATGCCACCAGTGAAGTCATCTCCTGCTGGCCATTGGAAGCAATTCAGGTTTAAAGCACTTGACATTATGGCTTGACTTTTGAAACCAGGAAGCTACAGTCAATGAAACACATCAAATCATCGACGACATACAATTCAACTGCTGGACATTTTTATGTCTGTCTGCTTATTGCTTAACTCTTGATAGTGAGTGAGATCGGTACTGTTAGACGGGTTCAGTAAAAGGATTAAAGTTATGTGAATTATTGAATGTAAGACATTACGTTGAACCACACATCACATGCAAGGCTTTGACAAACTGACTCACTGTGTGTTGAACTTACGCGCTCTTGAGTTCCAAATTTCCCATCAGCCACCAGATGCACTTCGTAGGTGAAGTTCATGGTCATAGCCAACTTGATCAGGAGATCAACACAGAATCCATAACAACACTGGGGTACAATTGGGCGTCCTGTAACCAAACCAGCAAGAGTCTAAAGTTACAATCACTCTTAAGGAAACATGTGGGATTGTTTTGCTTTTGATCCGGTGGCGGCGCACGTAGACGGAACGGAATGCGGTGACACGGTGCACTGCAGACGACCACACACACAATCACGCTGTTTGCCAAACGTAGCACACACACCAAGCATCTCCCAGCAACCTCTCATTCTGAATGGCACACTCAGCTACATGCATACATATATAGATACCTACTGCATATATATGTATGCATCTCCAGTGGGTGTTTGGCGGGGTGCAGTAAAAGCACAGAGATAATATAAACGTCCCTGATGTGTTACCTGGGATGGTCTCATTGGGCCCAGTGCAGATAACCTTTTTAATTAAGACTCCATTTAATGTCATTTCTTCATGGCATGTTCCGTCCGGCTGAGTGGGTTTCACATACACAAATGGCTCCTGGTGTATCGTCACTATCTACAACAGACGGGACAGAAAGCTGTTTATCACAAAGCCAGAGCTGGATGTGTTTGATCCCGAGGGACTGGACTGCAGAACAGCAGGAAAGAACAAAATAATGCTTTGAAAATAACAAGCAGTTACACAAACAAAGTACAACATACAAACCCCCAGATACACATAAACGCAAAGACTCTGACAAATGAATGTAAAAAAAACTGACAAGGATACAGATGAGAGATTCTTTGCCGGCCTTTGACAAATTAAAAAAGATGAAAAGTCATACCAAATTTATCACTGCTGCCTTCATGAGCACAGATTAACTTCATTCCCCTCTGAGAATAAAACATGTCATCACATTGTCCAACAGGACCATATCAGCTGAGCTCTGCCTCTATCTGTGTAGACATGAATGTCACATTGAAGAAGGAACCCTACCTTTAATCGAGTAGACATCTGGAAGCCCTGTGGTTTCTCAGTCTCTCCCCCGGGCCAGATGATCTTCCGCTGATTGTTCATCACCACCTGTGAGGACGCCACATACATGTAGAGTATTATAGGTGAGTGCTGACAGAAGGCATGCTGCTGATGAGGCTCCAACACTGTGGGTGTACTCCGCTAATGAGTCAGCTTTATGTAATGACAGCTCAGCGCTTCTTTTATTTACTTCAGAGACCTCTGACTTATGTGTCATACCTGAGGCTTTCAGGAACTTATTATTATCCCACTAGAAAAACACTGAGTGCAAGTGCCGTTTCTGGCAGTGCAGACATTTTGTTGTGTTTGAATGCTTGGCCCATTAATATCCACCATTTACTGTTTATGAATGTAAATTGACAGAATAATCATAAAGTAACTAAAAAGCTTTTACCAGAGTTTTCAACCAAGTCTGAAAGTCTTCTTCTGCAGCTTTATTTTGCCCAGTTGTTATGAAGTGTTTTATTCAAGACTTAGCAGACTCCATTGATCTAGTAATGAATTAAAAAGAGCTCAAGGCTACAATCAGAGGCTAAAAATGTATTGTTATCATGAAGACCAGTACTCAAAATATGCAGTTTTAAACAAATAAAGGGAATTGTGGCTCTTTAAAAAAAAAGTAGGGCACCACATCTAACAAGTTTTCTTTACAAGAGCCTTTGTGTTTGTAGTTTAAGGAGTGAGGGTTAACATAAGGCTAAAGGTGTTAATGTTGTGTCACATCAACTTTTAGTTTGAATTTGGCAAATTTTTTCTTCATATTTTTCTCATCCTAACCAAGCGGTAACCTCCATTAGTGAAAAATGAAGCCAATGCAGAAGCGGAAAAAAAAAAACTGTTCCTTGAGTGTCCACTTGAGGCTGGCTCTAATTGCCCAGTAAGCCTCCATTAACATCCATTTTAAAATCTTTTTTTTTAAACTCATCCATTTTGATTATAAAGGAGCAATATGTAAAATATATTTGTTTTTGATATTCACGCAGCTAGATATCTACAGTTGGACATGTTAACAGCAGAAATAACAATGATTATTTTTTTTTTATATATTCAGAAAACATGCTAACCCTAAAGCCTGATCCAACTTAAAGTTATATGATGCTGCAGGAGCTACGTTGTAATACTAGCTAAACTTACTGGTAGGATGGTATCTTCACAATTCATTTGAGGACCTCCAGCAGTTTGACTTCTCATCAGCTGTGGTCTGAGACTTGAAACTTTAAGCCACAGAGGGCAGTAAAAGGCTGCTGCTTTTCATCCAAATGTTAAGTATTTTAAAAGCCATATTCTCTCTTGCCCACTCTGCATTCAGTCACTGTTAATTTTTCATGATCTTTCCATTTCATTATAGCAGTAGGAGATGTAAATATTTGAAATACAACTCAGATTCAGTGTGACAGAATGCAGCAGCAACTTTGGCAGAACTGATAGCTTTTTTTTTTTAGTAGATGACTATTCAGAAATGCTGAAGATATGACACACACCAGGGCACAATGTATTGAAAAGGAAATGTTGTTGAAAGTTACGTCAAGTCTCGGATCAGCTGTGTCAAATAAGCTTAAATTGCCTCCACTGGTTATATTACCTGTGTTCCGTTGTAGATTCCGACTTGAATGAGTCGACTCTTCTGGTAGTTGAGGATACTGTAGTGGGCATACTTCCTGTCGCCGTCGTCGTTGAACTCCACACGCCCTGTGAGGCCCTCTGGGTATTTTGATGACATCAGCACCCTGTGGCATGGGAATACGATTATGATTTGCTTAATTTTGTACACATGTGTTCATGCACGGACAAAAGGTGTGCTGTGTTAGGAGTAAACATTTTGCTTTTAAACGTTTGGAAAAAGGCTTTTGAATCAGTGTATGTAGCAATATGACTGGTTCACCAAATTACAGTAAATGTAGAAAAGAAGATGAAGATGGCAGAGCTGTGTCAGTATTCAACCGAAATGTTGTTCCTTTTTCTTTCACCTCATCTAATGAAAGCAGTGTGCTTGTTTTTCTGTTTTGATGAAGAGAAATTGCTCTAAATGGGTCAGTCATAATTAATTTGCCTCTTTTGGAAGAGAAAAAAAACAAATGAAACATAGACTATCCTTAAAAAGTCTTGAATCTGTTCTTCTGCAAGAGAGCTTTTAAAGATAGAAGTTAGTTGGAATAGACATTTTATTTGCTGGGGGACTTGCAGAGACAATCAATTTTAACTCTTAACATATATTTGTATTGGTGAAGCTTAGATCCAGTTTTGTTCAATTTTGAATATACCAGCCCCTGACAGTTCTGGCACTCTAAATGTACCACATAATGACAAACACAGAGTACATGCAACTCCTGAATACATATCTTGATTTGACTCACTTTTTTAATGACACTTTGACAAACATCCTTTTTTTTTAATGGGGGTTGTGCACAAAATATTTTTGGTTATCAGTAGCTTAAAATATTTTTGACCAAACCAATCAGAAATTGAGCCAACGTAATTAATAACACTCTTGTTAACAAAGAACTGAGAGAACCAGACATAAAGCACTGGGTTAAATTAAATAAAAGTACCTTAAGTTGTAGATTTATTGAACCAAGTCAAGTTCTCTGGTCCATAATAACAACACAGTAACGTAAATGTTGAAGGTATAATATGTGACTGTCAGAGAAGACCTTAAGCACCAGTCTCTCAGACCAAAAGAAAGCTTTCTTGAGCAATACTTCCTCTGTCCCTCTGCGCACAGCTTCTCCTCACCTGAATGTGGTGAGGTGTGACCTGTGGTGTTAAAAGCACTTTGAGTTGTCAGAAGACTAGAAAAGTGCTATACAAGCTCGAGTCATTTTACGATAGACCTTTTAGAAGATACATCTATATGAGATGTATTTGATTTCTGGTTTAACCACATTTATCGGACATCAGATAGAGAGAGAGAGAGAGAGTTGGGGGATGACATGTGCTTTGAGGACTACAGCCTCTTTACATGGAACATGCAAACTATCCACTAGGCTATCGGCACCCAAATGTTGAAAGGAAAAAGCTACATGATATGCTCTAGAAAAAAATCCAGCTGCTATTTTATGGAGCTAGTTTTCACATTAATTCTTTGTATTTTCTAAACTTTAAAGAAGGAGTGAACAAAGCCTCTTTGTGTCAAAGCAAAGCAGATGCCAAAATGCTGAATACCTGCGTTTTCTTTAATGCCCATCAGAGGGCCCCTCAACTGGTTGCAAAAAGAAGTCAGACTCTATTGAAGCAGATGTTATAAAGGAGTCTTTTACTAAGGTGTTTCATAAGCTCAGGAAACATTTTCCCTAAGAGTAAATGACCACAATAGTTTATTTAATTGTATTCTGCTTTTATTACAGCAAGAAGAGATGATGCACTCGTTGAAATGTGCAACGACAATAAAGTATTTATAAAGCATCTTTTTAATCTCAGGATAGAGTAAAAGCTTTCCTCATGTTCAAAGTTTATAGCTTCTGGCGCTCAAGAAAGACATAATGCAAAAGTCAAGGCTTTGAAATTGAAGTCTACAAATCAATGGGTAACATCATGCTGGCTATGCCATCGACTTACAGACTGTCATTATAGAATTCTGCATCAAACCATCAATAGTTGAGATGTTCACAGCTTTTATCATCTATGTCTCAAAAAAGGTTTTACAGCTGGCACAACCTTACCGTTTAAAGAGCGGCCCAGTTTTCCAGATGTTGGTGTTGCCCACGCATCCTCTCGGGGGTTCTGTGATGTTCTCCTTCTCAAAGAGCTCCTGGATGGACTGAGCCACCACGGCCACTGCATCATTGATATGTGCGGACTCATTCTTCCCGTTGATGAGCTGGAGGCCGATCAGACCTGAGACCAGGCCGACAGGGGAAAAGAAAAGATAATCACCAACCTGAGCCAATCATGGCACCTCACAGGATCCTTTTGCAATGCACAAAGTGGAATAAAACTTATAGGGTCTCCAATTTAGACATCCTGGATAAAGGTCAGACATCAGCGGTATGATCCATCTTCTTTGCCCGCTCATCTCAGGCAAGATAACCACCCCCAAAGAATACACACATCTTGTGATTTACGAGATGTGGCAACAGAAGTGATGGATCATTTTCCTGATGTTGCCACTGATGACCTTTTCACAGCATGTTAAAGGAGTCCCTTGAAGTTGGATGTATTTTTTTCCTGTCCTAACAGCTAAGGTTATGGGAGTCAGCACAGGCAGAGTAGTTTTTGTGTTAGGGACAAACAAAAATACCATAAGACCTAAACTTAAACCAAGCAACAATCCAACTTCAGCTAAGTTTTCTGATTGCAACCAGGTCCCTCTTGCTGGCAGACTCCTGAAAGAAGCTGCAGTGGAAGGTGAAGATATTGGACAGGACAACAAACGCTCTGCAGGGGTTGGTTGTGTCAGAGTGCCCGGGGGGGAAAAGACGATTGACATTTGTGAGCACAAAGTGTTAAAATACTGTGAGAGATTGGTGCGAAAAACCCAGGAATAGAGACAAGAAACTCTGTTGTAGCTTACCATTCTATCAGCTATCTGTCCCAAAACTCTCCATTCATAGTTCATTAGAAACCAGGGTATTAATACGGCAGAATAGGACAATGAATTGACCTTTGTATAATCCAGGATATACACTTTAAAACTAGAATGTACTGTAGATACACAGCCCATTGAAACCTTTAAACAAATAGTGCTTAAACGTTTAAATGCTCAACACAAAAACAAGCAGTTATACAGTTAATCATGTAATGCATCCATCGTTTAACGGTTAATCCCTCTAATCCTGTCGGTGTTATGATCGGCCTGTGAGTAAAGCCGGGGGTTAACTCGTGTATTCCCACTGATCTCTGCCGGATGAAACCTACCGTCTGGCGCCTCGCTCAGGGCTTTACCCGACATCTCCCGCTCGCCCACAAGCCACACGTAGCCCGAGCCCGTCATGTTGAGGAAGCGGGCCGCCTTGTACACTGCAGCAGCATCCTCCTCACTGGGAAAAAAAAAAAGAGGCAACTATAATTTATTTTTATTATCACAGAAAAGGATTGTATTCATGTTGAGGAGAGATGGATTACAGTGATTCACAGTTGTCTGGGATTAGTTCATGTCAGTGGATCACAGAGATTAAGTTACTTTGACATTGTTATAATAGCGTAACATTAAAGCATCCCTCCTTTTCTTAAAGGTTACATATTATGCAAGATGCACTTTACCATGTTTTCTAACACTAATATGTGTCCCTGTCCTCTACAAACCCTCCAATTATAAAGAGTCGTTTGCCTGCTCCACTTTTCAGAAAATGTGTGCTCAAATAGTCCGTTTGGGGATTTTTCCCATCATGAGATCACAAAGGGCAGTGACGCCTCCCTCAGGTGGGTGACACTCCCACAGCTAGGTGTTTGTTGTGACCTTTGAGTCTGCCTTTCCACCGTAAACAACAGGGCATGGAGTGAGAAAGCCCAGGCCACATCCCCTTTCAGAGAGGGGGCGTGGTCAGACACAGCTCATTTGCATTTAAAGCTACAGACACAGAAACTGAAATAGAGGGGTTTATACAGGGTCAGAGTGGATTATGAGAGAGAAACTTCAAAGACATGTCTTAGGGTCCTCTGAGACTTATTTAAACTTGTTGAAAAGGAGACCAATATGTGACCTTTAAATTCAGTTTTATCTGATTATTTTTTGCATCTCATACTTCCCTTAGAAAAGGAGACGAGGGGAGATACTGATTTAATATCTGAATTATTCTAAATTCCTGCTAATTCTTCTACCCCCATAGTAAATCAAATTCAGCAATTAAAAGTGTTCTATGAATAAAACTGCTGTTGCCCCTCAACATTAAATCTCTTTGAGACGAACCAAAAATGGAGCATCAAAGAAATGACCAATGCAGCATCTGGGACACCTCACAACATCCCAGAAATCTGTCAGAGACTCCATCAAAACACAAAATATCACCAGGAAGGGTTTGGTATTGCAGAGCATGCTTTCGGGGAGCTCTGTGACCATCTGGGTTGCAGGGGACGTTAGCCTTAGGGGCTTTCTGCAAGAGTGCTCATTAGCTTTCACCCAGGAGAGTGTTGTGTTGTATGTGGGACAACAATTCAATGCTGACGAGTTACTTTAACCCAAACCATTATCTTTTCCTCACATATACACAAGCAGTGTTGCTGCCAATGCCTTTTTAAATACTGAACCTTTCTCAAAAAGACACGAAACAAACGTATCAAGAAAACAATCAGCACTTAAGCTGGAGTAGACAATTTTGGAGAAACCAGCAAGAGTGAGCTTATTTTTTAAAAGTAAAACATATAAGTGTGCTCTGGTTTACTTGTGGTAAAGGATGAGTCCACAAGGGAGGATTAGAGTCAGGTACCCTGCCCATTACTGTACTATATTTGGCTACCATTCTTATGCAACTAGCTTGATAGCTATAGCTTGTACTGTAGAAACTATACCTAGTAAGCCATTAGCCTTTTTTACACTGATCCCACCCCAGTGTTGTAACACATGTCAGTCGTCACTTATTATTTGTGTCCTAGTGTGTGATTTTATTTTAGCTGTGTCTCATTTCGGGGGCAAGCATCCTTCAAAGCATGCATCCCAATAAGGACTCCGCCCTCGTAGCCTGTGTAGACTGCTAAGGATGATCTGAATTGAGGTCAGATCCACAGAGGATTCAATGTGTGCGTCACCAGCTGTTGCACACCACCCTTACCCCCCAATTTCTTAGTCCTGTCGCCTAGATACCTCAACAGCTGCACAGGAACTAGCCAACATACAATACCCTGATTATTATCGCCAAACAATTTACACAAATTTAGATTTATGAAGACCAAACCACTGTCCCTAATCTTTATGAATGAGCTAACAGATGCCATAACATTGAAATGTGTTCAAACTTAACAAGCCTTTGATTTAAAATGCTACACTCAATCAAGACTTCTGACTCTCTATACTTTGCTCTCTATTTATTTTTTATGCATCCTTTGATGCGTCCGTATGACAATTCATAACTGTAAAGTCAGACTTGGATTATGAAAAAAGAGTTTTGAAAGAAAATTGCTGGCAATGAATCTTGGGATTTGTTGGCCCACAAAGGATATACTGGATGGGTCCTTCAAAAGCGAGGTAAAAAGGGACGCATTTGTCAAAAGGAGCCTTTGAAACAGGACAGCCTTCGACCCACCGCTGTGATGTAATCAGCCTTCAAACACGCACTCTGAAGGATGAAGCCCCTACACTGGGACATTCCTATTAGGTTACGATTATGTCCAAATGAATGGACTTATTACCAACACATTTATAGATTTCTTTTTTTTGACAGAGTGTCTTTGTAGTGGAGACATGTTCAACAAATACATTGCCTACCCTACCCTACTTTGAATTGAAAACAAAAACAGCTGCTTGTTGTAGCCTGTATCTAAGTCGTATTTATAGGGTTGAAATGTTTACTCAGGGATAAATAACTTACCTGGCGGACAGGATGATGACTCGGGCCTCCAGCTCTTTGGCCTCCAGCAGCAGAGCAGTTAAGTTAGTCTCCTGGCTGAACTGGAGGACTTTCTCTGCCTGTGATCGGGGCATAAGAAAGGTCAAGCCAGCTACTTTTCTATACCTCAGACACCATGCTGCCTCTTTACCTGCTTGGTTTGAGCTTGGCCGATTTTGTTTGAAAACGGGAGACAGAGATAAAAAGGAAAGCGATCCAGGGGAACCGGCTGAACTAAAAAAAAAAAAAGCTTTAAGGGAAAAAAAAAACTTTTGCATTTGTTTGCATGCAAACTGAGGGTTATCAAGGCTCCAAAGAAGGACGTGCATGTGTTAGGTAGGGGGGAAGAAGAAGGTCAATGCAACCAGTAACTAAAAACGGGTGAAGGGGGTGAGGAGGACGTTTTCCCCCAACAAAAAAACTGCTGAAAATCAGGGAAGTGCTACAGAACAGGAGGAAGTAGCATCTGGGAAACGGTTTTGTCCCACACTACCGGTTCTCCACAAAGGAATGAACTTGCAAACTCTTTTTGAGTGTGAGTGTGTGTGTTCAGAGTACATGCATTCCTTTATTGAAGGAGAAAATGAAAATGATAAAAGCGGGGCGCTGTTCACTGCTTTCTTTTTTTTTTCTGGAATGACCGAAAATTATAGATTTTTTCACAACAAAAATCATACTTCATTTAAATCATAGGGAAATGTCTCAAAGTAAAAAATTAAAGAAAACACGTGCTACCAAGAGAGGGACATTTCTGGGTCGGCTGGTGACTGGTTTGGGCTGGTTTCTAGTTGCTACGATTGGAAAAGTTGGTGGGCGGCGTGCATTGACCATGCAAATATACCTTAGGTCCTCGCTTGTTGTCATAGGACAGTTGGTCGAGGTTTTCATAGTTCCTTTTTTTATTCTGATGAGTAATGTGCACAGAGAAAATATGCAGACACAGAAAAATATTATAAACAGTTGAAAATGGAGGGCAGTAAAGCATTCCAACAAATCCCCACTTTTCTGCTTCAAATTGGGACCTTTAACAGTGGGGCTTGCAAAAACATCTGAGATGACTGCACTTGATTTATACTGAAATCACATTTACATGCTCATAATATCATCACTAATGAAGATAAAGGGAAATGCAAAAGACGTATTCAACGCATAGTTTGATAGGAAACCCTAAAATGCATCTTGTTAGCCATGTGATTAGTTATGAAACCCTTACTGCAAACAACCAACACACACCAGAAACGTGACTTTTCAAAAGTACCATCAGATTTCACACACTATATCAACACACCATGATATCCAAAGTGTGATCTTGATTTTTTTTCTAGCTAAAAAGCATTAAGAGCTTATTCAAAACAAGAAAACACATCAATCCAGCCACCTGTTGACGTTGAACTATCTTTGTTAATGAGATGCGATGTGCCATCTTTAGCAGTAGCAGCTTAGAGTTAACAACACTTGGAGCAACTCAGTAACCATCTTGACATTCTGCAGATGTTTATTTGATTCATGTAGATTTAATGGCTCGAGAAATTATGCCACAACTACAGCTGCCAACTTTATTGTTGATCCCAAAATGAAATGCAGTCCATAGAAAGTCCATAATAAAGATTATAACCCATACATAAGCCAAGGGATTCACACTTCACACACTCTGATCACAGCTGCAACACATTCAAAAGATTGTGACTGCTTGGAGAAGAGCTAACAAAAAGTTTTGTTTTAAAGAAAAGATTGCAGTTTCATGTTCAGGAAACCTTTTCATTTTCTTTGTCTAGATTAATTTGCATTCCAATAATGCAGTTTAATCACAGCAAGAATTGCACCATTACCTAAGAAAAGTACAGAATGTTGACTTTTTGTTTCCTAACTACTAACAAGTATAGAGATTAAATTGTTCCTCCTGTATGTAGTATTACCTAGCATGGCAGGGCTTTGGTCAGAGAACAACATGCTGACTCTGACCTGAGCATGTTTTAGTCACCCAAGGGTTCCCCATTTTGGATTTCAGTCAGGCCCTGTCTCCTGTAAGAGGTGAGTGGGGAGCCATTTTGCAGGGAAACACATCATCTTTCTGCCTCACAGGGTTCCCTTCACAGCTGCCTGGCTTCAGAGCTCACACCTCAGTGCACTCCGGGTCCATTTCTCTCCCTTGGCTAAGTTGACGTTGTCGGTGCATCAGTGCAGTATTCAAGCTGACAGGAGAATTCACTGTAAATACAAGTGTGAACCTCCTCCACTCACAACTGAAGACATGTAAAAGTTATCATACAAGCTGATACTATTGCAACTTTGTGTTCATCGCATTATTTGAGTAAATAACATTTGAATTGCTTTAAATGCTGCTGAGCAAACATTAAAAAATATTGTGATTTTCTCAAAGATGGAAATAGAATGTGTACATGCAAACCAGAATAAAAGTGAGAGGACCATTTTCACTGTTCCTAACACTACTGCATAATCACAAAGTAACGGTGGTAATAGTTTTTTAAACTGCGACATAAAGAGAGAGATCTTATGTACTCTCAGTGAGCCTGCACAAGTAACACCCTGCAGCACTGTGGACCAAAAAAAACTGCCTTTGTCTTTTTTTTTTTTTTACCCCTAGAGATTTTGCTAGCGCTCTATTTTTGTATCCTCAGTGAAGCATTCATATTTCATGTGTAGGTCGAGCGTCCCCGTGTCCAGAGTCTCTTTGCGGGTGGTGACAGTGATCCCCCTGCGACTGTGTGACCTCGCTAAAGACTTGCTACGAAGCTAAAAATAAAACATGTAAATGTACTGAGTGTACGCAGCACAGCGGGGTGATTAGCAGGACTAACACCTCTGCCTTTAATTAGAGCACAATGAGACAGCGGTGCAATGTGCCATGTGTAAACCATCACCTTAATCTGTCAAACTGTCGCTGCTTTGACAGTTTAAGGTGGTCAGCTTCACACCATCAGAACAACGTTTCATCTGATTTACAGACAAACATGGGACGTCAGAGCTGCGCACAGCGATTAGCCTGCAGGGGGCGCTAAAACAAATGAAAATCTGAACTTTTTCTTTCGATCATTACAATTTTCAAGATCCATTTCATTATTTTGTTATTGCCCTAAATAGCAATTTTCCAAATGCCATGCCAACTGTTGAAACTTTGAGCGCTCACAAATAATCTTTCATAAAAATGTCACTGTACCAAGCAAGTTTTGTCAATGTAGCTGGTGTAAATACATCTTTTTAATGTGCACAATACAAAGGGTTGGTCCATTTCTCCAGATATTTCAAGTCTCTTTCTGTGTCCATGTCCCTCAGTCTTCAGCTCAATGCAATAAAACAAACACATAAATCGAAAAGACGGACAAAAACAGAGAATCTTTGTTTATTCCTAAACTCAGTGTTTTAGCGAAACAGCTGGGCTTTTAGCAAACACCAAGCAAACCGGAGAAACTTGAGCCTTTAGAGAGCACTATTTTTAGCCCTGGATTAATACACATCTACTGCTTAAAGGACCTTCGTGCAAGAGGACTGTGTGTGTGAGATTAAAACACAATAAACTACTCTTACTGTTAATTCAACTGACCTTAAATAGAAATACTTAGTACTTATTAAAAGCACAGCATTGTTGGCTCTAGTCTTGCTGTTGGTAATAAGAAAAAAGCATTATCAACAGCCTAAGCATTTGGGTTTTGCCATGAATTCAGTGTCATCATCGGTGCAAACATTTGGAGATTTTCTTACATAATTCCTGCTCAGGGCTTGAAAATACTGGATTTGGCCCCGCAGTCAAGTCTAAATATATGCATAATTAAAGCCTCATAGTAGAGAGCGTGAGAGCAATTCCCTCAGAATTATGAGATTGAATGAGACTCACAGATGGGTTATTATTGAGCTCCAAACTAAGATGATGCAAACATAAAAGGAGCTTCCTGAAATCTCATCAAAAGGCTTTGAGAACACACAATTCTCTTCCTCGGAGCGGGATGTGAGCTGCATCTAGATGACTTGATGTTATTAAAACTGCATGGAAGTGTGTGCACGGTCCAATGTGACCAACTTGATCCCGGTCATTTAATTTAAGCAGCTTTTGCTTGAACCGCAAGCTTCCGTCTGTGAATTACCTCGGGTGTGTGTGTGTGTGTGTGTGTGTGTGTGTGTGTGTCATATTCATCGTCTCATTCGCCTTTGATTTAATTAAATCTCAAAATCAGGACTCATTTCACTCTGCAGCACAATTACAGCAAAAAAAAGCCCCAGAGAGGGAGACGCATCACAGAGGATACTGGGGGAAAAAAAATATCCCAAGGTAATTTCATCGTATTAAAAGGATGCAATAGATGGCAGTTGTTTTCTCTTTTTCCTATGTCTGTCTCCGCTCCTAAAGGGCACACATCATGGCAGTCTCAAGTCTGTTTTGGCTCAAAGAAGATCAGCATATCACTGACCCACATACGCAGCTCAGAGCTACACTTAAAATGGATGCATCAGCGGTATCTGAAAAGGCACAACAACACAAAAGCATCTCCCATGTGAACAAGACCTAGCGGGGTGCAACAAACACAAGTGCACAAATATGAAGCTGGTCATTTTTAAACGCGTGAGGAAGAAAGAGAAGCACCCGAGTTCCAACATGGACCCAATTAAAGCCTTCAGTCCGTGATGGTTTGCAGAGCCCCACGTTAAAGTCCACTATTTGGCTCCCATTGTGGATAGACACTGAATTTGGACTATGGCGAAAAGCAACGTGAAGATGAGCAAATAAACATACAAACTTTTGTCAGATTAGACCACATTAGACGCTGTTGATGTCTCTAGGAATGTTAGCCAATGTTTACACAATGGTGAGAAAGAGATGTGGCCACATAACAGAAAGGAAAACAGTTACGTACATAGAAGACTACTGCGGTTTTTTTTCTTTTTAAAACCCTTACGCACTCGCGCCCACTCATGCTCACGCACTCCGCTGAGGAGTCGGAGCGTCTCACCTTTGTCTCTCTCTCCTCTAACAGGGTCTCGAGCCTCTTCTGGGCCGCCCGCCCCTCGTGGTCGTCGCTCACGATCAGGATGATGTGGTTCCAGTTGAACTCGCGCATCAGGTCGAACCACACGTGTGCCTGGTGGGAGTATGGAGGGACGGTCCGCAGGAAGGACAGGTGGATACTCTGAGGAGCGCCAAGGCACAAACTACAGGTTAACAGGTTGTCATAACAGTTTAGATTTTTCATGAATGAGTCATACCTCACAAACAAAGATGTGGAGAAATAAAACAGCCTCAAGAGCACATTCTGGACAGGTATGGGAACACTGCTGTCCCCTAGCTCAGTACATAAACAGCTTGGAAAACACTCTCTGCTGTTTCAACATAACAATGCCTCCGTGTATTAAACCTGAACCCTAAAGAAGACTTTTCAACCAAGAAAAGTTGAAAGTTAAAGAGTCCCATTACCCTCTCCAGGGGAACGCAAAAGGCAGATATTAGTCTTTAACTTGTGTGTGCAAATCTATGTCATTTAAAAGGTAACATATTTTCACTAGGTGGCATTTAAAAAAACATCAAACACACTAAACATTACAGTATCTTTGCATGATTTGCAGCTCTAAAAACTCCTTATTTATCTCATACAGTAAAAAAAAAACATTTCAGCCTCTGCCTGAAACACTTTGCATAAGCTGCTGTCTCCCAACATGCCCCCTTTCTGCTGATTGGCCAGCTCTCTGAAAGCATTTGGGGGGCAGGACACCGAAGGGCTGCTGAAAGGGGGGTGTTCAGTAGTACAAATATTCATATATATATAATAATAATAATATTAATATGAGTATATCAGTGTTGCGTCTTGGAACTACCATGTTACAGTTGTCTCCTGGGTGAAAGAGAAACCGCTTCACTTTGAAGTTCTCAGAGCTTTTCTGATGCATGCAATGCTGCACATGGTGAAATTCACATGCTCCTCCAGGCCACTTGTCTGCAGAACTGTAGCCTTTATACCGGGGGGTTCACAAACTAACCATTAGGATACCGGCACCCCAAATGAATGTTTTTTCCATAAAGACAAGAGGTTTTGATCTTTCAAAGGGTCAACAAAATGTCCAAACAGACCTTGATGTTTCAAAACCCTGCCCAAGTCCTATAGCCAAACCGTAACTGTTTAAAGAGTTTAAAACATCTTGTAACAGATTAATATTTCCAACAGTGCTCGGCTAGTTTTGTAAGACACTCGAAAATGACATCCAGTCGATTGAAAATAGTTTTTTCTGTTTAAGGAATCTATTTTCTCTTGCTCTCGAGGCTGACTGGGAGCACTCACAAAAAGACAGAGGAGCTAATTATACAATGCTCATACATTTGAACGACATGTTCACTAATGCTACATGACTATAATGTTCGTGTACTCTAACATGCAATGCATCGCTAGTTGAACTGCCCTCAGTTGAATTGTTCTAACAATATTGACACTGTGCATAAATGAAAAATGATTGCCCTACTTTAGAGGAGATACAAATGCCCAATAAGTCTGCTACAACTAATCTGTGAAGAATCTTTAGAGATTCATTGAAGTCTCTGGATGCAATGCTCATGATCGACTTGCAGGGTTAAAGGAGTTGTCATTTAGATAGATTTGAACTTGAGTTATTAAAGATCTCTGCAGGATTTTATTTATTAGACCGCTTTAAAGTTTCATTTTAGTGGCTTGTGCTTCATAAAAACATTAACTGAGGTCGCAGGCATTATTAATAATGCTCTTTCAGTTTCCAGTTGGAAACCCATTTAATCACAGCTGCTCTAATGGACAGTGATGGGACGTTTAATCTAGGAAGCTTTTGAAGCCGCCCCGGGGGAGCTCCTTACTGCCTCTCCCTGTGTTCGCCTCTCCTCCTCTTTCCCTTCCTCAATATCTCTCACTACATCTCCATCATCCATCACTCACCTTGTCGGAGTAGATCGACATGCGGGTGGTGAGTCCAACCACGGGGATGCGGTAGAAGCCTGCAGTGTAGGAGACAGGCGTTGGAGTGAGGTGGTCGTTGGACTGGGGAGGGTGACTCACCAGGATGGCGTAGACCTGCAGAGACACAGAAGAAGAACACTTTGTCATTCTGACACTGGCTTTTAGACAAAATGGAAACACCACTCATCGCTATGTGATAAATGTCTTTAAGATAGCAAATTAACACATGCTGTCTTCATTTTCTTCTCTCATTCTTTCTTTATTTCTTTTCAGTGTAACTCTCTTCATTCCTGCATTTCTTTATTTTTCTTTTTTTTTTGCAAAATGACAAAAACAAAAAACATAATGTCACAATTATAAAATCACATAGGCTACATGGAAAGATGCTAAATCTCCATATTATCTCTAAATAAATATATATATATGATAACATGAAATAAAGATGAATTGTTACATTGCTCACATAAACAGCTGCTTACAAGTAAAAAAAAAAGATATTTAAGTGTTGTTGACATGTTTTTGCTGTACGCTGCAACGACAACAACAGAAACAAGAGTCGACAAGCGGTTGATATAAAAAAAAAACATATTTTTCTATGCACACTTACAAGACACGACTGTATTCTATTTACATCATAAAAAGTTAATTCCAGTCTGTTTAAGAGACAACATGGTTTAAAACGTAGAAAACATCCTGAAGCCAGGAGTGTGTTTAGCCACTATTGGGCCTGAGGGCAAAAATTGAGAGAGCCCCCCCCCCTGCAATTTACTTTAAGTCAAATTTATTTAATCAAAATATAGATTGATGAATTTACACTGTGTTATATATAGCAGTTATCTATTTATTTATATCTATAAGTTTATCTTCACATCGCACACTGGTTTAGCTCAGTTGGTAGAGAAGGTGCCCCGTGTAAAGAGTCACGGTTCTCAGAGCACTGGTATCAAATGTCTGCTGTCTTTGCATGGGCAGTATTGGAAAAGTCCATCAAATCATTTGACTATGATTGAAATGAATTAATTGATGTCCTATACTGTACCTATACTGTGCATGTGCAAATCAATGATTTTACAAAAAGGTTTTGTCAATCACTTTTTCTGCACTCTTGTAAAGCCCTTTGAATTGCAATTTAATTCATCTGAAATGTGCTATATAATTAAAGTTTGATTGTTTGATTGATTGATTGATTGAGCATAAGTGTGCCACGCGCTCAAGCTAACAGGCTATTTGCACGATAATGACAGAGAAAGGATGTTTTATTTGATTAACAATAACAAAGATGCAATTCATTAATTTCACCAATGCCTTGTAGATAGTTCCTGCACCATAAGTGAGTGTGAGCTATTCATTTCTTCTAGGGTGAGGGCTTTGATGTTGGACACTATCAAAAGCTTTCACTAAAGGTTTTTTTTTTTTTTTTTTATCAGAGCAGACTACCCAAGCTTTAAGAAAAGGTCTTTATTTTAGTACTGAATGCAGGAGTAGTTTCAATTATTTAACGTTAATGAAATGATCACAAACTGACTGTCATGCTGAATCTAGGGCATTTAGGGAGCACTAAACCTAGTTTCTAGCTTTGCCTGCTCTGTAGTCCAATCTTGGTTCAAACATTGTTCGTCTACCTTAAGGTACATTTCACTTGTGCTCAATTACAGTATAGTCATCTTTTATTGTTTTTGACTGCTGCTCTAAAATGTTGTATAACAGGTTAAAAATAACATTTTTGTACTGAACATTTACATAAATTACAGTTGGGGACAAACTCATCTCGACGACAAAAAGATGAGCAAAGAAATCTTTCCCTTTGTTCGAAATGGCCTCACTGTGTGGGCTGACAGAATAATATTAATTTGGGGCTGTTTGGCTGAGTCTTATCCGCTCATTAAGCCGGCCAACTACTCCAGTAGAGAAAGAATATCTGAGCTCAGCCTTGGAAAATGCCTTGGAGATGTGAAGGAGGAGGAATAAAGCTGGCAGAGCTGTGCAAGCATGGATTATTGGATGTGAGCAGTCCGTATGGTTGGGTCAGAAATGGGGTCTATCTTCCAAAGACTGCTCCCAGGCATCTACTCGTCCATCTGCCATGCACTTTCCCTCTCAGTACCCATCATCGCCTACAAGCCAGTCTCATCTGATCCCACACAGCTTAAGTCGAGGTGGGATTCTTTATCAGTTTCAAGAGATGTTTGCTTGTGTGGAGAACTGAACCACTGTTGGTGTAATCTGTACAGCCTAATTGTAGATTGCATGGGCGATCATAAGACAGGAGACTGAGTGCAAGAGTATTGTTCTGCAAGCCTGGATCAATTAGAGTCAATACACAAGCATAGGACAAGGACATGAAAGCCACTCTGAAGCTGTGGGTGTTTTTTTTTTTTCCATGAAGCTCAATTATGTGTGTGGGAGAAAGAGGAGCGAGAGGACTTCACGCCTCAACATGCTATGACATAATGTTTGTTAAAAGCCATGTTGAGCATCACGAGTGGATGGTCTCAGAGGCACATACGGTCCTCATGATTTACTCATAGAATATGTTTTGTTGGGTTGATGTGCAGAACATATATACAATCTTTAGGCTTGTTAAACAGCTGGAAAACCTGCATTGAAGCACTTTTAAAAGCTGGAATCTCAACCAGTTGTTATCCGTGCATCATGTCACACAGCTGAGTGAGTGATCCACCCCTGCAGGACAACATACAGAGACTCAAACTGTCTGCAGCCGTAACAGCCTTCTCTTTGCCAAAATGTTTTCATGCCACACACACACACACACACACACACACACACACACACACACACACACACACACACACACACACACACACACACACACACACACACACACACACACACACTGAAAGCCAAGTTGTTAATTGCAAATGACATATCGCACATTTTCACTCCTCACTGGTTCCTGTGCAGCTCAGTAGATCTGCAGCTGTGTGTCCTGAAATGCAGCCCACAGATACCCTCTCATCCGAGATATGCCTCAAACCGAAGCCTATTTTCGGATGTCTGTGAAGCAGATGAGTCTGTAGGGAGGTCGCTAGAAGTGTACAGGGCCAACTACATTTTGGGTTATACATACATGGATGCAGAAGTGGACAAAAGACATGCCTTTAGAAGCATATGGGTTGATTTGTTGTTTCATTTGGTGATTTGTCCCTGCTGCAAGAACAGTTAGTTTGCCAATATGAGGCTTTAATACACATCTGTTCACAATGGATTTGGAGTTAAAGGCTGATGATGATCTAGTCTGCTCTTCACACCTATGGCCCTTAGGTGAGAAAACAAATCTTGATGTACGAAATGTTCCTGAAAAAAACAACTTTCTAATGCACTGCACATGGTTTATTCCTCCAAAACACATCTGTCAGCACATCAGTTTCACAATTAGGTGGATGGGTTTATAGATCACATGTAGCCTGAGTTAAGAGCTATCTATCAGATATTACTAAGGCAGTTATTTGCAGAGGTGGCAGCAAACCTACCTGACTTGATATGAGGTCCTCGCACACGGACAGAGCCATCTGGATGGCGTTTGGTTTGTGCGTTACGGAGATCGCGGTCAGCTTGAATTTGTCCCTGCCGTAGACCTGGTTGGCCTGGGTCACGGCATCTTTAAAGACCTGCTCATATCTCTTTTGGCTCAGGACGGCCCCGATGTTGACGATTTTCGGCTCGCAGCCGGCCCGCGCGCAGGAGCACAAGAAGAGCACCGCAAACAGAAACAGACGCATCGTGTGGACCACCCAACAGCACAGTGCAACCCGGTCGCTTTTCTCTCCGGTGGCGGGTCGGCGCGGGCTGCTTCTGTACAGCGGCACGGCTCAGCCCGATGAATGCGCGACTGCAGACACGATCCAGGTGGGCGGTGTGAGCGGGCGAGGGAGGCCAAAAAGGGAAGGAGCTGAGAAAATGGGAGGCTCTATGTGCAATGCGGAGGAATGTGCATGATCATATTAGTGGCAGTCAACCGGGGTCCTCCAAAACGCATTGTCAAGCTTTTTTTTTTTTTGCTCTCCTTTGCAGATTTGCTCCCTCCTCCCCTGGGCTTTAAAGAACGAGTCAAATCATATTCCAAGCTTCCACGCGTCTTCCTCTCAGGGCTCTGTACCGTTAAGTGCAGCCGCTGCTCCGTGCGCTCAGTGCGGACTGATCACACCGATGCGTCGCTGGTTGGACGCTCCGGGCTGAGCGGCTGCTGTCCTTGGTGCTGACAGCTGTGCATGCGCGCCGTGGTGGTGATGGTGGTGGTGGTAGTGCGCGCTCCCGCCGTATCGGCTCCCACTCTTGGTTTTGCGCGTTGGCGTGCTGCTGCTGCTGCTGCTGCTGCTGCTGCTGCTGGTGATGATGATGAGGATGATGATGCTGGAGTAAAAGCTGATCGTATGAAAAATAAATGTGCGCACTTACTCAGAATACTCTCGATCACCATGTAAGTCATAACAGGACATGAAAGGCAAGATGTTATTTTTGAATACTTGCAGGGCATGAATAATCTGAATGATCTGCTAAATGTATTCTGAATAATATGTATGCTTTGTTGATGCGTGCAAGATACGTAAATGGGACCACACGGTTAGGTTGTGAGATTTGCCCTCAAACAGCCTGATTGCACCAGATCAGATGGAGGGGGTGGGGTGGGGGTGCTTGTTGGTTTCAGGGTTCAGAGCTGGGACATTGATTGCACCAGATCAGATGGAGGGGGTGGGGGTGGGGGTGCTTGTTGGTTTCAGGGTTCAGAGCTGGGACATGGACACGCGCTCTGATGTGAGTTATTTCCCTCCAAACAGGAGAGAGCGTCTGATGGGTCGTATAGCTTCTTGGACAGCTCATTAATCACGCAGCATGTCAAAGTCATATCTTTCCAGCCGTCACACTTCAGCAAGAGCAGAACCCGCCTGTCTTGTGTTTATGGTTGAGGTTTGGATGTTTTATAATCTCCAACCCCTCGCTTTGTGTTCAAGTTTCGAGCATCCCTGCAGCTAGATGCATGAGCAAAATCAAACTCCTGGTTGCCTAGGAAACAAGATCTTTTCACAATACACACAAAAGGATCTTTTCAGGGAGGAAATATTTCTGTCAAGCTGACTGTGAGTTCATTCATCACAGCAAGACACAACTCACTTTAACAAAACGGACACGAAGATCAAAATAAAGAGATAAAAACGGAATTTGAAAAGAGAGACGTGTTGTGTGAAACAGTTTAAAAGCCGTTTATCAATTTATTTCAATTATTAATAGTCAAGTATTCAAACATTTTTGCCCCAAGGGTATTTGTAGTGCTTGTGTTTATTCCTAGCATAAATGTCAACATTTGCCACCATTGGAAAAAGGTGTTTTGGAAATGAGGCCAGGATGAAATCAGCCAACAGTGTTCTGAATTATGAATCACACAACACGGTGCTGTCTCTCTGTGTAGCAGTGAGCTGATAAATTAATCACAAGGCTGGAAAAATCATCATTCATCAGCAGCTGCTGCTGCTGCTGCTGGCTGTGTGTTAAAAAAATAAGCCTGTCTAAAAACATGATTTGATAGGTTCCTTTTCCTGTCATAACTTTAGACAAGGAGAATGACATTCATGGTCAGAGGAAGAAAAGTACGAGTGCAACAACTGACAGTTTGAGTTTTGACAGTTGAGCTTTTCTGACTCTTTCTGGCTTCAGCTGTCAAATAGAGGCAAACACAAATCTTTTTAAAAAATGTGTATTTTTGATGAAATAATTGAGATATTTACAAATAAAAGACCAAAAGCATTGATTAATGTGTTAACACATGGTTTAAAAAAAAAATCTAGTAGGAAATTTCTTTATTCAGCACACACTCAACGTGGTGTTTTTTTTTAAATAACTCATCCATTTAGATTTTATGAAGGATAAGAGTTTTTCATAATTAGGGCTGTGGCTGATCTGACTGACAGACTGACTTGTTGTAGCTGTTTGTCAGGAGGCCCACCTCGGCTTCAGCTCTTTGCTTGTTATGGCAGTATTTTCCAAATGGCGACTGCCACCAATGGGCTTCAAAAGTTTGCTTCAGAAACCAATGGATGATGTCACTGAGACTACGTCCATGTTTATATACAGTCTATGCTGGCACTAGCAATCCATTCAGCGATATCTTCGAGCACGTGGCAAGTATGCTAGCTCTTCAAACTCTTAAGCTCTCTTCGCTTCGTTGGTGTTGATAAATGAACAGTGTCAGTCATTTACCACCACTAATAGAATCATGTTCTATGGGAAACAAAATGCTTCATGGCTAATCATCCAGCTAATGAATTACTGACTGTGTAGTTTTGTTAACCTGAAATTAGCTTACCAGCACCACCCTCTTGTCCAAATATGGTATTTTTCTGCTCTAGAAAAATAACACAAAAGCAAAAACATCAAATTAGATTTTTCAAAAAAAGCAGTCGACAATCCAATGTGTGATGACAAGGCAGCTGTGGTTTAAACCTTTTACTTTCTACCCATGTTTAATTGTCCTTGCTGTGTGCTTGTCTGCTTGGTGTCACCTGCAGCTCATGTATTAATTGTGTGTTTCTGTTCCTCTGTGACAGTTCATCTTGTCATTCTTGAAGACAAACCTAATGTTTGTTCCTGGCCTCCTCCTGATAAATGCCTGTCCTTCATCTTTTGTGCCTTTTTTCCCCCAGTGTAACTTATTACCTGACTTCTCATTATTTCTTATTGCATCAAGTTTTTTTGTCCTGAAATGTGCTTGCCTCCTGTTTTTCCTTGTAAAAGTATAGTTGTTACTAAACCCACTCTCAAATCGAATAATAAAAAGGACAGAAGAAGAGGAAGAAAACTCGCCTGAAGGCAACACAACAATATTTAAAAGGAAAAATGACATTTCTAATATCCGTTACATAACAGTATAAGGCAACACGTCGGGAACAGAAAATTACAATGCATTCTGGAGAACCTGAGGCTAGATAGTTCCAGGATTTTAATACACAATGCCACATAAAAAAACACACTGCCTCCAAAACCCAAGCAGAGATGACCAGAGGAGACGTTCCCCTCCCGTCATCAAACCAGAGAGAATAACAAGAAAATGAGAGTGTTAAAGAGGGCACCTTGTGGTTTCCCCTTCAGCCAGTTTGTTAACTCACCACTTACAGGCAGGCATGACAGTGTGGTGGCCTCTTAATGAATGAGGTTACAAAGCCCTCCTGCTCCGTTTCACACACAGACACACACACACACGCACACACACACACACACACGCGCACACAGACACACGCACGCACACACACACACGCACACGCACACACACACACACACACACACACACACACACACACACGCCATTATATAATAAGCAACACAACACAAGAGTCCTATAGAGACTCAGTGAGACAAACACACAAGGCTGTATACAACACAAAGATCTTCACAGGCTTTTTAACCTTACATACACACACAACAGCACGCACACACACAGACACACTTTGTGTTCACACTTCGAGGCGTCCGCCCACATAGAAGTAATGTAGACTCATACACACCACCCACACGGTCCTCTTCTAGGATACAAGAGGGACGTTTTCATGTGAATGTATGTTTCAGCTGGCTGGAAAATATCTTTTTAGACAAGCCAAGGACAATTTATTCAGCAAGCACATTTCATACACAGAGACAGTTTCAAAGTGCTTTCAATTCTTACACTTCATTGCAAATACACAATATTTAAAATGGAGGAAAAACATGAGCATGTATACAGATTCAGAGGCAATGCTTGTGTGAAATCATGTTGAAAAGTGCTTTACTTTACCCATAAAAATAGGCACTCTACCCTTAACCCGCAAAAGAGACATGGACTTAAAATTTTATAGACCCTTAAACTGATGATCTGAAAAACTGGGTGCATTGTGGGTAATATTCTAACCAAACTGTATGCAGGTGGTCTTTTGGTCTTCACAAGTTGTACTGGTCTCCAGTAACTCCTGACTACATATTCTATACATTGTTGCTAACATGCTAAATAACATGAGATACAAAACCATTTAAAAAATGTTCCCTGAAAATGTTTGAACTAAAGAGGAAAACTTAGGTTATTCCTAACATTCATATTGTCTGGAAAAATAATATTTCAGTCTATGCCATGGTTAAACACCTCAGACATTTCTTCACAGTCCAGATGACAGATGATATTTATAGTTGATGCTGCAAGGTGTATGTGCGGTGTGCCAACAAATATTCTTTCACATAGTTTCAGTGCAGAAGCAGTGGAAATGTATACCTCTCTATGTTGTATACCTCTCTATACTGTATACCTACAAGAAAGCAAGCCTACAGAGACTTCAGGTATCTTATAATGATGCCATGAGAATGTTACTGAGGCAACATATTAGGTGTTCAGTTCAGTTGATGAGTTTGTCGTCTGAGTGAAAAGAGTCCTCTGAAGAGTAAAGTAAGCAAACACAGAAAGATATCCAAGGCACTCTGTTGTGTTACAACCATTTAAAAAGCCTTTATTTGTTCATGGAGAAAGGTAAAGTAAAAAATGTGTGGCAGACCAACACGTTTCAGCCTGGCTCTGATGAAAAATGAAGTTAATATATTAACTCAGCTTCGGGAGCAGGACTACGCCCAAGACACACCTTCAATCACCGGTCAAGCCGACTCATATTGAGCCATCCCACTCCACAACGTTTGTCTCAGTTTTTCGACCCAACCTTCCTCTCATCCATTCACCCTCCCTCTCATCCATTCACCCTCCTTCCCTTCCTCTCATCCATTCACCCTCCTTCCCTCCTTCTCATCCATTCACCCTCCTTCCCTTCCTTCTCATCCATTCACCGTCCCTCCCTTCCTCTCATCCATTCACCCTCCCTCCCTTCTTCTCATCCATTCACCCTCCTTCTCATCCATTCACCGTCCCTCCTCATCCCTTCATCTCGTTCGTCTAATTCTGGACACAGTCTGGGCTGCGATCATCTCGGGCAGAATTACGTTTGATACTGAACATCCATCCTGAGTCTCCCTCTCCCCTGCAGTGAGTCCATCCTTCCAGACCAGCCAACCGACAACCTCCTCTTCCATCATAATCATCACCTTAACATACATTCATCTGTCTCATCATTCAGGTTATCCATCATTAAATATCTAAAAGGCATATGGTTGTGCTGTGGTCCTTGCTAGTGAAATGCCTTTAAATGTTGTACGGAAAATGCAGCCTGAGAGAAGAGGAGAAAGAACAGCCATGGCATGTCACACTTGAACTCCTACATGCTTCATCACTTGGCATGACAGCAGCGTGTTGGTCTGCAAACTGCGTGTCTTCGGCTCCTCCTGTAAATCTCTGTGTCACGTGAAGACATTTGCTCTGAGGTTGGTGTTAAGAATTGTACTTGTGATGAGTGTGGGTCACTCAAAGGCACGGCGTAGCAATTTACATGAAGCCACTGTCCGTGTTTGGTCTGTCTCCTCTCCTCGGCCATGAAGCCCTCATTATGGGATTTAATGCAGGGAGCAGAAACAGGTCATGCTCTCGTGCTGCGACAACAGAGCCGATGAAGTCTTACAAATGGATTGCCTAAATGAGTCATCTACAGATGGATGTCTGTCTCTCTGATGTGTTTCTCATGTAATGTGAAGTCCTCCTATAAATAATGGATGTGTGAGCCCTCCTCTGTGCTCGCTCACTTGCTCGTCCCAATGCACAGCTGAAGTATTCATGCTGTGGAAAACACAACAATTCTTCAGTTTTTTTAGATTCCAGCTTGTTCCCGATGTGCTGCAAAGCCTTATTGGGGGCTGCTGGCCTGATCAATATGGATCAATTGTTGCTTTAACAGTCGAGAGGCCCGTCAGCTACAAATTCATGTTTCAGTAATTGAGACAGTCCAATGAGGCAGGAGAGGGATAGCACTCGATCTCCAGAAGTAAAGGATGTGTTCTATCCCAGATGATCCTGTTCTTGTTTAAAGTGACTCAATATTTGATGAAGACTTAAAGAATAAGGCATTGGTTCCCAAACTGGGGGGGCGGGGCGCTGGGGGGCTCTGTCTTCTCTGAGGTTGTCAAAATTAGATTTGCACATATTACAATAAATTAAATCATGTTAAATCATTCCTAGGAAATGTATACAAAAGTCTTAAGAACAAGTGTGTAGGCATATTCTGATAGGATTTTATCAATGAAAAGTATCACAATATGGGGGGCTCAGCTTTTCTTAGATACAAGTATAAGAGTGGGAACCACTGGTATAAGGAATAAAGATGTTAAGTGTGCACATATAGTCTGTCATGCATCAAATGCCTCAGACCTGCCTTTTATGATTATGCACACGATGCATCAGTGTAATCGAGGCACAATTTGCACATTTTCCATTTTACTATTCTGTTAAAAACAATCAAAATATGACTCAGGCTCAGCATGAGTTCAAGCAGGAAGACTGTTTCATATTCATCATACAATCATTCATTAGTCATCATTCATTCATGTCACGCTCTCTCCCACTCGCCCTCTCTCGCTCCCTCTCCCTCCCTGCTCAGGTGATCAGCTGATTAGGGGCATTTACTCTTTGACTACTAAACCAATCGAGTCTGCCACAACCTCCATCGACCAATCATCCTGCTGCTGTCATGTTTTACAACGTGTTCTCATCTCTATTGCTGTCAGTTTGATCTTTCAGTTTGACAATGTCGTTTATGTTTCAGTTCAACGTGACTCTCCTCCACCCAAGTCACCTCCATCCCATCTCATCAGTTTCCAGGTCCAGCTCATCCTAAGCCCACCCCGCATCCCATCCTAAAGACTCCCATCAGCACCACCACCATCAGTGTGTAGACTCTAACAGGGATGTATCCTATCCTGCTCTGCCTCACTTCCCCTTCTACTAGCTAAACTAAACTGAAATAAATAATGTTCACCCATAACTAAGTCTCTCCTGATTGACATATTCTTTTGTTTAACTTCTAACCTGTACATATAATTTGCACATGGTTACTTATTACATTATAGATATTTCTGAATCTCTACCAATCCTATGTTGTATAAAATGGGCTTCAAATGTGAGGCCAATGTGGGAGTGCCATTGTTCTGCATTCTCAACGGGTTTAGGGAGACCCCTTCACTGATTGCAAAAAAGAAGTCTGAATGTTTGAAACCATTCACACATCTCAGTTGATTATTTACCTGAGTTTATATTTCTCTGGCCCCCCTCAATTCAAATAATTTACAGTTCATGCAACCATAAAGCAGTGTGTGCTTTGGCATGTACCTTTGATTCACAAGTTGCTATCACTGTGATCTGGCATCCAGATGCTGATCCACCCTATAGTTCAAATACAACAAGAATTCAGAATCTAAGCCTCACATACCAAATGCATTGAAGTAATACACAGCTGCCAGGAAACACAAACCTACCTTTTGATGTCTTCATAATAAAGCAATTCATCCGTTGTTTGGTTTAGGGTAAAGGCATCCATGCTTTTTTCGCTGTCCGTGTCCCTCGTTGTTTTGGTGTTGATGTCCAACAATGCAAGGTAACAGGTCACGAAAGGTTTTTTAAAATGTTTCCATGGACCCTAATAGGGATGACTGCTTCGATCATCGGCAAATCCAGAAGAAAGGAATAACCTACAAAACGATCTGTGATGCAAAAACGTGAACATTGCACTTTGGCTAGGAGGAAGTTTATTAAAGTCAAAGTCCATTGGCTGAATTTTTCACATCATCTTTTTTTTTATTATTTAAAAATACTTAATTGTTTTTTTTAACTTCTTCATTAAAACTGAAATGTATAGGACTCACATGTAACTAAATTAGATAAAAAAGTCAAATTAACACAGAAATTTCTTTGGGTTGCTTTTTCTATCCTCAGAGTTGCTTCAGCACCCACTAGCGTCTCCCTAGCAGCTATTTATGAGCATATAGCTTTAAATTAAATCTTGAACTAAAAGACCAAGTTTAAGAATTTGGCCTTTTGATTAGATAAGAAGAAGAACATGTTTGGGAATGAAATGCTGATTAGGTTAGATGCTGCACCATCAGGACAAAGCAGCAACTGCCGGTGTTGAAAAATAAAGCCTAAAGTTCGGTTTGTAAAGTGTCCGCTTGAGTCTGGCTGCAAAAGCCTCAGAATTTGACACAATGACATACAGTATCGAAAAAAATCGCAGACTCAGAGGTAGCGTTGAAAAGACAGTCCATTAATCCAGGCAGGGCTTCAGTACACAAGCTGACAAATAAATAACAAATCAAGAGGGTTAAGCAAAAGTCAGGGTCAAAAGGGAAGGTGAGAATAATACACAAGGAGCTAAATACAAATTGCTGAGAAGAAGGTACACTAGGAAAGACTACGCACTGGCAACAAGAGGGAGAACACACTGGGATTAAATACACAGACAATCAGGGAACAACAAGACACAGGTGAGGGAATCAGGGCGGGGCTGACACACAAGGCAGGAACATGAGGAGCAGGATCTAAAAGACAAGGGTAAATACAAAAACACAACAATAACCAGAAAATGAATAATAAAAAATAAAAATAAAACACAAAAACATGACCTAGTGCTGGTTGGAAACCTTAGAATTTCTAACATACCCATTCAAAAAAGCCATTTTTACAGCAGAAATAAACATGTTTACATCCTGGTACAAAAAAACAAATGGGTCTTATGAGCTCATGTCTCAATCAGCTTCATTTTTAGATAACTCATCAGTTCTCATTTGATGAAAGATAAGCGATTTTCACAATAAAGCGTGTAGCTGACATGACTGACTGGTGAGACAGGATGTCCAGCATGGCGACCGTCGTCATGGCCCCTGCAGAAACAGATGGGGGACTTCACTCAGGCTTTGTCCATTAATATTTACAGTGTATGGTTGAAAGGCTGATGCAGAAATGCAAAAAATGTAAATTGATGGATTGAACATTCAATTCAGATAACGTTTCCAACATGGTAACCTAACCATCATCATTGGGCTTCAAAATGCTACTGCCTAAACCAGTGATGTCTTAAACCAGTGATGTCTTAAACCAGTGATGTATTAAACCAGTGATGTCTTAAACCAGTGATGTATTAAACCAGTGATGTATTAAACCAGTGATGTATTAAACCAGTGATGTCTTAAACCAGTGATGTATTAAACCAGTGATGTCTTAAACCAGTGATGTATTAAACCAGTGATGTCTTAAACCAGTGATGTATTAAACCAGTGATGTATTAAACCAGTGATGTCTTAAACCAGTGGGTGATATGTTCATGTTTTATAAAGTCTATGATCAGGACCAATGCAACACAAAGCTTAATTGTAAAGAAAGTCAGTTATGTTCATCTCTTTGACTAAAATCTTAACTCAACCACAAACCAAGCAAAGAAAGAAAGACATAGGAGCTCCACTTTCATCATTGTCTATGTCTTCCTTTTGAATGAGTAACGTGGATATAAAGGATTAAATTGTAGGGCCAAGTCCGTAAGTGCTCTATGAAAGGAGATCAAGCCGGGTGTTTGTTACTAAGAATAAGCAGCAGTAACGTCAGAGAGCATCTGAGCTGTTAAGATGAGAAGTAGGTCAATACGACGCAAAGAAAGATATGACGAGTTCTGATCCAAAGTCAAACCTCCGTTAATCCGCGGCTCCGGAGCTGCGACACGCTTCACAGGGGGGAAAAAACATTGGCTGTTTGGTGACTGATAAGAGACTGGATCCTTTCTGTTTAGACATATATCACAATGGTTGTAGGATTAATCTCTCTAAGGTGAATACTTTTCTTTCAATACGTGCACAGCATCCAAACCTTTAGTTTTAATGTGCTCCTGCAAAATGACACTATTTGTCAATTCTCACATGATCTTTTTTCAAAGTAAAAGAATGCTATTACAGGCTTAAGTGACTCACAACATGACTGCAATAATCAGGTCATATGACATTAAGGGAAATATAATGAGGTTATAAAATAAAGAAAAAATAAATATGCTTTGACAAAGCAGAGTTCATTATAGAGGAAAAACTGTAAATCATAAAACTGTTCTATTTGCTAAAATTGCAGGTGTTTGTAATGTCTTAACTTTACCTCAGATGTCATGGCCCAGTTAAAGGTCCATGTAACTTGTGTAAGTGTGTAAATGACCTATTTGAGCTGGATTTAGTCTCTCTCTGGGAGTGATTCATGTTGTTCTCTTTTGTGTCTGTAACCTGTGCTGTCTTGTCCAGGTCTCCATAATAAAAAAGATTTCAAGCTCAAGGGACTTTTTGGTTAAAAACATTATAAGGACAAAAAGCGGTTCATTTTAAAATAATTTTGCAGGATTCAGACAATGCAAATCCATGAATTGATCATCTTTAAGGTAAGCTACAGATGAGAAGTATGGACAGCATTATAACAGGGACAATCACTTAAACCAGCAGGAGAAGCAGAGGGAGTGCATAGACTCCTCTGACAATAAGGCAGGAGGAGTAGACGCAGCATCCACACATGTACAGTATCTGTGTGTGTGTGCCTCCAGCTGTCCCTGCAGAGCAGAGCAATGTATCGGTGATGCATGGATGGCCTGCACCAACAAAATGGTCTGAATTTAGCTGAATGATCAAATCTTGAAAAAATATATTGTTCAAAGACAATTTCAGGATTCAGAAACTGAAAGGCTCATGCTGGCTGTTTGAGCGGTTTAGTTCTACGGATCATGTTTGTCGTGGTTTAACATGTTTGTTGCTGTCACTAAATATAGTTTGAGTTTGGCGTCTCGGCTACGATCTCATCACTCCAACAGGAATGTTTTACATCAGGGGTGACGAGAGAGTGTCTTAAAAAGGACTTGGACTTGTAACACTTTTGCAGTCTTCAAGACCAGTGATTCTCAACTTGTGGGTCGGGGACCTCCAGTGGGTTACAAATATGTGCCTGGAAAAAAAAACTTGTTTCAAAAAGGCTATGAAGCACTTTTTAAATGTGTTTGTTTTGTTCAGTTTATTGCTTCCTATGCATGTTTAATACCGTCTGAGGTCCAAACTGCACAATCTTTTAGAAATCAAAATAAATTAGATTGGTTGAAAAAATATCTGACATTTTGGGCCGCAGTTACTCATGGAGGAGTTTATGGTGGGTCCTCCAAGCTGTTTCTACTCTACATGTCACATTCACACACTGATCGCAGAAGATGCTACGTGAGGGGGCCCATCAGTGCTCATACTGTACACATACTGTTGGCTATATGCCACTCAAAAGCGATTTGGGGTTCAGTGTCTTGACAAAGAACACTTCGACATGTGGCTAAAGGAGGTATGGATCCAACCCCTAAGCCTCCAGTTGGGAGATGATGGACTCTAACACTCAGCCACAGACACTCAAAGTCAGAGCCTGCAGGTGGATGCTGGGGAGGTAACGTGGTTAGAAGTAGGGCAATCCTGGTGTGGAGCAGCGCTGGCAATGTCAAAGCGGAGGAAGAAACCATAAATAAACCTGACATCCAAAGAGGATGTCAGGTTTATTTATGCCAGGTGATTGTGAAGAATGATGCATGTCAAATGTGAAAGCTGTGCAGCACGAGTTGCCTTCCTGAAATAGCTTACAGGTGCCACTCTATTTTATTTTTAATATTCCCAGTAGCCTATACTGTGATATTCAGTTGCATTATGTTCAATAGATAAGGCTATCTAGAAAAATGTGTATGCTAATGCAGGCTGATCAAATTCAATGTTACTTCTAAAAAACAACACTTTAGTGAGATGCATCAGCTGATGTTAAATAACAAAAAATGGATTTGTAAATCTGGATGATCCATATCAAATTTTTATCAAAACATGGCCTTAAAGTTAAGGGCAAGGATATATGTCAAGGATCGAGGCACCTTATTGACGATACTGCACAACTCCTCCGACAGTCTTATGTGCTCTCATTGTGAATCGGGGCGGTCTGTCTTCAGAAGGGTCCCTGCAGTCCGGCCTGGCGCCCTAGCTTTCCTCGGCCCAGCAGTGTTGGTTCAGATTGTGGAAATACTTGACTGAGGGTGACATGGTGATCTATCCATGCGAGCGCAGGGCAGCTCTCTGCAGATGGGGCACTCGTGTCGACTGCTGTTGCTGCACAAGCTCCTGACACTTCCACTGCAGCAGGCCTGATCCGTGCCAGCCAATTCCAGCTCTTGTGGAACAGATGTCATTCGGTCAGGCCCATCTGTCGCTGTTTGCGTGTCTGCTTTGTGAATCCCATCACGGCTGTCCTGATGTTTGAGCTGAAGCAGAGGCTGTGTGCCTGAGTCTCACATGTCTTCATGCTTCTCTGTTCGCTTGTTGAGTATAAAAACTCTGAGTCGTTTCTGTAACTAGCTGGTGCTTTTTTTTTGTAGGAACATTTTCATCTTCTGCTCCCACTATCCTTTATGACAAAAAGGTTTGTTTGTTTGATACAACAGCTTGATGTATGCATGTTGCAGCACTTTCTTCCCGCACAATCTGTTGATGTAATGCCTCTCTAAATAAAGGTGTACCAGACCTCTCCAACCATAGATAGGATGAGCACATGAACAGATAAGGAGCCATAATCTGAGCCTCAGAGAAGTGCCACTGGCCATGTAGTATAGTGAACATTTCACTATTCCACTCAATTTAACACGCTTAACGTATTCAGTGCCAGGGAAAGCTTTTGCCAGTTCAGGAATGCATGAGCAGACTCATTACAGGCGAGCAGACACATTTATTCTGCTCATTTAAAATAAACATGACGTCTGTACATTAGCCTCTTATAAAAATAGATTTTATTATTAAGCAGGAACAGAAGTAAAGGTGTTGATCTGATATATGAAAAGGCATTGAGCGTTGTCGTTACCGTGTATACATGTTTCCTCTCTCTTGGCCGGCTGATGATCAAATGGAAAATGTATGTAATGCCAAGTAATACCACATAACCGACCTCTTCACCACAGGCTGAACATCAATGCTTTTATGCTTTTTAATTTTACATGATCAAAAATGTTCAGGCGTTTCGACATTGTGCATCAGGAATAAACAAACAAAATCAAAATGCATGTATAACTACTGGATGCTGTCTCATGAGCAAATCTAATAGAGCAGTGACAGGAACACATTTTTTATTTGAATAAATGAGTATCAAAATGAACACACGCCAATTCTGAAATGTCCATGTTTTTTTTTTGTTTTTTTTATCAGGTCTGGATTTTTTTTTAAGGTTTTCAATGTTGTCATAATTATACATTTCCTCATATATTTATGCCTATACATGTATGTTTATTTTTAAATTGTCAAATAATTGCAAAAATTATGCAACTTATTATTCAAATGGTCATTTAGTGTTTTAATGCTATTCAATCTGTGTCAATCATTTCCTTTCATGTCGTATCAGAGGTATATGATCATTCAACATTCAAACACTTTATTGTCGCCCATGTTCCAGATTTAAAAAATGACAAATGACTGTGTGCTCCAGCATGGCTGAACAAAAAAAAAAAAACACTATGGGAAAAAGGCTTATCTCCTCTTTTTTTTATGATGAGATAAGAAGATTTAAGAAGATCCATTTTCTTTTGCTTGGCTGTTCAGGTTATTTTTTTTAAAGTGGCCTGTATCAGAATCCTATGGTTTACGATTTCATGCTGAAATGGATGTTCAGTGGAATCTATGAGCAGATGAGGACGGCTGCTACATCCACACTGTTCAAACTGTCATTAAAAAAAAAACTGATCTGAGTCACATATGAGAATACAAAATTTGATTTGGGTCACCTTTGCCTGCAGTGCGAACATAGAGACTGTAACGTGTCTCTTTCCCTCGTTCTCTTCTTCCCTCTGCCTGCTGAACACCACTCAGAGAGGACGAGGGGGACTTAGAGGAGCAGGAAGGGAAGCATGTGGTGAGCGGCTTTTGTATCCCCTTCCAACTTTTACTCCTTTTCCTCCAGGTATTTTTCTTTTTTCCACACAGATTTAGTTATTTATGTTATTGGCTGGAGACCACTGATAGTCCTGTTTTAGGTGTTTAGTTTTGCTTTGGTTAGTGTAATTTGTAGTTTTTAAGGTGCGGAGAGCGACAACACGTTGGAATGGCTCAGCAACTTCCCATCTTTTGTTCTTGTTGGTCGGGGTCTCCAGTCACTTTTGTTTTATCTAGTTTATTCTTTATCTTTTAAGTATTTTGGAAATGTATATAAATAAAGCTCTAGGTTCAAACTTTTCAATCTGCGTGTTTTGACCCTTGCTTTACTTAGTGAGACTTGCTGATGATGAACACAATGGAGAGTTTGGCAGCAAAGCAGCAAGTTAATTTTTCTCTCGAGTCGGCAGAGAGCGATTGGGAAAAGTGAATATCGACCTACATTAATGTGTTAGATAACTTTTGCCTTTACTCACAGTCTAACTAAAGTAAGTGCCTGTTTTAAAGAATTCACTTTTTCCACAGTCTAGGGACACATATTAGTGTTCAGAAACCATGGTAAAGTGTATTTAGCATAATATGTGATCTTTAAAGTAGGGCCTGACCGATATGAGATTTTTGGGGACGATACCAATATTGACGTTGGGGAAGGAAAAACATCCATTACCGATATATCAGCATATATAGAGTGATAATAAGAGTGACAGTGTACATATTTGATCACATTCTGCAGAGCTTTGATTTTCTTTTGTGTAGTTGGCGTTACAACAATGGAGTTGTAGTTCTAGTAAAGCTTGCTTTAAATTTTAGCTCTCACATTTCTGAGCTGAATCAACACACCTAGTTTCACGAAACCAATCGGCACTTGCATATATAAAGCTGTGAAGTAATATTACCTATGGAACGAAGAATTAAAAAATGAAGGTAAGGCTTTCAGGAGAGCACCCTGCCCTATCTGACAACGAATCAGGTGTCCTCTCGTCCTTGAATTCATTATGCTTGAGGGATACAAATCTCCCCTCTGAGACTGATGATTAATGTCAGCCCTGACCTGACGTCTCTCCTGCTGATCTCTCCTCCTGTAGTTCAGTGAGGTCAAAAGTCCAAAGTGTCGCGCTGGTGCTGCAGCCGCGGGCTGTTCTCGCTGTAAAACTGACTGTACCAGCGCCTGTGCTTCTGGATGGCTGAGTCCTCCTTCACCAGGAGAGGCTTGGAGATGTACTTCTTATTGTTCCAGATCATCACGTCTCGCTCAAACTGCACACAAAAGAGATCAGGAGGAGGAGGTCACTGGATGGTAAATTATGATTGCAAAAGACAAAGACCATCATTGAGTAAATATGGTTTTGAAAGAAATGATCATATGTATTATAGCTTTGCTTTGTTATAAAACTTAGAATTCATTTCAAACTGAGCAAATCTTGTTTGTTTTCATGCTCAACAAAAATAGGAACATGTTTTTATTTAAATATGGCTAAAATAAAACAAAACCTAAAAGAACAATCTGTACTTTCAACTGTCTTGTTGCATTACAGCATTAAAATGTATGAGCCGGGATCTCAAGTGCTGTTGATTAAATGTCACTGCACAGTTAGTCCATCAGCGGGTAAGATTTGGCATTTTAGTCCAATCTCAAACGCTCACCTTTTAAAAGTGAGTTCCCTCTCGTGGCTCTCTGTGTTAATACCACATGGAGAAACAAAATGCCAAAGCAATTTAAAACCATTCACGCAGGATTAGAGAAAATGAGCAATGATGAGTGAATGGTATCTTAAAACTATAGTGCCGGATATTAAACATCTATCCCATTTTAATAAATGTCTCTGGAGCAAACACAAAGGAAAGCAACAGCGCTTCACACATTGCGATTCAGTAACATCGCCAGACTGATGTTCTTACTCATTGCAAAGGTGTATTATTGTTGTCCCTGTGTAGGGTTTATGAAGCGAGCACAATGTGTAAACAGCATGCACTTCACATATGAATGGGATTAGTTACTTCTGATGGTCACTTTACATACATATAGTTTAGTTTAGTTTATTTGCACATTTTTTGAAAGAAGAGTCAAACAGAAAACTAAAACAAATAAAAAAATAAAACACATGTGCAGGTGAGGTAGAAACCCATGAGGGCTTATCTCAAAACCTTACCTTAAGAGATTAAACAAAGTTAAAATAAAATACAGTAAAAATAACAAAGTAAGAATATTTACTATCACAAATAAAATTTTCCCAATTGAAAATTACATACAAACATTGAAAACATAAAAATAGAGCACATACAGTATGTAGACAATACAACAAAATCAGGACAATTCACTATTCACTACAAATCTTTCTGACATCAATGCATTTCTGAGTCTCAATTTGTATCTAGAAAAAGACAAAAAATCATTTACACTCATGTATTTAACTAAAATAAAGCTACTTATTTGAAGAATATTAATATCAAAGATTGTCAATATGTTACACTTCAGACAAAGAGGGGCGATACGTTTGCCGTCAATGTGAGAATGGGTGTGAATGTGTAGGTGTGAATGTGCAGGTGTGACCTGCGGTGTAAAAGAGCTTTGAGTAATCAGGAGACTAGAAATGTGCTATACAAGCTCAAGTCCATTTAACAATTACCATTACATACACATACACTCAGACATGAGTGTGACATTGCTGTTTGCCCCTCCTGGCTCCAAACGTTATACATCATCGCCATCTCATTGCATTATGCATTACAGACAAGGTGAAAAGGATCATAAATATCCTGTCTTGAACTGACAATATGGGAAAGGGAATATGGAAATTGTCCAACAATCATCGGCTTTGCACCACAACAGATTTTTTTATTACTTTTTCTCTATTTAAGTTTTTCTTATCGAAATATCACTTTGTCAGTTTTAGATTGTTTCATATCGGTAAAGTTCGAGTGAGTCAGCGTGATTTTACAAAGCATTTAACATTTTAACATTTTGGCTAGTTGCACTGGATAGAATTAGTGTTTGTGTTAAGTCCTTATTAAGGCAATAACTATCCAACTATCTCTTGGTTCTTCTGTGTTGAGAGATAACTTTTCAGTTTCACTTTTTTGTTGAATCAGTGACGGTGTTTTTTTCCCCACTTCAACACTCAGATCATTATCAAGTTTAACAAGGACTATTTGCACCCTCTCTGTGACTGTGTGGTGTTACTTCTGGTGGCAATGAGCAAGTAGGACTGAACCGAGGCAGAGTAGGAGGCAAATACACACAATGTTATCCTCACATTAGAGCGATTCTGAAATTACAAACAGAGTGCAGATAGATAGTAAGTAGTATTTACATTCATCATGCACTTCAGCTACTTTGTCATTTTTGATGTATATTCAGGACGTATGTGTTTTACAGTGATAGTTGAAGCTTAGTTTGCCTCACCTGAGTGCACTCTGCTCTGAGGATGAACTTTGGCACTATAGCTGGGATGTTGGACTGGTAGAAGATGATGTGAGAGACACACTGCAGCAGAGGCTCTACTGGAGTCACACAGTGCAAGATGACACCCTGGCCCAGGAAATTGTGCTCAAACTGCAGAAACACCACTCCTGGACCCACCTGAAACATAAACATACGTATCATAAGTGTGAGTTAAATACTTATGTGACGTGTTTTATGCACTATTGATAAAATAAACAGTTACATGAAGTTAGGGTTGTTCAAGATTTTACCTGTCTGGCCACAACATTGACATCCAGCAGAGAGCAGTGGCGTCCAAACACGGTGATGGCATGTTTCAACAACATCTTAGAACAATGCTTGTTGGGCTCCGACTCTGGTTCCCATTGGGCCTTGAATAACAGCAACACCAACAAACACACATGCAAACACACAGAAAAAGCACAAGGAAATATTGAGTGGGTATTTATCTGTTAGCCAACATGAAACATGTGCAGCACCATCTTACACCTCATTGCCACTTATGCAGAGACAGATTATGAGGCATTGAGCGCCTGGGCACGTGGACTCTACAGGTCACTACTAGTCACATACGTGAGTGGAAACCAGGCGTTTAACTAAAGTACCATTAAATATATCTAAGCTATAATATGTATGATTTAGATCATTATGTTTCTAAAAGCTTAAGAGTCCCAATACAATCTGAATATGTTGCATTTGTTGTATTCACCGTTTGATTATTGACAGTAAACTTAAATTCCGTACCTTCCAGTCATGCTGTAAAAACTCCCAGGTCTTACTTTTGGTGTAACGGAGATCTACTCCGCTCACAATACCTGGCACATGCAGGCAATTAAGGTGAGCGATATCTGCTGCATTTTCAGGAATTTCCTGAATAGAAAAAAAATCAAAAAAAAGAGTTCCAGGGTGAATTTTACAGAATTTCTCTTGGTGTGTATTGAAACACATCCACACACACACTACAAATAAACTACAACTACTACACATGTTATGCACCCACCTGTATGTGAGCATTGATGAGATGTTCAGTTCTCCCCCGATACACCCAGTCGCCCTGTGTGATTTCCTGCAGCTCGGGGACGGTCCACTGAGGTTCGACTCCGTCACAGTGAAACCAAACCAGGATCTGGCCGTTGACCTCACAGCTGGGCCAGCTGCGCACTGTGGCAAACTCTGGCACTAAATGACAAAATACAACACCAATCTGAATCATCGCAGTCTTTTAAGTCAACACATCCATCATGGGGATGACTGAACTGTTGCTCAGTTGGTAAAGCTCCTGCATCAACATTTCCGATGGGCAAGACACTTAACCCTGAATTGCTCCCGCTGCTTCCTCAGCTTCATGTGTGTGAATGGAATTAGTTACTTCTGACACTTTACATAGCAACCTCTGCCATCAGAGTGTGAATGTGTAGGTGAGACATGCGGTGAAAAAGTGCTTTAAGTAGTCAGAAGACTAGAAAAGCGCTATATAAGCTCAAGTCCATTTACCATTAAATGAACGGCTTTATTAATTTGTTAAAACACATAACCTACTTTACCACCGTCTGTTCACAACCGGACAACAAACGATGCCTGCTTCTTAACTTGTGTTTATGGACATCTTAAAGCTCCTGTGTGGAGATTTTGGGTTGTGTAAATTTTGGCGCCCTCTGTGGACAAAGCTGGACAATTCTTCTATTTCCTGATCTTGTCCTGTACATGTGTAAGTGGTGTTTTCTGAAAAAAAGAAAAAAAAATCATCCTTTTTAAAAGTCTAAAATGCATCTCATCATAAATGTTTGGCGTCGAAAATTTTGATCTAGGCTGTGTCTTCAGGGTGCTCGCCTCCACTGACATCTACCCCATGGCAGGAATAAGAGGCATATGATTAAACTATATAGAAATAATCAGTCTTCTCTCTGATTGTTTCGTTTGCTTTGAAGGTCAAATAGATACATCTGTATTCACTGGCTTTTTCATTACCAGGTAAAAACTCCTCACAGCAGCTTTAAGCTTAACTAATGCTTGAGCACTATAGTAACATAACTTCAATGTTTATCATTGGCTGAGCATATTAGTGCCCCCCAGAGGATGAACAATTTCCATTTAGGTCAGCTCCCTCGAAATGCCATTTTCAAAAAACATGTTAACTTTCTACACAATATTATGTCATGATTTTCTGTGGCTATCTTGTCATGAAGGGTATGATTCTAAATATCTTTGCTGGCCCACAAAATCTTTCTGCAAGAATCAATATTGGCCTGATGTTCTGATTGGTACAGAAAAAAATGCAGTATCTTTTGTGAGGGGCACTTGCAAGATTCTTTATTTGGAGCATCTGCAAACAAAAGTGTATGAGAGTAGAGTCTTTAAATGTGCACTTTGATGGACAGATAATGTCAAAGAGTGGTCTAAATTACAATTTATTTGGACTCAATCAAGTTTCCATAGCTCTGAGGCATGGTTATATTGCCTGAAATTCTTGACATTGCAACTTCTTAATTTCATACCTTTTTCTGCATAGGGGATCTTCACACACTTTCCATTGTTCCCATCAAACTGCCATCCATGAAAGGGGCACTCTATGCAGCTTCCCACCACTCGTCCTCCCACGGCCAGGTTTGCACCCAGGTGAGGACAGTAGGCATCCAACACGTAGGCCTTCCCATCCTGGCCCCGAAACACTGCCACCTGCTCCCCTATGGTGATCAGTTACGAAGGGGACAAACACGATTAGAGAATTTTAATCAAATCAAATAGAACAAAAATACTTAATGACTGTTGGAGTAATCCAAATCAATTTCAATGACTCGGTGTACATAGTATCTCTAAAGAAAGGTGCATAGGGAAATAATAGCAAAATGTTGTTATACAGGGGATTAGTGTCAGTCTCTCATAGCAGTGGGATTTAAGTATCTTTGACTTTATTTTATAAGTGTGGAATTGATTCTGAAACCCAGACAGACAAGGGAGGGAAAAAAAACTTTCAAAATAATTTAAATGAAATAAAAAGGTACAAAGGTTCCCAGGAACATTTTCTAAAATCTTTCTTCATCATTAAAACAGGTAAAAAAAAATTAGTGAATTAGTTTCAAAGTAAAACAGAAAACATGAATTTTTTTTCATCACATTGAATAAGTGAGTAATGATGCACTCTTGTGGACAAAATTGGTATTACAATGCATCATTGCGATTAAAGATAACAAAAAAACAACAAAAGACAAAAAAAAAAACCTAGGAAGAAATATCTTAAACATATTTCACCAGCTTCTTATTATTTTCACCTGTTTTCAGCAGAAAAGGAGTTCGTAAGGGAAGTTATTTCCTAATGTCTAAAAAACTGGTTAGGGTCCAACATGGACCCTAACGAGTTCCAAAGGGAACTCGCCCTCAAAATCTCTAAAACTCATTAGAGAATACGATGAATTTAATAATTGAAGGGATCACCAAATATTAGTTTTCTTCTTTTCCTCTAAGTGTTTCCAGAGTGCTTTGCTGTCTTTTAGTATCGGTGAGTCTGACACCACATGTTGAGACCTCCAGCTACTGTATGAACTATATAGGCTTGACTTTTGGTTGACCTGCACTACTCAGATTGCTCCCAGATTAGCACAGGCTGGGCGAACATGGCTAAGAGTAACACCAGAGCCAGCTCTTGCCATGCCTAGTCAGGGTACCCTGGAGTAAAATTTGGAGAAATCCAAAATAAGGCTCAGCCTAGCGAGGGGTGACACAGCACTGTGCTGCGGCCCTGAGACTGTCGTTGAGCAGAAATGATCCGCAGCGCAAAGTTGCAAGAACAGCACAGGAGGGAAAGACACACTGGGCAGAATTTAATATATGGTGTGAAATGGATGACCGCAGCGAAAGGGGCCAGATGAGCTGGCATTCACAGCAGGATGCAGATCCTGAAGGAGGCCAAGTTTTGAAATTGGCTCAGCAGAATTTAGGACAGTAATATGTCGGGTGCTCGAGGAATAATTTGGGCTCAAAGGGACAAGGGGGGATGTGTGCGAAACATATTCTATCATCGCACAGTCTGTACCATAATCACCATAGACAAAAAGGGAGTCTTTTGCAAAAAAAAAAAGAATTACATTTATGTTAACCAACATGCATTAGTTTTCTAACGGCAAAGATCTCTGGACCAGTCTTAGGACATATTTTTTTAAGGTGTCACTCACGTCTTGTCTTTTTTACCCAGTCCTATCTTTGAGAAAGACTACCCCGTTATTATTTTTTAAGACTATTCAAGACAGATTTATAATTAATAGTAATTCATAATATTACTGTGATTGGATGCATGCCTTTCCTGCTTCAAATGTAACATTTATTTCCCATGGAAACACAGGAATATTCCAAATCAGACAATGTTGCTCTGTAATTCCATTTGAAAAAGTCATCAACCTATTATTCAACAATAGGCCTCTATGAAAAGTAATGGATGTGGGTTACAGGGCTATCTATATAATAGCCCTGTAACAAACCTTCATTTCCTCATTGCTGGTCCATGCAGCTGTCTTTTTACATACGTATGCCTACCACTCCACATCTAGTTTATTAATGCCCTCATAGTGTGCACCCTGCACCTTCTTATCAGCGCTCAGTCTTTAGTTTGCTCAGCGTCATCATTTCATCACCCTCAGCAGAAATCATCAGTCTCCATCTCCGCCATCAGTATCAGCACTCTGAAGACACCCTTTGATTACAATACCTCTGTGCAGAGTCTAAGCACCAATAACTTCCTGCAACATAACTACAACATTATATCAGTTATAATTCACATCCCTTTTTAACGTCATTCTGCTATCATTGAGCTCACATTAAGATACTTATTGTAATTAAGAAAACTGCATCTGCTAATGAAGACCAGGGATCAGAATTTAGAGATCTGGAAGGTAATAAGCGGACCTTTAGTTGCTTAATCAAATAGTTACAGGTTATTTTTATTGATGTGATAAGAACATAAACTAATTAGTTGATAAATGAAACTGTATTTTCCAAGTTATGAATTTAATCTATCAATCACAATCAAATGCACAGATTCCCTGCACTAGACTTCACCTTGACATCTTCATAACCATTTGGATGGGCATCTTTTTAAAGGTTAAATGACTCATCATTGAGTAGAAAATACATTGTAATTTGTGATCAAATTGTTTAAGTTATACGGCATGCTGACAAACTCCCAAAGAGCAGGTGTCTCTATTTACTGGTGTGCATTTTTCCAGGTAGAACACTTTTCATATTCTGTTTGTTTATTTCTGGCAGGTGATGTGACTGAAATATGAAAGCAGAACACGCTCTTTGAAACCTTTTTGAACTCCAACTCAAAGAAACTCTGGGAAGAGATCAAACAGACCCGAAGCAAATCAACACGGCAATAAATCTAAAAGTGTGAAATCGGTTTGAACTACATGTGCCCATGGAAACATGCCAAAATAAAATCACAGATAAGCTGTGTAACAGAGCTGCAACAACATTAAGCAGAACAGAGACACAGATGTGACATATCAAAAGCTTCAAAGCTTTAAATGATGACTTGTCATATCATTGATCATGGTGTTTTCACACATGCAACAAAACTCTTGAATTTTTCCTGAATTTTTTGGGGAAAACTGCATGTGTGAACAAAGCAGCAACCTCCGGGGTTGAAAAATGAAGCCTATGCAGAAGTGCAAAATATTGCAGTTATTTGAGTGTCCACTCGAGGCTAGCTCCAGGAACCAAGGAAATCACATACACAACACAGGCAATATGTTAACAGCCTGGTACAAAAAAAAACGATATAGGTCCGATTAGCTATTGTCATTATGGGCACACACTGTAGGGGGGGTTTATATATATATTTATATAACAAATATGTTGTGATTTTATGAGCGATACGTGTTATCCACAGTAAGGCGCGAGGCTAGTCTGATAGAGAGGCGGGCACAATGTAACGGTTTGTCAGGAGGCTCATTGACATTGTTGAATATTTTCAATTAGCCTACACAAAGCATTGCTCTAAAGGTAAAAAACTGTCAACATATAGTTGACAATGATTTTCAGCTATAGAGCCATAATGCAGGGCTGTCAAATCACCATAATCAGAGTCAATAATGTCTGTTACGCGCTAACATAACCCCACAGCTAAATGCTATCCTAGCGCCTACGTTAAGGCTCCACAGGTGCTGCTAATGAAGATTACAGAGACAGAGCCACCACACCCCCCTCAGGTGTGTCATCAGTACTGACCCTGCTTATCCTCCTACCAACCACGCCTACCGCTAAAGACACTGAAGTGAATCCTCCTAACGCCTTATCATAACAATGTCAGATTGCGCTTGTGTGAAGAGATGGGACTGATCTGATTTTATCTCGGTATCGGGTCCGATATAACCCTAATTTATGGATCGGATATCGGACTGAAGGCACCGATCCACGTCACTGATTGAGAAGGATCGTTTGCCACTTAAAACATTCTCAGCTTGAACAATCTCGCTTTGTGTCCACAAATCATCATCTTCAAGATATTCAGAAAAGATGGAACTGCTCCTTCTATATGATAAAAGTACAAGTCTTACACTTCAGTTTAAAATATTTAATTTGAAAACCTGACAGTTGTTGCTGCTTTCTGTTTGTATGTGAAGCCAGCACAATGCAATGCTGGGTTTATTATAGCTTTGTGTAGCCTTACACATAATACCAACAACAACAATAACACTTTATGATGATAAAAATATCAGAATCAGAATTGGTACATGTATTGGAATCGGTGGATTGGTGCATCTCTACTTGTGTGAATACAAATTGATGTAGATTTTATTATTTGCTCAGACTTATTTGATTTGAATCAGATGCTGATATTCATGATTATTTTAAGACTTAACACCCTACATGAACTGTTTGACTGACAGTTTTCATGATCTATTTTGGTTTGGATGAACAAAGTGATGACAGCTGAACTCTCAGACGAGAACTCCTTGTTGCATCATAATTTATCTTTACAGTGAAACGGGTTAGCTAACAACAACAACAAGATATAAGAAGACACCACCTTAGGCTTCCTTTTTTTGTTTTAAATCCTCTGTTGAAATATGAGTCAGTTTGATTGTTCATAAAAATAATACTTCCTTACATTTACTGCTATGTAATAATTCTGCTCATATTTTTTATCCCAGTGTTCAACATGACACCTTTGAATCACACGCACATTTTGAAGCCTGATCGACCTGAAACAATAAAGCTTTGTCCAAGAGGACAGTGTTGATCAGCACCCTAACCCCTATACAATCGGCCAATTGTGTTTCAAACTTAACACATAATCAAAACATAGTAATTTGAGCTTGTATCTCTTATCATGGCAACCATATTGCCTAACTACTACCAGAAATAGGACAACAGAGACAGGTATACCAGGAAGTATCAGTGTTGCAGAACACCTGCTTCAGATCATGGCAGGGTTTTGCATTTCTTTAGTGAATGTTATGAATATAAAATAAAAGGCTTGTTTAAGTATTTATTTGAAAATGTAAAAGGAATCCATTCAACTTCTGTGCACCTGAACATGACCGCATTATGTTTAAGTTGTAGTCTACCTTCCTGACTTACTGGTTTGAGTGACATTGAACCTTTAAATGTTAAGTTATTGATCCTGTACACTCCACGCTGACTGGCATCACCTACAAGAAACCTGTTGGAAGAACTCAGGGTATAGTCCTGGAGATTCACCTCACCTGTGACAAAGCTCAGGTTAACAGGAGTGCAGTGTCAGCATCTTTTCACACCTTCCAACACTGTTTGAGCGGTTTGACTTTACTTAGGCTAAATCTTCTAGGCTACAGGAAGGCTACCCGAACTCTGTTCTTAATTTAGCCTTAGGTTATAGGAAGAAAAAATGTCTTTTGAGTCTGGAATAAAGGCAAAAGTTTTACATGCTAAATTATGACTTTATAAGTGACTTAGGCTACCAAAGTTAGTGGACGGGTTTGTACAACAATGCTACTTAAATAGTTATAAATCCTTATTTTGAGCAGTGGTACGCTTACATAAACATATCATACCTACAACAGTGACATTTTTGATCTCGCCCCTCTCCAACAGGTGTGAGTCCAGCACTCGGAACCAGCCGTTCGGATAAACCGGAGGCAGGTCTCCGACTTTCCGCCTGCGGCGCACCTCGTTTGCAGCCCGGGCTCTGGAGCGACCGTCCTCGGCGATGTATCCCACCTCATCGTGAGCTTTCAGCAGCTCCAAGGGGCAGAAGAGAAGTTTGTAGAGCCAGCCCAAGGCGAAGAGGGAAACCCCGGCGGTGAGGCAGAGCACTGCCCGGGTTAGAAAATATCTTTCTCCCCATATCGGGGACTCCATGTCTGCTTGGTCAATCTGCTCTTTGCCTCCTCGGAAGAAAAGCGATGCACCTGCTCCAAGGGCAATAAGAGCAGCTGTCTTCCCAGTGCACATGTTCTGACTGACCATCTTCCCCCTCACTGAGGGTTTCTTCAGTCCCCGTCCAGGCTTTTAGTTCACCAGAGCATCGGACACTTCTAATATGATGTGCCATCCGGAAGTTACAAAGCATTGACACGAGAGTCAAGGATCCGAGATGCGCCACACCCACGGCCGGAGCACAAGTTTTATTTCACTTGTTTAGAGCACTATTTGACATCAAAATCACTGTTAGCAGCCAATACGTTTTACTGCCATAATTTGTAACATGTAATTTGTAAGTGTCACATTCAAGTGAGAGTTGGCAGTTTAAAAAAAAAAGCTGCATAGGCTAATAATAATTTAATTATCAGTATTAGCCAATTGCCTACATGTTATTTGCACCATATGCAGCACAAACTGCTTTAGGCCTACCTATTCTACTAAATTACACGATAATGTGAAAAAAAAGGATTGCAAATGTTTTTAGTTCACAAAAGAGCAAATAAGTTCTCGAAAATAATATCAATACATTATGTCTCAGCTATAAAAGCCATAAGCTGACATGCATAAATAGGCTACATTTTACAACATTTTACAACATTTTTCAAGTATTTCTTTTCCCTTTCATTTGTAAGAATGATAAGTGCTAAGCAACATAAGATACAAAAGCCGTATGTGTCTGTGATCCTCTTACTCTATCACATATCAGCTAATGCTCCTGATCAATAATAATAATAATTTATACTTCATTGATCCCGTGAGGAGAAATGCGTTTTTACACTGTGTCTAGTTAACATGCTACACAAACATAGGCTGAAATACACACACAGGATCCTATGGACATATACTAATGGAGAGGAGGGGGCCACGGCAGGCGCTCCTGGGCTGGGGGGGGGGGGGGGGGGGGGTTGGGTGCCTTGCTCAAGGGCACCTCAGCAGTGCTCAGGAAGTGGACTGGCACCTCTCCAGCTACCAGACCAATTTCTGGACTTTGGTCCGTGCCAGGACTTGAACCGGTAACCCTCTGATTCCCAACCCAAGTCCCTACAGACTGAGCTACTGCTGCCTTGATGCCAAGTGATTTAGTGTGAGTAGAAAGTGCCCATATAAAAGTGAAAGGTCCAGTCAGAGTAGAGCAGCAGCAGTTATTACCTGAGGACATATTAAACAGCTTATAATCATTAAAACTGTTGACCTTTAGGGCGTCCTGCAGAGACAAGACAAAGTTCAAATCATCCAACCTCGTACTCCTAACTGTGGGAATATGGTTCACTTTAAATTCTGGTGCTCACCAAAATCATAAAGGTAGATGCATTTTGAAAAATGTGTTTTTTAACAAACTTCTAGGACTCTCTTCAATTGTCATCTTTGTGGGGTATGTTGGAGCAGGGGCGGAGCCAGACACCTTTCTTAAAGGCAGTGGTTCCAAACCTTTTTTCCTTGGAGCTCCCCTTACTTGTATCTAAGAAAAGTTTAGGGATAATATGTGGTCACCATTATTAAAGTTAAAGCAAAACTGAAAGGTAGGTGATTGAGGGATGCATGAAGTTTAAAGATCAAGGAAGAGAGGAGAGAAAGTGAAAGCATTTTGGAATGAAAGGGTAAATTCTTCTGAAGACAGTTGTATCAGGATGATAAGACCTCAGAGGGAGTATGTCTTGTATATTATTCTCTTTGGGCTAGAAACGGGGAGGTCCATGAGTAGGAGCACTGTAGAAAAGTGACCCCCCCAAAATGTTGTAATGGTTGCAACAACAGTGTTGCATGTGGTGAAAATGGAGGATGTGAAGAAATCATACACAGGATGTATGAGTGCAGAAAAAGAAGGTCCTATTGCAATGGATTCCACTTTTGTAAAACAATGCCACAGTCCATCTATAATGTCATCATGATGCCTCTCACTATCCTGAGCAATAACACCTTTCTCATCCTCTGCTACGAGCATACATATAAAAAGCAGATTTGCAGCTCAAAAGAAAACATTAAATCGAAGAGGTTGATATAACCTGCAAATAGTAATATTAACCTGTATAAAGGCTTATAATCAGTGCCCTCATGAAGGGAAGTTTGGTGATTTCATACATGACAACCTAATCCAACAATGCATGAACAATTGCGGTTTTGGTAGAAATTTCTGGAGCATATTAAATTATGCTCTCTCTATAGGTCTGCTACTCTGCAGGTTTTATACATGATGAATATAATCCTCAGACTTTACTGACTCCAGATATGACGGCCCCCCGTTTGGACTCTCTACGCTCTTTCATTCAGTGTCAAAGCAAAAAGTGGCAGAGCAAATTAATCTGCATGTCTTTGTGAAGTAGGCATAGAGGAGGCTTGATGAAAACTACTCACATAGCCAGTTGGTGAACAACAGCATGCTGATTCCTAATGTAGCCTGCACAGTTCATGCCAGCACTAATCTGTCACTATAACTCTCTGACATTCTTTTCGTGTCAGAGTTCTTTCTGTGGATAATAAATCACTTTATCTGAAGGTACATGGTGAGGGAAAAGGCTAGCAAAGTTTTGTGCTTAGTGGTTATATTACATCGTTACAAAAATTACAAGTGCCATTGGCTGGCATTAGTAATAAACCCATTGCACCCATTGACAGTTTGCTGATGCCAATGCCCAAATCCCACCAGTTTGACTTGATGTGAAAAATTCATAAACATTTAGGGACATCCAGTTAAATTGAAAAGAATTGGACTTCTTTTATTACTGATGGAGGAATCAAAAGGTGGAATCATTTACCCTCATTTTTTTGTATGCACTCTTTTATTTCAAAAGTGAAAAAAAAAAAAAAAACATCACTGAGCTTGTGTTACACCTTCTGATGGAAGGCTGGGAAGGATGCTGGTCCAAAGACGGACAAAACGAAGCCTCATTTCCTGTCCAAAGGAGCTGTCATTCATCTCAGCATTGAGGTTTAGGAATGGTTGTCCAGTGCTGGTAAATTCAGGCCAGATCACAGGCACCTTCAAGTTTCCACTGTTAGGGTCCCTGTTAAAAAAATACAACAAATTGTTGAAGAAATTACTAAGACTTGACTCCATACAATAAGACTCAGTTGACTCAGATGGCTTACGCTGATGAAAGTTTATGCATCAGATGAATACTCATGAGGAGACATGATTCAACATCACACTTCTGTACTCGTGTCTTGCTCAATCACATCTGCCGAACTTCTCAAAAGGCATCGCATATATCCTAAAAGACATTATCATTATCAGGGTCGTGTCACATTGACCCACCTAAACTAATCTGTGACGTCAATTACACTGGAGCAGACAAGAAGTCTACCAAACATCCTTACAGATATCAGGAAGAACAGTTGACACTCTCTAAGCTGTCCTTGGTGTTCTAATAACAACTGAACTCTGTCAGGTCTGACTGACATTAGAGAACAGTGAATAAACCTAATGACATCTTTACATTATAATCTAAATAACTACAGAAATTCTACCACACAAGTGTTGTTAAATTTGTGGATAAATAATGCTAATACATATTGTTACACCTGCATGCAGAGTCTGTTTTACCCAGTTCTTGCAAAGTTAGTCCAGTAGGCGATCATATAGCCAGACAAGTCTCTGTGCCTGTCCCCATAAGCCTTAGGTGTGGTGAAGGGTTTGCCAAACACATACTGCAGGTCATCAGCGTGGTCAGATCCCACCCAGTCATTGTAGGGTTTGCCTGGTCCGGCTAACAAACTGGGCTCAGACAGCATGTAGGAGAATGTACGGCCGGACCTGGGAGATAAAGAATTTATGAAAGGTTTGTTTTCACAGCCTGGACAGAATGTGTTTTGTCTGATACTGTCCAACATTGTGTTTGTCAACAATTCAAACTTTAACCTCCAAGGGCATAAAAGAAAACCGTTATGGCCACATAGAGTTATTTTGTGGCAACCAAGTGAATCTATTAATACATCCAAATATCCAAACCAATTGGCTTTCATCTGACTACGATGAAACCTCTAAACAACTCTGGGGCTTCTGGCCTAGCTAGAGAACAGAGTTAAAGGACTTCCAACCAAGATTTCCATTTTTGGTTTACAGTCAGATTGCAACTTTAGAACCATCAACCATCTGTTGGGAAATAACCGACTCCACCAGTGAGCTTCAGCTGCCCCAAAGAGGAGGTTTGTAATATTTTATCACCAGCTCAGGGACAATGTTGTTGTATAGCCAGAGGACGGCTGTTGAGGAGGGCGAAGATAATCATAAAAATACATTTCCGTTCTGGTAATGTTTTTTTTATTTTTATTTAAAGTGAATTACAGCCTGCTTTAAATTGCCTTAAAGTACGCCACAAATTTGCAACCAAAAATGTAATTCTAGGTGTTGAGCAGGCTCTGTGTGTCTTTCCCTTTTCGGGACAATAAATGGCCCCTATTAAAGTGTTCAAGAATCCATTACAATAAAGTTTGTAGTTGTTTTGTGCACTCTGCATGTAAGGCTACCAAAGTCTTAATTGCAATTTTCTATCACACAAACTTTAAGAAAATGTAAACTGAAGCATTTTACATGTTTAAAGAACGAGAGATCCATGACTGTGTACAGACTGAAGGCTGTTTCTGAATGATGAGAGCCGTCTTGGTCCATTGCTCTTCAAGAATGTACGTTTCTTAATTCTGTAATCTCACTTTGTAAGGTTAACCTCTTAAGGCAAAACAAACATAATGCGGGAACTAAAATACAATTTCAAAGAAAAAGAAAGAAGCAGTTCAGTCTCACTTGGCGTTATCAGCATGCAGGTAGATTGCAATCTGTGCAGGAACCAGGAACACGTAATCAGTCCCAATGTCCACAGCGGTCCTCTTGATGGTGTCCCGGCTGGGTGATGATTCCCAGTCGGATGCATATTCAGTGAAGGCAACTTCCAAACCTCCTTTTCCAAACTCTTTAGTGTAAGCAGCGAGGAGCCTCTTTAAATCTTCTCTGCAGTTCAAAAAAAAAAACTATTACATATGACTTCTTTGCTTTTGCTTTCAAAGTTGTAGGGGCCCACAAATCAAAACCACATCTCTCTGATGGTGAATCAGCCTTACACAGAAGTGTCTTCATTCTTGTTACCAATGGAAGGAATATCCTGTGAGGTGAAGAGATGTCCGTCCATGTTATTCACCCCTACAAGGTAGTCGATGTCAGCAGTGTTGTGGAACAAGTTGGCGGGATCATCGGGAAGGAAGTCACCATCAACAACAGGAGACAGAAGCAGGTTCATCACACCGGGATCTGTGATAAATGAACACAAGCAGGGTGTTACTTTATGTCATGGACCGTTTTAGATTGTATTCTTGGTTTTTTACAAATTACACATCTTTGAGCTCTTTTTATATTTTATTTACTTTTTGTATGCCAATGTAGTTAAAAAGCACAACATCATTAGCAAACTCTCATTGCCATGTATAGATTTTATAAGAAAGTTGAGTGTTGAATGTTTTTTCGCCTATGACAGAAAACTATGCTCACTATCTGGGGTGCCTTGTACGATGCGGGGAGCAGCCATGGTGAGAGTCTTAGCATCAGTGGATTTCAGACAGGCGGCCATCCTGTCATCAGTGGGGCAGCCAACGTTCTCAGCAACCTGAGTCCATCATAATAAATCAGTATTTAAAGCTGGTCATTAAAAAAGACTGATATTCATACTAATGCCTCTTTATGAACCACAAAAGCATTCAAGACCATCAGTGACAAGAAAGATTATTTCTATTTAGTAATTTGATATGCCTGTCAGCCCTGGCGCGGGGTAGGTGTCAGACAAAGTGAGTTCCAATGCTGCCAAATACACTTATACTTCCAAAGATTCCCCTTGAGTTGCACGTTAGACATTAAAAATAAAGACTGATGGAAATCACGATAACTGCACAAAGAAGGCATAAGAAAAGTGTGTTACTTTTTTTCCATCTGGCTTTAGAGCCAACTATAATGTAGCTGCTATCTTGTAACTTGTATAATGAAATCATTACATTATCACTTTACTGCTCAATAGCTCACAGAATCTATCTATGACAAATAGTCAACTCCTTTGGATGTTTCCATGTTTTAGATTAACACCGTATAACATAGATTGTATGTGGCTTCTTTAAACTGATCAATAGTAAAATAATCTGAACACGAAAACTTACACAGGTTGGGAATACAATTATATTTGGTATCAATAGAGCTCTGAAAGTTTAGATAATGGCCTTAACTCTTTCATAATTTCACACAGTTGGTTTTATAATTTGATTCAAAAAGACAATGCAGCGTATCCTAGACATTTAAAATTAGGACTTCTTTCTTAGAGATTAAGGTCCAATACACGATGACATACCTCTACTGCAATCTTGTGTGGGTTCTTGTTGATAGCCCACGGGCAGAAAGCAACACCGCTCTGGGAGATGGCTCTCTTGACCAGCCCTTTGTTGTGGGGGGACAGACTCTGTGTAGGGATACATTCATGGAATAAGATATTAGAGCTTTTAGTTGTGATTTCTGGAATATTTACCTGGCTTAGATGTTTTTTTAAAGATATAAAAGTGACACTTTTCAGGTATTCAATTTTCCATTTAGATCAAAAATAAAGAAGTGAGTATTGTGCGTGTATGTCGTGATGCTCTGTGTTGTTATTAAAGTCTCTCTGTCATGTGTGTGAACATATGGTGTAATAAGCGGTGTTGCTGTGTTTGTACTCAGGCCTCTGACCTGGAAGCTGACACTAGCTCCACCTGCAGACTCTCCAAAGAGGGTGATGTTTTCAGGGTCTCCACCAAAGGAACGGATGTTCTTGTGCACCCAGGTGATGGCAGCATGCTGGTCCCACAAACCCAAGTTTCCTGTGATGGTAACAAAAGTTAATTCCAGAGCTCATTATCCTAAAAGTCCCATGAATTGTCCTTACCAGGTAAAGCAGAGTCCCCCGTGCTGAGGAAGCCCAAAGTTCCCACACGGTATCCCACAGACACCACAATAACATCGCCTCTGTCTGCAATCTCCTGACCGCTGTACAGGTAGTTATTTAGGAAATTTGCCCCCATTGAACCGCCAACCATGAAGCCTCCTCCATAAAACCAGATCATGACTGGAAGGTTTGACGACACTGTGGTGAAAAAGAAAAGATAAGAAGAAAATCTACAGTATCAAAGATTCTATTATTCATGTACAAACAAGAAAAATCTACCCTGACTGCCATGAGGAACCCAGATGTTGAGGTAGAGGCAGTCCTCGCTACCAAAACTGGAAGTCTGGAGCATGCTCATCTGCAGACATCTCTGAGCAAACTTTGTAGCCTTCAGTATACCTGGGAATCAAAACAATATTGACCATTTCTTCTCATTTAAAAAAAAAAAGAAGTAATTTCAGTGTTTCACTTCAAGGCAATATATACTCACCACTCCAGCCAGGATGAGGTTTGGGTTTCTCGAGGGTTTCAGGCTGGGCAGCAAAGGGGATTCCTTTGAAAACATCCACTGAGCGGAACAGACCGAGGGGGATGTTTCGTCCCTGAACACTGCCCCCTTCTGTTTGTACCACACCAAGCTGGGGTCATACAATGACAGAATAAAACAGTGATATGTACTGTAACAAAAATAGTGATTAATACAACAAATAGTGACATTGTAGCCAGTGTAGTTCCACTTAAAAAGGTGTCCTATTGAATATACTATGTATTTAAAGTATAATTATTGCTTAATGGTGGTCTTAACACTCTGTTTTTAACTTTAGCTTTTTGAGTCGCTCTTTCTGTAATTGGTGCTTTATAAATAAACTTGCCTTGGTTGAAATATAACGTTTACAGAAATATTTCTTAACAATTGTGCAAGTTGTCTTTTGTGCAAAACATCTGTGCCGATGTGTGTTTGAGTAATGTCATGATAAATCTAAGTGAAGGATGATCTTTTTTTAAATACAGTATATATCCCAAAAGAGATGGTTCACTACCACAAAATGACTCAAAGAACAAAAGAACAAAAGAATTGAGGAAATAGGAAATGACAGAATTGTTACTCCATGCTAAGCAAGTGCTTAGTTCACACATCTGCAAATTCTTGTAAGATAAAATTCCTGCAAACTTACAGTGGCTGCTGAAGCCGCCCCCAGAGACAAGACAACAGCAAACAGAATCTTAAGCTTGTCCATGGCTGCTGCCCAGAGCAAGCCACTGTCTCTCCAGGTGCTTATATACACCAGAGTCCAGTAACCCTAGTGACTAAACCAACACTTTGAGCGAATAGTTGTTAAATATAGCTGTTCACCTGTGTTATATAACCTTTACTCCCGTACAGTTGCCCTGTGTTTTAACTGACCATGACCTCCAAACCTCCAATGGGAAACGACCTGGTGTAAACAGTGACAACTGGCTTGGGAGGTTTATATTCACACATTTTCTTGTCATAAATGTTAACTTGACTTAGAGGATAAAGTCTGCATCTCCCAGTGACTCACACAGAAAGTTTCTATGTGCCAAAAGCTAAATCAGAGTTCATGAAAAAAGAAGGGTGACAAATTAAAGGTGCAAAGGCCGTAGGATGTGATTCACATTATGCTTATACACATCGGACAAGTCGGTGACACCTCATGCCCGATGCAATGGGGGCATTTTTGTCCTGGAAGAGAACGCTCTGTGACACCGTAGGATAGAGCTGATGACTCAGAAGTCCGTTGTTTTGAGTACCAGTGACCCTTTACTCAAAGGGGAAGACTCAAACCATGCCAGGGAAATGTCCCCCCGGGCATCACAGCGGCACCACATCTCCTCACTGAAGGGGTCAAGCTTTCAGGCCTCTGCTTTTCTCTTTGTGTATGTCACACATGCGCTCACACACTAGTAAACAAAGTGGTGAATGATAGCTTATGTGAACATAACACTTTTTAAAATCTCTCTGTAGAGTCAGTGTGTTTAGTATCTGTACCACTGACCTCTGTATTTGTCTTCATAATGAGGGAGGAAACTCTGTATTTAACCCGTTTGTTGTATAGCTTTCTCTATTATTCCCAGCAGGAAGAGCTGCTCTTCTGTTTTTTTTTTCTTAAATGAGATTATCAGCATTATTATAGATCCAAAGGAGTGTTATTGGATCTTGTTGTATTTTCTTAACTTCATGGTTCAGATTTAGTTTGCTGTTTTATTTTGTCTTGTTCTTCCCTTGTGTATTTTTCTGTTTGTATTCCTGGCTAAGTTTTTAGTGTTTCCTGTTTTATTTGGAAGTTTTTGCCCATGTGTATCATGTGTAGTGTTACTTCCTGCCTTTGTGTGTTTCACCTGTTTGATTACCCTGCATATTGCTTCCCCTCTCTGTCATTACATCTCACCTGTCAGTGCTGTCGTTATGGATTTTGCACTTTTTACCCTTTTCGGGTTTTTTTTTTTACTTTTATTGGACTTTTAGAATGTGTTTCTAGTAAGCATTTTTTTGTCAATCATTTATCATTTTTATTGCTTGTAAACCGCTTTTTTAATCTTCTGATTACTCAAAGCGCTTTTACATCGCATGACACACCTACCCATTCAAACCCATTAAAACACTGATGGTAGAGGTTGCTATGTAAAGTGACCATCAGATGTAACTAATCCCATTCATACACATTCATACGCTGCCGAAGAAGCAGGGGGAGCAACTTTGGGTTAAGTGTCATACCCAAGGACACATCAGACATGTAGCTGCAGGAGCTGGGGATCGAACCCCCAACCTTCTGGTTGAGAGAAGACCGACTCTACCAACTAAGACTCAGCTGCCCCTCGTGGACCATGTACCTTTTTTTAATCCCTCATTGTGACAATAAAACCAAAAGCATGTTTCTTAAAACCAAACTGATATTTCCAAATATACATGGCACTAAAGAACAAAATGTTAAAGTCGCTGTTGTTACCATTTAGTTGAAGAGTGTTTTTTTTTTTTCAGATTGGAAATAGAAACTGTGATGATGCTACAGGTAAATAGAATTAAAAAAGTCACACACCAAAAAATCAGATGTCAATACTGCAGCCTTTAAAAAAGTGGAGTCCTTGTGATGTCAGTACTGAAGCGCATGCTGCTGTTGACTCACAGAAACAGGTGCAGTTATTCACAGAATACTAACAAGCATACAGTCAGAGATGAAGTATAACCACAGAGATTACATGTGTTGTAAGTTAGAATTGTGTTCATGCTGGGTGTATGAAAAGGTTATCTGTACCTAAGGTCTGCACAGAATTAGGTAAGACGGCCTTCAGGTATTCCGCCCCCTCTTCTTGGAACACACTACAGGCTGACTTGCGTCTGAGTGATCTGGTCACTCTAGTGGAATTTATAGGGATGCTGAAAGGGCACCAATTTAAATCAATTGGGAGTTGTCTATGTTAATAGCCCCGAATTGGACACCTGACTTGACTTTTAATGTGTTTGTATGATGTTTTTGTGTGTATTGGCCATGCATCTACTTTGTGTTTCTGATGTCTGTTACTTCCATGTTTTTATTATTTTATTTGCCACTGATGTACCCAGGTCTCTCTTGACAAAGAGATTCCAAAATCTCAATGAGACTACCTGGTAAAATAAAGGTAAAATGAAATACAAGGCTTCCCTGCCATAGCAAAGCCACACAAACACTTTTCTGCTGACAGGTTCGCTGTAGGAAAATAGAAAAAAAAATAGTGCAGACTTTGAAAGGAGAGCAGAAAACACTAGCTATTTAGTATCCAAACAGAGATGCCAATGTATTCCGCAACTTTGGAGTTTAAAAAATGGATCATCATGATGGATGAAAAGTAGTATTTGTTGACATGTATTAGTTGATAGTTTTTGCAATAATTAAAAAATGTCTGAGGTCATTGTTAGAACGAATTTTCCTGAATTCATACATTTTGTTAACTTTGTGAAAGAACCATTTAAATCTGTCTACCATCTAAGAGTAACTATTCTCTTAGGTTGAAGCTGTAACCATATCTATGGAAAACATCTCATAGCAGCAGAGTTATATTTGGAGCCAACTGTCTGTTGTAAGCAAAGGTTTGCTAAGAATGAAATGTATATGTCGGACATTTACGAGTCAAGCTGATGTCTTCTTTCTAACCTTATAGGGATGTACCAAAGTAGCCAAGAATTTGTAGGATGTACCTTCTAGCAGAATATAAGCAAGTCTGTTAACATTACGATTAAACGGTAAAATAATCCACAGTCTGTTCGCCATTTCATCATTGAATTTATACAGCAGAAACAACCCCCACCTAACAGTCATGAAATTCTTGTTAAAATGTCTGATGTCATGTAACTCTTGTTGTTATGTTACTGATTTTGTTCAATCATCAGTCATTTGGACACTGAACCCTGCAACATTTGCATCATTCCAACCACATTCTCTTTGTTCTGGGTTCAATAACAACAATTGACAAAAGTTTGTTTGGCATACAAATATATATGTATAAGTTTCAGTAGAGACCACAAGCATTTGAAATATCCTTCAGTGACTTTTGAAATCTTCGGGGGAATTAGGGACTATGGGATTATAAGGAAAAGTGATCAGCCAGTTGGCTGGCAAACAATTTATTTAGCTTGAGGTAGTACGTCTGTTAATAAGGGATCGAGTGAAACTAAGGTATTTTTTATTAGACTTATTAGACAAAAAAAAACCTGTTCAAGCCATCCAAAAGCTTTTCAATAGCCAGTAAACAAAAAGGAGCTCATGTTATGATCTTTACTGAAAATCTAACCCTTTGCACCTCTTTCTCAGGAACCCTGATTGTGATTCATTCCTTTCTGGATCAAAGTGAGGAAACGCTGAGTCACACTTGTTGCATGAACATCTTACTCAATGTTTATACAGCTCAGCTTTCATGACCTCTTTGAGGGAAGCGCTGCGGCCACATGCATCTATATCTTCTGAAGATTTAACTAAACACTGCCTTTTTGAGTCGATACATACCGAAAGTGGAGATTGGTATTTCTTCCCTTTGTAAATGAAGGAGCTGACTTTTGCTCAAACTCATCCAGCTTGTTGTTGATTGAGAATGTACGGCACTTATTTTCTACCTTTAGATTTTTCACACCTTCCTTACAAGTTGAACAATAATGACTACTTCAGCTCTGCTTCCAGCAACAAAATTCCCAGGAAAATTTCCCATATTCATATTTTAAACAATTAGCACTTCCTCCCATAAACTCTCTCAATTTTTGCTTGATCTTAACCTGTTTGATCTTCTCACTGCTCACTGTGTGGTCTGATGATTACACAAAGGTCTGTCATAATGTGTTATTATGTTAATAATAATTAACTGAATGTTTAAGAGCCAGTTGCAATATTCAACAAAAAAAAAATCTATGCATCATCACCATTGCAGGATCTTGGAGAAGCATCATCTTTTTGAGCTTTGAGCTTTTGAGAACTTTATTAACTTTGGCTCAGAGGAGTCCATTAAATCTACAAGATCTATCTTTGACAAGAGGTTGTTTTGTACCCTTCCACTGTCAGCTTTCTGTGTGAAAGCAACAACTCACTGAACGCTCTGCCAGACGATATGAGGAACTGTAATTCTATTGGCAGCTTAAAAAACAAACGGCAAATCTGCTGAAAGGCGCTCAAAAATGTGTGTGTGTGTGTGTGTGTGTGTGTGTGTGTGTGTGTGTGTGTGTGTGTGTGTGTGTGTGTGTGTGTGTCTGTGTGTGTGTGTGTGTGTGTGTGTGTGTGTGTGTGTGTGTGTGTGTGTGTGTGTGTCTGTGTGTGTCTGTGTGTGTGTGTGTGTGTGTGTGTGTGTGTGTGTGTGTGTGTGATGTGCTCTGGGATACTCTGCTGTTTGTTACATTTTCTTTTTTTATTGATGTTTTAATTTTGTCGGGGGACTCCAGATGTAAACTAGCTCTAAGCTAACTCTGGTACAATGGTACAATGGTACAATGCATCAAATGGCAACATGTGTTTAATATTAGACATGGTCCCTTTAGAAATACAAATAAATAAATACAAATAAATAACCTCTATCTAGGATGGACTGCAGCGGAGCCACATCTAGTTTTTTTTAAATGTTAAGGGGGAAGCATGAGGCACGATTTTATTAAATAAATCTATGATTGAATATGATTGACAATATTTGTCTTTAGATGGTTTAAGAGAAGATGAGATGTAATACTGCACATGTCAAGATCATTATAGAAACCTTTAATCTTTTTTCTCAGTAGTATAATTGGAATAGTCATTGTATTGAACTTTGACCAGAAGTCAAAGGAAAATCATCTGTTTAACTATGTTTTGATTTATTTTGTACTGTATTGATTTGAATTTTAAAACAGAAACAGCACCCCCTGCTGATCATTTATGAGAATATTCACCTCTTTTGTCAGAAAACTTTACACATACTGGTATTTAGAGATACTTAATTTACTTTTTGTCAATAATTCTGTTTAACTTAAAACTCCCAAATATGTTATCTGTTATTTAATTTATTGAGCTCATTTTATGATGAAATGTTCAGTTCATGAAAAATAAGCTGTGTCTCTCTTTCAGTTGGTTTCTCTGTTAGGAGGACTTCCTCTGTTGAGTTTGGCTGGCTGGTAGTGGGTGGGGCTTATGAATTAACACAGTGGCCCAGGTGTGTAAAGTGTGTGAGGTAACAGCATCCTGGGGATCTCCATGCTGAGCCATTGTGAATCACCTCTTGTGACCCGACATCTAAGCAACAATGAATACGTACATCCATAATCTCCCGTTTTTGTTCCTTTTTTGTTTTGACCAACCTGCACAACCACACAACTGGAGAAAGAGGCCGTGTGCTTGTGGGAGAGCTGCCACCTGAGCTCGCCGCCGATTGCTGACTGAACAAAAACCCATACCCAACACTGCCAACAAGCCTTTGTTTTGTATGCATTTTTATGTTTAAGAATGAACATCCCCTAGACGCCATCCAATCCCATAACATCTCAAATTGAGATTGTCAGTGGACTGGAGCAGTCAGAAAACTATTGAATGGCTGCACAGTTTGCATTGCCAAAAGAAGGAAAAGCAAAATTAATACAAAATAAACTAAAAGGAAAACATGCAGCTTAATGAAACCAGGGAACTATCTTTGCCTTGTGATCCATTTATTTCTTCAGGAGATATTACTGATGAATTGCTTAAGGTGTCTTGATGTGCAGGTGATTGCACTGATTATTTATTCTGAGATGAGAGGAGGGTTGGGAAGGATGCTGGCCCAGAATTTAACATAACTGATTCTCAACTGCTGTCTCACATAGCCCTCGTCCATATCAGAATTGATCTCCAGGTAATGATGATTGATGGTAAACTCAGGCCAGTTAGTGGGCACGTTCTCTCCTTTGGTGGGGTCCCTGTAACCAGAGAAAGGGAACTGAACTCAGGCACATGTGGTTTTTTATCTCAGTATGTGGTTAAGTTTTTCATTCATTTATTATCACTGTTATTATTTTAATTTTGTGATGCTCATATGGTGTGTCTGCAGAAGTATACCCCGTTTTAGCAAAGTTGGTCCAGTAGTTGATCATGTAGCTGGAGATGTTGCGGTGGCTTGACCAGTAACCAAGGGGTGTGGTGAAAGGTTTTCCAAACACGTACTGCACATCATCAGTGTGGTCGGCTCCCATCCAAGACTGTCTAAAGGGGCCGACATTGGGCTGAGAGAACAGGTAGGAGTAAGTACGGCCGGTTCTTTGGTCGGACATGGAAGAGAAAGGGATGTAACAATGAATACACCAAGGAGCGTGACAAATAACAGAAGTCTTACTGGTAGAAATTTCTTCAGCAAGATCTTATTCTCACGTGGCGTTGGCAGCATGAAGGTAGAGGGCAGCCTGAGTAGGAACCAGGAAGATGAAGTCTGTTCCAACATCCACAACAGTTTTCTTGATTGTCTCCTGAGTAGCATTTGGTTCCCAGTTTGAGGTATATGTGGAGTAAGCATTGTCTAGAGCTTCAGGGCCACTATCCTTAACGTATGAAGCCAATAGCCTCTTCAAATCCTCGCTGCAATCAGGAAGAAAAGGTTTCAAATTTACGTCTGACAAGAAACTTTTTTGTTGCCCTGTAAAATATGTTAATACAACCACAGAAAAAATTACATTTTACTGTTTCACACTTCAACCAAATGTTTTGAACTCACACAGGTGTGTCCACCACGGCGAGGTTGATTGAAGGAACATCCAAATAAGTGAAGAAGAATCCGTCCATGTCATTGACTCCAGCGATGTAGTCGATCTCAGCAGCATTGTGGAACAGCTTATGAGGCTCATCAGGCAGGAAGTCGCCGTCGACCACAGGAGATAGGAGCAGGTTGAACATAATGGGGTCTGATGGAAGAGTGCAACATCAGATGCTTGCTACCTACAGTGTTTACATCTGACTTTCTAATCTGTCATTTGCTGTAGGACTTCTAAATTAACTGTTTCTAGTTTGAATAAAATCTATAGTGCCATTAAAAACTTACTGAAAATAGTTCAGTGGTTGAAATTTAAAATGATGTAGGTGGTCAGTGAAACACTAGAAGATGGAGTCTTCATTGTGAGTTAAAGTCATAAGTCGCAGGCTTTAGTCTTTGCAATTCTGTAAGTGCACCTTAATGAACTCCACCTTCATCACACATTTGTGATGAAAGTGATTTCCTTCTGATCTATCCCACATTACATTACATCACATCCAAAATAGCGTCCCAATATGTGACTTGACGTTGCCATGGCATTGCGGACGCATGAGAGGCAGTATGTGTAAATGATAAATGGATTGCTAAAAAGATTGCTTGTACAGCGCTTTTCTAGTCTTCTGACTTTCAAAGCACTTTTAACACCATAGTGTCATGATTTGGTTTTGTATTTTGTGAGTTTCCCGTTTTTTCCTAGTGTTGCTTGTTTCCCTTGTGGGTTAATGTTTCCTTGTGTTGATAGCTACCTAGGTTTCTGTATATTACTGTCTTTCATTTGTACTTTCCTTTTTGTACTGTATGTTATTTAGTTATTTAATCTGTCTTTTACTTGATTTACATTGTGATATTGTTTTTTTTTTTACCTGGCTGTATATGCGCATTACTCTTCTTGAATAAAGCTAAACAAAAAAAAGAAAAACGGGTGAATGCAGCCGGTTGGGGTAACGTAAATGACGTCACTTCCATACTGAATGAATCAGACAAAGTAGGAACAAATATCTGCCTACTGTGCACGCCTACTGAATAGTAGTATACAGCACGGATAGTAGGTACTGCCTACTGTCTACTGACAGATTGAGTAGGTACTTGGCAATTCGGATACAGCCTCTGTGTTTCTTCCCTTCTGTGTCAGTTCATTGTCATATGTTGGTCCTTGTCAGATGTAAGTTTTGCTCGCGCTCCTGTGATTCCTTGTGGCTCCCTTTGTTACCTCTTGTTTTTTGTTGAGTAGTAAGTCTTGTTTTTGGCTTTTTGTTTATAAAAAAAATAAATATTTTTAGTTCTTCTGCACTTGGGTCCGACACACAGGTCACACCTACCCATTTACATCCATCCACACACTGATGGCAGAGGCTACTACATAAAGTGTCTGAGTATTAACTCATTTGTCTTGCCCAAGGACAAATCAACATATGGCTGCAGGAGCTGGGGTTTGAACCCCCGAATTTTGGACTTAAAGACAACTGACTCTACCACAAAGACTCAGAAATGCGAACATATACACTGCACAGCTTCTCTTGCTGGCCCCGTACTCTACTTTTCCTGTAGACTTGTTTGTATGAATTTCAGTTCTTACCATCAGGTGAACTGACCATGCTGATATTGCCAGCCATAGTAAGATTCACAGGATCAGTCATCTTCAAACATTCAGCCATAGAATCATTGGTGGGGCAGTTGACCTTCAGGGCAATCTGAAAAGGAAGTTCAAATGACCTTTAATTGTTTATCAGCTCTGAAATAGTATGTACATTTAAAAAAATATTCAAAGGTTTGTTAAAGAAATAAAAGAAGTCAGGGAGGCTATTATGTACCTCCTCAGCATATCTGCGGGGGTTTTTGTTGAAAGCCCAGGGGCAGGTAGCAACCCCGCTCTGGGAGATGGCTCTCCTGATCATTCCTTTGTTGTGTGGAGTGAGAATCTGCAGACAGACACAAAACACAAGAGGTATTTTATTTTAACAACATTAAGTTATTAGTCACTGTAAATGCTGATGGAGTGTTCAGCATCTCTGGGACTTTTAAATGTGTATCACTTTGCTACAGGTGTTCTAAATACCAGAAATTAACTTTTAAATAACAGCAAGTGGTCATCAATTTACTTACAGTAGGGCCACCAAGGCAACTGTGCACAAATTCTTATAACGCTGGTTACATGAAAAATGGAACAACAGATGAATGTTTATTATACAAAGTGTCTGGTTAGGGGTAATATGTAGACTTAAAAACTAGTTATGTTAGCCGATAAAATGTTGTGTTGTTATGGCATTTACCAGAAAAATATAGATATTCAATATAGATATCCAATTATTAAACTGCTTTATTTTTTTTATTTTTTTTTTATTTTTTATTGAATAAAATTAATTTAGCAAAATTGTGAAGACTATTTCATCAATCATTGCTGGAAATCCAGAAAAAAGAATTTCTCACCTGGAAGTTGACACTAGCTCCCCCTGCAGACTCTCCAAAGATGGTGATGTTGTCGGGGTCTCCTCCAAAAGATCGGATGTTCCTGTGCACCCAGGCAATAGCAGCCTGCTGGTCCCAGAGACCAAAGTTTCCTGAAGGGGAATGATAAATTGTGAATGGTAAATGGACTTGAGCTTATGTAGCACTTTTCTAGTCTTCCGACTACTCAAAGCGCTTTTACATTGCATGTCACACCCACCCATTCACACCCTTTCACACACTGATGGTAGTGATCGCTATGTAGTATCATCCATCAGAAGTAACTGATCCCATTCATACACTGCCACCAAAGCAATTCGGGGTTAAGAGTCTTGCCCAAGGACACATCATACATGTTGCCCAGCTGGGGATCGAACCCTCGACCTTCCGGTTGAGAGGCGACGACTCTACCAACTGAATCACAGCACCAATGACTGATCGCAATGAAAAATTGCAGGGAAGTCCACTTCTTCAGGCTCTTTTTTTAAAAAGGGTGAAACAAAATAAACATACCAGGCAAATCAGAATCCCCAGTGCTCAGGAAGCCCAGAGTTCCCACACGGTATCCCAGTGTCACCACAATGACATTGCCTCTGTCTGCCATCTCCTGCCCATCGTACACATAGTCATGGAAGAAATTAGCACTCATGGAGCCTCCAACCAAGAAGCCTCCTCCGTAGATCCAAACCATGACGGCCATACCTGTGGACACTGAAGACCAACAGTGATTGGAGCTGGTTGAAGTCAATATATAATAATACTGAGACTTTGTGGGCCTCTTGTTGTCTTTACCTGAGCTGCCATGAGGAACCCAGATGTTGAGGTAGAGACAGTCCTCACTGCCTCTTGTGTGAGTCATGATACGGTTCACCTGAAGGCATCTGTCTCTGAACTCAGTGGCATTTAGAACACCTGCCAATAGACACAAAAGGTTTAAAATCAGGGCTGTGTATTCACAAGAACCTTAGTATAGGGCATACAATACAATATATTGGAATATGTTATTTCAAGGTAGGTTCAACATTTTCACTGACTTGCTGATACTTTGGAGTAGGAGAGTAAAATAATGGAAGATAGAATACAATGTTGCTATCAGTCATTCAAGGGTTTAAACAGATGTTCTCCCTTCCAACATGTTTATATGGCTGCTTGGTCAGTGGCCCTATGCTCCAAAATATGAAAGGGTCGACAATTCGTCATGTGAAGGGCTCTCAGGAAGAACGTAACAATTTTTAAAATTGCTGTAATGTGTGCTCTGGTCTTTGTTAGGACTCGTGCCGCTTCGTTCTGAATTAGTTCAAACACATTTACTGTATTCTTTGGTAGACCAGAAAGAAGAGCATTACAGTAGTCTAGCCTGCTAGTAATAAAAGTGTGCATTAGTCTCTCTGTTTGGCTCAGAGAGAGAAACGTCCTCACTTTTTAAATGTTTTTTAAATGATAAAATGCTGTTTTTGTGATGGAGCATACATGTGGCTATAATTAAAATCAGAATCAAATAAAATACCTAGATTTCTTGCTGCTTTGCTTGGGTTAAGTGCAAGTGCATTAAGTGTAGAGGCCAGTTTCTTTGAACCAATGGTGAGTACTTCTGTTTTGTCCTGGACTAGCTGTAAAAAGTTGTGAGACATCCAAGCTCTAATATTTAAAATATAGTTAAAGAGTGAGTCAATTGGCCCAGTGTTATCAGGAGACGCGGCCACATAGAGCTGAGTGTAATCAGCATAGCTGTGGAAAGAGACGCCATGCCTCCTGGTGACCCTGCCTAAGGGTAACATATACAAATTAAAAAGAAATGGTCCTAAAATTGATCCTTGCGGTACCCCACAATGTTTGAAGAACTGGTCATTGATGGTTACTAAAAACTTTCTGTCACTAAGATGAGGAAAACCAGATTAAAACATTTCCAGACAGGCCAACATGCTCGTTTAATATATCTAAAATAATTTGGTGATCAACAGAATCAAAAGCAGAACTGAGGTCAAGTAACACCAGAACCATAGGTTTGTTGTTGTCGAGGTCTGCTCATTTGTCATTCACTTTCAGCAGGGCTGTCTCGGTGTTGTGATGTGTTCTAAAACCAGATTGAAACATTTCTAGTTTGTTGTTTGAGTTTCAAAAGGTACTTTACTGAATAAAAACAAGTTCCTCTAAAATTTTACTTAAAAAAGGAAGATTTGAAATTATTCTAAATTGCTGGGTGATAAAATTTTCAAGTTCCCATTCTTTAAAAGAGGTTTAACCAAAGCCATTTTAAAATCAGTGGGGAAGACACCAAGCTGCAGAGAGTAATTTACTATGGCAAGAATGTCTTCAGATGCAAATTTAAAAATAGTTTTAAAAAGGCAGGTTGGAATAGGATCATGGGGAACATGTGGAGGGTTACAGTTCTGTCACTACTTTGTTCAGTGTTAGCATCAACCATCAACCAATCAAAACAGTCATACCCACCATCACATTAAAATGGGATACAGCTACAAAATGTTTTAATTTTGTGGTTAAAATCATTCACTAATTCTTCACAGGATGATGGGCAGACATGATTATCGTAGGTTAAGACATGTATGTGTGAGAGTTGTGGCTACTTCAGGGGTGATATAACGTTTCCTAACAATGTGTTCTGTGGTATTTGGAGAGGAGTACAGTGGCTGCATTTACAAAAACGCTTTGCAAACTCCACAACACGAATGCAAAAGAGCCGCAACACGAATACAAAAAGCCGCAACACGAATGCAAAGGTGTGTGTAGGCAATGTGCAGGAGTTTGCCAACAATACCCAGTAATTGAAAACAAGAAACAACCTGATATTGGGACCTCTATTTGTATTGCCACGGTATCTAAATAGTTAATATATATATATATTTTTGTCAATATCAAAGTTTGAAATTCTTTGACAATCCTGCCCCCTATAGTCTAAAACTTTTGTACCGACTGCCATTAGCCTTTAAACAACTCAACGTGATATTAATTTATAATATTTTTTCATTGCCACTGCCCTTTTTAAATAATTAAGGGTGTTTTTTTTTGCCTTATGATCTATCCCACATTTCTTTTCTACTTCTTCTATAGATTTATGTGATGGTTTGTGTGGTAGTGCTGGCTGTAAGGCAAACTGCCCCTCTGGGATAATAAAGAAATCCTTGATCCTTGAACTTTGAAGAAAAACCCAGAGTGAGAAATGTATGCTGTCATGACACAATATGTCTTACAGCTGAAGCTGTTAACTAAGATGTATTTCCCTTTTCACACAAAAAATAAAACTTTTAATTCAAATCATTTAATTTCTATGATTGCTTTAAGGACTATGCATCTCTGTGGTGTCGATTATAGTTTTTTAGTCACTGGTCCATGAGTCTACCCACCGTCCCAGCCAGGGTGACGTTTTGGTTTCTGAAACCTTTGAGGGATGTCAGCAAAAGGAATCCCCCTGAAGACATCCATGCTTCTGTTGAGCCCAAGACCGATCTGCTCGCCGTCCACCATCCCTCCCTCAGTGTTCACCACTCCGAGCTTCAAAGGGGACAAAGACATGCACACACAAAAAATGCATTTCAGGTAAAATCATTACAATGATTGAATAGATCAGTCATGTGAACTGTTATTGAATAAATCCTTCATACAAATGTAATGTTGTAATTAGTTATAACTACGAAGGTTAGAAATATGTTGTGACACAGACTTCTGAATCAATATACATCTATTAGCATTTTATAAATAAAATATTGTCATTCTTTCAGTAAGTATTGCAGCTTAATTACAAAAATGCTGTGGATGAGGAAATTGTAGATTTATTTAAATAATGAACGCAATATTAAAGATAGTAAACAAAGACCCTTATTATCTGTGAATGTACAAACATATCTAAAAGTTTCTTGTGGGACACTTACGGAGACCGCAGAGACCGTCTTCAGAAACACAGCAACAGCTACCAATATTCCCAGCTTCATCATCGTGCCTGTGGAAACAAGTGTGATTTTTGACCGGATTTTTATAACGGAGACCCCTCCTGTAAACAGCTCCTGACTGCCCTGTTGAACTCTGCTTCCCCCGCTTTAACATAATATTGAGTCACCATGTGTCCTTAACCGAACCCAGAATAAGATCAAAGTCCGGAGAGAGGGCCTTTAGTTACTGTGGTTCTTCTCTCTGGAACAAACTCTGCTGACCTGAGGTCCATCTGTGTCTACATTTAAAGAGGTCATATTATGCCCTTTTTGGGGTTCGTATATTTAATCTATGTACCTACTAAAATATGTTCACAATAGCTAAAGTTCAAAAAAAGTGTATATTTTCATGTACTGCCGCTCCATGCACCGGCTCGCTTCTGACTCTCTCTCTAAGGTTCTGAAGTGCCCACGTTCTAGAGTCCCCACGTGTGCCAAGTCTGATCTGATTGGTTGGCCTGTCGGCTCTGCCGTAATTGGTCAGTCGCTCAGCACGGTTCTCGGAAATGTCACGCCCCTTTTACCATATTTGGAATGCAGCCACTTTGGCTCCGAGGGGAGGAAAACATTAGCACCTTAGCACTACGGTGCTACCGCAGACTACGGCATATCGTGGGCGTGCTACAGAAGTTAATGGGCATGCAACATGAGCTGCTGAGCTTGCCACAACGAGCCAATGGGCTTAGATCAGTGATATCACACTGACAAGACGTCACACTGGCAATTTTTTTTCGAGGGGGGCTAGAACCGAGCGTTACATGCAGCTAATGCTACAGCTAACAGGAGGACGTAGGAGAAGCTGCATTTCCACGGACTTTGAATTTTTGCACATAGATGTGCCTAAACATGCACAGGACACTTGGAAAACACACTAAAGAGCATATAAAACCAGAAAAAGCATAATATGACCCCTTTAAAGCATAAATCAAAACCTATCTGTTCTCCAAAGCATATGAATAGTTACTTTGTGTGGGTGTGTGTGTGTGTGTGTGTGTGTGTGTGTGTGTGTATGTGTGTGTGGTGTTCTTTTGTGGTAACTGATGTTTGCTTTGTGGTGTGTATGACTTCATTGATAAGATTTCTGTATCTTATTAATGACTGTGGAAACACTGTTCTTTTTTTGTATGCTGTGTTTTGATTTTGTTTTTAACCTCAATGTAAAACACACTGAGCTTATCTGTAATGAAATGTGCTATATAAATAAAATTGCTATTGCTACTCTATGGGCCTGCTTCTCCCTCTGTTACAAAATATTTAGTCACCCTGTGTCCTTGATGATATCGATTAATTTAGGGACATTTAAGTTATAATACTAATTCTGTTGAAATATGATTAGGATTCTCAGAGAAAAATACTAAAAAGGTTCAGGTTAAGGATACTTAAAAATGTACCCCAAAGCAGTTACATGAATGTACTTAGCCTATTGAGTCACCTTGGAACACATTTCACCTAGATTCATTGCCTCATGGCTTGTTTGTATTTGCCTTGCATGTAAAATGTGACCTGAGTCTCTTACTCATTGTCAATAAATGAGAACAGGGTCCGAAATTAAAGAGCCCATATTATGCCCTTTTTGGGGTTCATGTATTTAATCTATGTACCTACTTTTGTACGTTCACAATAGCTAAAGTCCAAAAAAAGTGTCTGTTTTCAAGTACTGCTCCTCCTTGCTCCCTCTACGCTCTGAGTCCCTCAGCTACGCTCTGCTGAGCCCCCACTGCAGAGCCCCACGTGGGCCAAGTCTGCTCTGATTGGTCTGCCGATCCGCTCTGTCGTTATTGGTCAGTTGCTCAGCACGGTTTTTGGAAATGTCCCGCCTCTTTTACCATATTGGGAATGCAGCCACTGGCTCCGTCCGAGGGGAGCATAAACATTAGCACCTTAGCACTACTGTGCTACCGCAGGCTACGGCATATCGTGGGCATGCTACAGAAGTTAACTGGCGTGCAACATGAGCTGCTGGGCTTGCCACAACGAGCCAATGGGCTTAGATCAGTGATCTCACACCGACAAGACGTCACACTGGCAAATTTTTATCGAGGGGGCTAGAACCGAGCATTACATGCGGCTAATGCTACAGCTAACAGGAGGAGGAGGAGCCGCATTTCCGCGGACTTTGAATTTTTGCACATAGATGTGCCTAAACATGTACAGGACACTTGGAAAACACATTAAAGAGCATATAAAACCAGAAAAAGCATAATATGGGACCTTTAACTATTTGACTCACCAGGCCAAGCTTATTTTTTACCAGTTGAAATAACATTTTGTTTTTGTGTCACATACACATCTGTAACAGTACATTTATTTGAGTTAATAAGGTCTTAATTAGGCTACTGTTGAATCAAGAGACCTAAATCACAGATTTAATAATTTTATTGGATAAGGAGATTGAGAAATTACAATAATCTATTTACTCTCCTTTATTTAAAGGTAGCAGTGCCCAGAGTCGCCCCAGCATTAATTACAGACTAAAAACAAAAATCCATCAGAGAATAAATCTGCTTTAATCCACAAAAACAAGCTTTTCTCTCTGTTTTAACATTGACAATGTTAAACATTTAATATAAGTACACCGCCAGCCAGCCAGCCTTTGTTTTGTATGCATTTTTATGTTAAAGAATTAACCTCCCCTAGACGCCATCCAATCCCATAACATCTCAAGTTGAGATTGTCAGTGGACTGGAGCAGTCAGAAAACTATTGAATGGCAGCACAGTTTGCATTGCCAAAAGAAGGAAAAGCAAAATTAATACAAAATAAACTAAAAGGAAAACATGCAGCTAAATGAAACCAGGGAACTATCTTTGCCTTGTGATCCATTTATTTCTTCAGGAGATATTACTGATGATGTTGCTTAAGGTGTCTTGATGTGCAGGTGATTGCACTGATTATTTATTCTGAGATGAGAGGAGGGTTGGGAAGGATGCTGGCCCAGAATTTAACATAACTGATTCTCAACTGCTGTCTCACATAGCCCTCGTCCATATCAGAATTGATCTCCAGGTAATGATGATTGATGGTAAACTCAGGCCAGTTAGTGGGCACGTTCTCTCCTTTGGTGGGGTCCCTGTAGCCAGAGAAAGGAAACTGAACATGGGCACATGTAGTTTTTTATCTCAGTATGTTGTGACGGTCACTGCTCCCTGACATCCCGAGGTCCAATCAAATTTTGTTTTGTCCTTAACGAGTTCAGTAAGCGGAAACACAACAGTTGAAAAGTGTCTACAGAAACTCCTGTAGTAACCCACTAACCCCAAGAACCTCTGAAGCTCCTTCTTGGTAGTGGGTGGCGGATATTTAGCAACAGCCATGACGTCACTGTGGCTCTGGTAAAGTCACATTTAGCCAAATTAACAGTGAGACACGCTTCCAAATGGGAATGCCAAGTATCACTGAAGATAACCAAATCATCAAGATAGACTGCACAACCTTTTAGACCCGAGACTACACAGTTCATCAGATGTTGAAACGTCGCAGGGGCATTCTTTAACCCAAAAGGCATCACCTTATAGGAGTAGAGACCAACTGGTGTGACAAAAGACAACATTTCTTGTGCGCGTTTTGACAAAGGGACCTGCCAATACCCCTTTAGCAAATCAAACTTGCTAACAAATTTGGCCGAACCCACCTGATCAATGCAATCATCCATGCGTGGCAACGGAAATGAATCTGATTTTGTGACTTTATTCACTTTCCCCAAATCAGTACAAAACCTGGGATTCCCATCCTGCTTGGGCACCAAAATACATAGAGAAGCCCAACTAGATGACGAGGGTTCGGCAATGTCATTTTGAAGCATGTAAGTAACTTCAGCATCCAGATACTCACGTTTACTTGGTGACATAAGGTAAAACTGCTGTTTAATTGGCTTTGAGTCTCCCACATCAATATCCTGCTCAATACAATCTGTTCTGGAAGGAATTTCACCGAATAAACAAGGATACTTGCCTACCAACTCCACTAACTCCTTGCGCTTTGAGTCAGGGAGATGAGCAAACAACAAATCTGAATTCTTCAAGCGGCCATACAGCAGACTCTCATCAGGCTCTGGCACTCCATCTTGCTGCTGAACCACAATCCCCGAAGGCACAGTCAGAACTGGGTGCACACTACTCTCCACAAACTCTCCTGGATCTGCTACAGCGACACGCTTGTAGTATGGCTTCAGGAGGTTAACATGACAGACACGTTGGGTCTTCTTCCGACCGGGCGTTACCACAACATAATTCAAATCAGAATCTTAATTCACCACAGTGTAAGGACCTGAGAAGTTGGCCTCAAAAAGAGAACCAACAATGGGCATAAGAACCTGGACTAAATTCATGTCTCTCCGCACGACGATCATACCACTTTTTCATTTTATTCTGGGACAAACCCAGCTTCTCATGCGCCATACAACCAGCAACAAATAATCGATGACGGAACCCATTTACAAACTCAATGAGGTTCCTCGGCAGCTCAGTATCAACACAGTAACCCTTCAGCACTGACAGAGGACCCTGAACAGTATGTCCAAAGACCAACTCATTTGGGCTAAAGCCAGTACTTTCTTGCACCGCTTTCCTAGCAGCTAACATGAGCCATGGAATTCCCTCCTCCCAGTCTCTATCAAGCTCTGTACAGTAAGCCCGAAGAAGAGACTTGAGAGTCTGATGGAACCTCTCAAGGGCACATTGACTCTGGTCATGGTACGCTGATGACTGGTTCTGTTTGACATGCAATAATTTCAACACTTGAGCAAACATGTGAGATGTAAAATTCGACCCCTGGTCACTCTGAATCACCTTGGCAATGCCAAATATCGATACGAACTGTGACAATTCTTTAACCCCAGCCCGTGTTGTAATGGATCTCAAAGGATATGCAGCAGGATACCTGGTACTCTGACACATAACTGTTAACAAATATTTACATCCAGATTTAGCACAAGGCAAAGGTCCAACACAATCTATGATGAGATGTGAAAATGGCTCACTTACAACCGGAATGGGCAGCAGTGGCGCTAGTTTGATGTTCTGATTAAGTTTCCCCGTTTACTGGCACACATGACAAGTCTTAATGTAAGCTGAAACATCCTTCCTGAGCTGCGGCCAAAAGAAATGTTTTAGGATGTTCAGGGATGTTTTCCGCACACCAAAATGTCCACTCTCATCATGTGCCACTTTCATAACAAGAGGACGAAGTTTCACCGGCATCACCAACTGAAAAACATAATTTTTCACGCAATCCTCCCCAACTGGTACCCATTTACGGAACAGAAACTCGTTTTGCAAGAAGTAGCCTGTCACAGTACTACTTATCTCAGACAAAGGTAAAACCCGATCCAGTATTTCTTTCAGAGAAGGATCACTTCTTTGCTCCTCCACTACATCTTTGTGTGACAGCGACAACAGAAGCTCAGACAGAGACGGGGCCTCCAAAACCACATCCACAACACCATCAGTTATGGACATAGACCGTGTAATTCCACAGGATGAAAGAACCTCCGGCAGTACTTTAGAGCTTCCATCTGAGACAGGATCAACTGGACAAGAAGTGACAACAGGTAATGGTGGAGTGTCACTCTAGACTCTGCCCCCTGCCAGGCCATTTCCCAAAATAAAGTGTACGCCTTCAATAGGCAACGCTGGATGCACACCAACGGCCACTTCCCTCTTAACCAGCTCACAGTCAAGCAGTACTTTGTGCAAAGGAACAGGAAGGATGTTCAACTCCATTCCACGACTAAGAACACAGTCTCCAGTGTCAGTCTCTTCAGAAAGAGGCAAAACAGAACCAACAATGAAGGAATCATAAGCCCCAGTGTCGCGCAGGATTTTTATGGGGACTTTTTCACCTGTTCCTCCAACACATCCATTTCACAAGAATGAGAGGTAAGCAGCTCTGACACACAACAATCTCCAACCGGGGCAGCAAACGCGACCGGTTTAACATGCATTTTTCCTCCCTTTGTTTTAGCCTTTAAGACAGGGCACTCTGACTTCCAATGGCCCTTGTCGCGACAATAGTTACACACATTGCTATTATCAACATTAACACCAGCTTTAGAGTCAGATCTTAAAAATCCAAATTTCCTTGAACGCATCCCAGACAGCAACACAGAGACGTTACCACGGTAACCAGAAGCCTCTTGCGCAACAGGACGGTCCCGAAAACTGCTCTTATGCAGCAACAAATATTCATCCGAACAAACAGCGACCTCCGCAGCAGTTGGCACTTTCTGCTCATTAATGTAAGTTGCAATGCGTTCCAGAAGACAATTTTTAAACTGCTCCAAAATTATCAGTTCACACAACCCATCAAACGAAGTAACATCAAGCGCAGTTAACCACCGCTTTAAGTGAGTGGACAGATCCCTGGAAAACTCTACATATGTCTGACTGTTTTTCTTCTCCCAGCCTCTAAAACGCTGTCGATATGCCTCAGGCACAAGTTCATATGCCTTAAGAACAGCTGACTTTATTTTAACGTAACTGGTGCTGTCTTCAAAACTCAAAGCAGAATATGCTTCTTGCGCCTTCCCTGTGAGAACAGACTGAAGCATCAGAGCGCAGTCAGCATCGGGCCAACATCTTGCTCCAGACACACGTTCAAACAACAAGAAAAAGGTGTCTGGGTCTTTTTCATTAAAGTGTGGTAACAGACGCAAGTTATTAACATCAAAGCGATGCACGGAAGAGCCACTAACTTTAATCTAACTTAGCCTTCTCAAACGGTTAACGGATCCGTTCGAGCTCAAGCTGTTTCTTAATTTATAATTCACGTTTATTTCTGTCATGTTCCATCTGCATTAACAAAATCTTGTGCGTCGGGAAAGACAAAGCAGTAGGATTAGGTGGCTTTTCTTTATCTTTCTTCAGTATTCCTTCCTCAGTTAATTTACATTTTATCGCTGATTAAATGTTGTCTTTCACACGTTTGTCTCCAACAACCGTCACAGAAAAATGCTCCGCAATCATGAGCAACTTTGGAACATTTATCCAGGTATTCCTGAGATGGATCAGCAATAAACAATTCGATTTCAGACATTTTAATTTACAATTTATGTGACAATGAACCGGAGAAAAACACAACAAAAACAATTGTCAACTTTGCGCACACACGGAAACCAGCAGACACAGAGACACTAACCGGTGCGCACCAAGAGGAACACTCCTCAACCCAATGTGGATTTTCCCCACTATCTAAACATAAACCCAGCTACTTAAACTCGACCCTATTGCAGCTGCAGTGGTGGGTATTTATGCACTAGTGACCGCTGGCTCAGTTGGGCGACTAGCAGGCTAGCAACCTACCAGTCTACCAGGGGAAAACACCACACTATATTACCGATTACGCACAGGAAACTGTCAAGTGCCAGCCGGCAGCCAAACAATAAGCAGCTGACAAACAAACTCTCTCTCAACATCAAAGTAAGAACAAACAATCCACAAAGCTACAAACAAATCGCTTAACTTACCCTGCACTGTTAACCCAAATAGGCCGTCATTTCCAACAAACAAACTCCTGCTCATACATGAGCCGACAAAAGTTTTACTGAGAACAGGTACACCACAGAACAATAGACTCCTGCGCGTGCAGTGAGCGCTCCAACTTTCCGCACACAGAATCAACAAAAGTTTGAAGCAGAAAACTCCTCAAATCCAAGCAAAAACTTGCTTAAAGGTAAACTAAAGTCAATTTGAATGTTTAACATTTAATTGAGCCAAAAAAAAAAAATGATCCAAACGAACAACCAGATTAACCGATCAACCAAGTACCAATTACCAAACAAATACAAATCAAACTTTCTTACCAAAGTCACGGCACAAAAGAGAAAAAGGCGGACGAGCCCCCAATTTGTCATAACCTGGCTCCATGGCCATGACAAATATGAGAAGGAACAACTTAAATTGAGGACACAACGATTTCTTTGCACAACGCACCCACAACCATAGCACAAACAAACGAATGTCAAAGTTTAGGCAAGAGAGAGAGAGAGAGAGAATCCACCCTGGGGACGGGCTTTTATGCCCTGCAAGCAACAGACCCAGGTGCTCTAGATTGGACCATCCAACTCCTCCAGAACTAGGGGGACAGAATCAATTAGTTACAGCCTGACTAAGGCAGTGACCGTCACAATGTGGTTAAGTTTTTCATTCATTTATTATCACTGTTATTATTTTATTTCTGTGATGCTCGTGGTGTGGTACCCCGTTTTAGCAAAGTTGGTCCAGTAGTTGATCATGTAGCCTGAAACCTTGCGGTGTCTTGGCCAGTAAAGGAGGGGTGTGGTGAAAGGTTTTCCAAACACATACTGCAGATCATCAGCGTGGTCGGCTCCCATCCAGCTTGGGTAGGGTTTTAAGTCGCCACCCAAACGGTTGGACTGAGAGAACAGGTAGGAGTAAGTACGGCCGGTTCTTTGGTCGGAAGATGGAAGAGAAAGGGATGTAACAATGAATACACCAAGGAGCGTGACAAACAGAAGTCTTACTGGTAGAAATTTCTTCAGCAAGATCTTATTCTCACGTGGCGTTGGCAGCATGAAGGTAGAGGGCAGCCTGAGTAGGAACCAGGAAGATGAAGTCTGTTCCAACATCCACAACAGTTTTCTTGATTGTCTCCTTGGTAGCATTTGGTTCCCAGTTTGAGGTATATGTGGAGTAAGCATTGTCTAGAGCTTCAGGGCCACTATCCTTAACGTATGAAGCCAATAGCCTCTTCAAATCCTCGCTGCAATCAGGAAGAAAAGGTTTCAAATTTACGTCTGACAAGAAACTTTTTTGTTGCCCTGTAAAATATGTTAATACAACCACAGAAAAAATTACATTTTACTGTTTCACACTTCAACCAAATGTTTTGAACTCACACAGGTGTGTCCACCACGGCGAGGTTGATTGAAGGAACATCCAAAGAAGTGAAGACGTGTCCGTCCATGTCATTGACTCCAGCGATGTAGTCGATCTCAGCAGCATTGTGGAACAGCTTATGAGGCTCATCAGGCAGGAAGTCGCCGTCAACCACAGGAGATAGGAGAAGGTTGAACACAATGGGGTCTGATGGAAGAGTGCAACATCAGATGCTTGCTACCTACAGTGTTTACATCTGACTTTCTAATCTGTCATTTGCTGAAGGACTTCTAAATTAACTGTTTCTAGTTTGAATAAAATCTATAGTGACATTAAAAACTTACTGAAAATTGTTCAGCGGTTGAAATTTAAAATGATGTAGGTGGTCAGTGAAACACTAGGTGGAGTCTTTGTTGTGAGTTATAGTCATAAGTAGCAGGCTTTAGGACACATCAACATATGGCTGTAGGAGCTGGGGATTACACCCTTCACGTACACAGACTCAGAAATGCGAACACATACACAGCACAACTTCTCTTGCTGTCTCCGACATTACACATCTCCACCATCTTCCCCTCGGATATGTGTGAAATTGCACATACAAATTGACAACATGCAAATGTCTTTTTATCTTGCGCCCAAAGATACACTATACAAAGACACACATACTTTAGATATGGGTACTTAATTGCTTATGTATTAAAAACGTTTTTTTTTTAGTTCTGGTAGATGTTGAACAGAAAATACACTGCAAGTTGAATTGTTAAATTCTGGTAGACAGCACCAAAAAGAAATATATACTTATCCTGTAGACTTGGTTGTATGAATTTTAGTTCTTACTATCAGGTGAACTGACAATACTGATATTGCCAGCCATGGTAAGAGTCACAGGATCAGTCATCTTCAAACATTCAGCCATAGAATCATTGGTGGGGCAGTTGACCTTCAGGGCAATCTGGAGAGGAAGTTCAAATGAGCTTTAGTTGTTTACCAGCTCTGAAATATTATGTACATTTAAAAAATATTCAAAGGTTTGTTAAAGAAATAAAAGAAGTCAGGGAGGCTATTATGTACCTCCTCAGCATATCTGCGGGGGTTTTTGTTGATAGCCCAGGGGCAGAGTGCAACCCCGCTCTGGGAGATGGCTCTCCTGATCATTCCTTTGTTGTGTGGAGTGAGAATCTGCAGACGCACACAAAACACAACAAATATTTTATTTTAACAACATTAAGTTATTAGTCACTGTAAATGCTGATGGAGAGTTCAGCATCTCTGGGACTTTTAAATGTGTATCATTTTCCTACAGGTGTTCTAAATACCAGAAATGAACTTTTAAATTACAGCAAATGGTCATCAATTTACTTAAACATCAGTAGGGCCACCAAGGCAACTGTGCACAAATTCTTATTACCTGCATGGTTACATGGCAAATGGAAAAACAGATGAATGTTTATTATACAAAGTATCTGGTTGGGGGTAACATGTTTTTTACACAAAATATAAAGTTTTTTGTTTTTTTTAATGTTGTGTTGCTTGGCAACAGATCAGTTCCAGTCCAGTTGCAGAACTAGTTATGTTAGCAGAGCCATATGAAGGATTTAATAAGCAAAATTGAAGAATCAGGTGTTGCTATGAAATTTAACGTAATATAGGTCGCTTGTATTGCTGTTGTATAAAGGCAATGCCACACTCAAGAGTGCTGTTATGGCATTTACCAGAAAAATATAGACATTCAATATAGATATTCCCTTGTCAAACTGCTTAATGATTTTTATTGATTAAAATTACTTCAGAAAAAATGTGAAGAAGACTTAATGTCATATATTTAATATGTAATCAATCAATGCTGGAATTCAAGAAAAATACTTTCTCACCTGGAAGCTGACACTAGCTCCCCCTGCAGACTCTCCAAACATGGTGATGTTGTCGGGGTCTCCTCCAAAAGAGCGGATGTTACTGTGCACCCAGGCAATAGCAGCCTGATGGTCCCAGAGACCAAAGTTTCCTGAAGGGGAATCACAGCACCAATGACTGATCTCAATGAAAACTTGCAGGAAAGACCACTTCTTCACGCTTTTGCTTCAAAAAGGTGAGACAAAATAAACGTACCAGGCAAATCAGAATCTCCAGTGCTCAGGAAGCCCAGAGTTCCCACACGGTATCCCAGTGTCACCACAATGACATTGCCTCTGTCTGCCATCTCCTGCCCATCGTACAGATAGTCATGGACGAAATTAGCACCCATGGAGCCTCCAACCAAGAAGCCTCCTCCGTAGATCCAAACCATGACGGCCATGCCTGTGGACACTGAAGACCAACAGTGATTGGAGCTGGTTGAAGTCAATATATAATAATACTGAGACTTTGTGGGCCTCTTGTTGTCTTTACCTGAGCTGCCATGAGGAACTCAGATGTTGAGGTACAGACAGTCCTCACTGCCTCTTGTGTCAGTCATGATAAGGTTCACCTGAAGGCATCTGTCCCTGAACTCAGTGGCATTTAGAACACCTGCCAATAGACACACAAGGTTAAAAGTCAGGGCTGTGTATTCACAAGAACCTTAGTATAGGGGATACAATACAATATATTGGAATATGTTGTTTTATTTTAAGTTAGGTTCAACATTTTCACTGACTTGCTGATACTTTGGAGTAGAAAATAATGTAAAAATAATGGTAGATAGATTACAATGTTGCTATCAGTCATTCAAGGGTTTAAACAGATGTTATCCCTTCCAACATGTTTATATGGCTGCTTGGTCAGTGGCCCTATGCTCCAAAATATGAAAGGGTCGACAATTCGTCATGTGAAGGGCTCTCAGGAAGAACGTAGCAATTTTTAAAATTGCTGTAATGTGTGCTCTGGTCTTTGTTAGGACTCGTGCCGCTTCGTTCTGAATTAGTTCAAACACATTTACTGTATTCTTTGGTAGACCAGAAAGAAGAGCATTACAGTAGTCTAGCCTGCTAGTAATGAAAGTGTGCATAAGTCTCTCTGTTTGGCTCAGAGAGAGAAACGTCCTCACTTTTGAACTGTTTTTTAAATGATAAAACGCTGTTTTTGTGATGTAGCATACATGTGGCTATAATTAAAATCAGAATCAAATAGAATACCTAGATTTCTTGCTTCTTGACTTGGGTTAAGTGCAAGTGCATTAAGTGTAGAGGCCAGTTTCTTTGAACCAATGGTGAGTACTTCTGTTTTGTCCTGGACTAGCTGTAAAAAGTTGTGAGACATCCAAGCTCTAATATTTAAAATATAGTTAAAGAGTGAGTCAATTGGCCCAGTGTTATCAGGAGACGCGGCCACATAAAGCTGAGTATAATCAGCGTAGCTGTGGAAAGAGACGCCATGCCTCCTGGTGACACTGCCTAAGGGTAGCATATACAAATTAAAAAGTAATGGTCCTAAAATTGATCCTTGCGGTACCCCACAATGTTTGAAGAACTGGTCATTGATGGTTTCTAAAAACTTTCTGTCCAGATAAGAGGAAAACCAGTTTAAAACATTTCCAGACAGGCCAACATGATCATTTAATATATCTAAAAGAATTTGGTGATCAACAGAATCAAAAGCAGAACTGAGGTCAAGTAACACCAGAACCGTAGGTTTGTTGTTGTTTGAGTTTGAAAAGGTACTTTACTATATAAAAACAAGTTTCTCTAAAATTTTACTTAAAAAAGGAAGATTTGAAATTGGTCTATAATTGCTGGGTGATAAAATGTTCAAGTTCCCATTCTTTAAAAGAGGTTTAACCAAAGCCATTTTAAAATCAGTGGGGAAGACACCGAGCTGCAGAGAGTAATTTACTATGGCAAGAATGTCTTTGGATGCAGAATTAAAAATAGTTTTAAAAAGGCAGGTTGGAATAGGATCATGGGGAACATGTGGAGGGTTTCAGTTCTGGTACTACTTTGTTCAGTGCGTTAGCATCAGCCAGGTCAAAGCAGTCATACCCACCATCACATTGTACATGGGATACATGTTAAAATCATTCACTCATTCTTCACAGGATGATGGGCAGACATGATTATCGTAGGTTAAGATATGTATGTGTGAGAGTTGTGGCTACTTCAGGGGTGATATAACGTTTCCTAAGAATGTGTTCTGTGGTATTTGGAGAGGAGTACAGTGGCTGGGAGGTGTCAGGCGAATGCATTTACAAAAACGCTTGGCAAACTCCACAACACGAATGCAAAAAGCCGCAACACGAATGCAAAGGTGTGTGTAGGCAATGTGCTGGAGTTTGCCAACAATAACCAGTAATTAAAAACAAGAAACGACCTGATATTGGGTGCCTAGGACCTCTATTTTTATTGCCATAATAGTTAATATAATTTTATTTTTTTTCAATATTAAAAGTTTAAAATCCTTTGACAATCCTGCCCCCTATAGTCTAAAACTTTTGTACCGACTGCCATTAGCCTTTTAAACAACTCAATGTGATATTAATTTATTATATTTTTTTATTGTCACTGCCCTTTTTAAATAATTAAGGGTGTTTATTTTTGCCTTATGATCTATCCCACATTTCTTTTCTACTTCTATAGATTTATGTGATGGTTTGTGTGGTAGTGCTGGCTGTAAGGTAAACTGCCCCTCTGGGATAATAAAGAAATCCTTGATCCTTGAACCATGAAGAAAACCCAGAGTGAGAAATGTATGCTGTCATGACACAATATGTCTTATAGCTGAAGCTGTTAACTAAGATGTATTTCCCTTTTCATACAAAAAAATACAACTTTTAACTAAAATCATTTAATTTATATGATTGCTTTAAGGACTATGCATCTCTGTGGTGTCGATTATAGTTTTTTAGTCACTGGTCCATGAGTCTACCCACCGTCCCAGCCAGGGTGACATTTTGGTTTCTGAAACCTTTGAGGGATGTCAGCAAAAGGAATCCCCCTGAAGACATCCATGCTTCTGTTGAGCCCAAGACCGATCTGCTCGCCGTCCACCATCCCTCCCTCAGTGTTCACCACTCCGAGCTTCAAAGGGGACAAAGACATGCACACACAAAAAATGCATTTCAGGTAAAATCATTACAATGATTGAATAGATCAGATTTTATAAATAAAATATTCTCATTATTTCAGTAAGTATTGCAGCTTAATTACAAGAATGCTGTGGATGAGGAAATTGTAGATTTATTTAAATACTGAATGCAATATTAAAGATAGTAAACAAAGACCCTTATTATCTGTGAATGTACAAACATATCTAAAAGTTTCTTGTGGGACACTTACGGAGGCTGCAGAGACCGTCTTCAGAAACACAGCAACAGCTACCAATATTACCAGCTTCATCATCGTGCCTGTGAAAACAAGTGTGATTGTCGGCCAGACTTTTATAACGGAGACCCCTCCTGTAAACAGCTCCTGACTGGTGTGAACTCTGCTTCCCCCACTTTAACATAATATTGAGTTACCGTGTGTCCTTAGACGTACACAGAATAAGAACAAAGTCCGGAGAGAGGGCCTTTAGTTACTGTGGTTCTTCTCTCTGGAACAAGCTCTGCTGACCTGAGGTCCATCTGTGTCTACATTTAAAGAGTAACTAAACCCTAAAACCACTTTTTTCAACTATAAACCTCTGTATTTGAGTATTAAGTAGTGTTATGGATCAATTCAAGTCCAAATCTCGACATTTGAGTACAAAGTATTGAAATTCGAAATATTGATTTAGAAATGTGCATAGTGTCTGCCCTTCCATTTGAAAAACTGTAACGGCTGTGTGGAATACATGCCTACATAGGAGTGAATGCCTACGTCACCAAACCTATAACAGCCTCGTGACTCTGATTTCTCCTGCTTATTCTGCTCCGGTCCCCGGCATCATAACATGCCTCTCACACACACCTGCCAAACACACACACTCGCCCTGCTCGTATAACAGTGGTTATTTGTCTAAAATTTAAAAGCCATAAATCCTCCAGGGGGGCTCGTGTACCATATTTATTCAGTGAGGACTTCAACCAGACCTACAGCATGCACACATATTTATTCAGTGAGGACTTCAACCAGACCTACAGCATGCACACATATCTATTCAGTGAGGACTTCAACCAGACCTACAGCATGCACACATATCTATTCAGAGAGGACTTCAACCAGACCTACAGCATGCACATATATCTATACAGAGAGGACTTCAACCAGACCTACAGCATGCACACATATCTATACAGAGAGGACTTCAACCAGACCTACAGCATGCACACATATCTATTCAGAGAGGACTTCAACCAGACCTACAGCATGCACATATATCTATTCAGAGAGGACTTCAACCAGACCTACAGCATGCACACATATCTATTCAGAGAGGACTTCAACCAGACCTACAGCATGCACATATATCTATACAGAGAGGACTTGTGCTATATAAATAAAATTGCTATTGCTACTCTGTGGGCCTGCTTCTCCCACTGTTACAAAATATTTAGTCACCCTGTGTCCTTGATGATAAAAAGGTAAAAAACACACTTTTCAGACTAAGCATGACTTAAAGAACAAATGAACAAAACATAACTTCAAATAAAAATAAATAGACAGGAAACAACAGAAGAAGAAGAGTCGGAGGTCTAATCTGGTTCATTCTTCCTGACCGCTAGAGGCAGTTCTTAACATTGGATAATATCTGTCTCGTGCACGCACAGGTCGAGTATTTAATATCAACAAAGTCACATGTGACCTGGGATGACACAAGATGTAGCTTACATAGCCTGCGTCATCACGTGAGACGTCCCTTCTGTCTTTTCGCAGTTATCTGTGAATGCAGGTTTTTTTTTACAACAGAAGGAAGCCGAAAAACTTTTAGTTTAGAGCCCTACCACAAGAAAGGAAAAGCCCTGTCCAAACAGAGACTTTCCAGGTGGATAGTTATGGCAATTGAGGAGGCCTATAGGTCAAGGGATCTGCAGGTCAAGGGATCTGCCCCCACCAGGAGTGTCTCCACTTCCTGGGCAGCACTTCGGGGGTCCCTCTAAGTGAAATATGCACTGCAGCCACTTGGGCCACACCATGCACCTTTGCCCACCATTTGAATAATGTGAAAGATAATTGGCTGCCTAGTTACAGCATTTAACTGAAATACAGAGTTATATTCTGACAGAGCAAAAAAGTGGCAGGAGGAGGAGGAGGTGAGGCGTGGGAGAAACAATACCCAAAAACAGTCTGTATTAAAAACTTTTCATAAACATAGTTAATACCAAAACCACTTCAAGCCCTGGAAAACTGTTCTAATGTAATAACTTCTCCTGGAATTGCATGACGGTGGGAACCCTGACAATCAATCAGTTAATTGTAAGATGAAATATATTCATACCAGAACAATGATCCATGCTGCATTCTTGTTCTGGAGTTTCAGAAGGAACAGGTTGATTTGCTGCAGTGTTAGGTCAGTCATCGCTCCTCATTTTCCTATGGTACCTACAGTAAAAAAAGCAGAAATGTACAGTTAGACTGATCCATATCTCAAAACAGCAGCTGTAGGCACCAAAGCTTATGCAAGAGAGGAAAATAAACTAAAAAACGATTGAGAGGAGGGCAACTCTAATCTTACCTGTCCATCTTTGCATCGGGGTTCTGGCTTTGTTTTGTGTACACAAACACAGAAGCCACAAAATTGGGACTACTAGAGTCCAATGACGCCTCACCTGCAAATAAAACACACTTTTTTATTTCATTTCAAACCTTTATTTATTTGGTGCCTTGAGCAAGGCACCAAACCCCATCCCCACCACCAGCTCAGGAGCGCCCACTGTGGGCCACTCCGTCACTCTGACATCTCTCCATTAGTGCATGTCCATAGGATCCTGTTTGTGTGCATGTGTGTATATACTTCAGCCTATGTGTGTGTTGCATGACTACAGAGTGTAAAAACTGAAATTTCCCCTTGCGGGGATCAATAAAAGTAAATCTTAATCTTAAATCTTAATCTTAAATGCAACATTGTACAATTGATTTTTCTCACAGGACTGACCTCCGTGGTCTTTGAGTGGCTGCTTACAAAATTAACAGGCAGCGTAGAAATAATTTGCAAAAAACTTACAGTAGAGGACCACCTATTGATTATATTGATGAAATTAAGGTTGGGCCTATCTAATACTGACTTGGCAGGTATCAAAAACCATCATATCAAATATTTTGCGGAGCTGGGTCCCTGCTATGGCCTTGTTCCTCAAGCCACTCATTAAATGGCCAAGTAAGGGGGCAATATTTAAAAATATGCCAAAAATATTCAAGCGCAACTTTAAAAGATACCGGTGCATAATAGACTGCACAGAAATTTTCATAGCTAGACCCAGTAATCTGATTTCCAGGGCCCAGACGATGGTCAAATTATAAACACAACAACACCATTAAATATTTGATCGGCATCACTCCAGCTGGTGCAATTTCATTTCTGTCTCCTGGGTGGGGTGGACGGGTTTCAGACAAGCAGATCACAGACACAGGTCAAACTTTTGGAGCCTAAGGATGAGGTTTTAGAAGAAAGAGGATTTCTCATCAGAGACGAGCTTGTGGCTTATGGTGCAACCCTTTGTATCCCTCATTTCACAAAAGGAAAAAAGGAGCTTTCTGCACAGGAAGTGGACACTTCTAGACAACTTTCTCGTGTGAGGATCCATGTGAAACGAGTTATTGGTCGGTGGAAAAACTTTAAGATTCTGCAAACAGTTATTCCAGTGTCGCAGGTTAACTTACTAGATGATGTTGTGACTGTATGTGGTTCCCTCACAAACCTCTGTAAGAGTGTTGTTCCCAAATGAGTTACACATAACCATGTATGAGTTATAAAGTGATTTCCATTTGTTAAACATGTATTTACTGTACTTAAAACTTAATGAATTATAATAAACCTCCCAACATTGGCTGCCGCTGGTGTGTCTAATGGTCCTTTTCCCCCCAGATTCTCTCAACAATTCAGAGTGCAGTATCACTTTTATTTGTAATGATGTTATTAACAGAGTATACAAACAACATAGGTGCCATTAAAGTGTGATTAAACATTAACAACATGGAAAGCAGAAGTATGTACAATATATTAGAATCAAAACTGGTTCCGTATGTTGTAAACAGTAAATAATAATTTTAGGTCGCAAATTATTTCTATGGATACATACTGTATATAGCATTACAGAATAAAACTTTAAATGTCTTGTTGCACTGAAGTGCATCTACACACAGCAGTCAATAACAACAACATAAAATGTAAGGAAAAGGCTGTTGATGAATTCATTGTTTCAAACTTTAATAAATGTAGGTCTGGGTGATATGGACCAGATTCAGATTGATATTTCTGACCAAATACCTCAATATGGATGACTATTGGTGCGTTCACAAAACATTTACACAATGAGATGTTTGATCTATAACAATCAGTACTGTGGATATAATGACTAAGTGGGTAAAGGCAAATAATAGAACAGAACAGTCTGGTAGGTTCACAACATGACATCACTTAACTGTAATGCAACTTTTACAACCAGGAAAAGACAATCCATATCCAACATCTAAGACCATATCTGGTCTCATATTACAATACAATACATTATATTGCCCAGTCCAAAATGAAGGCATTCAAGCCTCAACTCTCACACATTTCCTACATAACCATTTTGCTGGCTTCCTTTTTATTTCTGCACAGCTTTAGTGAATGCGATGGTTGCATTTGACACAGATTAGAATTTTTTCCAAAATCTGGCCTTTCACAGTATTCGCAGGCTCTCTGTGTCACCAAGACAGGGTCATGTCTTCTTGTCAGTAGTTCAGGGAACGCACTCGAGATAAAGAAGTCATGTGCTTTTGGCAAAGCCTCCTGCAGAAACTCTTCATTTCTTAGAATACGTTGCACAATGAATTCCTCCTTCGTCCACAACACAAAGTCACAGTAGCTAACACCACACACAAACATGTGAAGTTGAGTTTGATAGTAGTATGTGTGTGAATGTTTCAATGAGAATGACAAAACTGCTTGTCTTCTGTACATCCTTGAAGGCTATCGCGGTATTTGTAGGGACACTTTATCTCGACCACCTTTTTGCCACAGCAGGTACATCTTGCTATCCCATCTGGCGATGATCCAAGGTGTGGCTCAGAAGGTTGCACTACTAAGCCACATGAGCTGATGCTGAAATCTGTCTTGCCGTTTCCTCCATGTTTGCACCCCAGAGCACAGATGGGACATTTAACTGTGTTTTGTTGTACTGCATTATATCATTTAGGTATGTTTTGCTGATCTTGTCAGTTGTGGTCGCATGGTGAAATTTGGTACTTGTGAGCCGACCAGCCCTATAGGTGTGCCACTCCTTTGACCTTGACTGTTGCCGTGTCACAAGTTCCAGTTTCTCACATTGATGAGGATGTAGTGTAGTTTTTAGTCTCTGAAATATATCCTGACATTTCACCTGCATTTCCTGTGGTGAGAGTTCCCTAAGTGTTGCATCCAATAAAGCAGTCAAGGGCTCAGGTAAGGCTGGATGCTCCTCTGAATCAGGGTCAGATGATGCAGTGTCCGTGTCACTATTTTCCAGGCTTGTCAGCACTGCAGCACCTGGGTCCACAACCTGCAGTTCCCGGATGTCATCATCTGTCAACACTGATAATAGAGCAACCAAAATACACAATTATTGTGCTGCATAATGTTCACATTTTAAGAATACTGACTGAATTATTCTTAAACCAGTTAAGCAGAGCTTTAAACACGCAGGTGTACAATAGATAACAAACAATCTGATTCTAGAATCAGTAATCTGAAGACAAATGCACAGACATATTAAAACTAACATAACAAATGATACTGACATTATTCAAACTGTGTCTGTAGGCCATTTCATCTCTGCATCACCAAGTAACACCTTTCTCAGGCTACATTATGGTGTCAAAACACTGAGGAGAAATCCTAAGAATAAATTAAATGCACTATGGCAAAAGGAAACTTATCTAGGCTCTCAACTATTACATGCCTCTGGGTGTGATACTATTCTTCCTAGCAGATGTTAAAACTGCTGGAAGCTGCCTGCCTAGCCTCTTTGGTTTGTGGAAGCTGATTTCCCTCAATGGAGCTGGTCTGACTTCTTTCCTGCTGATGTCTTTCCACATGCTCGCTCCAGAAGTAACCGCTGCTTTCTCTGTCTTTCCCATCCTAACATAGAGCTCAACTTTGAATAATATTGAAGCTGCATGGCTGCAGCATGACCCAAGCCTGAAATTTTACAAAAACATAATAAACATACTGGCTGCTCCATAATGTTATGACCGGGGCTTGAAAGTAACATTTGCTCTCAGACAAATTTCGGCTCTGAAGTAGGTAAACATCTGACTTACTAGACATGTGAGCAAGTATCCGACCTAAGCTTAATCAGGTATTGAATGTAACTGAATGATATTGGCTGCTGACATTTTGAACCCTGTTGCCCTGTACCACCGGTGGTACGCGGGCACCCTGTGGTGGTACGCAAAGAAATCTCCACTATATAAAAAAAAACCTGTTCAGCATAAAATGACATTTTTTATTTTTGTCATACTCTTGTCTTATCTGTCTATCTATTGAGTTGTATTTATATCAAATGTGTTTCCCCTCTAAATTAATCTAGTTTTTGCAACAAACAACTTTAATCTGCTCAATTTATGCTCGCGCGCGCACAGACATAAACAACAACAGTAGTACGCCTCGCGTTTGGAAAAGTTCCACTCGATATTCCATTATATTTCAGTCCTGAAACAACAGCAAGCAGCTGTAGGCCTACATTAACAGATATTCTGTTATTTATTGGAGTTCAGCACAATCGGCAGCAAGCAGCTGTAGATTTACAGTATACATATACAGTTTTTTTTTGTTTTTTTTTAAAGATTTATTTTGGGCTTTTTGTGCCTTTAATGGAGAGATAGGACAGTGGATAGAGTCGGAAATCAGGGAGAATGACACGCGGGAAGGAGGATGCTTGAGACGACAGCCTCCATACATGGGGCGCGCGCACTAACCACTGCGCCACCAGCGCCCCGAAGCTTCAGTTTTTGATACACGTACGGACAGTCACTCACCCTCTCTCTCTGTTGCTCTGAAGCTGATGTGATTCTGCTCTATTTTGCTGTCTTAACACTCCGTAGGAGTCGAGAGGGATTTCTTTTTTTAAAAGGCAGTTTTGCTATGTTGAACGCAGACTTATAATACAGCGACTCTGTTTGCACGGAGCCTGTGGAGAGCGCGCCTGCACTCTCGCGTGCGCATGCTCTCTCTCTCCCTCGCTCCCTCTTGCGCTCTGGCGTGCATGCAGCAATTATATGAATAAATTAAAAATTAAATGAGAACAGGTCGTAAATATACTTGGGCCCAGGTATCGTCTTTGTGTGGGAAACACTGGAGATTAAATATTCTCAAACAGGTTGTTGGTATGTCATTTGTATTGTTCTGCACTTTTTTTTTGATTTGGGAAAATGTCAGAGTTGTGTGGAGTTTAAGTGCCAGTTCTAGCACTAGCCCTTAGTAGTCCTATAGAGTGGCTGCCAACAGTCAATAATAAATAAACTTCTGTGTAAAATGTGTGTAGAAATAGGCCTACAGTGTATTTTAACGTCTACCATTATGGTGGTACTTGGAGAGCCAAATATTTTCGGAGGTGGTACGCAGTCTAAAAAGTTTGAGAACCACTGATTTAGATTACCCTCTCATCTGGACAAATGGCTGACTTGTTGTCTCATACAACAAAGAGCACCAAAGTCAGTTAAACTACTCAACTTGATGTCTGCCTTGCTGGAAATGAGAAGTACATTTTCTCAAGAAATTAATTCCTTTAGTAAATTACTTCAGGATTAAAATCTGGATTAATGCAACAAAATTAGTTCATTGAGAAAGTCACACTGGCTGCATCATTATGTTCAATTGTTGTATGGACACAAAGAGGAAAACAGTTATTACTTTAACCATTAACCAACAACATACGACACAACATACGACACAACTAAGCCATAGCTTGATGTCTGCTTTGTTTTAACAACAAACAAAAATTACATCTTCCAAAGAAAGGAGAATTTTCTTCAGAAGAATCCCTTTTAGGATTTAAAAGTTCGGATTACTGTGCATTAACAGTGCAATAAAGCTGATTTATTGAGAACCTCACACGGGGCACCATTAATGTTGGGGTTTTGCAGAGTTAATACGCGGACAACATTTATGTTGGGTTTTATATAGTAAAATGTGATAATTAAATTAATATTAATAATGATCCTTAATTAATTATGAATATGAATCAACAATATGATTAACTTGAGTCAATAAAATCCAGGGGCACCACTCTGATATCAGAGAACAATAACCAAAAATCACAAAATCGATCTTGAATTAATTAATTAAATACTGATATTATTAATAATTAATAACCTGTATTTAATAAATTGAAGGCTTGAAATCCATACACAAAGCCCTCGCACCCAGCTCATATCACAATGTAAATACACCAGTAATCACAAACTAACTGCTCTTTAAATTATAACAGAATGTATTTAACAAAGCAACATCAACTCGTCCAATGAAACTCAATCAAACAAATAACTATTATAAACTAAACTACACCAAAAAAAGTATTTACAAGCAAACAGAGTGGCACACGTGTGTATGCGTGTGTGTGAGAGAGAGAGGGAGAGAAGACAAGATGGAGGAGAGACAATGCACCATGTGATCACGTCACATCGGGACAAATTGGTGGGCAACAAAGGAATCTGTGTGGCTTAGCTTGAGCTCTCTGACCTAAGTTCAGTAACTATAACTTAAACACCAGAAAGCCAGTCGCCGGACTTTGATTCAATTGAATCTGGTCTTTCTGATGGAGGAAGCAGTTGACTGAAAGTAAACTAGCATAGCATTGAATGAAAACACACAGAGGTGAACACGGTGGTTCAGCAACAGCATACAGCAGATAATAATGCACAATTATTAGTTTAAAATTAGTATAAAATAAACCTTCCTAAACTATTCTATGCCCAGACTAAAGCCTTACTTGGAATCACTTTTCTGATGACTGTTGCAAGGTTCAATTGGTCTTTGGATTGTTTCTGCAGAGCAGGGCATGCTCGGAGTAAGAGTCATTTAAAGTACTTGTACTCAGGCTTCTGTATTGGCTACAGACCGGACCTTTGTTTCAACACATGGAGATCCCAACAGAGTGGAATGAGAGTATGATGGAGTTCATCATCATAGAATCTTAAGCTTGTCCATGGCTGCTGTCCAGAGCAAGCAACTGTCTCTCCGGGTGCTTATACACCAGAGTCCAGTAATCCTAGTAACTAAAACAACACTTTGAGCAAATTAGTGTTAAATATAGCTGTTCACCTGTGTTATATAACGTTTAGTCCCATACGGTTGCCCTGTGTTTTCTTGCCATAAATGTTAACTTCATTTAGGATATAGTTTACAAAAAAAGGTGGCAAAATTAAAGGTGCTAAGGCCATAGGTAAGGATGCTAAGGCTGTAGGTAGGGATGTGATTCACATTATGTTTATACAAATCGGACAAGTCAGTGACACCTCGTGCCAAATGCATGGGGACATTTTTTTCCTGGAAGAGATCGCTCTGTGACATGATAGAATAGAGCTGAATACATACTGAATACAGAAGTCTGTTGTTTTGAGTACCAGTGACCCTTTACTCAAAGGGGACATGAAGACCCAAACCATGCCAGGGAAATGTCCCCCCGAGCATCACAGCGGCACCACATCTCCTCACTGAACGGGTCAAACTTTCAGGCCTCTACTTTTCTCTTTGTGTATGTCACACATGCTCACTCACTAGTCAACCATTCATTGGATTGAAATGTGACCACAAATGTGACCAGAAGGCAACGGGAAATCATCTGTTTAACTCTGTTTTGATTTATTTTTACTGTATTGATTTGATTTCCTGAATAGTTATTGCACCCCCTGCTGATCATTTATGAGAATATTCATCTCTTTTGTCAGAAAACATTACACATACTGGTATTTGAAGATACTTAATTTACTTTCTGTCAATAATTCTGTTTAACTTAAAACTCCCAAATATGTTGTCTTCCAAAATATTATATCCTTTATTTAATTTATTGAGCTTATTATATGATGAAACAGTTCATGGAAATAAGCTGGGTCTCTTGAGATAATTTATTGTCCTTTTTAGATGTTTTCTCTGTTAGGTTCTACAGTCTCTTAGTAAGAAGGACTTCCTCTGTTGAGTTTGGCTGGCTGGTAGGGGGTGGGGCTTATGAATTAACACAGTGGCCCAGGTGTGTAAAGTGTTTGAGGTATCAGCAACCCGGGGATCTAAGCAACAGTGAAGACGTACATCCACAACCTCCTGTTTTTGTTCCTTTTCATTAGACCAACCTGTAACAACACAACTGGAGAAAGAGACTGTGTGCTTGTGGGAGAGCTGCCACCTGAGCTCACTGCCGACTGCTGACTAAACGTAAACCCATACCCTACACTGCCAACAAGCCTTTGTTTTGTATGCATTTTTATGTTAAAGAATGAACATCTCTTAGACGCCATCCAATCCCATAACATCTCAAGTTCAAATTGTCAGTGGACTTGTCAGTGGCCGTTCTGGCAAGCCGTCAACCGACGATCTTGAGGAGCCTAGGAGAGCTCAAGAGCTCCCAGGAAAGTAGGTGGTTAGTGACGGAGATTTATAGATAGATACATGCAGTAATATGATGTACTGTATATGCACAGAGAGAGAGAGAGAGAGAGGAGCTCAGGGTGCCAGTTCCCCCGGTAATCTAAGCCTATAGCAGCATAACTAAGAGCTGGTCTACACCAGCACCAGCCCTAACTATAAGATTTATCAAAAAGGAAAGTTTTAAGTCTATTCTTAAAAATACATACTGTGTCTGCCTCCCGGACCCTGGCTGGAAGGCGGTTCCAGAGGAGAGGAGCCCGATAACTGAAGGCTTTACCCCCCATAGTACACTTGGAGACTGTAGGTACCACCAGCAGGCCTGCACTCCGGGACCGCAACGCTCTCGAGGGACAGTACGGCACTAGTAGCTCCTTCAGGTAAGATGGTGCCTGGCCATTTAGAGCTTTGTAGGTGAGAAAAAGGATCTTGAATTCTATTCTAGACTGTATAGGGAGCCAGTGCAGAGAAGCCAGGACAGGAGTGATGTGGTCCCATTTCCTGGGTCTGGTCAGTACATTAAATCACAGATTTAATAATTTTATTGGATAAGGAGATTGAGAAATTATAATAATCTATTTGCTCTCCTTTATTTAAAGGTAGCAGTGCCCAGAGTCACCCCAGCATTAATTACAGACTAAAAACAAAAATCCATCAGAGAATAATAAATCTGCTTTAATCCACAAAAACAAGCTTTTCTCTCTGTTTTAACTTTGACAATGTTAAACATTTATTATTAGTAGTCTGTATATAAGTACACCGCCAGCCAGCCTTTGTTTTGTATGCATTTTTATGTTAAAGAATGAACATCCCCTAGACGCCATCCAATCTCATAACATCTCAAGTTGAGATTGTCAGTGGACTGGAGCAGTCAGAAAACTATTGAATGGCTGCACAGTTTGCATTGCCAAAAGAAGGAAAAGCTAAATTAATACAAAATAAACTAAAAGGAAAACATGCAGCTAAATGAAACCAGGGAACTATCTTTGCCTTGTGATCCATTTATTTCTTCAGGAGATATTACTGATGATGTTGCTTAAGGTGTCTTCATGTGCAGGTGATTGCACTGATTATTTATTCTGAGATGAGAGGAAGGTTGGGAAGGATGCTGGCCCAGAATTTAACATAACTGATTCTCAACTGCTGTCTCACATAGCCCTCGTCCATATCAGAATTGATCTCCAGGTATTGATGATTGATGGTAAACTCAGGCCAGTTAGTGGGCATGTTCTCTCCTTTGGTGGGGTCCCTGTAACCAGAGAAAGGGAACTGAACTCAGGCACATGTAGTTTTCTATCTCAGTATGTAGTTAAGTTTTTTATTCATTTATTATCACTGTTATTATTTTATTTCTGAGATGCTCATGTTGTGTGTCTGCAGAAGTATACCCCGTTTTAGCAAAGTTGGTCCAGTAGTTGATCATGTAGCGGGAAACGTCGCGGTGGCTTGGCCAGTAAAGGAGGGGTGTGGTGAAAGGTTTTCCAAACACGTACGACACATCATCAGCGTGGTCGGCTCCCATCCAGCTTGGGTAGGGTTTGAATTCGCCACCCAAACGGTTGGGCTGAGAGAACAGGTAGGAGTAAGTACGGCCGGTTCTTTGTTCGGACATGGAAGAGAAAGGGATGTAACAATGAATACACCAAGGAGCGTGACAAATAACAGAAGTCTTACTGGTAGAAATTTCTTCAGCAAAATCTTGTTCTCACGTGGCGTTGGCAGCATGAAGGTAGAGGGCAGCCTGAGTAGGAACCAGGAAGATGAAATCTGTTCCAACATCCACAACAGTTTTCTTGATTGTCTCCTGGGTAGGATTTGGTTCCCAGTTTGAGGTATATGTGGAGTAAGCATTGTCTAGAGATTCAGGGCCACTATCCTTAACGTACGAAGCCAGGAGCCTCTTCAAATCCCCGCTGCAATCAGGAAGAAAAGGTTTAAAATTTAGATCTGACAAGAAACTTGTTTTTTTGCCCTGTAAAATATGTCAATACAACCACAGAAAAAAATACATTTTACTGTTTCACACTTCAACCAAATGTCTTGAACTCACACAGGTGTGTCCACCACGGCGAGGTTGATTGAAGGAACATCCAAAGAAGTGAAGATGTGTCCGTCCATGTCATTGACTCCAGCGATGTAGTCGATCTCAGCAGCATTGTGGAACAGCTTATGAGGCTCATCAGGCAGGAAGTCGCCGTCGACCACAGGAGATAGGAGAAGGTTGAACACAATGGGGTCTGATGGAAGAGTGCAACATCAGATGCTTGCTACCTATGTTTTACATCTGACTTTCTAATCTGTCATTTGCTGTAGGACTTCTAAATTAACTGTTTCTAGTTTGAATAAAATCTATAGTGACATTAAAAACTTACTGAAAATAGTTCAGTGGTTGAAATTTAAAATGATGTAGGTGGTCAGTGAGCCACTAGGTGGAGTCTTTGTTGTGAGTTATCGTCAAAAGTAGAAGGCTTTAGGACACAACATATGGCTGTAGGAGCTGGGGATTACACCCCTGACTTTTGGGCCTAAAGATGACTGACTCTACCGCTGATCCACAGCCTGTGTAACACACTTTGAGTGCTTCGCGTACACAGACTCAGAAATGCAAACACATACACAGCTTTTGGGCCTCAGCCATGTGTGTTGGACAAAGGACTCAGACCTGTATCACAGTTCTCAAGCCTGACTATAGTTATTTTGGAGGGTACTAAACAAAGGAGTCTTAGCCCAGCACCCCCCAACAGAAACTAACAAATAGGTGTGAAAAGTGGGGGGGTGGGGGGTGTCTGAATTCTCTATCCTCATTGGAGGAGGCCTAAGGTAAACCCACAGGCAGCTCCAGTCTTTAAAAGCAATCGCCAGGCATTGCTTCCTCCTCTTCAAGTGTTGTCTGCCGACACCAGAGGACACACTCTCCAACAAGATGGACTGCAGCATTCGAGAGAAACCCTTTCCTCCTCTTGGCTTACATAGGTTAAACTCCAGAGCTGAGGTTGTTCATTCTAGGTAGCTCTTCACATGCTGAATTCAAGCATCAGAGGATTCAGCAGACTACTTCCACGGCATATTTTTAGGAGTTTTGGGCGCAATCAGATGCTATCAGGTTCGAGCAAAAAGAAGAGTTTCTTTCCTTTGATTTTTTGTAAGACGTCATTGAACGCAACTGGACAGGAGCGCTGAAGGAAGCCCACTGATCCCTGAATCCACAAGGACACATAAAGAACTCGGCTCCTGCAACCAGAAGACACTAGAGCAGCGCTCTGGTCGAAGATCTGAATCCCGCTTCCCTCCTCCTACATCTGCCACGAAGGAACCCTGCCTGAATCTGTTGATTTAACATTCAACAGAGTGACGATCTAACCAACTTTGTAACGATCACCAGAAGTTACCCTAAGTAAGAGCTTTGGTCTGGGCAGAAATAGTTATGTTTCTTTTATAACCACTGATAATTATGCATCATTGTTGACGAGACATCACATTCTGTTTATTATCTGTTGTAAGCTGCTGCCTTTGTTTTATTGTGATGAACTGCTGTGTTCGCCTATGTATGTAATGCTATGCTAGTTTACCTTCAGTCAACGGTTTTCACAATCAGAAAGACCAGTGTACCTACCATTGAATTAAAGTCTAGCCACTGGCTTTCTGGTGTTTAAGTAACAGTTACTGAACTCAGCTCAGAGGGCTCAAACTATTCCAAAAGGTAGCCACAAGGCTTCCTTTGTTGTCCACCATTTTGTCACCATGAAGCCACATGGTGCACTGTCTCTCTCCACCATCTTGTTTTCTCTCTCTCTCTCTCTCATCCACATACATACACGCGCACACACACACACACACACACACACACACACACACACACACACACACATGTTTAAAAAAATTCTGTTATAATTTAAGACAGCACTTGTTTGTGATTAATGATGTATTTGCATTGTGATATAAGCTGGGTGCAAGGGCTTTGTGTACGGATTTCACACCTTCAATTTATTAAATATAGTTATTAATTATTTATATTATTAGTAATTAAGTAACTAATTTGAGACTGATTTGAGTGATATTTTGGTTATATTTCCCTGATTACAGGCTGGTGCCCCAAGAGTTGATTAAACATAGTTTAATGATATTGTTATTTATATTATTAATAATTAAATATAATTATTAAAGAATATAACCAAAGTTGACTTGATACAACTCCAACAAATGGTGCCCCGTGTGAGGCCGCCAATAAACCAGCTTTATTGCACTGTAAATGCACAGTAATCCAAATTTTTAATTCTGAAAGAGATTTTTTTTTTCTTGAGGAAAAATTGTCTTTTCTTTTGAAGATTTACTTTTCTTGCTTGTTGTTTATTCAAAACATACAGCAAGCTGTGGCTTAGTTTGTGTCGTATGTTGTTGAACATAATGATGCAGCCAGGACGACTTTCTTAATGTACTAGTTTGTTCCTTTAATCCCGAGTTTTATCCTGAAGTAATTATTCTAAAGAAATGTATATGTTTTGAACATTCTCATTTCAAGCAAAGTAGACATCAAGTTGTGTTTTAGTTGTGTTGTTGTGTTTTGGTGAGTTGAGCAGTTTTACTTTTTTTGTGTGCTCTTTGTTGTTAGAGACAACTATTTAGCCATTTTTCCAGTTGAGAGTGTAACCTCAGCATTGTTGCATAGCCAGCTGTCTGAGAGGTGTGAGTTCCTCCCTTCCTTTGAGGACATGAGGTGTGAATCCCCTCTCCTAGCTTCCAGGATAGACTGCAGTGATCAGTTGGGAAACCTAGATAAGATTTGCTCTTGTGTTGATCTAGCTTTGTTTAGCTTAGCGGTTTTGTTAACAGTAATCTACTGTGGTTCCATCTTATCACGTAAAATGTGTACCAAGACCCTAGGTGAGCCAGGAGCTGAGACTCCTTTTGGATCAGACGACGCAGCACTGCAAGAAACTGTTGCCGGTCTGACGAACCTCTCCTCAGAGGAGAGTGCCAACCTATATAGCTATTCAATTAGCATTAGTGATAAGAAGTTGGAGGAGCTAGTTGATCTTGTCAACCACCAAGCCAGGACCACTCCTAACAAAGACAGAATGTATGCAGAAGACATACATCAACCATGGGCCAAGGCTCGCTGTGGCTCAGATGACCCACCCCTTCATGATGGAGTTGCTGGTCTTATCCACCTCCCTTTAGAGATCAACAGTCTGAACTCCTACACCCTCAGCACATGCGAAGAAAAAATAAAGGAGTTGGTTGAGCATATAACTAATCCAACTGGGGAACCACAGCGCACAATTTCAGATGTTCAAGGCCAACTTCTCCTCCTTCATCAGCGCAAATCATGTTTGCAGAATGAGGAACATCGGGCACAGCTAGCCCAGGTACGAGAAGAAAAACAGATCCTGCGGGACGACTTCAAAAGAATGCAGGATAAACTTAAGACCTTGCAGACCATGAAGAACCGTCACATGGAAATGCCCCAAGGTCCACGCGTTTCACAATACGCTTTGAGCAAAGAGAACCCTCACCCCTCAGGAGGAGGGACTTTATGCCCCCTAGAGACAGGGAGGAGGCATGGGCCCCGAACGTTACCTGTCCCACGATAGATGGCCACATCTGAGCTGAACACAAACCCTGCCACGGTTGCAACCGTACTACCGTGACAACCACAGGGCTTACGATTCGTCAGACGACTCGGATGACCTTCGCCAGCCTTCGGGTCATTGTCTGCGAACCAGGCAGATAGAACCTCAGGCCAAAGACTTGAAGCGCTTTGACCCAGGTAGCCCAGATTCAAGTATCAACGACTACCTTAGAGAAGTCGAACATTGTCTCCTTGACCTGCCTCACGCATCCTCACATGAAAAACTGAAGCAGATCTGGAAGACTACAGCTAGGAGTGTCCATGCTTTCATGGGGACACTCCCACCAAAGGTCCGATCCTTGCAGAAAGAAAACAAATCTCTTAGTCAGCACTTACAAACTGCCAAGCAGAAAGTGTTGGACATGTTTGAACTAATTCAGGGAGCACAGGTAAGCATGGAGCAAGACATATCGTCAGGATATGACTCTGATCCTGGACCAAGCCCCTTAAGAGATCAAACAACCCTGCTGGAAAAGCTCAGTAAAGAACCAAGAAGCCAGGATGACCCAAGGACTGAGGAAATAAGTCTAGTTTTCCCTGATTTTGAGTGTGGAGCCCCGCCCTTTGGGGAAACGCCCCAGTTCCCTGACAGCTGTGACACCTTTTCACACCTTCACAGGTTTGAATCACCACATAGGAAGGGGGGGTGACTTCCCAGCCCCCAGAGGCAGAGATAACACCAGGCCCCCTCCTGCTACCTGTAGGTTCCCATTGCATGATTCACAGCTGAGGAATAAACAAACCTCAGATGACTCGGATGGCTCCCTTTTACCCAGAGATCAAAGAATGCGCACAAGGCTCATTGAATCTATGGCAAGAAGGCTGTAGAGCGGTTTGATCCAGATAACTCAAACCACTGCATCAATGACTATCTCGGAGTGATTAACCTGTGTCTCAGTGATTTACCTGATGCATCCACAAGAGAAAAACTCTAACAGATCTGGAAGACAACTTCCAAGAGTGTCCATGACTTCACGACTACCCTTCAGCCTGAGATCAGATACCAGTACTCTGGCATTCCTCAACGTGACCTGCAACTTTTCCCCTACTTTAATCGATTAGCCATCTTTTCACGGACTTACACTTAAGTTGCAAGTCGCTCTGAGTGTTTTAAACCCATATACCTACAATGGCGGAGGGTTTAAGAAGCAAATCCGGCCAAGAGTTCACATCTGTCGATGGAGATCCTGAAACACTGAGGCTAGCCCGAGCTTCCATGCTATCTTCGGCACTCACGGAGCGGCGCACGTTCATTGAGACACAGTTTGCCAAGTTTGAAACCCGCCTGGACTCTATTAAAAAGGAGGTAACAAAGAAATCTAACGATATTAAAAAGCTGAAAGTGGAGCACCAAGATCTGTCTTCCCAATTGCCTAAGACGGAAACATTTTTCCAAAGCACCTGCTCTAAACTTGAAGCTAGTACAGTGGCACGAGAGGACGGGTCCTGCAGAGACAAGGTTCGCATCACCGCATAAACCTGCCTGAGAAAGTCGAGAACGGCAATGTGGCGGGGTTTGTCTCATCCTCCCGCCTGAAGTGGTTACCTACTCTTGCCGGTGAGAAGTTGGAAATAATGAGAGCCCACCGTATAGGACCGGAGCGCAGCAGCGGGGGCTCGCGCACGATAATCTGCAAGATGCTACGCTACACTGACCGTGATCGCATCCTGAAGGCAGCCAGAGTCTCCCGGATCAAGGTCAACGGCAGAGGAATTAGCTTTGCAGTTGACTACAGCAACTACACCATTAAACAGCACCACTCATTCTCACAAGCCATGGAATCAGCGAGGAAACTCGGCTTTTCTTCCTTCCTCATCTACCTGGCATGACTGAAGCTGTCCCGCGGCTCCGATGTCTTTTTTGAGTCGCAACATGAGGCAGAAGAGTTTCTGAATAATATGTCCCAGCCGACTGGCGAGGGAATTTGATACGTTTACTAGGAGATCTGCTTCTCTAAAGACGGGACCTTTTGAAACAAGGGAGCACTGATTTAAGTTTCATGAAGCCTGTTTCCAACCTTGTTAATCAGGCTTCCCGTCGCTCTAAGGTAGGCACCATAACCAAATCAAGACACTTCAACCAAAGCAAGACACCATAACCAAATCAAGACACCACAACCAAATTAAGACACCATAACCAAATCAAGACACCACAACCAAAGACAACACAACCAAATCAAGACACCACAACCAAAGACAACACAACCAAATCAAGACAACACAACCAAAGACAACACAACCAAATCAAGACACCTCAACCAAAGACAACACAACCAAATCAAGACAACAAGACCAAAGACAACACAACCAAATCAAGACACCACAACCAAAGACAACACAACCAAATCAAGACAACACAACCAAAGACAACACAACCAAAGACTACACAACCAAATCAAGACACCACAACCAAAGACACCACAACCAAATCAAGACAACACAACCAAAGACAACACAACCAAAAACAACAACCAAATCAAGACACCACAACCAAAGACAACACAACCAAATCAAGGCACCACAACCAAAGACAACACAACCAAATCAAGACAACACAACCAAAGACAACACAACCAAATCAAGACACCACAACCAAAGACAACACAACCAAATCAAGACAACACAACCAAAGACAACACAACCAAATCAAGACAACACAACCAAAGACACCACAACCAAATCAAGACACCTCAACCAAAGATAACACAACCAAATCAAGACAACACAACCAAAGACAACAACCAAATCAAGACACCACAACCAAAGACAACACAACCAAATCAAGACACCACAACCAAAGACAACACAACCAAAGACAACAACCAAATCAAGACACCACAACCAAAGACAACACAACCAAATCAAGACACCACAACCAAAGGCAACGCAACCAAATCAAGACAACACATTGATTTTAAATGCTAATTACAAAGGATGATTTCCACTTTTAGACAAAATGACTGTGAACCTGAGAGCTTAACACCTTGCAACTAAAAACCTGTGTCACACTAAGCATCCCCTGGGGACAAAGTTTGACCTCTTACCTCACAGCAGCTTTAAGAAAACAATTGCTGCAGAAAATAACCATCAACAAAGTCAACCAACCAAACAAAGACAACACAACCAAATCAAGACACCACAACCAAAGACAATACAACCAAAGACAACACAACCAAAGACACCACAACCAAAGACAACACAACCAAATAAAGACACCACAACCAAAGGCAACACAACCAAATCAAGACAACACAACCAAAGAAACCACAACCAAATCAAGACACCACAACCAAAGACAACAAAAACAAATCAAGACATCACAACCAAAGACAACAACCAAATCAAGACACCACAACCAAAGACAACACAACCAAATCAAGACACCACAACCAAAGACAACACAACCAAAGACAACACAACCAAATCAAAACAACACAACCAAAGACAACACAACCAAAGACAACAACCAAATCAAGACACCACAACCAAAGACAACACAACCAAATCAAGGCACCACAACCAAAGACAACACAACCAAATCAAGGTTTTGTTTGATAACCATGATTTTAAGATGGTTTCTATACTGATTGAGCTCCCAAGAACAGCTGTAAATGTTGTGCTTTGCCTCTGTGCACTGCCTGTCAGCATTAGTGTCCGATCTGACTTAAAGCTGTTCATTTGCAATTACTGACATCGTTTTCCTCCTCTCTACATCCTCACTTTTGTTTTACTTACTCTAATGTACGTTGCTTTGGATAAAAGTGTCTGCTAAATAAATTGTAGAATTGTAGAAATACATTCAACACAATCAAATACAGCAAAATAAAGACAAGGCAACAAAAAGTAGACAATACTGACACAATAACCACATGCAGCCAACACAACAAAATGCAAAGAAAAGGCATTACCATCTACAGGAAAACCAGCCGCAGACAATAGAACATAGCTAAATGTATTTTCAAACAAAAAAGTTGTGTGTTTGGTTATATGTTGTCATTTGTCTTAGAATAGATTATATGAATGGAGAATCCGAAGGGGGCTATTATCTTTGGAGGCAGGGCAATGTTGATCAGACGCTAAATGCTCATCAGACTAAAGCCAGTGGGCGTACAATTGGTTGTGATGCCTGCGTAAGGTTTTGCCATCTGCAGTCTATTCTATAGTATATATTTGGTTGTGTTTTCTAGATTTGGCTGTGTACCATTTAAAATACAATATACCGTTTTGTGGTCTGTATTTGTTTGTGGTTTCTTTGATTTGGTTCTGTTGTCTTGATTTATTTGTGATGTCTTGATTTGGTTGTGATGTCTTGATTTTGTTATTCTGTCTTGATTTGGTTCTGTTGTCTTGATTTGGTTGTGATATCTTGATTTGGTTGTGATGTCTTGATTTGGTTATGGTGTCTTGATTTGGTTGTGGTGACTTGATTTGGTTGTGATGTCTTGATTTAGTTATTGTGTCTTGATTTGGTTGTGATGTCTTGATTTAGTTATTGTGTCTTGATTTGGTTGTGATATCTTGATTTGGTTGTGATGTCTTGATTTAGTTATGGTGTCTTCATTTAGTTATGGTGTCTTGATTTGGTTATGGTGTCTTGATTTGGTTGTGTTGTCTTGCTTTGGTTGAGGTGTCTTGATTTGGTTGTGGTGTCTTGATTTGGTTGTGGTGTCTTGATTTAGTTATGATGTCTTGATCTAGTTATGGTGTCTTTATTTGGTTGTGGTGTCTTGATTTAGTTGTGATGTCTTGATGTAGTTTTGATGTCTTGATCTAGTTATGGTGTCTTTATTTGGTTATGGTGTCTTGATTTGGTTGTGGTGTCTTGATTTGGTTGTGATGTCTTGATTTAGTTATGGTGTCTTGATTTGGTTATGGTGTCTTGATTTAGTTATGGTGTCTTGATTTGGTTATTGTGTCTTGATTTGGTTGTGATGTCTTGATTTAGTTATGGTGTCTTGATTTGGTTATGGTGTCTTGATTTAGTTATGGTGTCTTGATTTGGTTATTGTGTCTTGATTTGGTTGTGATGTCTTGATTTGGTTGTGATGTCTTGATTTGGTTATGGTGTCTTGATTTAGTTATGGTGTCTTGATTTGGTTATTGTGTCTTGATTTGGTTGTGATGTCTTGATTTAGTTATGGTGTCTTGATTTGGTTATGGTGTCTTGATTTAGTTATGGTGTCTTGATTTGGTTATTGTGTCTTGATTTGGTTGTGATGTCTTGATTTAGTTATGGTGTGTTGATTTGGTTGTGATGTCTTGATTTGGTTGTGGTGTCTTGATTTGGTTATTGTGTCTTGATTTGGTTGTGATGTCTTGATTTGGTTGTGATGTCTTGATTTAGTTATTGTGTCTTGATTTAGTTATGGTGTCTTGATTTGGTTGTGATGTCTTGATTTGGTTGTGGTGTCTTTGGTTGTGATGTCTTAATTTGGTTGTGATGTCTTGATCTAGTTATTGTGTCTTGATTTAGTTATGGTGTCTTGATTTGGTTGTGATGTCTTGATTTAGTTAATGTGTCTTGATTTGGTTGTGATATCTTGATTTGGTTGTGATGTCTTGATTTAATTATGGTGTCTTGATTTAGTTATGGTGTCTTGATTTGGTTATGGTGTCTTGATTTGGTTGTGGTGTCTTGCTTTGGTTGAGGTGTCTTGATTTGGTTGTGGTGTCTTGCTTTGGTTGAGGTGTCTTGATTTGGTTGTGATGCCTTGATTTAGTTATGGTGTCTTGATTTGGTTATGGTGTCTTGATTTGTTTGTGATGTCTTTACATGGTTGTGTTATCTTTGTTTGGTTGGTTGACTTTGTTGATGGTTATTTTCTGTAGCAATTGTTTTCTTAAAGCTGCTGTGAGGTAAGAGGTCAAACTTTGTCCCCAGGGGATGCTTAGTGTGACACAGGTTTTTAGTTGCAAGGTGTTAAGCTCTCAGGTTCACAGTCATTTTGTCTAAAAGTGGAAATCATCCTTTGTAATTAGCATTTAAAATCAAACGTCATTATATATATTGAGGTAAAATAAGTGTATAAAGAAGTTTCTTATAAACCTGTCTGCATGATTGTTATCCTAATTTACCTTACATACATTTACGCCATCATAAGAATTGTTTTGTATCCCAGCTCCATTGGTTGCCTGATAAATCATTCAACATAAATAGCTATTGTAGCTTTTTTTTAAACACTTCTTCATACTTAGGGTATTATAAAAACTATCCCTTCATCCAGTGTATCCTCTGGGGTAACTAGGGTTCTTCTTAAAGGCAGGAGATATGGTGACGACACACCATCTTTATATGACTGAAATACAAAAAACTACAACAGGCTGTATGGCCGATATACAAATAGACTATATGAAGTATATTTAATTTCTAAGAACTCAAGGTTATATATATCAATACTGTTTTTAAGTTAATTAATATTTCACAACTGATGTCAAGACAATGCTTTAATTTTTTAGAATGAAATAGAAACAATGTCATAGGTGACAATATTGTTGAAAGCAGCGGGTTGACTCTGAGTGTCACCATATAAATCATATGTAAGATAGAAAATATGAGACAAAATGTATTAGGAATAACTATAAAATGTCTAATTATATATATATTACAGAATACAATTATATTGTGTCTTGTTGTTAAGTCTTAATCTATAGTTTGTGGCCACCTCCTCCCACATACATATAGGGCCGCATTGTACCAGGTCGCCCTGAAATCCTGGCTGCACTAGTTTCCTGTTAGGGGCTGGTGACACCATAGGGTCAAGTGAAAAGTCAAATAACTTGCTTTTATGTTGAGATAACAGTCTAAAGAAGATAAAAATGACATATTTTAATGTTTGGTGTCCTTACTTAAAAAATGACAGACTTGATATACATACCTATTGAATTTCTGTTTCAATTTTCTACATGTGTCTTTAAGTGTGAAAAATTCAAAAATTTTAAATGGTATTGATAAAAACTTTGCATAATTGAAACTAATAACTATTTGTGACCATCCTGTCCAAATTTGGTGAAATTCTGATTCTGATCCCAGAGATACGTGATAAGGCTAGAGCTGTCCCATTTGGAGAAGCCCTAATTTGACCTATTTTCGTTTTTTGGTAAGATGCATAAAACATCCCAAAAAAGTTATTTTGCAGTAAAATATTTTCATACAACCATCCGTTTCATAAACTAGACATGTTTAAGTTATGAAGAAATATGGTTGTGCTTTGTCCTACCTCGGGTAGGGGTATCTCAACTTTTAGGGGCCCAAGTTCCTCTACTATATGGAGGTCAGCGTAAGTTCAGACAGGAAGACTGGTTATATTCTTTCACTCATTCATTCATCCTTTCACTTCAACCTAAACCACTCCCCCTACTACTTCCTCTGTCTCCCTTCTCTGGTGATCAGCTGTTTATGGGCGTTTATTCTTCAAGTGATCAACCAATCAGATTTGGGCACAACCTCTCCCATCCAATCATCCTGCAGCAGCAAAAAGGCTAAAACAGCTCTCTCTCTTCCGCAGCCCTTCTGTCTTTTCAGTGCAACCGCTGTAACCCACCACCACCCCAGTCACCTCCATTCCAGCTCAGCTGAGTCCAGATCAGGCTCAGATACCAATTCCTCATCGCAGCCTCCATTCATCTTCACCACCACCAGTGTCTAGACTCCATAGGGGGGTCTCCTAACCTGCTGTCGGCTTCATTACCTTCCGAGTGGGAAGTCATCACGATGGAGTCTAATCCCCCAAAGACTTTGCACATTCAAAATTAAATTGTTTCACATTTATTGTAAATAAATAATTGTTCATTCTCTCCTGATTGAAATGTATTGGGAATGCAGGGATGTTAAAACGTTTTGGGGTGAGGTTTGTGATATTCTATCTGATGTACTGGGTGTAACTGTGCCATGCTCTCCCGCTCTGCTGCTCCTAAATGATACAACCTCAATTAACATGTATAAATACACGTATTCTTTTAACAGGCATCAATGCAGCCAAAAAGATGTTAGCTTTATGCTGGAAACCCCCACACGCAGTCACAAAAATCCAGTGGATTAACACATATATTGATATCATTGGTGTGGAGCTGTCAGTGGCAAGAGTGCATGGTGCTGCAGCTGTCACCATCTCGGCATGGGAATCAATGCTAGAAAGAATTAACAAACTGCTGTAAGCACTATATTATTATTTTATTTTTTATCTATGCTCTGGAATCTGGAATCTGTTTTCCCTGCACACAGTATTTATTTATAATAGAGACCTAGGGGGTGGGGAGGGAGGGTTTATGTTTCACTTTTTTGTCTCCTTACTTTTTGTCTGTATTCTATGTATTCTGTATTTTTATGATTGTTGTAACTCTGTCTGTTATAAAAGGAAATTAAAAAGTTGATCACAAAAAAAAAGATACCTGTACTCTGCACTCTGCAATGCTTTGCGCCAGGAATACTCCACTGACATTGACCCTGCATCTGCCCTTCTTAGTGCTTTCAGTGTCTTGCACCAGAAGCACGAGGCCCCCAAAGATTATTACTGGCGCCTAAGATCTGCATATTTCCAGGGACATAAGGCTCCAGGTTTGGAAGAGAACCAAACTTTCAAGTCCATCTTCATGCACAATCTGCATGGCTGCGTGCGGTCAGATGTCACCATGCATAGTCGTACACATCAGCTTAGTATGAAAGAGATCAAGAAATTCGCACAGGCGGTTTGGGAGACATGCTTACGTTACGTAACACGTGAAGGCAACAAGTTGCCTCGTGCTAGGAATAAGCATAAGAGACCACGTCACCGGCAGAATAGAGAACAGAGCCAGGGGGGTGAAGGTGGGACTCAACCACAGAGTAGGTTCCAGGCTGGAGAACTGATCACTACCAGATCCGAACGGAACTCTCGGTATGGCCGTAGCCTGAGACAGAAGGGTAGGTATAACTGGAGTTCCAACGAGCTTCCTAAGAAAGTAATTTCTGACAGTTCTGCCAGTGAGTTGGAGCACATGACAGAGGTGGTATGTCAGTGGGCCTCCCTCCCTTACAGAGAACCCGATTCTGACTCCACATAGGAGTTGGGGTGTAGCCTCCATTCCGAAAACCCAACAAGGTCACTCTACCAACATGAATGTTTCCTAATCCCTGTTTTGTGTTTTGATATTGGTAGTGAGACACATAATGTACATATACATTTACACACCTACATGCCACAAACACCATCCCACAGGCTTACTCCTGCTCAGGCTAGGAGTTAGCCCACAAATCTACACCTGATACTCTTCTCTTTCTCTCCTCCTCTTGTCTGTTTGTTTCATTTGTTTTGTTAAAGAATGCACCTTGAGTAGCAAAGCTTTGCTAATGCCTGGTTATGTTTTATGCCTAGCTTTAGACATAGTTAGACAGTCTGCCCAGACTTTGCCTCAGTGTCTGCCCAGACCGAATGCCTCTCAAAATGTATGGACTTTTTGCTCACTAGCTATTTGAACACTTGTCTCCTAACACATGGACTGTTGGCCCCATTTGCCCTGAAGACTGTGACCCGCAATCTCATTCTTCAGGACAAAGGGGGGATGTTGGGCCATGCAGGCTTAAGACAGGCAAACAATGTACTTGGGCCTGCATCTCTGTGAGAAGCCTCATTTGAGTTATTCACTGAGATCACAAAGAGACCTAAAGGACTCTTAATCCCAGAATCCCCTGCAATACTTCACACCTACGTGTGAAGAAAGGGGGGGACCGGAACCTCTCTCCTCTCATTGGAGGGGACCTGAGGTAGACCCCAAAGGAAGCAGACCAGGCTACAAAACTCCAAGACTTCCATTGCTCTTTCTCTTTCCACGCGCTGACTTAGAGTGTTTGGAGACTTGCAGAAAACAGGAGTTGATCTTGTTTTGGCGCGCAGGTAATCCGCGGCCGGCAGTGTTCTGAATTCCAAGCTTGGATTGTCCAGTGAACGCATCTCAGTTTCTCGGAGAGCGTCAGGCTATACCAGATTATCAGAAAGATAACGGCCTTATTCCGTTCTGCAACGAAAGGACATCAACGGACATCTTTCCACTCGACGGAGAACACATCGAAGCCGCTCTTGCCGAAAGGGACCCTCGCTGCCATCAAACACCTCTGCACCAGGACGGACAGAAGATCTGTTCCATCGCCGGACTCTTTTTCCCTTCACCAATCGCAAAGCGATTCACAAGTGACGCTCAATTAGGTCTGGGCAGAATTAGCTTTAGAGAGTGTTTTTTTTACAATTGATTGATTGATGCGAAAACTGTAATTTTTCTCTTTCTTGGACCATCGCGTTCCGAGTTTTACCTGTTTAAAACTCTTGTTGTTACCGTTTCGGACCGCTGCTTCCTATATGTGTTTAGCGTAACAGCGTTATAACCGGGTATTACTCTTCTGATCAGAAAGGCCTTATAAACCGTATTAACTTGAATTTGGCCATTAGTTTCTTTCTGTGAATGAAGGGAATTACTCCGAGTTGTGGCACGGGATTCGAACTGTGATCTGGCCTCTTCAGCCACGCATTTCTCTCTTTCTTTTCTCCCCCTTTCACTAACACACACAGACACACACACACACACACACATATTCCCGTGTAGACGTACATCCGGAGACTAACTCCACCACCGCGCCAGTAGACACATAGGCTGCACACTCACACATAGAGATCTGTACACTCGCGGCCATTCAAACGCCTCAGAGAAAACAGATCGTGCAGGGCCGAACTCGGCCTCTTTAGACAATAGACCACGCCAGGTCTTTGTTAGGTGTGTGCCATTGGAAGGGTGACTATGTGGGTACGAAGCCATCTCACCCCTCTCTTCCCCTCCTCTCTCTCTCTCATCCACACTCACTCACACGCACACACATACACACACACACACACACACACACACACACACACACACACACACACACACACAACTCCATTCTTACTCCTCTTCCACAAGCCTTGCTTGATAATGTCTGTTTGCTTAGATTAGTTTATAATAGTTATTTGTTTGATTAAGTTAATTGATTTTGGATTTGTTTGGCTTTGTTTAAATGAATTCCGTTATACTTTAAGAGAGCAGTTGTTTGTGATTACTGGTGTATTTGCATTGTGATATAAGCTGGGTGCGAGGGCTTTGTGTACGGATTTGATATTTTGGTTATATTTCCCTGATTCCAGGGTGGTGCCCCTAGAGGGTGGTGCCCCTAGAGTGCCCCAGGGTGGTGCCCCTAGAGTGATTAAACATAGTTTAATGATAGTGTTATTTATATTATTAATAATTAAATATAATTATTAAAGAATATAACCAAAGTTGACTTGATAAAACCCCAACACAGCACAACTTCTCTTGCTGTCTCCAACATTACACATCTCCACCATCTTCCCCTCAGATATGTGTGAAATTGCACATACAAATTGACAACATGCAAATGTTTCTGTATTTTTATCTTGCACCCAAAGATACACTATACAAAGACACACATACTTTAGATATGGGTACTTAATTGCTTATGTATTAAAAACGTTTTTTTTTTTTTTAGTTCTGGTAGATGTTGAACAGAAAATACACTGCAAGTTGAATTGTTAAATTCTGGTAGACAGCACCATAAAGAAATGTATACTTATCCTGTAGACTTCAGGTTGTATGAATTTTAGTTCTTACCATCAGGTGAACTGACAATACTGATATTGCCAGCCATGGTAAGAGTCACAGGATCAGTCATCTTCAAACATTCAGCCATAGAATCATTGGTGGGGCAGTTGACCTTCAGGGCAATCTGGAGAGGAAGTTCAAATGAGCTTTAGTTGTTTACCAGCTCTGAAATAGTATGTACATTTAAAAAATATTCAAAGGTTTGTTAAAGAAATACAAGAAGTCAGGGAGGCTATTATGTACCTCCTCAGCATATCTGCGGGGGTTTTTGTTGATAGCCCAGGGGCAGAATGCAACCCCGCTCTGGGAGATGGCTCTCCTGATCATTCCTTTGTTGTGTGGAGTGAGAATCTGCAGACGCACACAAAACACAAGAGATATTTTATTTTAACAACATTAAGTTATTAGTCACTGTAAATGATGATGGAGGGTTCAGCATTTCTGGGACTTTTAGATGTGTATATTTTTCCTACAGGTGTTCTAAATACCAGAAATGAACTTTTAAATTATAGCAAATGGTCATCAATTTACTTGAACATCAGTAGGGCCACCAAGGCAACTGTGCACAAATTCTTATTACCTGCATGGTTACATGGCAAATGGAAAAACAGATGAATGTTTATTATACAAAGTGTCTGGTTGTGGGTAACATGTTTTTTACACAAAGTATAAAGTTGGGTTTTTTTAAGAAAAAAAGTTGTGTTGCTTGGAAACAGATCAGTTCCAGTCCAGTTTCAGAACTAGTTATGTTAGCAGAGCCATACGAAGGATTTAATAAGCAAAATTGAAGAATCAGGTGTTAATGTGAAATTTAACGTAATATAGGTCGCTTATAATGCTGTTGTATAAAGGCAATGCACACTCAAGCGTGCTGTTATGGCAATTACCAGAAAAATATAGACATTCAATATAGATATTCCCTTGTTAAATTGCTTAATGATTTTTATTGATTAAAATTACTTCAGAAAAATTGTGGAGAAGACTTAATGTCATATATTTAATATTTCATCAAACATTGATGGAATTCAAGAAAAATACTTTCTCACCTGGAAGCTGACACTAGCTCCCCCTGCAGACTCTCCAAAGATGGTGATGTTGTCGGGGTCTCCTCCAAAAGAGCGGATGTTCCTGTGCACCCAGGCAATAGCAGCCTGCTGGTCCCAGAGACCAACGTTTCCTGAAGGGGAATCACAGCACAAATGACTGATCTCAATGAAAACTTGCAGGAAAGTCCACTTCTTCATGCTCTTTTTTCAAAATGGTGAGACAAAATAAACGTACCAGGCAAATCAGAATCCCCAGTGCTCAGGAAGCCCAGAGTTCCCACACGGTATCCCAGTGTCACCACAATGACATTGCCTCTGTCTGCCATCTCCTGCCCATCGTACACATAGTCATGGAAGAAATTAGCATTCATGGAGCCTCCAACCAAGAAGCCTCCTCCGTAGATCCAAACCATGACGGCCATACCTGTGGACACTGAAGAGCAACAGTGATTGCAGCTGGTTGAATTCAATATATAATAATACTGAGACTTTGTGGGCCTCTTGTTGTCTTTACCTGAGCTGCCATGAGGAACCCAGATGTTAAGGTACAGACAGTCCTCACTGCCTTTTGTGTCAGTCATGATATGGTTCACCTGAAGGCATCTGTCCCTGAACTCAGTGGCCTTCAGAACACCTGCCAATAGACACACAAGGTTAAAAGTCAGGGCTGTGTATTCACAAGAACCTTAGTATAGGGGATACAATACAATATATTGGAATATGTTGTTTGGAGTAGCTGGAGACTGAAATAATGGAAGATAGATTACAGTGTTGCTATCAGTCATTCAAGGGTTTAAACAGATGTTCTCCCTTCCAACATGATTATGTGGCTGCTTGGTCAGTGGCCCTATGCTCCAAAATATGAAAGGGTTGACAATTTGTCATGTGAAGGGCTCTCAGGAAGAACGTAGCAATTGTTGCAGTTGTATGCACCAATGTTTACTGACCTATATCCACAATTTTCAGACATGCAACTTTCATAAATATTTGTTTAACATTGCAAAATGGCCACAGTTTGGTTCAATCAATCAAGCAATCAATCAAGCGCCTTGCAGCGGATGGGCTGAAAGCAGCATCACCAAATGTCTTTGTGTTACTTTGTGGAACAACGAAAAGAAAAGACGATCTGAGGGACCGCCCTGGTTCGTATACTAAAAGCATCTCTGAGATGTAGTCCGGTGCAAGACCATGTGGTGCTTTATAGACAATTAAAATAATTTTAAACTCACGGGCAGCCAGTGTAAAGATTTTAAAATTGCTGTAATGTGTGCTCTGGTCTTTGTTAGCACTCGTGCTGCTGCGTTTTTAATTAGTTGCAACACGTTAACTGTATTCTTTGGTAGACCAGAAAGAAGAGCATTACAGTAGTCTAGCCTCCTCGTAATAAAAGTTTGCATTAGTCTCTCTGTTTGGCTCAGAGAGAGAAACGTCCTCACTTTTTTAAAAAAAGAATTGAATGATAAAACGCTGTTTTTGTGATGGAGCGTACATGTGGCTATAATTAAAATCAGAATCAAATAAAATATCTAGATTTCTTGCTGCTTGGCTTGGGTTAAGTGCAAGTGCATTAAGTGTAGAGGCCAGTTTCTTTGAACCAATGGTGAGTACTTCTGTTTTGTCCTGGACTAGCTGTAAAAAGTTGTGAGACATCCAAGCTCTAATATCTAAAATATAGTTAACGAGTGAGTCAATTGGCCCAGTGTCATCAGGAGACGTGGACACATAGAGCTGAGTGTAATCAGCGTAGCTGTGGAAAGAGACGCCATGACTCCTGGTGAAAATGCCTAAGGGTAGCATACACAAATTAAAAAGTAATGGTCCTAAAATTGATCCTTGCGGTACCCCACATTACTGCATAATGTTTGAAGAACTGGTCATTGATGGTTACTAAAAACTTTCTGTCAAGATAAGAGGAAAACCAGTTTAAAACATTTCCAGACAGGCCAACATGCTCATTTAATATATCTAATAGAATTTGGTGATCAACAGAATCAAAGCAGAACTGAGGTCAAGTAACACCAGAACTGTAGGTTTGTTGTTGTCGAGGTTTGCTCTTATGTCATTCATTACTTTCAGCAGGTCTGTCTCGGTGTTGTGATGTGTTCTAAAACCAGATTGAAATATTTCTAGTTTGTTGTTTGGGTTTGAAAAGGTACTTTACTGAATAAAAACAAGTTTCTCTAAAATTTTACTTAAAAAAGGAAGATTTGAAATTGGTCTATAATTGCTGGGTGATAAAATGTTCAAGTTCCCATTCTTTAAAAGAGGTTTAACCAAAGCCATTTTAAAATCAGTGGGGAAGACACCAAGCTGCAGAGAGTAATTTACTATGGCAATAATGTCTTTGGATGCAGAATTAAAAATAGTTTTAAAAAGGGTGGTTGGAATAGGATCATGGGGAACATGTGGAGGGTTTCAGTTCTGGTATTACTTAGTTCAGTGTGTTAGCATCAACCAGGTCAAATCAGTCATACCCACCATCACATTGTACATGGGATACATGTTAAAATCATTCACTCATTCTTCACAGGATGATGGGCAGACATGATTATCGTAGGTTAAGATATGTATGTGTGAGAGTTGTGGCTACTTCAGGGGTGATATAACGTTTCCTAACAATGTGTTCTGTGGTATTTGGAGAGGAGTACAGTGGCTGGGAGGTGTCAGGCGAATGCATTTACAAAAACGCTTGGCAAACTCCACAACACAAATGCAAAAGTGTGTGTAGGCAATGTGCAGGAGTTTGCCAACAATACCCAGTAATTAAAAACAAGAAACGACCTGATATCGAGTGCCTAGGACCTCTATTTTTATTGCTACGGTATCGAAATAGTTAATATAATTTTATTTTTTTTCAATATCAAAGTTTAAAATTCTTTGACAATCCTGCCCCTTATAGTCTAAAACTGCCATTAGCCTTTTAAACAACTCAACGTGATATTAATTTATTATATTTTTTCATTGCCACTGCCCTTTTAAAATAATTAAGGGTGGTTTTTTTGCCTTATGATCCATCCCACATTTCTTTTCTACTTCTTCTATAGATTTATGTTATGGTTTGTGTGGTAGTGCTAGCTGTAAGGCAAAGTCTCTGGGACAATAAAGAAATCCTTGATCCTTGAACTTTGAAGAAAGAAAAACCCAGTGAGAAATGTATGCTGTCATGACACAATATGTCTTACAGCTGAAGCTGTTAACTAAGATGTATTTCCCTTTTCACACAAAAAATAAAACTTTTAATTCAAATCATTTAATTTCTATGATTGCTTTAAGGACTATGCATCTCTGTGGTGTCGATTATAGTTTTTTAGTCACTGGCCCATGAGTCTACCCACCGTCCCAGCCAGGGTGACGTTTTGGTTTCTGAAACCTTTGAGGGATGTCAGCAAAAGGAATCCCCCTGAAGACATCCATGCTACTGTTGAGCCCAAGACCGATCTGCTCGCCCTCCACCATCCCTCCCTCAGTGTTCACCACTCCGAGCTTCAAAGGGGACAAAGACATGCACACAAAAAAAAATGCATTTCAGGTAAAATCATTACAATGATTGAATAGATCAGTCCTGTTATTGAATAAATCCTTCATACAAATGTAATGATATAATTAGTTATAACTACGAAGGTTAGAAATATGTTGTGACACAGATTTCTGATTAAATATACATCTATTAGCATTTTATAAATAAAATATAATCATTCTTTCATAAGTAAGTATTGCAGCTTAATTACAAAAATGCTGTGGATAAGGAAATTGTAGATTTATTTAAATAATGAACACAATATTAAAGATAGTAAACAAAGATCCTTATTATCTGTGAATGTACAAACATATCTAAAAGTTTCTTGTGGGACACTTACGGAGACCGCAGAGACCGTCTTCAGAAACACAGCAACAGCTACCAATATTCCCAGCTTCATCATCATGCCTTTGAAAACAAGTGTGATTGTCGGACAGACTTTTATAACGGAGACCCCTCCTGTAAACAGCTCCTGACTGCCCTGTTGAACTCTGCCTCCCCCGCTTTAACATAATATTGAGTCACCCTGTGTCCTTAGCCGTACCCAGAATAAGAACAAAGTCCGGAGAGAGGGCCTTTAGTTACTGTGGTTCACCTGAGGTCCATCTGTGTCTACATTTAAAGCAAGAAATTAAAACCTATCTGTTCTCCAAAGCATATGAATAGTTACTTTGTGTGTGTGTGTGTGTGTGTGTGTGTGTGTGTGTGTGTGTGGTGTTCTTTTGTGGTAACTGATGTTTGCTTTGTGGTGTGTATGAATTTATTGATAAGATTTCTGTATCTTATTAATGATTGTGGAAACACTGTTTTTTTGTGTATGCTGTGTTTTGATTTTGTTTTTAACCTCAATGTAGAACTCATTGAGCTTATCTGTAATGAAATGTGCTATATAAATAAAATTGCTATTGCTACTCTATGGGCCTGCTTCTCCCTCTGTTACAAAATATTTAGTCACCCTGTGTCCTTGATGATAAAAAGGTAAAAAACACACTTTTCAGACTAAGCATGATTTAAAGAACAAATGAACAAAACATAACTTAAAATAAAAATAAATAGACAGGAAACAACAGAAGAAGAGTCAGAGGTCTAATCTGGTTCTATTTCATTCTTCCTGACCGCTAGAGGCAGATGTGAAAGAGAATTGGCTGCCTAGTTACAGCATTTAACTGAAATACAGAGTTATATTCTGACAGAGCAAAGAAGTGGCAGAGGACTGATAAGCAGACATCCCGACACTACTGCAGAAAGCTGTACCAGGCAATTTACGTGTACCAGGCCAGGTAAACCACAACACAAAGGGCGGTGAGAGATGGTGGAGAGATGGTGGATGGTTTGATCTCTCAAGGAGCTTGGTTCAAGATCAGAGCCATATCCTGACAATATGTCTTGCTCCATGCTTATCTGTGCTCCTTTTAATTACGTCAAACACAAACACTTTCTGCTTGACAGTTTTGAAGTGCTGCCGAAGACATTTATTTTCTGCCTTTATGGATTGGACCTCATTCTGCAGGCTTTGGTTATTTTCCTACAGGGCTCCTTTTTCTACTCGCAGATGGGTTAGCTGCAAAAAGGACTTGCGTTGGGAAAGAAGGATGGATGGATAGATAGATAGATAGACAGATAGATAGATACTTTATTGATCCCGAGGGAAATTCAAAGCATCCAGTAGCAGGACGTACATGACATTTGTTACAAATTAAACCGCAAAACCGATGCCCCCCTCCCATACATATATATTTACCCGATTTAAAGAATACCCCTAGATGAAACAAACTTAAACTCTGCAATTAAAAATAGATTTATACAAGAAATATACATAACCCGTGCAGGGATAAAAATATATGTGTAATTTAAAGCAAGAACCTATAAACAGTGGAGGAGTTGTCCAAGAACATCCAGGATCATGCTTTGGGGACTCTTGGTTCTGTGGTTGACATGATCAACTAGCTCCTTCAACTTTTTATCACAAATGCTAATTGAATAGCTATTCAGGTTGGTAATCTCCTCTAAGCAGAGGTGCATCAGATCAGTGATATTTTCTTGCAGTGCTGCGTGGTCTGACCAAAAAGGAGTCTCAGCTCCTGGCTCACATAGGCACTTGGAATGCATTTTATCTGGAAAAACGGAACCCCAGGGAGCCATTTATAGCAGAGCCGCTAAGGTAAACAAAGCAAAATCAACAGGAGAGCAAAACTGATTTAAGTACTAGAACATATCACTGCACTCTATCCTGGAAGCTGCTAACTTTAAAAAGCTAAATCAGCAGGAGAGCAAATTGGATCTAAGTTTCAAACTGGTCACTGAGCTCTATCTTGGAAGCTTAAGTGAGGGGATTCACACCTCTAAGGTGTCCTCTAAGGATTGGTGGAACTCACGCCTCTCAGACAGTTGGCTACGCAACAATTATTTAGATTACCCTCTCATCTGGACTAATGGCTGACTTGTTGTCTCATACAACAAAGAGCACCAAAGTCAGTTAAACTACTCAACTTGATGTCTGCCTTGCTGGAAATGAGAAGTACATTTTCTCAAGAAATACATTCCTTTAGTAAATTACTTCTGGATTAATGCAAAAAAAATTAGTTCATTGAGAAAGTCACACTGGCTGCATCATTATGTTCAATTGTTGTATGGACACAAAGAGGAAAAACAGTTATTATTTTAACCATTAACCAACAACATCCAACACAACATACAACACAACTAAGTCACAGCTTGATGTCTGCTTTGCTTTAACAACAAACAAAAATTACATCTTCCAAAGAAAGGAGAATTTTCTTCAGAAGAATCCCTTTTAGGATTTAAAAGTTCGGATTACTGTGCATTAACAGTGCAATAAAGCTGATTTATTGAGAACCTCACACCATTTATGTTGGGGTTTTGCAGAGTTAATACGCGGACAACGTTTATGTTCGGTTTTATATAGTAAAATGTGATTATTAAATTAATATTAATAATTATTAACACACCACACCCTACACTGCCTACAAGCCTTTGTTTTGTATGCATTTTTATGTTAAAGAATGAACATCTCTTAGACGCCATCCAATCCCATAGCATCTCAAGTTCAGATTGTCAGTGGACTGGAGCAGTTAGAAAACTACTAAATAATTGCACATTTTGCATTGCCAAAAGAAGTTAAGTTATAATACTAATTCTGTTGAAATATAATTAGGATTCTCAGAGAAAATACTAAAAAGGTTCAGGTTAAGGATACTTAAGAATGTACTTAGCCTATTGAGTCACCTTGGAACACATTTCACCTAGATTCATTGCCTCATGGCTGGTTTGTATTTGCCTTGCATGTAAAATGTGACCTGACTCTCTTACTCATTGTCAATAAATGAGAACAGGGTCCGAAATTAACTTTTTGACTCACCAGGCCAAGCTTATTTTTTACCAGTTGAAATAACAAATTTTGTTTTCGTGTCACATACACATCTGTTACAGTACATTTATTTGAGTTAATAAGGTCTTAATTAGGCTACTGTTGAATCAAGAGACCTAAATCACAGATTTAATAATTTTATTGGATAAGGAGATTGAGAAATTACAATAATCTATTTGCTCTCCTTTATTTAAAGGTAGCAGTGCCCAGAGTCGCCCCAGCATTAATTACAGACTAAAAACAAGAATCCATCAAAGAATAATAAATCTGCTTTAATCCACAAAAACAAGCTTTTCTCTCTGTTTTAACTTTGACAATGTTAAACATTTAATATAAGTACACCGCCAGCCAGCCAGCCTTTGTTTTGTATGCATTTTTACAAAATTGAGATTGTCAGTGGACTGGAGCAGTCAGAAAACTATTGAATGGCTGCACAGTTTGCATTGCCAAAAGAAGGAAAAGCTAAATTAATACAAAATAAACTAAAAGGAAAACATGCAGCTAAATGAAACCAGGGAACTATCTTTGCCTTGTGATCCATTTATTTCTTCAGGAGATATTACTGATGAATTGCTTAAGGTGTCTTGATGTGCAGGTGATTGCACTGATTATTTATTCTGAGATGAGAGGAAGGTTGGGCAGGACGCTTGTCCAGAAATGAACATAACGCATTCTCAACTGCTGTCTCACATAGCCCTTGTCCATATCAGAATTGATCTCCAGGTAATGATGATTGATGGTAAACTCAGGCCAGTTAGTGGGCACTTTCTCTCCTTTGGTGGGGTCCCTGTAACCAGAGAAAGGGAACTGAACTCAGGCACATGTGGTTTTTTATCTCAGTATGTGGTTAAGTTTTTCATTCATTTATTATCACTGTTATTATTTTATTTCTGTGATGCTCATGTTGTGCGTCTGCAGAAGTATACCCCGTTTTAGCAAAGTTGGTCCAGTAGTTGATCATGTAGCGGGAGACGTAGCGGTGGCTTGGCCAGTAACCAAGGGGTGTGGTGAAAGGTTTTCCAAACACATACTGCAGATCATCAGAGTGGTCGGCTCCAATCCAGCTGGGGTAGGGTCTCCCGATGCCACCCAAACGGTTGGGCTGAGAGAACAGGTAGGAGTAAGTACGGCCGGTTCTTTGGTCGGATATGGAAGAAAAAGGGATGTAACAATGAATACACCAAGGAGCGTGACAAATAACAGAAGTATTACTGGTAGAAATTTCTTCAGAAAGATCTTATTCTCACGTGGCATTGGTAGCATGAAGGTAGAGGGCAGCCTGAGTAGGAACCAGGAAGATGAAGTCTGTTCCAACATCCACAACAGTTTTCTTGATTGTCTCCTTGTTAGGATTTGATCCCCAGGTTGAGGTATATGTGGAGTAAGCATTGTCTAGAGCTAGAGGGCCACCATCCTTAACGTATGAAGCCAATAGCCTCTTCAAATCCCCACTGCAATCAGGAAGAAAAGGTTTCAAATTTAGGTCTGACAAGAAAATGTTTTGCCTAGTAAAATATGTTAATAACACCACAGAAGAAAAAAACATTTTACTGTTTCACACGTCAACCAAATGGCTTGAACTCACACAGGTGTGTCCACCAGGTGGGAGTTGATTGAAGGAACATCCACACCAGTGAAGAGGTGTCCGTCCATGTCATTGATTCCAGCGATGTAGTCGATCTCAGCAGCATTGTGGAACAGCTTATGAGGCTCATCAGGCAGGAAGTCGCCGTCGACCACAGGAGATAGGAGCAGGTTGTTCACAATGGGGTCTGAAGGAAGAGTGCAACATCAGATGCTCAATACCTATGTTTTACATCTGACTTTCTAATCTGCCATTTACTGAAGGCCTGTGAAGACAAAACTAAATAAAAAATTACCAGTTTGAATAAAATCTATTGTGTCATTAAAAACCTACTGAAAGTAGTACAGCCATTGAAAGTTAAAATGATGTAGGGGGTCTGCCAGCCAATAGGTGGAGTCTGGCTGCAAGGTTTACTCTTTGCAATTCTGTAATTGCACCGTACTGAATAATATTATCATGGCAATTGCTAATGGACGAAAGGCAGTATGTGTAAATGATAGATGGAATTTGCTTGTACAGCACTTTTCTAGTCTTCTGACTTTCAAAGCACTTTTAACACCAAAGGTCACACCTACCCATTCACACCCATCCACACACTGATGTCAGAGGTTGCTACATAAAGTGTCCATAAGTATTAACTTGTCCATTCATACACCACTGACGCAGAATAATCAAATTTGTCTTGCCCAAGGACACATCAACATATTGAACCTCAGACCTTTGGGCCTAAAGACGAATGAATCTGCCGCTGAGCCACAGCCTCAGTGTGTAACACACTGCGAGTGCTTCGCATACACAGACTCAGAAATGCAAACACACATACAGAGCCGCTCCACTTGCTGGCTCCAATGTTACATATCGCCTTCTTATGTGCAAAATTGCACATAAAAACAGAAACATTTGCGTGTTTGCATGCTGTCTTGTTATCTTGCGCCCAAAGATACACTATACAAAGACACACATACTTTAGATATGGGTACTAAATTGCTTATGTAGTAAAAAAGTTTTTTTTTAGTTCTGGTAGATGTTGAAGAGAAAATACATTGCAAGTTTAATTGCTTTAAACCATGAAGATATATATATACTTATCCTGCAGACTTGTTTGTATGAATTTCAGTTCTTACTATCAGGTGAACTGACGATACTGATACTGCCAGCCAAGGTAAGAGTCACAGGATCAGTCATCTTCAAACAGGCAGCCATAGAATCATCGGTGGGGCAGTTGACCTTCAGGGCAATCTGGAGAGGAAGTTCAAATTAGCTTTAATTGTTTACCAGTTCTGTCATAGTATGAAAATTTAAAAAAATATTCAAAGGTGTGTTAAAGAAGTAAAAGTCAGGGGGACTATTATGTACCTCCTCAGCATATTTGCGGGGGTTTTTGTTGATAGCCCAGGGGCAGAGTGCAACCCCACTCTGGGAGATGGCTCTCCTGATCATTCCTTTGTTGTGTGGAGTGAGTGTCTGCAGACGCACACAAAACACAACAGATATTTTATTTTAACAACATTAAGTTATTAGTCACTGTAAATGCTGATGGAGAGTTCAGCATCTCTGGGACTTTTAAATGTGTATCATTTTCCTACAGGTGTTCTAAATACCAGAAATGAACTTTTAAATTACAGCAAATGGTCATCAATTTACTTAAACATCAGTAGGGCCACCAAGGCAACTGTGCACAAATTCTTATTACCTGTATGGTTACAGATGAATGTTTATTATACAAAGTGTCTAGTTGGGGATAACATGTAGACTTACACACATTATAAAGAGTTTTTTTTAAGAAAGAAAGTTGTGTTGCTTGGCAACAGATCCGTTCCAGTCAAGCTGCAAAACTAAGTATGTTGGCAGAGCCATACGAAGGATATAATAAGCTAAATTTAATAATTAGGTGTTGCTTTGAAATTGTACCTACAATAGGTCGCATGTAACACTGTTGTAAAGGCAATGATACACTCAAAGTTGTGCTGTTATGGCAATTATCAGAAAAATGTAGATAGTCAAATGCACTGCACTGCTTGTTAAATTGCTTAAATGTGTTTTTATTGAATACAATTCATTTAGCAAAATTGTGAAGAAGATTTCATGTCATATATTTAATATATCATCAATCATTGCTGGATTTCCAGAAAAATTGTTTCTCACCTGGAAGCTGACACTAGCTCCCCCTGCAGACTCTCCAAACATGGTGATGTTGTCGGGGTCTCCTCCAAAAGAACGGATGTTCCTGTGCACCCAGGCAATAGCAGCCTGCTGGTCCCAGAGACCAAAGTTTCCTGAAGGGGAATCACAGCACCAATGACTGATCTCAATGAAAACTTGCAGGGAAGTCCACTTCTTCACACTCTTTTTTCAAAAAGGTGAGACAAAATAAACATACCAGGCAAATCAGAATCCCCAGTGCTCAGGAAGCCCAGAGTTCCCACACGGTATCCCAGTGTCACCACAATGACATTGCCTCTGTCTGCTATCTCCTGCCCATCATACAGATAGTTATCCAGGAAATTAGCTCCCATAGAGCCTCCAGCCAAGAAGCCTCCTCCGTAGATCCAAACCATGACGGCCATACCTGTGGACACTGAAGAGCAACAGTGATTGGAGCTGGTTGAAGTCAATATATAATAATACTGAGACTTTGTGGGCCCCTTGTTGTCTTTACCTGAGCTGCCATGAGGAACCCAGATGTTGAGGTACAGACAGTCCTCACTGCCTCTTGTGTCAGTCATGATAAGGTTCACCTGAAGGCATCTGTTCCTGAACTCAGTGGCCTTCAGAACACCTGCCAATAGACACACAAGGTTTAAAGTCAGGGCTGTGTATTCGCCATAACCTTACAATACAAATACAATACAATATATTGGGATATGTTGTCTTATTTCAAGTTAGGTTCAACATTTTCACTGACTCGCTGATACTTTGGAGTAGGAGAGTAAAAGAATGGAAGATAGATTACAATGTTGCTGTCAGTCATTCAAGGGTTTAAACAGATGTTTTCCCTTCCAACTTGTTGAGGCAATGTGCAGGAGTTTGCCAACAATACACATTAATTAAAAACAACAAAGGACCTGATATCGGGTGCCTATAGGACTTTTATTGCCAAGGTATTGAAACAGTTATTAATATCATTTGATTTTTACAAGTTGAAAATTCTGGGATCGTGAAAACCCTAGCCCCTAGTAGTCTAAAACTTTAGTCCCCACTGCCTTTAGCCTTTTAAACAATTCTATGTAATTGTTATATTCATGATTCATTGCCACTGCCCTTTTTAATCAATTAAGTGTTTGTTTTTTCTTTCTGATGAATCCCTCAATTTCTTTTTCTTCTTCTATAGTTTTATGTGATGGTTTGTATGGTACTGCTGGCTTTAAAGCAAACTGCCCCTCTAAAGAAATCCTTGGTCCTTGAACTTTGAAGAAAGAAAAACCCAGCGTGAACAATGTATGTTTTCTTGACACAATATGTCTTACAGCTGAAGCTGTTAACTAAGACGTATTTCCCTTTTCACACAAAAAATAAAACTTTTTATTCAAATCAAATAATTGATATGATTGCTTGAAGGACTATTCTTCTCTGTGGTGTCGATTATAGCTTTAAAAGCTTTTTTTTCCGGTCCATGAGTCTACCCACCGTCCCAGCCAGGGTGACGTTTTGGTTTCTGAAACCTTTGAGGGATGTCAGCAAAAGGAATCCCCCTGAAGACATCCATGCTACTGAAGAGCCCAAGACGGATCTGCTCGCCCTCCACCATCCCTCCCTCAGTGTACACCACTCCGAGCTTCAAAGGGGACAAAGACATGCACAGATTCACTTGAAGCAGGAGCCCACTGAAACCTTACACATATATCTTGAACAAGAACAGTGCATTTCAAATTAAAAAAAATATTATAATGATTGAATGAATCAGTCATGTAAAACTGTTATTGAATAAATCCTTCATACAAATGTAATGAAATAATTAGTTAAAACGATAAAGGTTAGAAATATGTTGTGACACACTTCTGATTCAATATACATCCATTAGCAATTTATTAATAAAATATTCTCATTCTTTCATAAGTAAGTATTGCAGCTTAATTACAAAAATGCTGTGGATGAGGAAATTGTAGATTTATTTAAATACTGAAGGCAATATTAAAGATACTAAACAAAGACTCTTATTAACATATCGAAATGTTTATTTTGGGACACTTACGGAGGACGCAGAGACCGTCTCCAGAAACACAGCAACAGCTACCAATATTCCCAGCTTCATCATCGTGCCTGTGGAAACAAGGTTGATTGTCGGACAGACTTTTATAACGGAGACCCCTCCTCCAAACAGCCCGTGACTGGTTTACATTCTGTTTGGCCTGCTTCTCCCACTTTTACATAATATTGAGTCACCCTGTGTCCTTAATACTTTCCTCTCTGACACTGACAATGAAATCAGCTGTAACCGTGTTACATTCTCGGTGTTACAGCTAGTAAAACCCACACTGGAAACATCTTGTTGTGCCCACACATCAGCAGTGTTTGGAATTTAGCCAAAATGTCAATGGGATTAAAATTCCATTTGATAAAAACCTTTAAGACTCCATTTTTCCTTGTACATTTACCAAACCAGGTTTATCATTTTATTTAGCCTATTAAAGTTGAAATGATCATCAGAATTTGCAAGTAATAAGCCTTCTCTCCTTATTTTTCTTTGTTTGTTTAAAATTCTGCCTCAACTATGTCTATTTCACAACTGTCTTTATTTTATATTGTATTGCCATGCCAACAGACTGAGCATGTCCTGACTTAGAAGCTCAAAAGCAAGGGTTAAATAGTGATGGCTAATAAATAAAGAGGAATAACAGCATGTTTCACAAAGGTGAAGGGACTCTTAATATGTGACTTCATGGCAGTTCACTTGGATGAACAGTTGATAGAAGTGGGTTATAGTTGGAATCAAAAACATTTTTAATGTCATCTAGGGCCGAGCCAGACTTTTTTGACAGGGGTGGTCGGACTGGGCCACTGACTTCTGCAGAGGTTGCAGGAAATGTGAGGCGCACTCACACACAAATGAAAACCATTTTTTTTTCTATCACCACTAATCATATCTACTTTCACTACTTACAATTAATTGTGAAATAAGTGTTAAATTATTTGTATAATTTATTTAAACCTTACAAAGAGTAGTGATGTTTAAATCTTCTTTCGCTTTAGTTCTCTAAGGGTGCACTCACACTAGGCAATCCGTACCTTGCCTAAGCACGCTTCACCCCTAAAGTCCAGTTTGTTTGACTAGTGTGAGTGATCCTATCCGTACGGTAGGGGACAACTTTGCCTAGTGTGAGTGTGCCCTCAGTGGTTAAAAAGATGTATTTCCAAAGAACATGTGTTCCTGGATAACATTTGAGAGGTGCCAATAGTTTACAGCTGGCATTTTGTATCAGTAAGGCAACCTCAGCTCAGTTGACACAGCTGTCCCACTGGACTCAGAGTCTCACTGCTACAACCAATTCAAAGATAATACTTGTTTTAAGTGTTAGCACCCCCTCCCCCCCATGTGTTTTTTTCTATCTTACTTTCCACGAGTGAGTGTATATGCATCCTCCCAATAACCCACTCTTAACCCACCTACAACAACAGACTTGTGCCATATGTCAGTGTGAATCCCAACAGTAGTTGAAGTGGAACCACAAGGAAAAGTAAAAAACAGCTGAGATGTTGGATAAGCAGATGTTTGTAGCAACATTCAGTCTGAAATTTTTACATTTACTTTAAAACTTTACATTTTTTTCTATTTTGTCAAGTCTAACTTAGACAAATGCCCCTCCTCTCTATTTGACACTGTGCCTATTTATCATGATATGACTAAAGGAACAGAAAGGCTTTAAAGTTTTCAGGCTGAGCATACTGGAAAACGTGTAGATGATACCGATCTATCTGCGTTAAGCCTATACAGGCCCAATGACATCGGCCAACTATCTTTCGTTGGTAGTTAAACTTGACTGATGCCCATGAAAATGTTTTAGTATGACTTAAATTTGTCAGGGATACGTGTCATGACCATAACTGAAAAACTTAAATACAAACATAATTCTTACACAAACTACTAGAAAACCTCAATTTTTATTTAAATCTCACTGGAAAAAAACAATCCAAATGAATAATGCAAAATCTCAACAGTCATCATTAATGTCTTTTGTTAGATGTAATCTAGCATTTCTGTCTCCATCTCATTTTCACTCCCCTCAGACGGCTGAAACTCATCATCATCATCTTCATCGTCGTCGTCCTTGTTCTTGTCATCCGGCATCTCCTCCTCTTCGTCCGAATCGGGGGTTTGTTTTCTTTGCCGTGCACGTCTTTGTTTCTTGGGGTATTCTGGCAATGCTGATGGAAAGAAATAACATCAGGTGACAAACTAGAAGGCATCATCAGCACAGAGTTTACCTATCACAGGATTAAAACTGCTAACAGAGTGCATACTGTATGTGAAGATGGAATAAGAATTAGCCACATAAACAACTAAATGACCTTGTGTGATTTGTAGGTTGGTAGAGTTAACAATGCAATTATTTTTTTCATAGTTTTCATCATCACCAACCTCCTGAGGTTTAAGCTTCTGAGAGGCTGTGCTCACATTCGGTGGATGTACATGGACATATGAATCTCCAGCTGACCTTTGACCTTCTTTCTCACACTGGTACGCATAAAAGCATTATTCTGTGTTTCTGGGATAGACGTTGAAGTTCATCTTTTTTTTTGTCTTGCTGATTTTTCTCCTTAGTTTAGATCTATTGTAATATTTCATTAAATGCATAGGGATATAGTGGTCAATACACTCAGTCTTTTGGGCCACTGCCCAACAGACCTGTAGTATTGCTTAATATGTAAATTATGTAACCTGAAACTGAGTGTATTGAGGGGAAATAGCAATGGCTTCATCTTAAGGGGTCATAAGACTACAAGGCTGGGAGCCACCTAGTTAAAAAAAAGAAACCCCGTTTGAGAGTTTTTCATGGAGCAAAGACAGTCAGCATCCCTCCTGGGTTACAAAAGGTAACCCAGGAGGGATGCAGGACGGCTCAGTGAAACACCAGCTCCTACACTTTTGACCATCATGTGTCAATGGTATATGTTAATCTCTAGAGGTAGTTTATGCGTCATTACACAGAAGAGGACATAGTCTACATGAGGTGAGAAACAGCATAACTTTGTGTAACACATGTCCTTACATGGTTTCTGGGCTCTGATGACCTTCTTGATCATGCCTGAGATCAGGTCCCTCAGCTTGTCGGTGGTGCCAACAACACACCAGCCGTCCCGTTCGTCACAAATCTCCTCATTACTTTTCTGCTCTATCACCTGTTTGAGACTGGAGACACAAAAACAGCTTGATTACTCAAACAGGGGATTGTGTACATTAGTCCAACTACTGAAATAAGGAAGGACAATGTACATGAAAGATTCACATGGGTGTTTCCATTTTCTGATGGAGACTGAATTTATTCACAGCTACATTTATTTCACAACATCATTTACTGATACTGATCAGTGTAGCCGTTATCAGCAGCCACGTTTTACGACCTCTCTTCCTGCAGGACTCAGGACTGTGGATTAACATTACTTACCAAGGAACAAAGGAACTGATCAATGACTTAAGTCTACCTCTCAGACAGGATATTATGAACTTTTACAACACCTGGAATAAACAACCGAGTGGAAACAGAACACTCTGCTATCTATGAATTGACCCCAAAGACATGAACTGTGACCGAAACCAGTCTCTGCAAAGTCGTAAAATTGACCATCTGTTGAAGGACTGCTGAAGAGCTGAATTAAACCACAGCTTTCAATTCTGCATCAAATGAACATTTATGTCTTTCTTCATCTAGATATTTGTAATTGTCACATTGAATGTATTATAATCATCTTTTTAAACTCAAAATCTGATCTTCAGAACAGGAATAAGAGTTATATTATGTTTAATAAGAATTTGACGTGGAGCGCTATTGCCACCTAGTGTTAGAATATCCATGAATATGTAACCTTCATAATTGTACATTTAGACGTGTTATAAAGCATACTCTTTGATATTAGCTATAGAAGGTGTTATTTAAAGACACCAACTTCTTTTCCTACTTTATTAATATGTCTTATTAAGAATACTGACTGTATAACATGTTTTTGTTCACCTACAGGCTGGGATTGACAGAGGATGTTCCCAGATGGTGTGATTTTCATCTCAACATGAATCTGATAGAAATGTTTGTCTAAATATATGACGTGAACCTACATCAACATGGATCTGATAGAAATAATATCGAAATTAATGTATGGTGACGTATATATGTTTAGATTCATATTCTTAATCTTATTGAGTAAACTCGGTTTAGTTTAAACAATTGTCCTCCGGTCAGAATGGGAGTCACCCGTGGGCGGCACCCCTCTTTGCCTGCAGACCCCCCTCCTCCCATCCAGGTGATAAGAGCTCACACTGACCTCAGATCTTAGTTTTGGTTTCTTGAAGTTTAGAGCTTCAGCTCTTGCTCTCTTCTCTTCGGAATTCGGTCCGAATCACTTCTTTTAAGTTTATGCCGTAGAGACGAGTCTCTGCCGAACTTTCTTTTTCACGCACAATTTTTGGAACATCAATTCTTTCTGGCTCAAGCAAGGTTTTTGAACTTTCTTCTCCAAAGTCTTTGCTCTTCAATTTTGAATGCCAATTCCTGAGTTTGGATTCATCAAGATGGCCATCCGGTTAATCTGAATTGGAAATCGACGTATCAAAAGACTCTTTAATATTTTTTCCTGTTGGATCCTCTTGGAGCTTCTGAGACAACGGCTGAACCGACGTACAATCTCCATCCCAGCTGCATACTCCGACCAAGGTGTCAAGGCATCTAATCTGGCCCGTGGACCTCTCTGAGCCTGACAAGAACTGCTTGCCAGAGACTGAAACGCGGGACCAGCCGGCGGAGTTCAATTGAACACATCTCACAGTAAGACTGCTGGTGGCAAGGGGTGTTGGAAGATTAAGTCTTGAGTCGTGTCTATTCAGAGCCCTCCTTTAAATCCAAATAGAATCCCAAAATTCCTTAATCAACTTTTTCTTTTTGACCATTTTCTGATTAGGTCATTCAAACAATACCGCGTCTTATCTCATTACTAAATATATAATGTCACCATACATTATAATTGCCTTATCCTGATCATAATAATCCTATTCTTTATCTGTTTCATCTATACATTATTGTTTACCCCTTTTTATATTAAATTTTACACATAAAATTCAGAACTTTGTCTGTGTGTTTTCTTGTTAAACATTTCCAGAACTTACTTCTTTCAAGATATGAAACTGACTGATTAATTAATTAACTTATACCATTAAAGTTATTTTCTTCCTTTAACAGGAAGTGGTGCCCCTTCTTAAATACGAGGTTAAATAAAGATATAACATCTTAACAATTTAATTACACTACATCAGTACAACACATTTTTATCTAAAATAAAACAGGATCATTACAAACATTTTGTAAGTAATTCAGGCTTAAGACATATTATGTACCTTTTCTCATCCAGGTCACAGAGCTGGTAAAACATCTGTCTGTGTGGAGGCAGCATGCCCTCTCTGAAGATGTAGGAGGACTCCTGAGGAGATGAAACAGTAGTCAGTTAGTATGAGGCAGTAATCACCGAGCAGACAGCCAGTTCACAGTGGACTATAAGAAGATTTAAAGAAATACAATTATAATTTAACAAATAGAAACAGAATACAAATTCAAAGTTGAGTTGTGTCATTCCAGTTGAATGATAACCAACATTTTATTAGAGCACTATGCTGGACCTTCACAGACCTTTAGCTGGTATGAGAGCGGTGTTAGATCTCGGCTGCTGCCCGGACCCTCCTGCGCTGAAAGTTCCATCACGCTGGCTACCTGAGGACCTGAAAGAAAAATCATATTTTCTGTTTAGCATTGCATTGGAAGAGGTCAAAGAGCTCCAGGAACACTTGTAGTATGAAGATCAGCTTTATTAACTTTATCAGACTGAGGTGTTTCAGCTTGTGACCTTCATCAGGGTCATGCAGTGATAACAGTGCACTGGCAGAGCCACGGTGTTACATCTTAAATTATTGATGGCTGCATGCCGAGGGCTTGAAGGGCCGCAGCAGGGCCTTTCCATAACAGAAGGCCTGGAGGAGGAGATAAAGGATGCCAAAGCTGGTCAGCGATTATATGGCCTTTGTGATCTCATTACCTGAATCGACAATCAACCAAGGAGGAATCGAGGCCCAGTGAGAGCGAGGAGCCAGACTAAGGGAATAGGAGTCAAGGGAAATGAAGGTCTGAGAACTAAATAAGCAACTACTGGTTAAACAGGGTATAATGTTTGGCAATGTTGTTTGTTTTTTTATAATGTTTAAAAAAGAATAATTATATTCTTGTTTTATTCTTGGTTATAAAAGATTATTGTAATAAAAGTAATGCCTGTTTTTAAATCTCTTCTTAAGACCCATCTCTTTTCCCTGGCCTTTGACACACAGTAAGACGTCGACTTATTTATTTATTTATTTAATTTCTTTTTTGCGTGCCTATTAATTTTACTTATATTTTATGTCTTTTAAATTGATTCTGTATTTCACATGTAGTTTTCTTTTATCTCGTGTGAGCTGTTACGTATTTTATTTATTCTTCTGTACAGCACTTTGGTCAACTGTGGTTGTTTTAAAGTGCTTAACAAATAAAGTTGGATTGGATGGATTGGAAGACCAGGGTCGACCTTGTCCACTAGATCCTGTAACATTATTTTAACACCAGACAAAGCTACCTGTTCTGGTGAGCTTCGCGTGAAGAAGATGGGGAAAACTAAAAAATGACCACGATAATATGATGACAAATATGAAGAAGCTATGGTTGCAGGGTTGGGCTGACAATTGTTAAGGGAATTGTTCCCAAGAGGTCTTTGGCAAAATAGACCTCATGTGCTGCTACACCAGCTGACTGTTTCATATTTTTCTATGGGACTGGGAATTAGGTCCTCAGTCTGATCCCAGTGGGAATTCTGCAGAAAGTGGTCCAATATACAACGTTGGCACATCTTAAGTAGCAGCTTCTCCCGCACCTAACGTGTAAAATATGTAAAGAAATTCCCAGACTTACCCGCTTTATTGAATGTGATAGGCAGACTGTAGTCGAGAGCACTCCTCTTGGCTTTTACTGGCATGTCAGATAACGAATACCCTAAGAGTAGGAAAAAGAGGAGCCAGCAGTCAGAGTTGGGCAGACAGGTTAGGGGTTGAGTTTGAAATGAATGTGATAGTGTGAGACAACACTGCATTTGTAAAAAAAAATACAGCTTGTTCTGTACAATTTCTCACCTTGTGCATTCTGCTCTCATTATATCGTAACACTTTATTTGATCTTTCATGTCAGAATTAGAAAACCCAAAAAGAACTCTAAAGGGCGTTCAATCGATGACTAATCTACTCAGGAAACCTCCATGCTGCCCCGCTTAGCCACAGATTCTTACCGTGTTTTGTGCTACATCGTATCCTGAAGTCCAGTAGCTGGTATATTTTCGCCTCCTTGCACTTTCTGGGGTCATAGCCGAGCCTCACCCACAGGCTTCTCCACGGTCCTGTCACCTACCAAGGTAAATCAGATGTTTAACTTAATTTAGTGCAGAATTAATGACTCATTCTTCAAATCAAATTGACCACATTTATTTTTTAAGGATCATTTTTGGGGCTTTTTATGCCTTTATTTAGATAGGACGGGGGATAGAGTCAGAGATCTGGGAGGGAGGGAGATAGAGAGTGGGGAATGACCTGCGGAAAAAGAAGCCACAGGTCGGATTCAAACCTGGGCCGCCTGCTCAGAGGACTGCAGCCTCTGCACAACGGGCGCACGCACTAACCTCTAGTCTGCCAGCGCCCCTGATTTCTTTTTAAACTTTCTTTGGAATTCATTATTTTTTGAAGCAGAGAAAAAACTATATTCTGCAGTAAGAGAAAACCTAAAGCTAAAAACTTTTGTCTCTGACTGAGAGGAATGTTCTCTTCTATGCGAGTGCTGTATTTTGAGGAGCTGTTGTGTTGGGTTAAGCCCCGAACAGCACCATAGTGTAAACAAAAAATGCTGTGCAACTAGCTTTACATGTGTTCACAAACTGAGCTTGGAATCTATTCTATTAAAGAAGAGTCATTAAGAGATTTTCCCTTTCCTTCTCTCTCACACTAGCCTCTTGATGATTCCATGTCCTTACAGTCATTTGTTTTTGGATGTTCATGGATTGTGACTCTGTTGTGCTGGGATATATAATCTATGTGTGCTGTGTGTGGACTTGCCCTTTGTTATGAATGAACTGTGAGGGTTCGACCTCACATAGAGTATAAATAGAGTCATGCTTGACTCTATTTATCAGCTTTTTTTCCTTCCAAAACAGGAATAATTGTGACATCCTTGACCATCTTCTTTTCTTTTCTCTCTCTTTTTTTGTAACTGATCAGATATTGTACTCCTTGTATTTGGATGTAAATACAAAAATAAACATTAAAAAATGAAAATATTTCTGAATGACATGATGGAAAATTCATTGAAAATCATCTAGTCTTCCCTCTGAAATGAAGGCTCACACTTGTAACCAGACACACTCTGTCCTCTTGACTCACCGTATAGTAGGCGCAGACGGGCAGCAGCAGTTTCAGTTTCTCAGGGTGGACGTTGATGTTTGCCTTGACCGCGTTCCGTGACCAGATGGGCCGACTCTCAAACATCTACACTCAAACAAAGTTTGGTTTAAGATAAGATAAACACCCACAGAATGGTGGAAAGTCATTGATGTGTCATTTCAGGTTACACAAGTATCAAATTGAATTATTAGTGGGAATTCTGTTAATTCACTTTATCTCATTATTTTGCCCTTGCAGACTAGCTTTTGTTATATGGGACATTTTTAATTAAATATCCAGACTTTAATCTTTTCTCATGAGCCATGAATTTCTCCTGAGAAACCTTCAAATGGCTCGTCAGGATTCTCATGTACTTGATGGTCTCTTCTGTAATAACAGATTTCTTTACATTTAAAATGTGTCTATAGCAATAGCTGTGTGTTGTACTTTCATTAATCGGTAATCACAATTGCAGAAGCACATCTACCTTCTTCATTTGCTCTTCTGCCTGCTTGTCATTCTCCTTCACGCAGACTCGTGCCCAGTTGCTCCTGGCGGCCTCGAGGCTCTCAGTGGGAACGCTAGGATCACTGAAACTCACAAAAATAGCGTTGTGGGGCCGGCGATTTCGATTCAAACCGATAAAGTTTGACTTGCTGACGGGCATTGTGCTGTAAACAGAAAGAAAGGACAAAGAAATATTAGAAATGCATTCCTTTTTAGCTACATCAGCATCAGCAGCAAGTTTGCAAAGGGCAAATAACTACACCCATCAAAGGGAACAAGCCGAAGCTGTAAGGTCAACTGAGTAAGCTGTGTTTGTCCCACAGAGTCGTCGCACTGACTTTTGAAAGATGTCTGGCCGGTAGTAATAATCCACAGGGCTGTCGAGGCGTGAGAAGGCAGCTGGAGGAAGAAAGTAAGGCATGGGCTGCTCAAAGAACTCTTGATTCTCTGATTTGCGGAGGATGATCTTGTCGTACAAAGATGTTTCTTTTCCACCTTCTGAATGCACAGCGAGGTACTGAAAGTCTGACATCCCTGCAAAAAAACCCACACAAAGCAGATCATTAATAAGTGAATAATAGATTGTTTTGTAGTTTTTGTATTAAAAAAAAAGACCAATAAGTATGAAATCTACATTTTACACAATACAGCAAAATATCTAAGTGTTTGTTGTGAGAATAAATCTCAGCAGCTAAAAGGGGGTAAAGGGAAAAGACAGAAAAACAAGACAGTAAATGTTTTTTTACCCACATCACAACAGCATAGGAGATTTTATAATCTAACCTTGGAATTTGTATGTTGTTCCAATAACTCCAAGAACATCCATTTGGATCTCAGTATCCTTGGGGTCCTTTTTCCTAACCCGCCGCCGCACTCTGAGGAGCAGGTTGGTTGATGGGAAGCGGTTTCCACAAAGAGAGTGGCAGAAAGGGTCCTTAGGCCTGTAACGCAGCTCAAGACGTCTGTTGGGGTGATTGAAAGACTATGGGATCAACAGAAAATGAAGACAGGAATAAGATAAGTGCAGTTAGATCAATGACAAACATCACTATTATTGTGTATATGGTACGCATAGTTTGTAGTCTGTGTTTTATAATCGCTGGGAAGCCATTAAATCAGGAAATCAAGCAGTATGTCCCACTTTTTTACCAACATGAAGTCAGAACCATGGGCGGTTCTAGGCAGGGGCCAACAGGGGCCAGTGCCCCTGTAACACTGAGCTTGGTCCCCCCTGTGACCACCCCTCCAAAAGGAAGAACCCCCCTCATAACACATACACAGTATTTAACAACCGAACTCACAATCTAGTATTTAATTCTGTTATTGAAACAAATATAAATCATGCTATTTTATGTTGAGGTATATAATGATGTGTGCTGTTATTTGGCATAATATATATTTTTTTTAAAGTGATCATCTCTTTGTCTGTTTTTCACCTGGGTTTAATGTTCCCCTCTGACAAATCATCTAGCCCCAGTTTCACCCCCTCAGTAAAAGTGGTCTAGAACCACCACTGGTCAGAAGACATTAAAGTAGCCAATAGGGGAGTATTCCTGCTTACTGACCATTTAAATTAATACAAGTCTTTTGACCCCCTGGGGTTCTGGGGCAGTTGCCGGGCTGCTTAAAATTAAAGCCAATACTAAGGTCGACCAATAGTTGTAAGTTTCTGGAAGCTTGAGTTTCAGCTATGTATTGTCCAAACAACAATATGACGTTTTCACTACAAATTACACAGTAAATGGCGTGCATTTTCATTTGTCTCAGTTTATGACATGGACATATTGTAAAATATTGAAAGGCATGACATGTGAATACACTACTGACCACCTGTGAAGTAAGGTTAGTTTATCAACTGTTTGGTTTGAATCTTCGGGTCTCTCAGGAAGATTATGTGCTAGTTCAGTTATGCTTTGCTTACTTTGGACACTGTTTTTTCACCCCCGAGAGTCTCCAGCATCTTGTCCACATTGGTGACTACCCCCGGATACTCCACACACACCAGTTTGCTGTCTTTCATCTCCACGGTGGACGAGCTGCCGGGCACATCTTCATCCTCAGTCTGACCGGAAAGAGTCAGTTCTTTCAGAGTAAAATGCACCTTCGTGTCTCTGGACTCCGCCATAGTGCTTCTTTAATTGTAGTATTTAAGCATGTATGTGGGAAACGTATACATCATTTAACCAAACCCGCGCTGTCAACACAGCCTGTACCCGTCTGCAAAATAGCTCCGTGTGGAAACGCTACAACGTTGTAGTTCCGGCTTCCGCGGATATAATACCAGCCTGTGTTCGTCTATTTCACTCCAGAGAAAAGGAAATCATTGTAATAAAGAATTCATGTTAAAAAATATAAATCATTGTAATTTTCAAAATAATTTGAGTGGAATAATTAAGCCATAAATTAAATATAATGTTTAACTTTGCTCTAAATCTAAAAAAAAAAAGAATACAAAATATGAAAGATGTCTGGCCGGTAGTAATAATATTATGATGACACTAAAAAGATGCAGGTTACAAATTCGCTTACATTATCGGATAATCAGGTCGAATACTTTACGCTGATTGAACTAAAAAGTCCAATGATCTTCCGATTTTTCTTTTTCATACATTTTTCTTAAATACTAGGATTTGCCTATCAGATGCTTTCTTACCAATAAAACATAATTTTATATTCCAAATGTGTTCCACTGTATATGTTTTTTATTTATCTTTAATTTGGCTTTGACAGTGGAGTCATTGTACCCATTTGGCCACACGGTGGCGGTGTAAATCAAATAACGTGAAGTCAGTGGAGGAAATACTGATACTATAGGATTACCATCAGGCCTCCATTTACTTAAAATCATAAATTGCTTAATCCTCTTGAATGCCCCAAGTCCAAGTGGATGATCTCTCTGTGTATCAATATTTTAGAGCCTACTCAGGATCATACTAAAGTATATTTGTATTGTCAAAAGGAGACAACGTCTGTTGACCTTAGCAAAGAGGATTTGAGTGCTGTCCCTCCCAAAAACTGTCAACACACTGTCATCCCCTCAGAGAAGAAAGAAGACTCTGAAGAAACAGTTCTGTCTTTCTGTTTACCAACTTAGTTAAGATGCTGTTTTAAAAGGCAATTATGGCCTGATGTAACACTGTGTTTACTTTGATTCTCGTTTGTCTTCTTCTCTCACACCTTAAGGGAGTTCAAACCTAACACTGTGTTTTTAACAATGTGGGCCTATAGCCATCTTCAATTCAATTTTATGAACCGCTCATGATGTGAGTAAGAGTTGGAATTGATTTGTCTTTTTTGTCTTGAAAATATGGTTAAAAATATGATGCAAAATGAAATGAAAAATCTGCTGGAATGGTGCTGTGCTTTTGTAGTGATTGGAGAAAATCATGTGTGTGTGAAGAAAAAAGGTTTTTTGGATCACTCTTATGCCGGATGATGAACAAGACCCAGAAGAGGCAACAAATAAACCTGTTGTTAACATGGTATTTCATCCCTATGTGCACCTTCTCACAAGGGGACAGGTCAGGTTGTAAAGCCAGCTTAGTTTAAGGATTAAAAACATCTAAAAAAAAAACATTTTCCCTTCCAACTACACAGTTGTCTTTTTTACAGTGAACTCTTTTTAGCTACTTGTATGAATGACACTAAGAAAAACAAGTTTTATTTAAAAAACAATATTAATTTCAGTTTGTTTCATTACGTGCTGTAAAATCTTATTAGCTTTAAGGTTATATGTGTTATTGAAAAAGTTCTACCCTGACATTGGGGTTGAAACTTTTAATAGATTATTGAATGTGTTTGATGGATGTTTAATGTTTTTTTGACATGCTTTGGTTACAGTTTCCCCCTGGTTTCATTTGCACTATACTCGACTAATTCGTTTGTGGATCAATCTCTGGATTTACAGAAGTGAAGTAAGCATACCAACACTATAAAAACTCTAGAGTTGTAATACGATTCTTGATTCATTTTTTATATTATGAATTTATTTACTTTGTGTTTTTATTTTATTTTGGTAACTTGTACACGCCTTTTTCCTGCCAACTATGTGTTCCCCCGGGTTTATTCTGTATTACACTGACTTCTATTCAATGGAAAACCACAACTGCAGCAACTTTGTAAACACTTCATTAGTTGCTTCATTAAAAACAAATTGTGACACCTGGCCTCTCTCAATGTTATGAAGTGCAGTGTTTTGTTGAAGAGGAAAAAAAGGAGGAGGGGACTGAAAGTCTCTGACTGACAATCTGTTATTTTCTGTGGTGACGGAAGGATTTTTAACTATCTCTCTCTTTCTTTTTTTCTTCCTTTTTCTCCTTCTTTACCCTCGTTTATTGGATACAAGGGCCAGCTCTTGGTGCTATCTTAGCTGGAGGCCTGTCCACTCCTCCCTGTAGTCCGCAGGCCTGATGCAGCCGTTACAGTGTGTGGAGGCTATGATAAGCTTATCAGGAAGTCTGTACCGCCCAGCGAAGTCTGAGAGAGTCTGCTGCCCACAGATTTCACCCCCCCCCCCCCCCCCACCCCCCCCCCCCACCCCCCCAGCCCCCACACACACACACTCACACACACACACACACACACACACACACACACGCTCACTGATCAGCCCTTCTGTCAGCTCCTGCAGCTCTCACATCTGAACCTCTAGCTGCTGTTTGTCTCATGCAAAAGCTTTCTGTGTGTATGCTCATATTTGGACAAGTGATGTCGACATCAGGCCACACCTACAAAGCCTTGTCAATTTCTGTAGGCAAAACCAAAGATTATCAGTGATCGCTTTGACTGCTTAATTTATTCAACATGTGTTTTTGGTATGAAGCTTTTCCAGCTCTGTCACAGAACTCTACAGGCATTACACTTTAGGTTTGACGCCACAGTCAAAACAGATCTACAGTACCAGCGGTTGCCAAGCTGCCTCACTCATTCCAAGTTAACATGTCTAAGAGCCTGTTGTTGTGGCTCTGGCTGTGTTATGCAGGTATAATGAAAACCAGGTTCACAATCCTGGTTAAAGCTTCTGTGAGGCACTTTCAGTTTGTCTTGGTTTTGGTGACCCATCTCGCTGATTTTGTCCAGTACATGGATACATATTGTTGTTGTTTTTTTCAGACCCTGCAGTCTTTTTGTCAAGTCTTTGCCATGAAAATGATCTGACACCTACCCCACAGTATATACAGCAGTTTAACCAGTGACCAGTAAAAAGCATGTGAGCAAGCTTACTTATGCTAAGGTCTGCTAAATGTAAAATAAACAGTGTAGGGCTTTTGGGAATTTCATTACACAAAAGTTAATAGGATTATCTGTTGATATTTGTACCAAACAGAATTCTATTCAATAGCTGTCACAATATTTCCCATAAAGCCTTAATGCTGACTCTTCCTGAGTTGCTTGTAAATATTTTTTCTGCAGTGTTCTCACATCAGGTCACCCTGACTTCCCCACAGAATATGTACTAGGGTGCTGGCAGTGAAAGTTTCAGGTGGAGGAGTTGGAGGGTAAATTACAACTGTTAGCATTCACACGTGCAGCTCATCCCGAGAAAACTTTTTGTTGCATGTGTGAAAGCGTCATAACTTAGTGGTTCATCCTCTGTGGATCATGATAAAGTACACAGTTTCATGATAATCCATCCATAGTTGAAATTTCAGTCTAGACCAAAGTGGTAGACCAATCAACAGCGTGATAATTATCCGCTTGTCATTAATCATTAAGCACTAGACTCTACTCTAGCACTTCTTAAAACAGGCTGCATGTAAATGAAGAGCACCAGATTGTGTTGCCAATGTGTGAAGTAGGCTTTGAAATCCTAGAAAATGCAACCTCAGGAAATTATTACTCTTCTTTATCTTGTCTATCTTGTATGACACTTTGTGGGCGGGACCACTTTTTGAGCTAATCTATGGGAGGACAGGACATGTTTGACCACAACAACACAGTGTCACTGGCAATCAAACAGTATCACATCCCCACAACGTGTGACAGCGGAGGAAGTGATCATACAGCTCCTTCCTGTGTCCCGTCATACATCGGAAACCTGCTGACACTTTAAGTTTCTTTCTTTCATGCTTCTGCCTGTCTCCAAAATAAAGTGATGGATCTCTTGCATGTCATCACGATGACTTTGCAAATAGAATTTTGCTGCTGTCTTTGGTTAATTTGTTTTTTTCAATTATCTTGTTGCTTGACTGTTGTAAATATTATATCTATATGTGTATTCTTTCACACAGTACATAATTAAATTAATAATTAAATAGTGAAATAAACATTTGGCACCACAAACAGTAGATATAGTTAATCTGTTCCTTTTATAGAACTTTTTGGATTATTTAAATTTTTTTATATGGTTTCAAAAAATGGGCTACAAAAGCCCAGAAGTCCCATTAACGCCCAAATTAAAATGCCCATTTACACAGAAGAAATACAAATGTGAACATAAAACATTTAATTCAAAAAACGGTTTTAGTGTGAATATTTCATGTCTTCATTGGCACACACTGTACAGGGGATGATTTTTTATTCTTCTCATCCATTTTGAATATCTTAAGGCTAAGAGTTCTGCATCATTAGGGGTGCGGCTGATCTGAGTGACAGTTGGGGGGGGGGGGGGGGGGGGGGAGTTGTAGCTGCTTGCCAGGAGGGTAAAGGCCCGCCTCAGCTAAACCTCTCTGCCTGTTAGTAGGTCGACTGAAAGTTAATCAAGGTTGCATTTCCAATATGGCAACTGTCATCAGAAAAAAAAGCTGATGTCACGGAGACCATGTTTTATACAGTCTATGATTTGCACCCACATCTTTTCTGTCCTCTTCTGTTTCTTTTTGTAACAGGGGAATCAAATCTTTGTCAATTATTATTATTTTAAAAATAGCTAAACACGCCCTGATTGGTTTTCAAATTTGAACCGTCTCAGATAGTCAACAATATTCCTTTAAATGTTTTTAACATTGTTTCTTGAATTAACATTTGAACCTTGTTCCATTTGAAAGGTCCCACTCTCTCAAGTCTTGTGTTTTTAAGGGACGAGCATTACCACGCTGCTCAGTCCCATGCAACCATACTTAAGAAAGAATAGGTTTATGTGTCAGATGTTTTATTAAACACTGAGACGTTGACGTTAAAGACAAACACTTTGAGTCCTGAACTGCTGAAACACTCAATCTGGAATCAGATGCAGAAACAGGAGAATGAATCTGTGTCCTAGAACTGAAAAAGTGATTTTCTCTGATAATATTTCCATCCCAAACAAGAGCCAGTTTGAGTTACAAGTTTAAACAGAAGAGATCTTGACTGATAACTTCATCAGTAAATAATGACTCAGACTCCTGTGGCATTTCTCTCAGGGAAAGTGTGGTCCTCCTTGGGTATCTCCTGCTCTGCCTTCCATGAATGTGCCGTGGATGCCTCAGGCGTGTTCAGCCATCTCTACATCCTGTACTGGCCAGGGTTTATTTGCATAGAGACAATTTGCAAGACAAATTTCAGCTCTGTGCGCCTTTGCCAGGTATGTGAGTGTGTTTGTGTTACAGAGACCGTGTTACATTTAGATTCGGCTTTTGAGATGCAACTCAGATGTTTGAGTCTTGATTTTTCAAAAGTTGTTGGTTGGGCTCTGCTGCTTGAAAAAGATGCGTTCGGTTTTGGTTAATAGATTTTATTGTTTTCTCTTCTGTTGAGCCAGTATGTCTCAGTCATGTAAAGAATATCTGATGCACTGTAAACAGGTATTTCTATGATACTTCTGTGCACATGTGTGGAGCTGTTAGAAAAGGACAGTTAGAGGAAAATCAAGTAAATTTACAGCTTGCAGGACAAACAACACCTCAGGCAACACACATGCAAATGAACAACCACTGAGCAACAACACAAACACTCAAAAAGAGTCCTCATCTGTTACTGTGTCTGACGTTGTTAGAAAATCAAAATACCTGCACAACATTAAGTGTTTTACTCTTGTGCACCTGTACTCTAGAAATGTTTCAGGTGTATTATAACCTGCACGCTTTCTTCAATTCCCCCCGTTTTCCCCCAGGCTGTCCCCACAGTTTCTCACCTCCCCCCTCCCCTCCCCTTCCAGGACCTGTGTCCTGTTTGTTTAGTCCCACCCAGGATGATCCGCTCTGTCTCTCCTATACTGTTGGTTAACCTGTGCAGGATTTTGATTTGCTGTGTCATTAGCACCAGGATGTTGCACCTGCTGCCGACAGTCTAACTGTTGCAGAGGGATCACAACGGACCCTGTTGCCCTGGTAATACCAACATGTTTTGCATAAAGACCTCTGATTTGTTTGCCAGACAGTAAGCCTTCATGTTTCCTCTCTCTCCACATGTACAGACAGTGATTTCTGCAGCAACGACTCCCTTTGACACAAAAATTGGTGAATGAACACATGCACTTTTTGCTGAAATTATCCTCTCATCTTTTTCTGCCCTTTTTCTAACACACTGCTGAGTGCATGTGAGAGAATTATGGTGGTCCTGAAGGTCTAAACACAACATTTAACAATACACAGACTTCTTACGAAACAAGAAATTTCATAAAACATATCTTTTTTTTAAACAAAACAAGGCCTCTTAATTATTTTTTTTTTTTACAGAATTACAACATTCTAAAAAATAAACTAACATTTCACACAACACAAAATAAATCACAAAACAAATCAACATATGGACTAAACATGAGTTGGAATAAAACACAACACAATGAAAAAACACCAAAAGATTTAACAGCATTTTTGGACAGGATCATCTGAAACATAAAGACTTTCCACAGAACACAACATTTCATAAAACATTTCTGATTAAGCTTCAACAATATGTCAGGAAACACAACGACTTTTCAGAAACACAAAGACATTCCATGAAACACAATTTCCTTACATAAAAGCAACAACTTTCAGAACACACAATAGGGGCGCGGATAGCCTAGCGGTTATGTCACGCGTGCCATCTCCAGAGGCTGTTGTCCTCGTCGCAGTGGCCAAGGGTTTGAATCCGACCTCATCTCTTTGCTGCATGTCTTCCCCCACTCTCCCCTTTCAACATTCACTGTCTCTCTTCAGCAGTGAAGGCAAACATTACCATAAAAAGTACAAAACTACATTAATTGTGATCTCCTATAATATATGACTGGATTACCTAAGTGTTTTGGTTTTTTTTAAGATTGATTTTTGGGTTTTTTGTGGCTTACAGCTGGAAATCAGGGAGAGAGAGCAGGGAACGACATGTGGGAAAGGCTGGAATTGAACCTGGGATACCCGCTTTGAGGACTATAGCCTCCATACATTTGGGAGCGCGCACTAACCACTGCGCCAACAGCGCCCTGGATTAACTACATTTTAAAGGATCCTGTTAAGGATCTACTAAGCTGAAAAAAAGTGTTGCTATCATGATAACTGAGGCGGTTTAAAGCTCCAGTGAGGAACTTTAGGTTTGTGTTGATTTTGGCGACCCCTGTGACAGAGTATGTCCTGTGATGTAAGTAACATGTGTAAATCGTGTTTTCAGATACTAAAAATCTCATTCTGTTGTCTTTTAACAATTAAATGCATAACTCAATGTGAATGTGGTCATGTAAAAAGGCTGTTTTGGTTGTTTGTTTGTTTGTTTGTTTGTTTGTTAACTCTCTTGTCTGACACCTACCCTACAACAGTTTACAGACATTAATAGAGCAACTCTACAGAAACAATCATGCATGTCGCTGATGATCTGGTTTGCTTGTGTAGGTCATATTGAGGCATCAGTGTTGATTTGAGGCTAAAACCAATGAGAGGAGCTTTAACTCGTATCTTTAAAACATGTTGAATAATCCTGACACCTCCTTTAGTCAGATTTAGAGGGCTCAGGTGATGATCTGATTTGCCTCAGGCGGCTTAATGTCCTAACAGGTTTGGTGTTTGAGGAAGGTGGTGAGTCTTCTTCAGAGCTGCCATTTGTTTGTGGAAGTAAATCTTGACGTGCCGGCTGGGTGTGGTGACGGTTGACTAAGTAATCAATCCATTTCCACAGCCTCTTATTAATCCCTGTATCCCATTCGACTCCACACACTGTAAAGTCAGTGCAGCAACACTGGGAGGGCCAGAAAGCATTCTGATATGGACTGATAGTTTGTTCACTTCTGATTTTTAACTGAGATTATAGAGCTGGCTTTGCCTCATGTGTAATAACAAGGACGATGAAAACACAGCCGACATACCTCCCAGCTAAACTGTCCTTTTGCTTTCTAGTCGACTCTCAGGTATGAATAGCTCTCTGACCTTGGATTTGCATGGTGTTCCAGGAGTGTTATTTGAATGCAGGATAACTGCGTAGCAGCATTATCTCTGGTCCCGCAAGAGATTTTCACCTGAGGCCAGTGTCACATCCTCTCTGCATCCTGCTCCGACAGGAAAGTGAGTCAGAAAAACACACAGAAACTTTGAGAAAAGTGTGTTTACAGTACTCGTCTTAGACAAACAGTGAGCTTGTATTGAAATTCAGGTAGGAAGGACAGTATTCTGTGTGTGGCTTTGCAGGACTTTATTCCAAAGATTACTTCTTATTTCACATTTAATTACAGAACACACACATAAGCTTCTTCAGCAAATATAAAGCACAGTGCTCAGGCATATTATAAATAAATAATTTTATACAAAAAAAACTATATTAAACATGCTTTTTCATCTTCACCAGCCAATTTGCATATTTTGAATGAATACGACATGAGGAACATCTTCCATTCATCGATAGGCAAACGTAAGTTTTTAAGGGAAACTTACAATGTATTAACCAATACATTTGAATCGACTTCTCAAATTCTTCATAGCACAGGTTGAATTGGTATTTTATCAGATTGCCTTCAATCAGGAATTCCATTCCATAGCTTGATATGGAAAGGCCATCCGCATCATGCTAGACATCTGGATAACATCCTTAATTGCATATAGTTGAAACAGAATTTTTTTTTATATCTCCCAGAAACACTAGAGTTTAGGCTTCATGCCGTGCTGGCTCTCGTGGTGCCTGCGGAGATCCACCTTACGCTGGAAGCCTTTGGAACAAATGTCACATCCGAACGGTTTGAAGCCAGTGTGTTTCCTGCTGTGGGTGATCAGGTTGGAGCTTTGGCTGAAGGCTTTACCGCACACCTGACATTTGTGCGGCTTTTCACCTGCAAATAAAACACACAGAAGAAGAAAGCAAAAACAGTCAGAAACTCATATTAAATCTTAGATCCTTTTGATACTGCAGTTACTTTGTCACTGATTATCTGGAATCAGGTTTTCCATAGATGGAGCTTTTTTTTTGCAGAAACCTAATTTGCATTGATATCTACAGCTGAAGAATCATGCCATTGTTCAGATTTGTCAAACATTTATTGATGACAAATGTGGACGGCATAGGCGTCCTTTTACAGAGCTCTGTGAGAAGCAGGAAAACAAAATATGCAAATCCACAGGACATTTGTTTAAGTTTCTTTTTGTGATTTATCAGCAGGTATATTACTCCTGGAAACAATTTCTGCATGCTGCACTTGGAAAGCAGCAAGTGGCGACATGGACTTTTTAAAAAAATATTTTAGGGTCATAAAACATATATTGACCTGCTGTAAAAAATAATCTGCACACTGCGACGCACCTGTGTGTATGTACGTGTGTTTCTTCATGTCGGACTTCTGGTGGAACCTCTTGCCGCAGTACTGGCAGGGGTACGGCCTCGTGTCCGAGTGGATGAGCAGGTGTGTGGAGAGGGTGGAGGAGCGCTTGAATGTTTTGCCACACATCTTGCACTCGAAGCTTTTTTCCTAAAGACAAAGAAACATTAAGTGTTACACATTTATCAGAAGGAAGAGCAGGATGTCAGAAAGCTGAGCTCCATAGTTCAGTTTTAGTCAATAACATCTCTCTGCAAAGATGCTTTCAATCTAATAACAGCATATAGAGTTAGCCCAGTGGTCATGGAGTATTTTAATCGGAGCATTCTCTTCAGTTTGTAGCTCAACATAGATAAAAAAAAACCTTAAAAAGAATGGGATTATGAATATGTGTTCTTGTCTTTGTGTAAGATCATGAGACATGATCATAAGCTCCAAAATAACTTCTAAAAGAACCTTGTTAAGTTTTTTTGGTAAGAAGTGTCACTTTAATATTGCAAAACCTCATCCTGTCATAGCGTGGATTCAGTTAAAATAATCTTTTATCAATTATAGGGACGCAAAATCAATATGTGCCATTAAACAGAGCGTTAACCTCCAGTGTTGATAAATTAAGTGAAACAACTTGCAATTCCTTGATTGTCCACTTGAGGCACCAAAGTCTCATACAACTGCATTCTAAAATGCCCATTTTTACAGCAGACATTAACATGTTTACAGTCTGGTTCAAAAAGTATTTTGTCTGAATAGTTAAGATCTCCACTGTAGAGGGGTGAATCTTTCACAACTTTTCTTATTTGATTTTACGAAGGATAAGAGTTATTGACAATAAGGGGCGTGGCTGAACTGACTGACAGGGGGGGGGGGGGGGGGGTCAGGAGGCTTAAGTCTTAGCCTCAGCTCCAAATCTTTGCCTGTTACTATTGACCACCATTAACTTTGAGCTAACATTTCCAATTCGGTGACCGCCATCCATAGGCTTCAAAAGTCCATTTCAGAAACCAATGAGTGATGTAACTGAGACTATGTCCATGTTTCATACAGTTCATGGGTTTAAAACACTTTTAATGAAAAAAAACCCCCAGCTAACTCCTCCCTCTTTGATTCAGAGCACATTTTATCTCAATTTATTTCCACATGATAAAAGTTACCAAGCAACTCCAACTCCAAAACAACACTTAACAACTCTGTGAATGAGTGTTGTTTCTGCTGTTTGCTCAGGGCTGTTAAAACATATGAATGTGACGCAGGGATTTCAATACCATGAAGGTGATTGTAAACAAGCATAATGATGCCGTCTCTAAATTGAAAACAACCCAGTGATGCCAAAGTAATGTCAAATGGGTCAGCCCACCAAAAAAATATTGAGGTATCAAGGGTAAGTTACATTTCCCATGAAAACTGCATCATGGGAAACGTAGGAATTCCATCCATACAATGTCTTTATATCTCCACCTCTCTGCTGCTCTGTTCGTTTTTGTCTGTCACTTACAAGATGTCAAGTTGTCAAAGTGTGCCACTACATTTCTGTAAGAAGCTTTGAATGATATCTGTTGTGCATTATTTTGATCTACCTGAGAGTGGACATTCATGTGTTGCTCCAGACTGACAGCGTGGCCGAAAGTTTTTCTGCAGATGTTGCAGCCAAAAGGTCTTGTTCCACTGTGAGACCTCCTGACGTGAACCTCCAGTCCGTGGGGTGTTGAGAACACCTAAAGCACAGTTTCTTCATAAATCACAGATACATGGAAACCAATTTACATACCTTTAAAATCTTGGTTTGATTCATTTGGAAACTTTACAAATGTAAACACACAGATTGAACTGAAACCTTTACAGTTGCTCGGGCTGTGCAGGATTGAGTCTAACATAAGGGGTGTACCTTGTCACAGGTGATGCAGTGGTAGGTGTTGGATGTTGGGGAGTAGTGGGTGCTGCAGTCCAGGGGCTGCTGAGGTGGTGGGCTGCGGCTCAAGTGGGTGCCATACAGATTGCTGGCGTGCTGCAGGACTGTGGGGCTGAAACTCATCTGACGCAGCTCGTAGGAGGAGGGCACCGACTCCCAGGCGTATGGCTTATAGTACGGAGGGAATCCTGCAATGTGAGGCTCTAAGAGTGCAGACAGACTGAATGTTAAGACTTTGACCTCTTTGATTTACTCTTATAGTTTGAACGTAGCATAAAACTATGACTTTATTAATATAACTTTCAACTAACCGTTTAGATAGAACGGCTGTGTGAGAGCCACAGAGGGTCTGGTTGGCTCTGGGTGAGCAGGTAAGGGGCGTTCAAGCTCTGCATCCTCCTCCTCCTCCTCAAACGAGCAGCGGTCCTGAGGGGGAGACCGCTCTTCTGACTGATGCTCATCGGAGGAGTCTGTGTTTTGAACCTCTGGTAGAGCTTCTACAAATCCACAGCAAATAAAGGTGTGATTGATTCAAGCAGAGGACATTACACTGTGTGATTAAACAGCAAGTAAATACACTATTAAAACAAAACCCTGCTGTGGAGGACATTTTGTTTGAATAGCAAACATCTATTCAGAAGTTAACCTAAAAAGGCTGATATACAACACGTTGAATGCAAACTTCTTTTTTTAATCTGGCTTGATTAAAAGTCAAGCACATTTTCAAAACACAGCTGTTTAATTGATAAATAAAAAATATGTAAAAAGTCTTAGCATTAATTGAACTGTCCTCTCTCTCTCATATTCAGATAAGACATGTGAATTTTATTCCCCATTCTTACCTGTCGGCCTACATGTGGGCTCCTGCGGCTCTTCATATGTTCGGTGAATATTATGGGAAGGCAACCTCTTGTTTTTCACCAGAAATGACCGCGGCATGATGATCCTGTAATAATAAATAAATACAGGCCTTAAGCTTACGCAGAAGTGCCTAAATTCCATTTTTGAATGGAGCGTGGATGTCAATTCAGTAGCTTATTGATAGGCTAACTTTTGTTAGTTTATGGTAAAATAACAATTTTAATTAAAAAAACACAATTTTCGGCGAATTTGATGTTTAAACAACGTTGTATCACGCTATAATTAGTTGGTCACTAAGTTATAATTACATTTTTCATTTTCTATCCATGGCAATTAAACTAACGCACTTAGTAGCCAAACAGCAATAATTATTTTTTCTTCAATAAGGCTATTTAATCTCTGTTAAATTCGTTCTTAGCTAAATAAGTTAATTTAACTTATTTCGCTATTATAGACTAATTAAGAAAAGGTAATAGGCCTAAAACTTAGAAAAAGTTTACTCCAGCTGGCTTAACACATTATTTCACATTCAACACTCACCGTTAACTGAGCAGCCTCCCGTCGAAGTGAAACTTGAAGTTAGCTTCCAATAAACCAAAAGGCCTATTTTCCTTTTTTTTTTGAGGGGTGTGTGTGAATCAGCTCAACTCAGGTTAATGCGTCGCAAAAAAAAATCCTTTCTTAAAAGTCCGAAAAGCAAAGCAGTGTAACACCATCACACTTGTTGCTCTTTCTTTTTCTCCCCTCCCTGATTTTCAATCAGATAATTCCGCAGGAGAATCTGACTGTGCGTTCAGCCAATGAAAAGGCCAACCTGCAAATTTGCGTAAAAAAACACACACACAGGGCCTGAGCTGTCCCTGGACCAGTTACACAGAAACACCCAGAGCTCCGAGGCAAAGTAAAGTAACGTTCAAAGGCTAACTTTGAACATTCAAGAAAGCCTATAGGCTATCATTATGAAGAAGTTAATTTAAACTGAAAAACTAAAGACTTAATTAATGCAAATTCAATGATGTGGCTCATTTGCGCGCATCTTTTAAAACAGAATATCCTATGACAAACAACGGTGTTTCAATTCTACTTAATTTAACCTAAACATTTGAAATAAAAACCCGGAAAATGCGATAATAAATTCAATAAAAATCCTTCCACATATTTCAAACTCGCAATGTTTGATTTACAGGATTTACTTCAAGTAATGTGTGTATGACCATGTTGTGTGCTAGATTTTTTTACCAGCAGATCATGAGACTGTAACACATCGATAAAACACACACACACACACACACACACACACACACACACACACACACACACACACACACACACACACACACACACACACACACACACACACACACACACACACACACACACACACACACACACACACACACCAAAACACACACCAAACCAGTCTGGGAGATTAGCACTGTTGACTCTATCTATATTTATTAAAGCATATTTATATTCAGATGATTTAGTGTCACGCAGTTTGGCAAATCGTGGGACTAATTATCAAACAAAAATCAAAAACAGGTGGATACGTTGTGTTTGGAAGAAATTGTTTAGGAAAAATAAAGTCGGCTTCTTAAAGCGTTTGAAAACATCAGAGTGAAAGAATCAAGAGACATTTAAAAGCGGAGGCGATGATTTGAATGGGGAAAGAAACACAACAGCGACATCTGGTGGACGGAGTGTGTATCTTCACTCCAGAATGGATGTATGACTTGAGAGTATTTCATAAGTAATGATTTATGAATAATATTAATGCATGTTTTTATTATGATTTCAAAAGGAAACATGTACAAGCCTACTCGTAAACAAACGATGGACCGTAGACAAAGGGGAATTCCTGTTCTGTTTCTTTGGTCCATAAATATATGATTCACCAAACTATAAGAAAAAAATAATTTTGTGTGTAAAAATCCCAACAAAAGTGACATGAGCAATCCTTTTTGCAGGAGTCTGTATTAAAATATGTCTGATACAGTTAAGGACCATAAAAAGGTCAAGTCATTCTCCACATAAATTCAACTTATTTTACAGGCTGTTTATGTCATGTAAAGTTTTTTGTTTTTTTTACAGGAACAATTGTACTTTTGGAGTTTTTTGTATCTATCCCTACTGATAGAATAAATAAATACAGTATATCAACACAGCAGCAGCACTTACTGAAGTGTGTCGACATGCGGAGTTGAATGATATGTGGCTGATTATATCACACACATATCACACTGCTGTTGTGTTTGTGATTACATTTGTTGTTGTTAAATATGTTAGCTGTATTCATGCATGACACCCTGCCCTGTTCCATTATTATAAAACTTTTGTATTTATGTTGAATTACAAACAAAATAACCATTACTCTCTGTTTGGCTGGATACAATAATAAAATGTTTGTGTTTTCCCCCCTACAGATGGTAGCATCCAATAGACACCAGAGAAAACAATTTTAAGTTGATTTCTGGATCGAGCTTTCTGCTAAGAAACAATCAGCAGGAAAAAACCTTCAAAGAATGGGAGAAATGACTATAGTTCTCAATTACACATCATTACGCAGCTAAACCTTTTTTTTTAATCTCAAATAAACTGTAGACATGTATTAATCAATGACACTGATGCTAAAATAGGATTGCTTTAAATGTTATGAGTATGTAAAATAATTTGTATTTTTTTATTTTCGATCCCCATTGGCCCAAAGTATAGCAACTCTTCCTGGGATCCACACTTACAAAGATTAAATTAAAATCCACACAAATTACATTGTTAAACATTTGAGAAAGAAACAGGAAAGGGACAATGACAGAAATAATAACTGCAACAATGATAACAATTCAATACAAGCAAGATACAAAACAAGAAGACCAAGAAGAACCACAAAGGTCCTCTCTCAAGTGGCCATGTTATAGCTAATAAAATACAATGTTAGACAAAACTTAGAATTTGTGTTATTACTTAAGCTATGAAAGTACAAGTCTGTCTGTAAAAGACAAAATTGATGAGATTGCAAATATTGAAATACTCATGGTAGGTCAAAACTGTAAGATAGTTAGTCACAATTTTGACTTTTTTTCCTAAAATTGTATTCAGTTTTTTATTGATAGTCAAAGTTATTATATTATAAGTGTATTTTTTGTTGAGTCAGGGTTTTACTCCTGACTCTTGACAGGTAACATTTTACATTCAGAGAAAGAAAGGTACATATATTTAGTTGTTATTAGCTTTTTATGGTATTTTTCCTTGAAATGAGCTAAATTAATTAGGGGCGGAGCGTTGAAAAAAAAAGTGCTAAAACCTGTAAATAAAGTTTAGCATAATATTATTGAAGTAGTACTGGAAGGAGGGGTCTATTTGTTTGGCAGATGACTTCAAAAATCAATTAACTTTCTCATGATGTGCATTCCCCCATTTAATAGAATAGAAAATACAAACGTCATATTAAATATATTAATTGAAGGTGTTTGTTTTGTCACGTTTATCTTTATGTCTACCTTTCATTTATTCTTAGATTGTTTCACTTACTTTTCATTGTGTCTAATTTAATTTAATTCATTTTTTGTTTTTGCTGATATCGGCTTCTTTATTGATCTGTCAACTGCTGCCTGGTCAAAAAACAAAATCCATTATGCGCATGCGCTCTTCACATGTGGGTCACGCGAAACCGCATTACACTCACTTCATCCTTCCACCAATGGGGAGATGAGAAAAAAAACAATCTTAGCTCTGCAGAAGAGGAAAGAATTGGTTTGCGCATAGATACAATTACTACTTCCGTGTTTTTTAGAGGTGATTTAACGGAGTAACTACTAGATGCTGTTACCGTGACTGAGTTGTAAAAGTTGCGGCAGCGACTCACCGGGCGCTAACTTGTGGGATTATTTTGCATGCAGCCCGACAGCGGAGGCTGACTGCGGTGGGATGGGCTGTGAGGTGTTCAAGATGGCGGCGCCCTGTGGAGTGCAGCTACTCTAACAGGTAAACAGGTCTAATTTTTTACATCTAATGCATTTTTCTTTCAGCGGATCTCAACGCACATGACTTGTTTTACTGAACACAGGCTGCTCGGCTTGCTTTTCCACCGATTAGACTCGGCGGACAGGCGAGATGAATCGCCGACCGAGTGGTGGTCGCTGCTCCCAGCTAACGTTAGCTCTCAGCGCTGGGACTGACTTGTTTTTGGAAAGACCCAGTAGATGCATTTTGTAGATGCTAATGGTGTAACCATTGAGTCGTAATTGTATCTGCGTGTTCATATGATGATTGCATGTATTCTCGATGTGCATGAGGAAAGATGCCTGCATGTTGTTATAATCGGATAAAGTAAACCCAACCCTGCCCATTGTTCTCTGCGAGTTGTTTACGACAAGCAGCAGCCAGTGGTCAGTCCACATCCAGCAGCAGCTCCCTCAGCCTGTCCGGACTCTGCACTGCTCACATAATGCATGTCAACAGGCGAACCATCATCAAGTCATTTTAGTCTATATTTGTTTATTTGATGCATCGATATGCATATATTAACTGATATATGGAATTAACACTCCGTAGCTTTCTGCATAATACTTGCTCAATGTTTAAGTTTCGGCTGTATATTAAACATAGCTTGAACAATAATTTCCTGTTATTAGCATGTGTCCACTCTGGCTCTCCTGGCACCATGTAGACAAAGTGGGTCACTGATTTCACAGTTTGACCTTCTCGACCCTTCTGTCACACAGTGCTGGACTGACAGAAGCCAAAAATATAACCTCTTAGTCTAATTATTGGGAGCTGTAGTCAGTACATCTAGCTGTGTTTCCTGTAAATGTCATGCCCTAAAGCCACATACATTTGTTTCCCTCAATTGCAGGAAATATTTAGGCAGATACTAAATGCTTAATTCAAAGATTGATGTCCTGTAGATTGCCATAATTACCTTTTCAAATATTGAAAGTAACGTAATGTATGAATCAATATCAATGAATCAATCAATAATCAATGTATGAATCAATACGTAATGTGTTTTTGTTACCATCATTAACCGTATATTATGGTGCTTTCACTCTAAATGAAGTATTTTTGCTTCCATGTTGCATTTAGACTATCGGGCAGACAACAGTTACAGCTAAACGTTATGCAGTAGGATGTATCAGCCTCCCTGTTTCTATTTGAGTAAGGAATTTCTAAAATGATTGGATTTGATCTTTATTGAACTAAACGTTCAGGCATGCATCTAAATAGTTAAACAGTTGCAGCAGACAGGTTAGTATTTGCCACATTATGTGTTTGCATTATTAAAATAACCATAAAAGGCATCAACATGAAGGATATTATCCAAGCTTACTTTCATAACTTTGGTCACATTTCCAGCAGAAGGAGTCTTTAAACCTGATATAGAATAGTCCATGGTTTAGAGGGACTTAATGTAGTATGAGAAATTATTACAAGAGCAAGACGGGGCAACAATAAAATCACTTGGTCACCAAAATGTTTTAGGATAGAGTTAGAGGAGTTGTTGTGAGGCTGATGTAAGTGATTTGGGGCAGAATATGGAGTTAGCGGATCCACAGCATTACGCAGTATTTAAGGCACAGGAAACAAAAAGTAATATTGCAAATTCTGACATTTCTTTAGACTGTCACCGTACAGTTAATATTTGTCCACCTCCTTTCCTCACCTGGATCAAGTCCAAACAGAACACAGCAGTTTGGTTCATGTTAAACCGTTCTCTCCAGTGGCTGTTTGTCTGTTTTCTGAGCGCACTTTAAATATTCACACAGGAGTGCACACAGTCAAATGTCATTTCCAGAGTCTACATGGAAGTGTCCGGACTGCATAAAGGTTCTTTGTGTGCTCCTGAGCGTTCCCAAGCTGCCTGAGATCACAGTTAATTGATAACAGGGACACAATGCTGTGACTTCCTACATTATTCAACCAACAGGAGCTTCTTTGAGCATGTATCATGTCTGGTTTTTTGTTGTCATAAGATTCACGTTGACATGTTTCTGTTTATCTAACGTATGACTAATGAAAATAAGACTTAATGTGAGGGGGATTAATGATCCGTTTCTTCTTGTCTTTCTCTCCAAAATTAGCTCATGTTACCTTTCCCCCCCAACATGTGACTCTGTGTTGGAAGATTATATATTTTACAGTTATGGACTACTTTTTGGCCTGTAAGCCCTTAAAAAGAACAACCGATCTGTGCAGCATTCAGGCACTGATCATCATCCCCTAATACGTGGAGTGTTGTGACCTAAGTGTTGAACGGAGATCTTAGGAGCTGATGAGATCTCCGGTGCTGATTCATTCCTCGTGTTAGAGACTAAGCTGCTGGGTGCAGACACCCCGACGATAATGACCTGCCCATCAGGATTATTTATGCCTGTTTTTCAGATGCACATTTGCTAGGCTCCCCCTGGCCTCCTTTATTTAAAAACACTACCCCAGTGTCTCTACATGAAAAAACATCTACATGCTAGTAGCCTGAAGTGGTGAACACATTAGGTCATGTTGTGTTTTTTTTTACCTCTCTCCATTCCAGCCTCTTGTTTTGAATAGGAAGCTTTGAAATAGAAGTGTCTTGCCATGTAGGGTATAGGTCATCTATTTGGATGTATAATACTGTCTTGATTACGTCGTGGAAGATATCCGCTTTATTCATGTGCTTAATCCGTTCTTAATCTGTTCTCTGAACTTTTCTTCATTTGTGCTGCATTCTCACAGTGTTGAAGTTTCAATCATGTTTGTGAGACTGTTTATGACTCATTTCTAATATTCTCAACTGACTTATGACCTCGGACGGCTGCTAAGAACAAGCTAGTGTAGATATGACATGCGCCCTGTGGTCGGAGAAACATGGGATGGATGTATCAGTTAGTTATGTTACAGCTCATCATTTGGTGGTTTTGTGCAGGATGTGTTTGTGTATATGTTGGACTTCATGATACAAGCCATCTTTTTTCGAAGACTTTTTAACATACCATAGGGTTGCAATGTGTTTCCATGGTAACTGGCTCAGGAAATGTTGTAGTTTCATGATACATATATGGTATGGCCAAATCATCACTTCCTATGATCCTTTAGGCAATTAAAACATAAAGACTTCATCACTTTATCTTACTTTCTCCAAAATGACCTCTATTTGATATTTATTTTAAATATCACTAAAATAGGTGGAATTAAGTGGAATTGCTTAGTATATAATCAAATTAATCATAAAGGCTCTGCTACACAAGCTGTTTCTGTTCTCACTGGCAAAAAGGAGGCCGTAACATTAGTTTTGGTGCAACTTGCACGGAGAGAAAACAGAGTGACACCAGCTGTCGTGCACTAGCTAAATGTGCTGCCCATATCAAGCTACGCTACATTAGCTTTACCGTCACAGAGGGACAAAGCAGCGAAAAAAAAGTATCCACTGAGGGAACGTGTGATGTCACTGTCAAAAATAAAAACAGTTGTAGATAATCAAATGAATGATGGCTGAGTTCCATTTAGCTACAATAGTTTCATTGTGCATGGTGGCTCGCACATTCATTATGTGGTTATTTTTCAGTTCTAAGGGTTAAATAACTTATCTCACTCATGACACATTTGTCATTGGTCCATTTTTTGCCCTAGCTTGTCTACAAACCCCCCCAAATATGAAAAAGTCCATCCTCTCTGTCTTTTAACCTGCTCCACTTTTCAGAAAATGAGAGATTTTCCCTTCATGACATCACAAAGGGCAGTAGCCCCTCCCCCAGGTGGGTGACACACCCATAGCTAGGTGTTTGTTCTGCCCTCTGAGTCTGCCTTAGATAATAGGGTATTGTAACCAAGTCCTTCCAGAGAGGGGGCGTGGTCAAACACTCATTTGCATTTAAAGCTACAGACACAGAAACAGCCTGTTCTGAGCAGGGCTGAAATAGAGGGGTTTATAGACTTGATCAAATACAGGATCAGAGTGGATTTAAGACAAGAAACTTCACAGACATGTTTTGGGGAGCTCTGAGACTTATTTACACTAGTTGAAAAGGAGGATAGTATGTGACCTTTAACATTCATACTTAGTAGTAACAGAAAACTTGTTTTCTGTGTTTTTGCATCTTACTGCCATCTGTAAATGATCATTCACACCCAAATGTGTCTAAATTTGATGAAGGGCCAGATTCCTCTTAAGGACACAATTCAAATTTGTTTCCATTTTGAATAAAAAACAGTAGCAATGCTTCCCAGTACTGAGTTGATATTATCACATGCCAACTAATCCTCGATCAGGGCTTTACTAGTTCTGAGAAATGTTTATGAAATCTGGTCTTGGTGTGTTGTAGAGGTGCCTGGAGACTGTGTTGGTGGGTGGCCCCAGGAGTCCTCCAGGCAGGCAGGGACGGACACCATAAGAGGACACCACCGCCAGCACTGCCGCCACCATGGCCAGGGAGCAGCCCAATGTGGGGGACCTCCTCCCACTCCTGGAGACCTCCGACCTCCACCAGCTCGAAGAGATCAGAGGCCTCATCAACGAGCAGCTCAGCACCGGTAGGGCCACGAGTAAAACATCACTGTGTTTGATCAGTTTTCAGTTTCATAGTAGGCTTCAAGAAAGTGTATCTTTACAGAGGACTTTGGCTAGCATGAAGCTAACTGTGCTCTTTTAATATAACTCTGCTGTGTAAACTCTTTCCTGATTTATTAAGCTCTTTGTCTTACACATGATCCTTCCTGCTTTCTCTAAAGAGCGAGGGTCCATGCTGCTGAACGGGCTGGTGGACTACTTTTTGGAAACAAACTCTGCACAGGCCATGCATATCCTCTCCTCAGCCAGAGAACCACACGATAAGGTAAGAAATCCGCAAATGGGAACTTAACGCCCGGCCACAACAAGGTTTTATACTGCAAAAAATGCATGTGAAAATCAGCTAACTTCAATGGAATTTCTACTCTTATAGGATCTAAATGAGAAGGCAAAATTAATCCACAAGAATGTTAAACACAGAGTTTAACTTTGGTGCATTTAGAAATTTTCACTGCTAACCTGTTAAAAGACACATTAACAGACTTGACCTCTGAGGGGACGGACACGATGCCTTTTAAGCTTATTATGGTCGCTCTGTTGCATCATCCACCTCGATGAACCTCCTCTGTCCGGGTAAAAAGAGTTCAACAGAAGAGGAATAGTTCACAGACAGTTACTTTGTCTTTTAAATAAGCTGTTTGATCTAACTGTCTCATTAGCGACTGGGCTAGGCTTATTAGCTGACATATTGCTAACCTTCTCACTGGCTCTGCCTCCCCTCTTCTCCTTCCAACACTCTCTCTACAGACTCTCCTTACTGTTTTCCATTTTCTCTTTTTGTGGTTGGGACAGGGGGTTTCTTTACTGGAGGCTTGTCCTTTGATTGGACACAGTTATCATTTTTTATTTCTAATACCTGTTTATTTTCCTAATTATTCATTTTATTATTTGCTGATTTGTGTATTTGTTTTTACTATTTGATGCTTGTTTTGCTTTTGATGCTGTTTGGAAATGAACGCTAATGCTTAACATATTTTGATCTGAGTGCAGCTGTCACAACTTGGCAGTGTTAAGCTACAAAGCTTTTTAGCTAAATAGTTCATTAGCTTAGCATTATTGCTAACAGGACAATACGTAAGTTCAGCTTGCTGCTGGACACTGCTGCAGCTGTGCAGATAAAAATGTAACTTTATCCAGAATATTGTGCACATTTATTAACCTTCCCGATCTGACTGAAAAGTTCAGTTGAGATCAAATACGACCTCGAACCTTTGTGAACCAGTAGTGCATTTAATAGAAATATCCTAAATCATCTTATAATAATAGAAACAGAAAAATAATTAGCATCCTTAGTTTGATTTTTTTGTGTAGTTTAAAATGATCCATACAGTATCACATTTGTATCTACATGTAAAGAAAATGAATAAGCACTTTGATAAATGATATTATCTTCAATTTTATTTCTTTTTTCTATAGTTTATTAATCCAGAGAGGGGAAATGTTACGCTCTGTTGTTGAACATGCTACAAACACACATAGGCTAAAGTACACACACAATAATTTGTGTAATCAATAACGAATGACATTTAAACTACCTCACCTGTTAAATACAGAGCTAACCTTGCTGCCCCCTCCCTCCCTTCATTACAGCACCTTCTGGACAAGATGAACGAGTGTATGACCAAACAGGCCTGCCGGCTGCCCACCCTCACCCTGCTCGGCCACGTCATCCGCAAGCAGCCGTCCTGGATCCACAAGATCGCCCGATACCCTCTGCTCCTCTCGCTGCTCAAATGCCTGAAGGTAAAGACCCTGCTCTGATTCCGAGAATACAATTATATATGTGATGTCTGGTTGGACTCTTCTTTTTATAATGTCTTTATATATCATAAGGTTTTTCTGTTTGGATCATACTAGGAGCAGATCAATTTATTATTCCATAAGAGGACATTAGTTAGAATTTATTTAATCTTTTCTAAATCTGATGGAAGGCTTCTGTCATCTCTGTGAGACTCATATGGAAGTAGATTTTACAGGCTGAAGTCATAAAAGTGTTTTGATGAACTCAAATCATTTCAGTCTGCGGTTGACCTCCCACTTGATCCTAAACCTTGTCTCCTTTTCTTTACAGACGGATACAGATGTTGTGGTGCTGATTACCGGAGTGCTGGTGCTGATCACTCTGTTACCCATGATCCCTCAAGCTGGGAAACAACACCTGTGGGAGTATTTTGACATCTTCGGCCGCCTGGCGTCTTGGAACCTGAAGAATCCTGGTATGTGCAGCCTGTCAGGCCTATATGCAACAATGTCATCATATGTGCAAGTTTAAAGAGACATGTTTGACCTTAAGAAAGATAATAGTCCAATATTAAAAGTACTGCTTGGAAGCAAAGGGACATTTTGCACACATTTACTAATTGATAATATGCAACATATTTTGACATCATATCACTATTCAATCACTCAATAGGATGCATGACTGGATGTTGCACTCGTGATAGTTTATGCAGTGAACTTGAGTGTGAATGATAGGAGGTCTGGGGAGATAAGCTTGGCTAAAACAAACAACATCAAACTGTTTTATGGTTGTGAATGTGTTAGCTGTGTGGGCTCTTTTTTTGTTCGTACTGTGTTCAAGTGTGTGTGTGATTTTCTGCACATTCAGGGCATGTTTCAGAGGTTTACTTGATCCACCTCCACGCCAGCGTCTACTCTCTCTTCCACCGTCTCTACGGCATGTACCCGTGCAACTTTGTGTCCTACCTGCGCTCCCATTACAGCATGAAGGAGAACATGGAAACCTTTGAGGAGGTAGTGAAGGTGAGAAACTGATCCCTGCTGCACCTCTGTATTCCTCCTCATTATAGGTTTTGTAGATTAAAGCTACTATTATAACCCTGTGTTCAACCTTCCCTTATAGCCCATGCTTGAACACGTGCGTATTCACCCAGAACTGGTGACGGGAACGAAGGACCACGAGCTTGACCCCACCAGGTGAGTCTGACACTGCAGAAAGAGACGACTCAGCGTTGAATCTTTTTCAAAGTCATGTGAGTCTTTGTGAGTGATGGTGCTATGCTTTGATTTAGGTGGAAGAAGTATGAAATCCATGATATCGTCATCGAATGTGCCAAAGTGTCTCTAGACCCCAAGGAGGCCTCCTGTGAGGAGGGCTACGCCACCATGCCTGAGAACTTTTACCCCCAAATCCACCTGCGACCACAGGACTGCACTTCCAGCCCGTACACAGACCTCCACAGCAGCTACGGTCAGAACACTTCACAGTGACACTTTTATGATGGAGGCATCCAGTATATGATCTTTAATGACACCTTTAGGGAGAATACATTAAGGTGTCACATGTTTGTCTTGTAGAATAAACAGCTGCTACTTCTAAAAGTTCACAGTAGGAGAGGGCTTGAATGAATTATCATACTGTATGTCATTTATATTCCCCCAGGATATCACTCTCTTTGTTGATATAGTACATTTTCAGGAGAAATCTATAAAAATGTGATAATTTAAAGATTTGGGAATGTCCCTTTCTAGCTGACCCAGCCAAGTCTCTGCGAAAGTAGATATATATTTTAGTTTTTCTCAGATTTGAAGAGAATCTTAACCCTCTGTATTCAACAGAAGTACATAACACTGAATAATGGAATTAGAAACATGCTTTTGCTTAGTGAGGCCCTGTGTCCACCTAGCATTTTCTCCTGTGCGCTCGTGAGCACTTGCATCAAACAGTCTGTTGACTACGGCCGCTGTATGACCGACACTGCTCTGTAACTTGCATGTTTTTTATTGATCATTATTTCCCGATCAGACTCGGAGCAAACAGGATGTGGGTTCAAGACATGATCCCTAGTCGACAAAACTACGTTGAATATCATACATTACAAAACAATCGCCGGTGAAGTCAACAGCTGCCCTTTTTTTCCCAGACGTTCGCTTTCTGCCGCAAATGCTCTCTCCTCATTGAAACCAATTGAAAAAAGATGCTGTCGCTCAGAAACAATGCTAGGTGGACACGGGGCCGTAAAAATGTGGTGTAAAAGGAGACATTTGAAGACATGACATTGTCGGTAGAACTTAGTGATGATGATGGGCATTTTTACCATTTATCTACAAACTAATCTATAATGAAAGCAATTATTAAACAAAATTATTATTGAAAAAGACAATAATAATTATTATCCAGAGCCCTCTCACAGCCCAATGATGTTTTTTTTAATGAGACTTTGTTTTCTGATGGTTTTAAAGGACACCAAACCCAGAAAGAGCTAAAGATTGCAAGTTGTTAGAAGCATCCTCCAAACATTGATCAGGCTTTTTGTCTTCTTGACAACAGGAAGCTCTTCTTCGACCCCGTTCTCGACTCCGAGGCAGCCACTTCCCCCGCCACTGTCCTTGCCCCCCTTCTCAGGGACACAGTCCTCCCACCGCAGCCCACAGACCTCCAGACGGCAGGTAAGATCATCAATAACAGCGTCACAGAGCTATCAGAGTCCTGGTTTAGGTCGCATGATTGGTCTGTCGTAACTTTGCCAGAGGGAAACACTAGAGCATTTCATTGTTGAGCTTTATTCTGGTCATGTTTACAATCCAAATATCACTTGTTAAATGTGCTGATTTGATTTCTTTCTTCTAAAAAACCACACCATACAAGTAGACGGATGGATTCTGGTTCATCAGAGTCTACAGATTGGCATACAGGCCCAAGCTTCGGGTTAAACAGGACATGCCCCCCCTGTCCCTGTCCTCATCCTGCCACCTCTTTAGACACAACCCTCAGGGCTTGTTGCCATGGAGATTCTGTCTTTCCACTCCTCTTACTGGGCCAGCCACTCTAGGGAGGGGCCCGGGTTGTTTTTCTCCTCCCCAGGGTCCGTATGAGGGTTTGTCCTCGCTTTGCACTCCCTTTGACCCAGACCCAGAACAAATCTGGAGCGCTTTTGGGATCCACTTATTGTATTAAAAAAAAAGTAGTGCTGATCGGCCAAGACACAGACATTAATGTGTGATCATGAACACCATTTTATGTAATGAACGTCTCTGTTAAAAAAAAACTGTAAGCCGTATTTTAAATGTGTAAGCCTACAAAATGTTTGAACACGCATGCCCACTGCAGCCTCTTCACATGTGGACTGTTACATCAGCATGTGAAGAGGCTTTTAATCACCTGTGGAGGAAACCACCTCACTTTGCACTGAAGGAAGTTCACAACAGACTGAAACGTCTGCGTTAATAACGATGAATCAAGACTGCCTTCTGTTCTCCTTTTGTTCTCTGAGTATGAGTCCTTCCTTGCTGTTTATAGGAGTGTCTTTAGTGTCTTTCCACTGTTTAAAGTCCTCCTCACTCCTAACAGTTTTTCACATTAGGTGCTCTCTTAAGGGCTAAGATGCTTTGTGAATAACTTTTATCTTTTACCAGGATCTACTCTTAACCTTAGGGGGGAATTCTTAGAAAACATCATGATTCTAAGAATTTTTGCAGAATTTCCTCACTAAGAGCATCTCCATGTACTGAGGAGGCTCTGTGAATACGGCCCCAGGTCTAGACTGTACTCTCTGTTATATTATCTACAAAGACCCAGTGTTCAGCCACAATGAGCTAAGCACGACGCAACATTTATCGAAGTAGCACTGGCAAGGAAGACCTTCCTTACATGAAGACACAATCTCTCTGCAAGAAAGGAAAAAATAGTTATTTCTGCAAAATGTAAGAAAATTTAGGAAATTTCCCGCTTTGAAAACCGTAGGTGGTGATGTGTCTCTCTACCATCTTGCAGAACTCCACCTGTGAACTCAACTCTTCCTGTGGGGGGAAGGACCCTCTGTGGAGCCCCTCCTCATTGTGTGGCATGGCCACGCCCCCTTCCTCCAGGGGCATGTCGCCCAATTTGGAGCTGTCCCACAGTGCCTCACACCTTCCCAGCCGCTTCCACTGCACATCAGGTCAACACTCGCATCATGTGCATGAATGTGTGCGCTATTCAGCTCGAGCATCTACTTTTTTTACTAACGCTTATATTTTCTAGGAGGGAAAGGAACCCCCGCCTCCAGCACTCCAGCCACCTCCTCCCCACCTCCCACCCTGTCAGACGACTTCCCCATCATCTCCCTACCAGCCAACACAGTCCAGTCCAGTCCACCAAGAAAGGTTCCTCCCCTCTTTTCTTAAATGTTCCAGTGTCAGAGAATATATGAGGGACAGTTTACTGTTTGTGCATTTCTCTCTCTCTTTTTTTTTTTTTTTTAAAGGTACCTTTTCTAATTATTTTCCTTTCATGAAAGATTTGCAGGAGGCCATTGTTTTTTGTGTGGTTATTTCTGACCATATTTTTTCCACTTCTGAGTTGTTGATCCAGTAATTGCTCAGAGATTTTTGTCCTTCTGTGTTGCTCAATTAGTAACAAACTAAATAAATATGCCTGCCAATTTAAGTGATGTACTTAAAACTTGAGAACTCATTTCTCTGACAGCAGGAGGCACATTGATGTATCAAAGGGGTTAAAGACTGTGAATGATCACACACGAGAAGAGAGAGGAGGTCATTATAATTATAATATTATATGACTGGTTCTCAGCTGGAGTCTGGTTTGTTTGGATGTGTGGCAGTGTTTACTTTTCCCTATATTTGTCCCTGTTATACATACATTATAAAGAGTAAGAGTTTATTATCAACGTGAACTGCGTGTCCTTAAACTTCACCTCCAGCTTGCAGGATGTGTAAATGTCGTCTGGAACAGAAACAGTTGAAGCAAACTACCCATACATTTTACTGAAAGTATGACGAGATAACTTTTACCTGTGTGGTGTTTGCAGGACCGCCGACATGGAGAAAGCAACAAACCTGCCCTGGTGAGACAGGAGCCTGTGAAAGATTCAGAGAGGAGTGCAGAGGCAGTTACAAACAGAGGTCAGTGAAGTCAAACAGCAATTATCTTTAAAGGTCGTTACTCTTCATCGTTGTACTTCCCTTATCTTCAAACCCACCACATCAGAGGTGTGTGTAGAGTTTGATTGGCTCTTTGGAGATGTGACTTGTTACTGAGCACCACACATTTCCTCCTCAGACACAGGAGCTGCCGAGAACATCTCCATGACTCTGACCGAGCTGTCGGTCTTTATGAAGAAACAGGAGCTGGAGCTTCAGCTGAGAACAGAGAAAGAGAGGGAGGAGGGTGAGTGTCTGTAGAAGCGGATCCATTCAGCGTGTAAAGAACAAAGGTCTCATTGTGGCCCTCTTCCTCCACTTAAAAATAACTAAAATATGGTGTAGATAAAGAAAGAAATCTGGCAGGGTGACTAAATGAAGCCCCTTTTGAATGATAGTTTGATTTCACAACAGTGCAACTCAAAGGTTTTTACTCAGAAATATGTGTGCACTCCACTGAAGGCTTGTTATGTGAGGCAAAGGAAGCTGTGAGCCTGATTGTGTATTTGTCCCTGTGTGCTTTGAAACACTCTGACTCACATCTGCTAATCCATAGTATGTACCTGTTGCAGTTTTAATGTACCAATAAGATACACAGAATAGCAGATAGTTAATATATACAAATAGGACATCACTATCCATATTTACAACTATGCAAACAAGTGTAAAAACACGATGCATTTTCATTAAATAAAAAAAAATCGTAAGAGGATTTTTATCCCAATAGGAAAATTCCTCCATAGACAGACAAATCCTTAAACCCTGTTTTGGAGAGATTATTCATTTTCTTGTGATTACAATCACATTTTAAAATCCTTTAAAGTCAGCCATTACTGCACTTTGTTTTATCCAAACCAAAAAGTTTTGCTTTTGATTGCATATGTTTTCAAGAGAATTAATTCTCCTCCTCTTCAGCTCAATTAGCCTGAACCTATCAAGGATGAGAACACATACCTGTTCATATCCCTCTGTGCTCCTCTAGCTCTGCACTGTTATTGGTTTAAATCTCTTGTACTAAAAATAAAATGCTCCTACAGTACTGTGAACCACTTGATAAAAGCACCTGCCAAATGGTACAAGCTCTGCTGCGTAAGCTCGCTCCCCTTTAGGGGAAACCACAAACCCCCAAGCCTTTTGTTTTTCTGACTGCTATAGCAGGAACCTGGCACTTGTTGTGAATGCAGAGATATTTAAGAGCAGACATTGACATTCACAACAAGCATTCAGGTTTTTTATACATGATCCTCCATATGTTGTTTCTGCTGCAGCTGCCATCACAGAGGAGCTGCTGAAGATCACTGAGGATAAGCAGGAGCTGTCGGGCCTGAGGGGGTTTGACTCCCCTTTCTATCACACCACGGAGACGCTGACCGGCTGTCAGGCACAAGACAAGACCCTCTCCAACCACCAGTCCGGAGGCCCCGTTCATAACACCCACCATGTGGAAGCGACCCCTGACAAAGCTGAGAGCACTGCGAATACCAGCGGTATGGGGAGTGAAAGAGGAGGAGGAGGAGGAACAGGGGGGGACAGCAGGAGCTCAGCCCTCGGTCTTGAACAGTCCTGGTCCTTTCAGTCATGTTTCACCCCCATCGATCACCACCTGCACCGGAGCCCCTCCGCCCCGGAAGACGACCTGGGAAAGTTTGGGATGTTCTCCCCGAGCCCGTGCAGCAAGACCCCGGCCCCGGTGCCATACGAGTCCTTCTTTGACCTGGCTCTCCCGAGGGCCGCCTCGCTCTTTGTGGGCCAGAAGACGTCGGAGGCGGTGCACAAGGCGGCGATGGAGAGGTTGTCGCAGTGGGAGGAAGGGCTTGAGGACGGGGAGGAGGAAGGAGTGGTGTCTGCTTCGCCACTGGAGGTGCTGGATCGCCTTGTTCAGCAGGGGAGCGACCACCATGATAAAGTGCTCAAGAGGTAAGCCATCCCATCGTATCATATTTTATCCTATCCTATCGTATCGCTTGCTATTGCATTGGTGCAAACTATCAAGTGTGCACAGTGTGGGAGTTTTTCTGTGGTATTAAAACAGACATTAGTAACAGTAGTTTAAAAATCTGGTATTGTGACCCTTTTTTTTTTTCATATGCATTTTTCCAAATGTATTCTCTATGTGGCCTACAAATCCTGTACTGCAGTAACAACATTACATGACAGGTGTTTCTATCCCCTCTGAGCTGCTGCAGATATTCATAAGCCAAGTGACCTTTAAACCCTGGAAAAGGTTTTAGGTGTTTTTAGGTGCAGACTTAGATAAACTCTTAATGTTAATAATTAAACAGATTCAGAGGATGGTGTAGTTGGGTTGAGGTATTTTGCTCCCTGAAGGGCTTGCTGTTTCCCTCAGTGTGTCAGAAACTCATGTTTATCGTTTCTGAAGAATCTCCGGAGTGTTTGGATGTCCTGTCCACTGTGCACAGCTCGCCTGGGTTGTTTTCAGGCGGTTTCTGCAGCCAAAGGAAACACCCACTTGAGGACAAGTATTATATTGTTCAGAATCTGCCACCCCCTTACTTTCTCCATGTGAACACACACACACACACACACACACAGTACCGGTGCTCAGAGCCAATAACACAACAGCAGAGACTGTGTCTGCAAAGTCATCTCTGGACACATAGTAGTTTAGCTTCACTCATTTCAGTCGGCCTTCTTCCTCAGATTTGACTCTCTTCATCTCAGCCAAACACACTGAAAAAGAGCCTGAAGTATGGCTGTGACAAATAACTTCTAAACTCTGAAAGCAGGGGGAAGTCTTGCCTGTCTCTGTCTGTTGTGGTAAACATATAAACATTTAGTTTGAAATGTAGTTAATCTTTAAGGCTAAAGCTAATCACAGTGCTGTATATAAAATGTAACTGTAGCCTCATTGTCTTGAAAATGTAATCAAATTTAAGTCATTCTGTAATTCCGCTAGTGTCCAGCAGGGGGCCACTACACCGGTGGCTAAAAGAAGTGTCGTTTAAAAATATCTAGGAAAAAAGGAGCGCACTTTTCAAGTGATTTTATAACCATGGTTAACATTGTCTTAATGAGTTCATGCTGTTGAACACTGGTTTTGAGTCTTCTTCAATAGGATTCACATTTTTTTTTATCATATATTCTAGGCATGCTCGATAATGGCAAATATCATAATCACGATTATTTAGATTGATATTGAGATCATGATTATCAAACACGATTACTTGTTGATTTTACGATGTCTGCATCACACGCAGCTATTAAAATAAATGTGTGAAAAAAATATAAATTGACGATTTTTTTGAGTGGTGATGTTCCCTTGTGGTCAAAATGTAACAACAAACACTTTTAAATATTTCCCACACATGACAAAAACCTGTGGACAAAATGAGCAACAACACACCATGCAGCGAAGTTATTGGTGAATATTGATTATCTTGTTTTCATGATTGTAGGAAGACAACATTGTAACTGATATTGAAAATAGATTAATTGCGCAGGCCTGATATATCCTCATTAAGAATAGAGTAGGTAGTAGTAGTTAAAGCAGGTCATGCTTAAAAGGGCCTGGCTACCTGTGATTGACAGGTTGCACACATGACAATCAGTCCATCAGATGGTAAATGGATTTGAGCTTGTAAAGCGCTGTTCTGACTACTCAAAGTTTTTTTACACCACAGGTCACACCTACACATTCACACACTGATGGTAGAGGCTGCTGAGTAAAGTGACCATCAGGAGTAACTAATCCAATTCATGCAATTTAGAGTTAAGTGTCTTACCCAAGGACATATGACATGTTGCTGCAGGATTTGGGGATCGAAACGAGACAACAAACTCTACCACTGATCCACAGCCGCCCCAAGTCAGAGTGGAGAGTGTAGCTCTGATTACCCCACCTCATTGAAATCCCTTTTTTTTTCATTCAAAAATCCAAAAGACACGGCTCCAAAACATCGTCCAGTCAACAAACTGATGGATTACCATAGAAGCTACCTCCCTTATTTCACCTCATTTACAGGCTTCAGACAAAAAAATACACACAATTATTTTTTCTCTCTTTCCTGTTGCAGAAACTGTAGAATTTAAAAAAACATTTATTGGTACACATATTTGTATTGTTATTGCTGTGTATGTTTTCTCATTTTAAAATAGTGATATCCAGTCGGCTGATGCTTTTAAAAGGGCCCTAAAAACCTTTTTAACAAAGCCTTCTGCTTGTGCTTTTAGTTTTGTTGGTTGCTTAGTTGATGAAATTAGTTTTTATTTCTATTCTATTTTTTTTCCTGTAGCACTTTCAGATTTTTTTTGCAAAAATGTAAAGTGCGTTACAAATTAAATGTATTATTATCATTATTATATAATTCGACTGTGAGACTGCCATGAATGACTGCAGTGCAGCTTTACAGAGAAACATCCACATTTTTCTCATGTGCTTCTTCATTCTCTCCTTTCACAGATTACCTTTGCCAAGTAAGTCAGCTGACTGGACGCACTTTGGAGGTAACGCACTCACACACGCTGATAAAAGAAGCTCTTGTAAAGACTCCAGATGGAGCGTTATTTAGGCATGACTAGTGATTCATCACGCGCTCTGAGACGTGAACATCATGTTAGAACCAAGCCAAACAGGGAATTTGTTCAACTGAGGTTAATCAAACACACACACAGTTCCCACAGTCACGCAGAACTCGATCAGCTCAGAAAATCAGAAGTTGGCTCTTTTTTTTTTTTTTAAACCTCCTGTATGCACTCGGTCAACCACGCTAAGAATCTAATTTTTTTCTCCAGCTTCAGCTCCCAACAAGATACAAACCCTCTGTGTTGTTGCACAAACTCCCTGCCAACTGTCATTACTACTCTGGAATTTAATCATCAGCCCTGATCGACTGATAGGAGTCAGGTACTCTCGATTCCATCAAAAACAAAACTCCACTCAGCGCCTGAAGCTAACTGACAGGAACTCTCCAAAGGCTGTTTAAGTCTGCCATCAAATTCTCAGGAGAATCTTTTCTCTCTCTCTGCTCTCCTCTTTGTTCGTGCTGACAAGTGAATCTCTGTATTCAGAGTTGTGTTGGCCGATAACAAGGATTTAAGATAACTGCATTTTTCACATTATGGGTATCTTTATCATGCGCTTGTTGCTTCCCCCAAAGGTGTTTGTTTGGAATTTCAGTCATCTGTTTATTTGTGTTGTAGCAGGTTATCCTTTAAAACAAGAACTATCTGAATAAAAATAACAAACACAAAGGTTCCTAAAGGTTACATTTACAGGGACAAGTAGCTGTAAAAAATATTAGTTAAATAGTTAAAGGGGACATATTATGAAAAATCCACTTTTACAGTGTTTCTGAACATATGTGTGTAACCTGAGTGTCTACTGACCCACAACATGTGAAATAAACCCATCCGGTCTGCATAAGTCTTACAACACAGGGCCTCAAATGTGCTCTCCTTGTGATGTCACAGTGGGATTCTGGTAAAAAAAAAAAATCCCCTCCCCTCCCCTGGTATCTCCACCCATGGACTCTACCTCCAGACTAGAGCAAAACTTTGCCCAGGTCCAACTTTTTTATTCTCGCTGCAGAGGAGTGATGTCTACGGGGAAAACTCAGGGGGGGTCTCATTACATTTAAAGAGACACACACACTAAAACGGAGCATTCTGAGAGAGCTGGTTTATACGGGGTCACAAACCTCCTCTGGTGCTTGATTCATGTTATATTTTGACCAAAGCACATCACAGATGTTTAATTTAGACCACAGGGGACTGTTTGAAAAGATGGAGAAGTTGTATAATATGTCCTATTTAAATGTCATCATACATCAGGATCTTATTTTTAAAATTATATATACAAGATTAGAAATCCAAGTAGATACTGAATGCCAACGTTGGTTACTTAACCAGTTTGGAATTGTTCTGCTAATTTCACATTTTTGTTTGCTGACAATAAATACAATCTACTGTCATCTACTGACATAGTTGTTGTTTTAGGCTTTAGGGGGTTCTCTTAAGTTCAGTGCAGTCATGAAAATATGTAAAAATCTCCAATATCAATAAAGAACAGATTTAGAAAACGTGTCACGTGATTGTCATTATGTTTGTTTTTTTCATACATTATGATCCAAATCCAGATGACACAGTAATATCAAATGTTTGTGTTATGGTATGACCTATTTAAAACACTGTTGTAAGCTAGTGAAGGACGGTACACGTTTCATTGCTTTATATTAAATCATCCTGTCAGCCCTGTTAGAATTCAAGCTTTTTATTAACCTACAGTATTTTCCCCGTTATATACTCCTTAAATAACTCGTGCTTTCCACTCTTAAATAGTCATTAATATTGTGAACGTGCGTCAAGTGTGTGTCTGTGTGAATTACATTATCATTACCACGGCCTCCCCAGGCTCGGCTCCGCTGGACGAGCTTCACACGCTGCGCAGCCAGCTGCTCCTGCTGCACAACCAGCTGCTGTACGAGCGCTACAAGAGGGAGCAGCACGCCGTCCGCAACCGACGCCTCCTCCGACGCATCATCAACGCCACTGCACTGGAGGAGCAGAATAACGCCATGGCAAGTTTTGCATGTGCTGATTACTCCAGATTAACCCTGTTTGAGTATGTGAAAGCTCTAACTGCATCTTTATGACCCTCCAAAGCAGGCAACAACATCACGGATAAGACTGACCATTTCTTTATTGTTATTTTAAACTCCTGTTACCGCTGCCTTTAGCAATTTTCATGGCAAACATTCAGAGTGAGTGCGACATTTGAGGGTTAAAAGGAAGCAGGATGAGTTTTTTCTTGTTTGAAAACACAACTGGCACATGTACAGGAAGACTAAGCAAAGACATACGACTTTACTACTCCTCCACAGGGTCTACCAAGATCAACACAAAATGAAAGTTAATCACAGTACCTTGAAATGAAAAAATCATTCTATACTAATAACATGGTAGATTTGTTTATTGAGATGCATCACCACAGGAAACATTTAGCCTCTCAGGTTTGATCCTTCAACTAGTAATGTATCATTTAAGCAGAGAAGAGGAGAAAACATGTCTGAAAAAAACATCGTCCGATTACTGAGGCATTTGCAACATTTAGACAATGGTTAGCTGTCAAAGTAGCCAAGGATTATTTTTAGCACTCTGCAGAGAAAGTGCGTGTAAGGTTTTGTTTGTTGCTCAAACTGAATACCAGACAGACTTCCTTTTTCACACGTGTTGTTTACAAAGAAGTCATGAAGGCTGTTTGTCTCCTCGGATAAAATGTAAACACAGAGGTGAAACACTGAGGCATTCATGCCCCTATCAGCTGAAAGAGTAATTCAATTCCTGCTAACCTTCTGAAAAATGGTGCACAGTTATCAAGATTTCTGGAGCTAAATGTGTGTGTGAGTGTGAGTGTTCCCTTCCCGCTCTCACTTAAAGACCTGCTGAGATAAAAATGCACAAACTGCTGCAAAACGCCTTAAACACTTTTTTTTAAATGACATTCAGAAACTCATTTACATTTTGTACTTAACTTGTGCATCTGTGCATGTGTATGTGTGTGTGCAGAAGGATCAGCTGAACCTGCAGAGTGTGGACATCGTATCTCTGAGGGAGAGTCTGCAGGTGGAGCAGCAGCGGTACAGGCAGCTGTGGGATGACCGGGAGACGGTGGTGACCAGGCTGCACAGTCAGATCAGACAGCTGCAGCAGGGGCGAGACGACTACTACACCAAGAACCAGGAGCTCCAGGTACACACACACACACACACACACACACACACACACACACACACACACACACACACACACACACACACACACACACACACACACACACACACACACACACACACACACACACACACACTTATGATGATTTGTACTGATTCAAACTATCAAAGGTTTGCATCACTGCACAGCTCTTCTATAATATATAATATAATCACATTTCTTAACAATGCAATGACATTGTGAGAATATGTCTGTGGACTGTCACCACCTTTATGACATATAGTTTCACTCTTTTTGAGTCTAGTTGTGTTTTGTGTCCTCAGAGTAAGCTGCAGGAGTGTCAGAAAAAGATGGATGAACTGGAGGCGGAGCTTCAGAGGGCCAACAACAAAGTCTGCCACACCGGTCACCTTCTCAACCAGATGACCATAAAGGTAAGAAGTACTGCAAGATTTCAATTGACTGAAAAGAAAAGAAAAGTTATGCTTCAATGCAGTGCAACTATTCAAAGCCCGAAGTGTAAAAACAGGAATTTAAAAGTGCTGCGGACAAAGATATCAATCCAATTGCAGAAACATTAGAAATGGAATTTGGATTTTTTCCCCCTGCTCAGACCCATATTATAATTGTATAATTGTTATTATTATAATATATATTTTTTTGTTAATGTTTTACAGCTGTTTTAGATTTGGTCTTAGCCTTTAGACGAACACGCTTTTGCAGTTTTTTGTTTTTTTTTACCATTTATCATTTTAGTCTAGTCTAAATCAACAACAACTTAAAACATTTTAGTGACTAAAAAAAGTCTCAACATTTGAGCCATTCAATTCAATTCAATTCAATTCAAAACCTCTATTTTAACTCGAACGGCACTGAGGTTTCGAGCTCACAGCATAGAAGAGGGGACACAAATAAAAAGCAAGTAGAAAAGAAATCAGCAAAAAACAAAAGAAGAAGAATGAAAACAGGTTTAGTACATATCCAGAAAACAGCCAGCAACATATCTAAAAAAAAGTTAATGAGCAGTGGTCCGTTACTCTGGCCTGCATTTGAGGGCAGAGTCTTCATTTTTTCAATCTGGATGACATTCCAGGAATTAGGAGCATCGAATGAAAATGCAGTCTTTCTCAGATGTGAATATGCTAGGGGGGACCTCGGGGTCATTACTTGACTCAAAACGTTTCTTTTTTTAAACTTATCAGTGAGCCTCATCCAGGGATCCGACGTTGGTATCAAGGTGACGGGTTGATCCAAGTGTTCAAATCTGTAAAGCAACTTTTCACTCTGTGTGTAACATCCAAATGACGTAGTTTAGTGTGATAATGTAGCCGACAGTCATGCGATCATGCAATGCTGATGTGTTCTCCTCATGACTCATTCCTCCCAGCTCGTCAGTATCCACAGGACGTCTCCGACTGACGCTACTACGATGTATTGCCATTTCCTTTCTGTTGAATTATAGGCTAAATAAAGTCTGTCAGGATATATGTCGTCCCCCCCCACCTGATCAAATCCCCCTTGCGAGGATGCCAATCTCATTACCTGTAGGGCTGAGCGAGATTCAGGGGGATCCGCTCACAGCCCTCCAACCAATTCGACCAGTTAGAAGACTTCTTGTGTTTCAAAGACAACCACTGACATTTAAGTCCCATCTTGTCTCATTCACGTAAACTAAACAGAAGTGTGGTCAGATTTTGTTTTTTTAATCAAAGATCTGATTTTAGCTCAACAACATCTCATCCTGGTCATGGAAAACTTAACAGAGGCTTAGAGAGGGGTCGTTTCACCTCTGGAGAATAGAAGAAACAAAATGAATGAAAAGAAAAGACGGCTAGTCATTATATTTGTATACATCCTGTCGCCTTGTTTAAACCCTTTGTGCTTACAGGCTTCATTAAAAGGGTTTTACTCTTTATACATATTTATAACTGACATTATAGGGAGATGGTGCACTGGTGTTTATCTAAGAGAATAGATTCTTTTAAACTCATTTTCTGTCTATTTTCTTTACCCTGTCATTTCCAAAAGCTTTATTGTTTTGACTCTTATCTTTATTGTGTGTATCCCTTACAGCACTGTAAGAATGATAGTTTGTTGTGATATAGTCAGTTGTTGTATTAATATCATTAAATACCTCTTTACCTCAATCAGTGAAACTTGCAGCCAGTATTTCCTGCACAGTTTGACTTCTTTAAAAAACAAGTCCTGCCAAAGAGAAGGATTAAAGCCGTCTTCCTTTTCATCTTACATGTCTGGGCAGGTGTTCAATTCCAGATAAGGAGATAAACACGTCCCTGCTAACAAACACACATGGACACTGTTCACGCAGCATTTTGTCCCTGGCAGCTAGCTGCTTCCTGTTCAGTCAGCAGGATTGTTTGTTTGCAGCCCTTCAGGCCCGCCCTGTGCACAATTCAGACCGATATGTTAACTAACGGAGGACTTTAGAAAAACAGCAGGCGGACTCAGGGACAGTTTGGTCAGAATTTGGAAGCACACACGTCCCTCGCCCTCGTCCTGCCATCTCTCTGCAGACTGCAGACTGTCCCAGGGCTCGGTTGCCTTGGAGATGATGGCTCTCCCTCTCTATTTTTGGGTCAGTGACGCGGGGGGTCTTGGTGTTTTTCTGCCTCCTGGGGTTTGTCTGAGGTCTGACCCAGACTGAAGAAAAATCCTGATAAACAAGGAGCTGTTGGTTCAGGACACGGGCATTTCAAAACAGACAGCATCCATGCAGTTTACCAAAGAACCTTTTATAATGGAATTAGATTATGAATATGATAGAGGGGCTGAATGGTTTAACATCCTGTGAGGTCAGGGACTGGGTGCTGATTTCTAAATGTCATTTTTATGAGCCTTAAAGCGTAACATTTCATTTAAAGTTGACCACAAAGTGAACTTCTGTCATAAAGTGTTAGAGTCAGACTAAAGTAACCCCTCCAATAAAACACATGCATTCTGATTCTGAAATACATGTGTGAATATTTTTTCTGCATTTTCTTGAATGTATTTATCAGTGAAGTACCTCTAGCCGAACACTGAAGTTGAAATGTTTGATGTCTTCCCTGATATCTGTGGATAGATTTGATTTGTAGTGTAATCGCTGCTCTGCCCTCCGTCGTCATTGTTTGTCTCGTTTGTCCTTCAGCTGAGCAACAGCGAGAGCACCCAGCAGCAGATGAGCTTCCTGAACAAGCAGCTGCTGCTCCTCGGGGAGGCTCATAAGCTGTCCATGCAGGAGTTACACCACGCAGGCGCCGATAATACAAAGGTATGGAGGAAGAAAGGTGTGTGTGTGTTTGTGTGTGTGACAGGTGGAGGAAACTGCAGAGGCAACATACTGAGGTGCAAAAGGGAGACTAATTGGGTTTGGTGGGCGTTGAGTCAAAATGTCCAACATAGAGTTTTTTTAGCTTTGCTGTAGCATCATCGTTTACAGAATAAAGCGTGCTTTTAAAGTTTATAAATGAGGTCACCTGACATCCAAAGTCAATCTCATTAGCACATTTGTGTGTTTAACTCCAGTGTCCAGTGTTGAAGTCTGGAATATGACTGTTATCTACCAGACTCACAAATAAAGTTATGCTGGTAATATCATGTCGAGCTAGACAGCCTTGATAGTTAGTTAACTTTGGTTATGGAGACACCCCTTTGTTCCTTCATTTTAAAACTTGCTTGCTCTAACACATCTAAAAATAATCAGAATCAGTTTTTATTAAGTATATTTACACATACACAGAATTTAACTTGGTGTTTTGGTGCAACAGAATAAGATGCAAAATATAAAGGCTATTGGAAAATATATGATAGAATATAAAATATAGAAACACAAAATGTGCAATGGAGGAACTGTGCAGGTCTGTTCAAGATTGCATGCAGTGTAGACAGAAAATATTAAGTCCAGTGTGCGTTAATGTAACGCACAGATTACTCTAATGTTCTCTGACTGTGGGGCTGATGAGAGTCTGTTGTATGTGGGGGGAGGGGAGGGGGAGGGAGGGCAGGGACATTCTGATGAGGCTGACAGAAGAGGGGCAGAAACTGTTCCCCATCTAAATATAAATGACAATCAGTAGTGATACATTTCAAGTATTTGGATTGTCATTTAGTGTAAATGGTTCCTGTACTTGTTAAAAGGTTGATAGTAACAGATAAATATGAACACTGTAAAGAAATGTATTGTAGTAAAATAATAAGTACATTTAAAATAATATTAAGATCTCTTGTGGAAAACAGTAAAATGTTCTTACATTTTGAAATCTGAGAAAATAGCTCCTCAATCCTTGATTTCTGTCTAATTTTTTTTCACTTCTTGTTAACCCTACACCTTCCTCATACAGGAGGCCCAGATGCTGAAAGTTTCTTACGGGAAAGAAGTGGAGACGCTGAGGCAGAGCCTGCTGGTGCAGGGTCAGAAACTGGAGGCATCGCAGCAGAGAGTAGCCGAGCTGGAAACACACCTCACCAAGAAAGAACACCTCATCGTGGAGCAGAAGAAGTTCCTTGAGGATGTCAAATGTCAAGCAAGGTGGGTGTGAACCTTCAAGTAATCAGAATAAGGTTACATCAGAAAATAAGGCAAATCTGTTGTCAATAAGGTATCATTCATTTTGTTTTTGTGAGAGTACTTGTGTTTTTTCATTTCATTTTAATTAGAGCTGTCAAACGATTAAAACGTTTAATTGTGATTAATCGCTAAATTTAAATTTTATGATTAATATAATTTTTAATCACTTGTTTAAAATTCAATTTTTTGCATTAAAAAATATAAATTGTCAAGCTTTTATTTTGAATTTGTATACTGTCTTAAGCTGAGAGTACTTTACTGAATTCAACCCTGCTTTTATTTTGAAAAAAAGTTAGGACCTTCTGGTAGATCGAAGGTTGCGACATTAATTAACTACAGAAGAAGGAACTCGTTACAGATCAAAAAGTAAATTAAAAGAGCACAAAGGAACGCTTACAGAGGTGCATGTTTCATGTCATAAGTTGGATATAACTTTTGAATCATCAGCTGAGCTGTCTAAACATTTTTTAATGTGAATTGAGACAGTCAAAGATGCAGCAGTGTCGTTCTTTTCCATCACTGTGACTACGGGGAGACACTTATCCACGGTGCACCTCAAGGGACAAAATAATACAGGATTAATCGCTATAAAAACATCATCATTAATTTCAGACCTTAATTAATCACGTCATTAACTAGTTAATGCTGACAGCCCTCACTTTGATAGATGCTGGTACAAAGCTCATGTAAAATGCTAGTCACCTGTTTCTTTGCCCCCATGTGTAATTAGTGTCCCTTCCCTTACCTCTTTGAGTTTGCTTGGTTTTTCAATTGTTCTCATTTTGTTCAGCGTTGACATTTTCCCATCTCTTCTCTGTTTGTTTGCAGGTCCGAGCTGCAGGCCTCAGACAGCAGGTATCAGGCTCAGAGGAGAATCTCTCAGCTGCTGCAGACTGAACTCCTGCAGCTCTACAGCAGAGTGGAGATGGAGGCTCCAGCCGGCACGCTCTGCAGTTCACCACCAGGGGGCAGAGCTAACCAACACAGTAGTGCTGACTGCAGGTCAGACTCCGAGAGCTTTTGACCCAGCTTCTGTTTTCTATTCAGGCCATTTAATTTTGATTATACTCTGTTACAGTTACACCCCAACATTTAGTACACTATCTAATGTTTTGGAGGAGCAGTGGTTCCCTTTTTTTTGTGGCTTGCTGGCTCGTGACTGTTTAAATTGACCAGTGTATGTGTTGTAAACATCAACATTTTTAAAATGTAAATACAAATACAGACACTGCAGAAGGGTAAAAAGGTTTTTCCACCTCATTTTCTATTATATTAATTAACCAATGACCATTCTGATAAAACTTGAGAGGAGCTGTTTCTTAAGATCAGCTGGATTGAAACATGTTTTTGTAACAGCATGGATGTTAAATTAAGTTTTTCCATTACAGTCTAAGGCAGCTCTGGGCAGAAAAGCGTCGGCTGTGCGCTCGGAGCTCTTGTCAAAGAAAAGTTCTGCTCGTCCGTCCTGTCTCTATGACAACAGTCTGTTGACAACAGCCGCTATATGACCCACACTGCTCCGTTGCATTTTACCGTATAGTTTTTATGAGATCATTTATACCCTATCATACACGAAGCAAAAAGGATGTGGGTACAAGACACGATCTGTAGGCTGCAAAAATACAGGGAATATCATACATTAGGAAAAGAGCGCTGGTGACGTCAACAGCACCTTTCTGAAAAGTTGAAGTTGAAATTTTTAGCTTGAGCGCTCAGAGCAGCCACACAAAAAATAAAAAGAAGTGCTCAGAAAAAGGACGCTGGAGGCTGCGCTCTTTCTCTGGAAGTCTGCCTGCTGCTACAAATGCTCTCTAATCATTGAAAACAATTGAAAAGCTAACGCTCAGAAAAAACACTCTAGGTGGACATGGGGCCTCATAAAGTTCTTTACATTTCTTTACATCATTTGGTAAAAGTTGCAGAAACCTTGATACTGGTGCTCTGTACTACTTATTTTTTACACCATAAAATATCAAAGATATCTGTAGAAACAGAAAATCAAGCTGTTAAAGTAACTCTATGGATACATTTCATGTATGTGTAAATAGATTTAAAGTGGTACTAACATAAATGCTATTTTGGAAGTTGGGTTTCTTTCTTGACATGTTTTGTCCTCTACAGTGTCATGGGGCCAGATGGACCAAGTAAACCTAACACCAACGAGGAGGCGGACAGTAGACAACCACACAACTCCCCTCGAGGCAACGGCAGCACTTTATCGCCAGGGCAACCGAAGGCGAGTAACTCTTCCAAGACAACAGCTAACTCCATCAACGGCAGCCAGGACTTGGCCCCGCCCCTGCTGGTGGAGCCCTCCCCATCCTGTCCCCACGGCAACTCGCTCACACCACAGCACCACTCTGAAGCCCCGCTCACCGTTGGTTCCTACCCCAGCGCCAAGAGCTTCCTGGGCATGAGGGCGCGGGAGCTGTTCCGTAACAAGAGCGAGAGCCAGTGTGATGAAGAGCAAGAGCAACCGCCACCGCGCCTGGCCGGCCTTGCACACGGCCTGAAAACTGAGCTCTGTGTGGAGCCGCCCTGCCCAGGTATTATCGCCCCTGTCAGCCCTGTACCTTCCCCCATCCCCAATCCACCCCCTCTTCAAGCTCCTGCACCTACTCCTACCCCAGCAACCCCTCTCACTGTGCCCACCAAGGAGCCCCCGTCTGAGCCTAAGCAGCGGGCCTCCAGCCAGGAAAGCCCCAGAAGAAAAACAGGGGCGGGACCAGGTGTAGGGCGGGGTCACGCAGGGTCAGGTCGTCCCAGGCAACAGCAGCTAAAGATCATGGACTATAATGAAACACATCACGAGCACAGTTAGAGACACAGAACTGAGCTGGGATGCAGGACTGAGACTGAGAGACTGAAGTTTAACGATGGAGAAGAGCTACAAATCAGAAAGAGTAACATGTCAGCAACTCTTTGGATTCAGTGTTATATGTTCCATTCCTCTGAGTGGACAACAGGATTTCCCCCTAGTGTTGCTCGTTATTTTTTTTAAATACTTATTCATTCCCCTGAAGAATTGCAACAAGGTTAGAGGGAAACAAATAGGATGTTTTGTTACCAGTGAATATGCTAAACTCATACATGTGGTTATGACTCAAAGATAAGCTGACAGGATGAGATTGAAGTTTTCAATCACTTACACGGGACACTGTGAATCTGACGTTTAAAGGGCCACTTCCACTGAAAATGTACATTTCACTGCCAGCTGAGTTTAGCTGTAATTTGCCCAGATTTTGAAAAATGCCTCTGAGATTCAGTTTGCAGCCTTGAGATACTACTTATTTAAAACTGGACATCAAGTTGTCCTCCAAAAGTGTATCAGGTTTGTTTAAATGTTTTGAGGTCATTTGAGGTCAAAACCACCAGAGCCGAGTGACACAAGGAAATTTCTTTTTTTTCTTATTATTTCAGTGAAATGGCCCTTTGAAAATGGTAGTTTTTTTTTTTTTTGTTGTTTTTTCACTTTTAATCAGAACAGACGAATAAATCCACCAAAAAAGCAAGATAAGTTACTGTCGTCACAGCCAAGTGTTGGGCATGCTTAACGATTGAATGTGGACTGAAATATGTTTGTGATATCGGAGTACATGTTGAGCGAGTGTTACATTGAAGCAGTGGAAGTGATTAGTACGTAGAGACGTTTCTTCTGGGAAAACGTTAGAAGTTGACATTTGACTTTTTTGTCCAAAATAAGTCAGGAGGAGAATAAAATGTGTGAATGTGTATGTGGGACTGACTCAGTGATGCACTCACATTGGTTCTTATATTTAAGCCAAGATTAAGTCAGGAAAGTGTATGACATTTGGAAACGGATGAAATATTATGCTTTTTTTTTTAATTACACATTCTGTCGTACCTTTTTTACTTTTTATTTATTTAGCCATGAAGGGCATTCAAAAGGACATATTTGAAATTGATATCAGACATTGCAGGTGAGGACCAGCTGATGATTTGGAAGTGACATGTTTCAGGCTCCAAAAGGACGAGTGTGTACATTCAGCCGCTGCAATGTTGGAAACAAAAACCAAAATCATCAAATTCAAGAAGGCTCCCGTTCTGCAGGTTGACAAACATGGAGTTACTTCATGTCTCTTAAGTATTATAAAGTTTACTCCGGTTTTGGAAGTTGTTAAAATCCTGTTGTCCACTGGGAACTCCTGCTGTCACTTCCTTTTGCCTCGCTATCTAAAGCATGTTCAACAATCCACTTTAAATGCCAACCGTAGTAACTACAGCAAATCAAGACAGAAGGTACAATCAGCACAAACTGAAGAAAAAACAAGGACTCTGACCGGAGCAGGAGAAACTGGGACAATATGGCAAAAAAGGAAGTTCTTAAAGCAGTGGCTTGTGTTTAACTGTGAACAATAAAGATCGTCTTCAATGTTTTGCACTACAATTCTGAGTTTGGCTTTTCTTGTTGCTAAGTTTAACCTCCGCCTGTTTTGTTTGTACCTCTGTGGAAAAGCAGCATCAAGGTGTTTTGTCATTATGTCCGGTGAAGATGGAGTTTGTTTGGGGGACTGGACACTTTCAGATGTTTGCAGACTGAAAAGCCAGTCCGTTCTCCTAAACTGTGCAGTTGGTTCACAGCTCAGTGGAAAACAAACGAACAGAGAAAAACAACTGAATGAGTTGGAGATGATTTTCTTTGGTGCTCAGCCCTGTGATGTAAAAACACAGGAAGGAGCCTATAGGCGCTAAGACAAATTAACACATAAACTCATTGACTAACAAATGGTAACAATTAATTCCTAAATTCTTCAGAGAAAAATTGTAATGTTCCTTGTGACTTCTTCATACAAGATGAGACAACCTGCTGTTTATGTCTGACACAGAAGCAAGAGGAATTTCTTTCACTTTCAAAGAGATGTCGGGAAACCCAAACAGAAACTAAGCATCTATCAAGTTGGCACTAGATCAGTATCTATATATTCTTAAATCTAGTTCACGTTCTTTGATCGTGCACTATTTGTAATCCCTTCAATTGACTCTTCTAATTGAAGATAAAAAAAAAAGAAAAAGAAAGAAGCTGTCTAAAGACATGGGGTTAGAGGGAAAGCATTGAGAAGTATTTTTTTATAAGATTAGAAGTTGTTTACCTTTCCCAAAAGAATGTGTTATCTTATCTTGTGTCTAGAAGTGGGATGATTGTGAAAACAAGATAATTATTTTCTGTAAATATTCTATAAATATCGTGTCAAAAGTCACCATTTTCTGCTTTTGGTGTGTTCAGGGACTCATGGTAAGTTGTTTTGGGGGGCGGGGTGTCAAAATGACAACATATTTTAAAACATGCTAACCTATAGTGTTAATTCATTTCTGAAGTGAAGCACTTGTTATATAGTTTTGTTCAATATTTTCAAAAATAATGATAGGCCTACATCCTTTCACTTTGTTGTCAGAGATTTGGCAAAACGTGTTCCAAACTTTGGTGTTTTCTTTTATCAGTATGTAATGGCTTCAGAGAGCTAATACTGCAACATAACTAGTTAACATTGAAGAAGCTATGTACACAGCCTAAATCTATCCAGAGGCTCAAAGATGTGTTCCAATGACGCATACTCATGCGGTAATTATAACATGTAAAATTGTTTGTTTAATTAGCATAATGTTAGCTAAACTATATTGAGCTAACTGTCTCCTGTCTTATAGCTTTATATTCAAGCGACAAATATGAAAGTAAAAACTGAATTTCTGTCCCTAAATGTCGACAGTAAACACAGAAGTGAGTGTGAATGCTCTATATGTCAAATGCATAGACTATATTACACATGTCAAACATAGCATGAGAGTTGGTTTCTGCTCTTAAGAAATGTTTACATTCAGGTTTATATTCTATTGCAATCCCAGAGGATTTTTTTAAAAAATTTTATCGGTCTTAATAAGAATGAAGTTTTGGTTTTTGTTAAGGTTAACTGTGCCTGGACTAGTTATCACATCAATCTCCATGTTAGCCTATGGATAATTTTTTCTCGACAAAAATTGTGTTGTTTTTGATATTTCAGGGATTTATTTCTGCTGACTTCCCAGCAAAAAAAGGTGAGACTTTTATTTTACTGTATCCATTTTTGTTGTTGTTTATATTCACTAACTTGCTACCCTGCTTTTTGTCTCCACCAGAGGACACTGTTGCTCCAAAAGCTAGCACTGGTCTCTGCGGCCATGTTTGGATCAACAGGTAACAGTTTAGAAAATCTTACATCGCCCAGTTGATGATTGAGGATGATTCAGATGCATAGGTCATTAACTCTGCTGTTAAGGTCAATCTATAGCAGCAGAATTGATCGAATTGATAGAAGAACTTTGATGCTTTTTTAATTATTATTATTACACCAGGCAGTGTAATTTTTTTATTCACATTTTCATTTATTATATTTATTCTTTATTATTTAGCTATTTTTGGGGAACATATGAATGTTGGAAAAACAAAAGCTATTGCAAAGACTGCAGTCAATAAATCAGAAACACTGCTGCCTTTAACAGAAGTTCCCCCACAGTAATTTATACAATTCAAATGTGAATTTCCAAGCCTATATCTACATAGTTTGGAAAATAAAACAAAATATTCTGTACACTGACAGTATTCAGCCTCTTTTTGTTCATATTTTCTATGGGTGGTTTGTGCATGTACAAATGGGACTGTTTGTGTGTTTTATCAGGTCCCAATTCCCTGGGCCTTGCTGCTCACTCTCATCATTTTTTGTGAGTATAACCGACCAAATATGATTAGTTTATCAAACGCGTGCATATGTATTTCACGAGAGAGAGTCCAAAAAAAAAAAAAAAAGTGGTATGATTAATTTACCAGCACTCCGCAGGGTCAAGGAAATTGATGCAGGATAATTGGGCACATAGGGAATCCTTGGCAATTTGTGCTTTCAGACTGTACTTGAGAAATTAGATGTCAGTGCAAATGTGAAATTGCTCCTCAATGTTCTCAAAGATTCCATGAAAAATTTAAACATAAATCTTAAGCATTTCCAGCAAAGGGATTCTTTCTCTCTTTTTTTTTCCGTGCCAACTTGAAATGAAGCCCTGTGAAAATGATCTGAATGAAGCGAAAGTGTACGAGGGGGGGAAAAAAGACATCGGAGCTTGTGTAAAGTTGGGGCTGCACTCCGAGGAGGATGTCGGTCTTCTTGCTCTCGGTAAAATCCTCATGCAAGAATTCATTAGATTCTTTTTGACAGGAAGTAAAGTTTGAATTCATCTGAAGACGTGTTATTCTAATATTCAAGCTATGTACACCTATAATGCAAAGTATAACTCAGACGGTGCGGTATAGCGCACTCCTTTTTTCTCTGCTCGTCTTTGTAGAAGTTATAAGGTACAAACGTCTCACATGTGTAAGTATGAGTGAGAATTAATAACACAATAGTTAATAATTGATACGTATTACCATATTCAATAAAGTTCAGCAGGTCATTGATAAAGTTGAAGTTTCAGAAAGAAAAGCGTATTTTTTTAAAGCATCCATATAAACCATTACTTTTTAAGCTTTTCTGTGGAGTGCCCCAAAATTACATTTAATCAATTAAAGTGAAATTACAAGATGACTGAAAATGAATAAATCATCGTCATCACTGAGTCTGTTAATAAACTTCTTGCAAATCTTATATTCATACAAGATCAAGATAAGCTGATTGCTTAAAAGTCTCCCTCCAAACTCCTAGTTATATTTAAATGTTAGTGTTTATTCCTCACGGACACACAGTGCAAAAGAAAATGCTAAACAAGAATATTTTTGGTAAGCATACTACATACTGACACTCTGGAAAACGGCTTCATTTGTCCTCATTAAAAGCTTAAAAGTCCATGAATAAATAATCATTAAAGAGGATACTTTCCCCCCCTCTTTTTTTTTTTTTTTTTTATCTTCGGCCTTATGCAAAATATGCTCGCTGACTAAATAAATATGCTCCATAAAGGCTGTTTAGAAACATGCCCTCCCCCCTCCACTTCCACATTTAGATAGCTGACATGCACCTAAAGTTCAGATCCTGCAGTGGCTGTTGGTTTTGGAGGGAAAAATTGGACCTCCGAGAGTCAACTTAATGCAATTAAGTGAGGATGATGAGTCTTTCCCTCTCTGTGCCGCTTGAATCAGTAAGCAAGGCAGAATCAAAACTTAAAGGCGAGAAGAAAAGAAAAGAGCGGGAGATGAGCGCGCACAGACCGGTCCCAGCGGTTTAATTATTTTAATTATCTCTCCTCTTTCAGCTTTCCTAAAAAAGAGGCCATTAAAGGATGCCCGTTTGGGTTAATCTGATTAAAAAAACAAGATGGAGGAAGAGATGAAAGGCTGCAGATGTCAGTGCTAATCAGGGGAGTTAAAACTGCTATTTGTGAACTGGGACGGTTGTTAAAGTGGGTAGAAAGTGCGTGCAGTGTGAGTGTTTTTTTAAACGCGTTTTTCCTCACTTCAAAACACCTCCTTCCTGCAGCCTCTGTTGATAAAGTCCCTCTCATGCATCCCCTCAAACCAACGCCATGTTTGATTCTCCGCCGCGCTCCGTAACTGCACTGGCAGCAGGTCAGGCAAGCACAGCACGACTGGAGAGAGAGAGAGAGAGAGAGAGAGAGAGAGAGAGATAGTAAAAGTTTAAGTTGAGTCCCCGGTGATATAGTTTCGTTTTTTGGTTAAGGAAGACGCCATTTGAGGAGATGATGAAAGCAACTAAGCAATTAGCACACCAGAGTGAATATTTCTTAGATTTTTCAGAATGTCTGCCCGTAAGAAACATCATTATTGATCTGTGTATTTTCACTCTGAAAAAGCTTTTCATCACGGCTTTTTTCACCAAGAACTTAGTCCTTAATTTGTTATTTTCTTTTAAAAAATGAAGACAATCTGGTAGGTTTCAAATTCAGATGAACTTGTTTTAGGTATTCACTTAATCTGTAGATCATAGCTTCTCGTCATGCAGACTGTCTCACTCTTTCTTCAGTGTTTCAATGTGTTATCTAAAGCAGAATGGCCTTTACAGTATTCTGGTAGTTTCTGTGTTCAACACATGAGCGTAAACAGATGTTTTGGTTAAGCGTTCTGAGGTGTGAAATATTAATAGCCTAAATATAAATATCTGAATATATCTTGAAACAAGCCGCTTTCTAGTCCAATCATTTTTTTAAATGTACCCACTGAACTTGCAAAGATAATTTTTTTTTGATTTCTGTTGAAAAATAAATGTTAAGTGTAAGATTGGGATGATTTTTTTACCGTATTGTTGGTATGTATGATGTGCATCAGCTCTGTCAGCGAGCAGGCCAAACGCAGCACTGTCAAGTTTGATATTGCAGCAAGTTGTTAAAGTTCTTCTGACTGCATAGCTTGACATTTGTTCAGCCAAGAACGAGCACAAAACCAGCACAGGTGTTGAGCCACAGCATGGCGAGAGGAAAAAAAAACAAAGATCTACTTTCAAACTAAATCAAGCAGAAGGAATGTCCTGAGTGTGTACAGAGATGGACGGGAGCCCATGCAATATTAAAGCGCCGTGTCTGGCAATGCCAACCGTGCCACTCCTCTCCGCTGCTCCCGCCCTCCCGGCTTCCCGGCCATCGGCTCTTCCCTCAAGGTGACACTTCAAAGCGGGCACGCAGACGTGGCAGGCCTGGCTGTCGGCATGTAGCCAGCCCCCCTCACCCCCCCCTCCTTCCTCCTCTTTCTCTCCCGCCCACCACCCATTCTACCCCCACCACCACCTCCACCTCAAAGACACAGCCCCTACCCCTGCTGGGCCAGGTCAGCGCCAAGATCCACACCGCTCACCGCCTCGGGAGCCCCTGTCAAAAAGCTCTTCCCCACAAGCTTAATTAATAAAGGGCCATTCCTAATGCAAACCCTCTGAATCTGCAGCTTGTTTCCCTCCCATCCTATTGGTGAGTTCTGAGGCCTCGACAGAAGGCAGACAAGGAGAGGAGGGCTGGTTGGGGATGCATCCAAATCATTTGAATTTCGATGATTGGGATTCACATGCATTATTCTCCTCGCTTTATAACCTATTTTCTGTCTTGTACAGTGCGGCTGCCTGCCTGTCTCCGTGTTTTTTTTAAAGATGTCTCTCTTCTGCAGATGATTGGAGACACTCCAACCAAGGAATCAAGGGCTGCTCTGCTTGGCCTGTCTGACAGGTGGGGTAAGAAAAACCTAAATGTACACACATACACACACCCAGTCTGCATCAGCTGGGTCCAGAGCCTGTAATCACCTCTCAAATCTGGAGGGAGAATTTTACCAAGCACGCAGTGATCGATATTTGCTGATCCGTCTGCCGGTATCAACCTCAAATAAAAGCAGAGAGCAGGAGACAAGGCAGCACAGGCAGGTCGTGGGGAGGTCTGCAGCCTCCCCGTTTGATGTCTGTGAAAGCGCTCATCAGTGTGTAGGACTGGATTCATCTCGGCACGGCGGGTCACCGCCGCCTCACCCCGAGCAGCGCATGGCTGATTGTCTCGCTGTCGGGGCGTGCAGGGTTGTTGTTTTCCGAGGTGAGAGGACGGATCTTTTCCAGCAAGCTGGGCTTCGTTTTTTTAATAGGGCCCAAGCTCCGGCACCTCACAGGCCCGCTCAGGCCGACACGCTGATGATTAGGAGGGAAACTCGTCCAAAATTCACTCCTCCTCCCCCTCCTCCTGCCAGTACTGAGCTCATGTTGTTACTGTATTTTTATTAACTGCATATACTCCTCTACCTCATCCGCTGCATTCTTGATGGGCAGAGCAGGGGGGGAAAAAGTGCAGGCCAAACAACCCCGAGTGCCTCGAGATGCCGTGGTTAAATGGTACACGGCTCTGAAACATAAGGTCTGCAAGTATGAGCGCAGGCATGAGAACATTGCGGCATTTAGGGCAAGGAGCCGGTTACGTTGGCTGACACACTGATATAATTAGGTCGTAATGAATAAGAGAGGCAACAGGGAGTGAGGGTGTGTCTCAGCCATGGCCATTAGAGAAATCACATAGGTTGCTCTTCGAGAAAATAAGTCACCCCTCTCCTTGGAAAAACGCACACTTTTTTTCCCCCTGCTGGAGCTCACACACATTTACTCAGTGTCCTACTTGCGGAGTCCTTATCAGTGTTGTTCTAAACCCCAGAAGCCCTGGCCCTTTAAGCGAGCTAACTGGGGTGGTTGTAGGCTCAAACCAACCTTAATTAGTACACTTAGTGCACAGCGAGGGCAGGTAGGAAGGCGAGCCTCTGCACTGCAGTTTCCCTAAGATTAAGCCTCTTTTCAACGAGGCTGTAACCTCCCACAATGATGCGGTAATTAACTTCATTAGCTTTTCAATTCTCTTTTTGTTTTGGCAAAGTGGGTGAGGCTTAGTTTTGGCCTCCGTTGAGATAAAAGATGCAGAAATTGGGTTAATCTCATCTGTCTGTGTTTTATCTCAACCAACGTCGCTGTATTTCACGATGCTACCTGCTGTTCATCTTGGCGACATGCATGTGCATGAGCGGGTAGTAATGAGTCAGGCATCGGGTTTTAATAAGCAGAGCTTTACCCACAGATCCTTCTGTGATTTGCATCCATGTCGGACACGAGGCGTAAAGCGGGGTGATTGATTCATGGCTCGTCCCATATTGGAGCGAAAGAGAGGGAGGAGAGAGAGAGAGAGAGAGAGGAAGGCCATAGATTTATTATCAAGCTCAGCGACAAAGAGAGGAAGAGAGTGTGCATATGTTAATCCGTTGGCTGAACGATGATCAAAGACTGGAACAAGCTGAGCCCTGCTGATCGCCTCGGGGCAAACGATGCTCTCCAAGCAGCTGGGAAAGTGTGCAGACGAGGAGTAAACACATAGTTAGAAAAATCAATAGCTGAGGTTCGGGCCGTGGCCTGGTGTGAAGGTCAAAAAAAGAGGCTGGTATCTGCTGCGAGTGGAGGGAAGTCTGGAAACCAGGGGCGCTTTTAGACCAATTTAGAAGAAGTGATGTGCTTGCAGCTGAGATGTGTCTAGGCTTGAAGGAAGTTCAAGCTGAGGTTATGGCGGTTCTGGTCAGCTAGGTGAAGAAAAAAAAAAAAACACCATAAAAAATATCATTTGTGGCTCAGAATCAAACATCTAAGGATTTGATTCATGGGCAGTGGCATGGGTGTGTTTAGGAGCGGGGACCTTAATCAGCTCATTTGGGTTTCAAAGGAGGAAGAATTTCCTTTTTAGTGTCAAAACACCCTGAGCGGGTCTCGTTTGTTCCTTGATACCGCACCTTCCTCTTTAGAGTGACCCCAAGCTATTCCCACAAGGCCTCTGCCTCAGGTTCCCATGCTGGCTGGATGCTTTGGGAATTCATGCCATCTCTGTGATCCCGTCCTCAAGGCTCCTTTTTGTTTTTGAATTCTGCATTTCTATTGTCAGAAGCGTCCGATCTCCTATATGTCATCATGTAAATATGGGAGAAAGGCTTACAACAAAGCACTCACATCACAGCTTCAAAAATCTACAATATTTGTAAAAAAAATAAAAATAAACATATAATCTGTCATTGCTCTATTCATTATGGATTCATATCTTTGTTTGCCTATAGCTGAATAATTAAGATGACTTAGCTTTTTACCCTCCAGCTTTGGCGTCTTTTGACTTCCTTCTCTTCTGAAGCGGATTGTTTTTGTGATTACTCACTTTGTTTAATCTGGTAATGATGCCATCCCCTCAGGCTAAATGGCTGATTTGTGCTTACCAGTTTATTTATTCATTTGTACTTTTGACGTGTTAATCTGCATAAACGGCGCAGAGCTCCACCAGGACCCCCCCCAAACATCTACCTGCACCTGTCAATTACAACAAATCTGAGACACCAGGAAGCAGCCACCCTGGTCCCCACACCTTGATCGGGTTATAAGTCTGCCTGTCAATCAGCTCTGATCTAACCGCTACTGTCAGTGAGGTATTGATATTCAGCTCTTCATCTCTATCTCAAGCCTGCAGCATTAATTGAGCAGAACTGCTGCTAATTATGATTGATGATAGAGAGTGTGCAGAGCAACACTCACTACAGTGCCACGTAAGGCAGCGCTCTTATTTTTACTCTGAGGTTCCCAACCTTTATGACTGGTGACCACGACACTTACCACTGTTTGCATAAATCAAGATTTTTTTTATGCACCCTATAGTAAATCTTTTCTAAATCAGTACACACTTGCACATTTTTTTGGGTGAAAAAACAACAAAACATGGTACAACACAGCTCTGTGCCATTACTAAATGATCTTCTTCCTGATGATTACCGTGTTTAAAGGCTCTGATTCACTTTGTTTTTCATTTCATTCTCCACTTTTTAAGCTGTATTGCTGAATTTCAACCATCTTTTCTTTTTTTTAATAGTCCCCTGACATCAAATAACCAAGCTGGCTGTAAACATAAACACTGTAACATAAAACCAAACTTAAACTTGATTGTATTGCATGTAAGGGCAGTTAACATTTGCATGAAAATAGGGAATATAAAATACAAAGTGTGATGTATTATACGTACATTTGCATTTTTATTGAACTCATTAGTTCAACTATTTCCGGAATTATGCATGACTTTATTTCAACAGATAAAACAATCTCAAGTTCCCACTGCTGCTCTCCATAGTACGTCTATTGGTACTTTTAACTCCAATTAAGGAACTAATGATTTAGGTCTGAAGAGGTAAAGCCATGTTTTTAATGCATGATGGGAGTAGATTGATGCAATTGTCACTTAAATTCAATGCAAGTGGTAGATGAATAACACATATTATACATAATGAGAGTGCCCTAAACATAGATTTTGAATGGGTTTTTTTGTACACCCCTTAATGAACACAAATCTTAACGCTTTTATTCAGACTTTATTAAAAAATTCATGACAATCTAGTGAGTAAAAAACAAGCAGAGGACACAGGACAGAAATAGAACTATGTGTGTTGATACTGTCGCAGTCACAAGTTTGACAGCAGTCACAAGTTTGACTCAGGAACGATGTTGAACTGGAGAGTTGCCCGGAGAGTTGACGACAGACAAAACGTCAAAAGAAGCTGGCTGACCTCTCGTGCTGCAGCCTGGCCATTAGTAAAACCTCTGGTGACTTGTCGGGCAGTCGGAGACCTATAATTTGCTGCAGCACGGCTCGGTTAGCCCTACAGCGGGCCTCTGGTTATTTGATGCAAATGTTCCCAAATGAAACGAATGGGAAATATCAACAAGCTCTGAGTAATTGCGACTGATAAAAAATGCATGGGGGTTGTGGTGCCGGACTCGCTTCCCGCAGACGCAGGGAGTTATCTCTCATTACCCGGACTGTGATAAAGTGTACCAACTTTGCCGTCAAGATAAAGTAATACATTCGGCTCTGTCTAATAAAGCCCGCTGCCTACTCTGCACTTGCTTGTGAAATCCATTTGCAGCAGTTTGTTACCGAGGAGAAAAATTGTTAGTGGCTGCAGCAATTAATTTAGTTTCTCTGAGCTTTGACACTCGTCTCTGTAGTTAAAAATCCCTGCACATGAAGTCTAGATGAATTATTTGTTGAATAACCAAAATGATATACAAGTATGGATGCACAGTAAATGGAGATTTAAAAAGCACCCTATGTTCCTTGGTGTACTGAGGATTCAAATATCAGCTCGTTTGCAACGTCAATTTATCTTTATGCCACAATCCAAGACGTCAGTGCTTTATCCATCACCTCCATGTCAGGAGTCAGGACAGGCTCTGATTTAATCTGCCATGCAAAACAGCTGTTTGGCTCCAAGAAATCTGAATAATAAAGAGGATGACACAACGTCTGTCGCTGCGAGCACAGCGGGGGGTTTGCAACTCCTCAAACCAAAAACATGAGACTAGATTATGAGGAGTGGAGGAGCGTGCTTCATGGCAAAGATGAGCAGCTTCTCTACGCCTCTTGGAAAGTTGTAGTCATTTGAGATTTGAGAATCAATCGAAGGGGAATAGTAGATGTTGTTGCTACATTGAGATTAAAAGCTTAGGACAGGTCAGCTGAAAGACGGAGCCAGTATTTATGCAAGCTTTAGCATAAGTGCTACATAATATATAATATAATACTTTTAAAAATATGAAGCTTTAAAGGAGTCAGGAAACAGTAAGGGAGTCAATGCAGGTACTGGTTTCCTTGTAGTTTATAATTTACTGTTTACACGTCAAAATTGCTCTAAAGATCATACAGTCCAATCGCTGAATTGTATCCCCTACTAAACTCACCTGTGCGCTGTCATTGGCTGGAGGAAACACACTAGCTTCTCGCCCAGAAACGTCTGTGTCAACCAAATCAACCAAAACATCAAAATCCAGGCAGAGGACAGGGTCTCTGTAAACAGTCAGCACCACACATGTATGAAGGCCCATTAGTGATGATCGAGTGGCATTACTTTTAATAAGTCTATATTTAATTTTTGAAGGAAAAAGCTACTGACTCTATCTTTAAATAAATGCTTTGAAAATGTGAACATGCACACATATTTTCTCAACAAAAAAATAGATACATTCAAGATTTTCTTTTTTTTTAACTTTTGTTGTGTTCCATCTTCTAAAAATCACTGTCAAAAAATGAGCTCTTTTTGGTGACAGATAACATTTCTGTGAACTATGACATCTGCGTGTTGCCCATACTGATGAAAGGATCATTGGCAGTTCAGGAAGAAAAAAACTTGACTTCTCAACCAGGGCTAATGCTTGTGGCAGTGCACTGACGTCAACAGCTGTTCTCAAACAAGCCCTTTGATGACTCATTGACAGCAGAAGCTTCCAATTGCCACTTTGACTAACCGGGGAAATGTCAGCGTGTTGCGCTCAGCGGAGGCTGATCACAGTCCCTCTGCAGCTCCCGCCTGCCACAACAAGGCAGTGATGAAATAGCTGCGGTGTTAATGGATGTGAGAGCTATCTTGACCCTTTCCAAAGAGCAGCCTCTCTGTCTCCATTAAAAAAAGGGCCTTTGCTTTGGTCTGGATCAGATCCTTGGCTCTCTCTGTGCTACAGGGAGTATCCAGACAAAGGTAATTGTACGCCCTCTTTGCCCCCCCACCTCCACGTCAGCACTCAGGGGAGCGCCTGTGGAGGACGCAGATTTTGAATTAGACAGAAAACCCACAGACAAGTAATGATTAGGTTATTAGCACTGAGGTGACTAATTACCTAATTGTACTGTCAAAAGAGGGAGCAGGAGGGGGGAGCCGGGCTGCAAGGTGAGGAGAGGAGAGGGGAGCAAAGGAGAGAGTCGGGTTCATCTCCTCTCTCCTCTCCTCTCAAGGCCGGGCTGCAGGGGTGGGGTCCCTCACTACGTTTCTCTTTCCCCGCGGCGTCCCCCCAGCCTGCTGTTCAGGTCCCAGTGACATCTGCTCGTAGCATGGCGTGTCCTCACTCCCCCCGCCCCCTCAGAGGCCGGAGTCCCCCCCCCTCTACACCCCTGCATGCCTCCCTTTGCAGATGTTGTGGTCCCTGGGTCCTTCTTGCAAGGAGAGCGTCAGGCCTGTTTGATGTGTGATGAAACGGAATCAAGCGAGCCACTCAGGGGCTCAGGGAGCAAAAGGGGGAGAGGGGTGAGGAAGGATACCAGGAAAAGATAGGAGTGAGGGCAGGGGAGTAGGGGAGGTGGCGAACAGTACAGGGAGGCAGGGATGTTGGGATAAGTCTCATTATAATATCAATCAGAGGCCGGGCACAGAGCACAGGGTTTGGGACGTCCCTGTACTGGAGGTCAGAAACCTCAGGAGAAGTATGATGGAAGGGATGAGAGGGGAGGAAAGAAGGAGAGGAGAGGAGAAAGGAGGGGAGTGGAAATGTATGAAAATGGGAAAACAATAAAGGTTTTTTAGAGAAAAAAAAAAGTTGAGGAAACAAGGGGAGGAATTCCTGTTGGAGGGAAAGAGAGTGTCAAACTGGAAACAATGTGGAGATGAAGATGCATGTGGACTGAAAGAAAGAGAAAATCTAATGGAAGTAAGAGACAAAGGAAGACTGGATGAGGAGCAGAAGGATAATGGAAAAGTAGAGGGATAAGAAGGAAGTGAGGGACCTAAAAGGGAACATAATTAATGGAAAAAAGAGGCAACATTCATAGAAGTGAAGATATCTGAAAATGTGTTGGGAGAAAGAGAGGATGCAAAAAGGAGAGGGACGGAAGACAGGAGACAAAATAAGAATAATAAAATAAAAAAGAGAATCAAGGAAACACGAGAAGATGAGTAAACAGAAAAGGAGAATTGAGGAAATGGAAGAAACAGAAAAGGGGAGGAGGTAAACATGAGAGGAAGCAGGGTGCAAGTAAAGGAGACCAGAAAAGGAGAGGAAGGGGCAAATGAGGAGAAAAGATATTCAGCAAGCAGATGAGAGGAAGCAAGAGGAAAAGAAATGAGATGAAAACAAAACAAAAGAGAATGGGAGGGAAATAAATCAGAGAAACTGATGAGAGGAAAGGAAGCAAGAGAAGAGGAGTTGGTCGCGGCGTTCTCTCATGTCTCCTTCCTCTCTGTTTCTTCCCTCGTCTTCTTTTGCTCGGCGTTCCTCTATGTTCCCTCGTTTTCTCCGCATCTCGCTGCCTAATCTTGCTCCCTGTGCAGTATGTTAATTATTGTGAAAGAACCGAAAGTTAATGACGAAGAGGAGAAAAAGATGATGATGATGATGCGGTTATGATTACCACTAAGTGCGGGCAGTGCTGCACCATGAGGAGAAAAGTTTAACGGCAGGAAGTGGGTGAAGCAGCGCTAACAGGGGACCAGGTGAAGCGGTGGATAGGTTAGCAGTTAAAGATCAAAGTGAAAAACAAAGGCGGATTTCAAACGGGCCCAGAGAGCTTGGCAACAGATCCGCTGCTCCTCTGATAATACTTAGATCTATAAATGTTTCTTTTTTTATTTATTTATTTATTTATTTTCTTATTTATTTTTAAAATTATTCATCGCCATAATAATTTGGGCCTAACAAGCACTTGAGGGAGACGGCTTCCTTTTGCATCTTTCTCCCCCATTCCTTTAGTTCCCCGCTCCGTGGTGCTGGGAGCTCGGGGATTTGGGGGCACTATTAGAGAGAATTTCTTTTATTTGCTGCTAATGAATGATATGCATGATACTATTTTCTTTTTTCTTGTGTACTTTGTGGGGGTAACTGCGAGGATCGGGGCAGGAGCTGGAGAATTGGTCTCTTTTCCAAGGCTTTGTTCATTTAACCCTCTTCTTGCCTTCCGAGCAAGTGCACGACGTTGTTATCGTCACTTTGCTGGATTTCCAATTCAAATGTGCAATCACACTTCACTTGACACCAGTGATACGGCAAAGCTTGACTTTGTTTTTCTATTTTCAGTTGCACTGTGTGTTTACGAAATGTAGGTTAACTGGTCTGTAGATACAGGAGAGGCACAGCAGGTCTGTAAACATCTCTGCCACCAAGAGAAATAACGGCACATTTATTGTTCTTCATTCTTAAAAGGATCCTGACTGTTGTTGTTTTTGTCCATATAGAGTAAATACAGAGGGATTTAGTCATCCTAATGCTGTGTCGACACTGTATATCGTTTACTAATCGGCCTCTCTGCTCTGGGAAAAACTACCACATTAATGCCTTGACTGTACGAGTAATTAACTTATAACAACATGGAGGCTAGAACTGGATATAAATGCTGAACAAAAACTGTATGCAAGCGAATGGCTACATGCTCAAATGTGCAAGAAAATTTCAAAAGAAAAGAAAAACGGACCCGCTGCTAGGAAGATGTGCATGGTTCTGCAGAAATATTCCGTTTTATTTCTGTCACACGACTTTAGGCAGCCACAAGATTTAAAATCTAACAAATACAACAACAAAAAAAGAAACACAGAAACATTTAAAGAGCTCACTGCAGTTTATAACAGACCCTTTGAAAGACCAAAAACATCCAAACCTGACCTTCCTGAGATCTACATAGATATAATGTCTGTCCAGTTAAAGTCACCTAATGCCTACCCACTGCAAAATATGACTTCTTAATAAGTTATATGAAACAAAAATTAATTACAATTAGCTGAAAAAAAGTATTTCCCTTAATTACAATGTCTCTTAAGCATAACCATTAAATCTCATTTTGATTTGATAATGATGATATATAACTTTATGTTTAAAATGACATGCTAATATGCTTTGGTGACATAATCATAACTTTAGCTCTATGTAAAGGAAAGTAATCACATCTACAGCTTTATCAGGTATCTGCAACAACAAGACAATGAAGAACAACTTGAAGGAGAAGATTCTGGGGCGCTTGTGGTTAGTGTATGCACCCCATAAACGGAGTCTGTAGTCCTCCAAGTGGGAATCCTGGGTTCAAATCTGAACTGTGGCTCCTCTCACACATGTCACTCTCTTTCTCCCTGATTTCTGACTCCCACTGTCCCATCTCTAAATAAAGGTATAACGCCCAAAATAAACCTTAAAAAAAGGTAAAGATCCTATTATAAATAAGTGATGACATGTATAAAAATTGAGAAGTGCTCTGCTCATTGTACAGTTTGAGTCTATGTGTCCTGACAGTGAACAGAAACTCACCCTCTTATTGTATTTAATAACAAACACACTATTTAGTTGAGTGACTTTCATTGTTTTAAATAATGTATGTTTAAATTTGGAAGCAACCCAACATTGGCACCATTTTTGAATAATTGTCATATATGTTGGCAGGGTTAATTTGTCCTTATCAAGTAAAAAAGAGTTTTGTGACGCACCAGAAGACGTGTTTAAAAGACTTGTTTAATCCGATGTGTTCGCAGTGTGTGCTCATAATGCCACAGTGAGTAGAGTATTTATTTAGCAGTTTGTGTAAAGATTTTTATTCTCACTGGGGAAACACTGACCTTCACTTTTCATGCAGGAAATAATGTGAATCCCTTTTAAAGTGCTGTCTCCATAGACTTTACACACACATAGAGATACACACCCACACACATGCATACATAGAGGAACAGAGACATAAACTATTTTTCCTGCGGTGATGGCTGCAGCACTATATTCCAAATGTTGAAACAGCAGCAGACATCAGTGTTCTCTGTGCGGGTGTAAACATGGCCTGATAATGACCTCCCTCCTGACTGGAGAGAGCTGCTCCTCCTCGCCCTGTCCCTCCTCTCTTCTCCTTCTTTTCGGTGTGATGTGTGTGTCGACCCGGGCTCCGAAAAAAAACAACTTTTGAAGCTGCCTCTTTGCCACCTTCTGCCTAAATCGGCATCTTCAGATGGGGAGTTGATGGAGGCGCTATTGTCTCCCTTTGGAGCGACTGCAGGAGAGGCTGTGTGATGAATGTTTGAGCAGCGGTGATAAAGCTGCACTTTTCCCATGCTGAGAGTCATGCCAGAGGCTTCACGCGCCCCGCCAGTCAGGAGGGGAGAGTCCAGGCTTGGACGCCCTGATCTTTACCTCCTACAGTCGGCTGTATGGATGGGGCTTCAGGGAGCTTTAGGGGCAAAGGTCGACTGTGCAAGTACAGAGCAGCTTCATAACACACCTGACAAGAAAGGTGTGTGTGTGTGTGTGTGTTTGTGTGTGTGTGTGTGTGTGTGTGTGTGTGTGTGTGTGTGTGTGTGTGTGTGTGTGTGTGTGTGTGTGTGTGTGTGTGTGTGTGTGTGTGTGTGTGTGTGTGTGTGTTCCTGTTCACATTGATGCCTGCCCTTTCTTCTCTGTTAGACAAGCACAAAAACAAACTTTGTACTAATATGTGTAGACACAGAGGGCTCGTGTTGATGTTTAATTCAGCCCTGTAAATGACCATTAATTAATAAACCTCATACTTCAGTCTTCTCCATGATGCATGAGCAAGCGTTTAACTTTTAATCTGGTAGCAGAGACGTCGACACATGCTTTACTCTGAATTTAAAAAACCACCACAGATTGACTCAATTAGAGCAATCCAGTGCAACACATCACTGAGACGCAACTTGGAGATGTTAAATCCTCATCTTTGCGTCTTTGTTTGTTTCTGCGCAGCTTGTTGCTCCCCAAACCCTGAACATCTGTGCAGAGGGAGGGGACGTGGGGGGGGGGGGTGATGTGATGGTAGGCCACATGGGGAGGGCCTCCTCTCCCTCAGTCTGTCAGCCCACCTGACTGCTGCTGTGGCAGGCCTGCCCAAGGCAAGACCACAGGCTAGGGCCTCCTGTGGGGCCTCCAGCAGGGCTCGCCAGCCTCCCCAAGCCCATTAGAGCACCCCTCCTTTCTGCTGTGGCCCAGGAGGCCCCCCACCCAGCCCTGCAGCCCTCTGCCCCAAGATGCCATCGCTCTCCATCCTTCTCCACTCTGCGCTGAAATAACTCTATTGTTTTCCACTGTTTGCTCTGTTGTGTCTGTAATAGGAGCGGTTTAGGGGCATGTTTTTTCATTTTTAGTTATTTTCCTGCCTTTGCTGGCTTTGTCCTCGGGCTGCAAGTTTTAAATCAGGCTCCTGAGAGGCTCCAGCTACCATTGGTGTGAGAGTATTTTTAGGGAACAAATTCCAGGAAGACCTGTTTACAGTTACTGCACTAATGTGGTGTGACTGTCAAAGCTTCCACTTTATCCACCACTCCCCTGAACAGTCCATCATGGAGGACGGTAAGATGCACTTAACCTGGATTCACGGTGGCTTATAGCAGAGACAATAGCAGGAAGTATTGCTGTTGTATATTTCTATCTCTGGTTCTTACATCTTTGATTTAATGAGATCGTCTCGGGAGCGGCTCCGATCCTCAGATGTAAGGTGAGCTGGGGGTGGGGGTGGGGGGTGGATGATCAGATATTCTGGATATCCTGTGATTCTCTGTCTATTTGAGTCTTTTTGATCTAAATGAAACTACAGGGTGCAGAACGGACCCTGCATGTGAATCAGATAGGCGACTTTGCATACGAGCTGCAGAAATACCAGGAGAGCAAATTCATGTTCAACCCCGGTTGTGGATGCAATTTGCGAATGTGAGCTTCTGAGGCGAACCGTAATGGTTCAATTTATAATTAATCATATCTGATTTGCCAGATTGCCATAAACTTGGGGAATATAAATTTGGGTGTGTTGGGGTTTCAGATTTTTTTAAAGCATTAAGTATTTATGATCCTCGATGGATATATAAACTGTGGTAAATCCATTGCCTTGAATATTGATTATCTCTAATTAAAAATGCAGTTTGATAAGAAGGTTAGCAGATTTCTCTGGTCAGCCTCGCACCATTATGCACTTTTTAAAAAGTATTTCCTTTTATTCCTGACCTCCTTGTGGCGTTTGATGCTCGCAGTTCAGTGTGCCAATTAGCCATAGAGCTCTTTAACGAGCGAGTCATTAGTTGTAATTAGGATGTTGTTAACTGCAATGCATTAAAAGGCGAAACCCATCATGTTGAAGGATAGCGATGGTCCCGCTAAGCCTGACTTCAAACAGCTGTTGACTTTCCTGAGAGGGTCCCACTATCAGGCAAATACTCCCCTGAGCACAGTCACACTGTAATTCTTGTATTCATGTGTATTTTTGGGCGCCAATATGGCAAAAAAAATCCCTTTATTTTTTATAAAAGGAAAATGACTTCATGTTAATGATACATATCTGGTACTTCCTGCTTAGATGTCAAATTTCACATTCTATCAGATTTCAAGTGTTTTCATTCAGTCTGATGATGAACAGTTTACCTCTTCACCTCAGCTGTATTCTCACCTTAAATATAAATGGGCCAGGTTTTAAACACAACTCACATTCGATGTTTTTACTGCAGTTTAATACTTTTTGGCAAGTTTCTCCACTATCGACATCTGTCTTTTTTTAAAGAATCCCCAGGACTGGAAAATAGTTTTTTAAAAGGTCAAGCTTATTCCATGACTGTGAAGTTATGAACTCTTTGTCTCTCTTCATGCCTTAGTGTGAATTTTATTTGTGGCAATAATGAGTTTGAACTTGTTTTAATCCATTTCTTATCAATGTTTTCTCATCTATGGTACAACATGTCGGCATGCCAAAGCTTTGAAACACATGCAACTACACTGTAACCAAGACCTTCTGAATATTAAATCAATTATATTTATATTTATTATGCTCTGACAGAGCCAGAGAAGAGACAGAGAGCATTATGCATATGGACAGAAGACACACAACTAAAACATTTAATTATGAAGTCTTTAGTTACTCTGTGGGACTCTCAGGTCAATCACTGAAGTTTATGAAATCTGCTGCAGTCCGGAGTTTCTAACATTCAGCATTGGTTTGTGAGGCAAACTTTTGAGGCCCATCGACGTTGGTCACCATTTTGGAAATGCTGTCTCAAACAAACATTCAGTCAACCTAGTAACAGGCAAAGAGGTGGAGCTGATGCAGGCCTTAAGCCTCCTGACAAACAGCTACAACGCGCCCGTCTGTTGGTCAACTCAGCCCGTTATTATGAATGAACTGTTTTCAGTCATAAGATCAAAACGGATGAGTTAGAAACAACATTCCACCCTGTACAGTGCTGATAAAGAAATGACCAATTAAGACCAAATTCATTTTTTTGAACCAGGCTGTAAAAATGTTTATTTCTGCTGTTTAAAAAAAGTTAAGCCTCAAGTGGACACTTGAGGAACTTCACTTGTTTGCGCTTCCCATTGGCTTCATTTTTCAACAACACAGGTTGCTGCTTGGCTTGGCAACAAACAGTTCCAATTGCAACTACTTCAAAAACATTGAAATTTGAATCTGTTCTAAACAGGAGGATAGTTAAACAGCTGCAAACTTCATGAAGTCAGCAGACCATTTTAGTAATGTCACACAACATCAATCTATCTACAGTTTGCAAACAGTCACCATCTGGCCATACCAAGGCACTATCTATAACGTCTGGTTTTATTAAATGGTGCAAGGGCTGTTTTATCGTTAAAACCTTTTTTGACGAGACACTACTTTGTTATTTCTCACTTTTCAGTCTTACTTAAAAATCTTATCTAAACCTCCACGTATTGATGTTCCTGTCAGTTTTTTAGGCTAAATTGCATTTTTAAACGCAGGTTTACATAAATCCATGGAGAGCAGTTCTTCGTTCTGACACTGTTTGACAAAATCAGATTACCTTAAATACAGATATAATGTGGAGAAGTCTGCTGAAGGCATAATCTGTCACAGTTTTATTGTTTTTTACAGCATTTCTTTACGAGCTGATTTTTAAACTTACCTGAGAGATATGCACGTAATAAAACAACTTTACAAACAGATTTAGGATTTGAATTCCATTACCTGAAGTCAGATAGCTGGCACACAGCTGTTATTGCCAATGCGTGCTCTGGAGCGAGGGGGGGGTGGGGGTGGGGGGGGGGTGCAGTTGAGGATGTGCAGGTGCACAGCGAATGTGACAGAAAGGTACATAGACAAAACAGACGGAAAGTGCAATGAAAAACACGGGAAAGAAAAGATAAAGAGGAAGAAAGAAATCACTGAGCGAGACTCGTAAGTGGGAGTCGCGGGGCTCGGCATAAATCGTGGTAGATTACGGAGCCTGTGGAGATCTTTCGACTTGTGTTCCTCCTCTTCCTGCCTTCTATTTGACATGAGAGTGAATGAGGTAATCCACGGTGCTCAGGGGTACACAGGCTCTGCTCCCATCTGGGCTTTGAACCTTTTGCTCACCTCACGCTCGGGTCTCTGGTGTGTCGAGGTACAGTGGAGCGTGTCAGACAAAGAAATTAAAGATGGCAGTTTACAGGGAAACACTGTGCTCTTTTGGTAACACGGCTCTTAAGAAGAACCTGACAAATTGATTTAAAAGGATGAAATACGTTCCCCCATCCCACAAACGTTTTCCCCTCACCTTTTAAAACATATTTACCTCCCCGTCTGTTCCCGTTTTGTCACTTTGGGAACGTTAGCGTACTTTGTGCACGCTCGTGTCTGTTTGCATGGCTCCATTTATGTACTCATTCATTTTTCATGCTCGTAATGGCTCTTCTTTGCAGCTATCGCTATCAGTCGGGGGCTTTTTTTTTTTGTTTGCGTGTGTGATGATAAACGTGAGTGCATACAATATGTGTGTGTTTTGAAAGTGCTGTTCTTGCAAGTGTGTTTTCAAAAGCAGGACTGCAACTGTTCCTTTGTTGCTTACAGCTGTCCCACATTAGGGATCAGCTGCTATTCCCCAGGCAGTAAAGGGTTTTCAGAGTCCCTGCTAATTGGCTGTAATCTCCTTTTTAAAACTTGAAAGCCAGCAAGCCTCCAGCCTCGCAGTTTACAAGCAATTAATGCAAGGAACACCAATATTGCTGGTCACAACTGGTGTATTTCTGTCCCCTTCTTCCATTCCCTCTCATCTGATCTCACGGCTGTCTTCGAGGCGGATTGACTCCTCCTGCATCGCGGGCCCCAGCGTAAACAGCTACCCAGTAGTGAGGCCTTCTGGGGGAAGAGGCTCGGCGGGGGGATTTGGTCTGAATCTTGATGTGTCCGTGGGGATGATGGCGGGATTTGGGGATCGGAGGGGCTTCCTTCTTAGGAGCTGATGAAATAATAATGCAGAGAGTTGGTGAGGCTGAAATTTGCACATGAAAATCCTCTCCCCTCGCGCTGCTTGCGTCTAATGTGCCGCCGATGACAATCCCTGCCTCTCACAGTTTATATGCAAATGAGTTCTCTCAGCTTCCTCCTCCTCAGAGAGTCGGCCAGCCGAGCTAGAAAGAACGAGATAGACGGAGAGATATAAAGTGAAAGAGACAGAGTGGGGCTTTTTTGTTGTGTTTTGTTTGTGTTTGTCTTGTTTATTTTTAAAAGGATTTTTAAAAGATGATAATATATTTTAATTTTTCCCTTTGTTTCCCTTTTTTTTTTTCCTGAAAGGCAATATGCAGATTCTCTGAAGAGTTTGAAATGCATGACTTTTCTTTTGTGTTTAATTGGAACATAATGCCGGTAGTCTAAATAAAGTGTTTGTGTGAAGTTGGAAATGGTTGTATAATGACTTTAGTTTTTTTTTTTTCTTCTCGACAAACAAGACTTATCCTCCCCTCAGGAGTCTCCTCCTCCTCCTCCTCCAACTGTCTGACTATTATCTTTTGATGTAAATACTTTTTCTTTTTAATGACCTCGGCTCTATCTGGTTCCTTGTCCACTTGCCTCGGCCTCCTCCTTAGTCTTGCCCATTTTGCAGAGATAGGACAGGTGCTCGCATCTTTCTAAGATACTCGCTACAAAATGGAGTAAATGGAGACAGAAGAACAACAGACTAACGTCCAGGCCATGCATGTAACACCACATCGATCCAAACCGAGAAGTTAAGAATTATGATAAGTAATTCTGACACGGCGAGCCAAAATCTTTGCTTCTAAAACATCCATGAAGGAAAGAAGACCAATTAACAAACACAGGGGATGGTTTACATCACGAGTTCACTCCCAACCCTATCAAACTACTACTTAAACTTGGGGTTGTTAAAATATTCACCCAAAATGAATTCAGAACCTGATTGCATTGGACAGTTAAGAACAAATTTGCCCAAAACGGCTTCTTTTCTACTCAAAGTTGAGGCATTAACAGCCTCCTCATTGTGAAGTGTACCCAGGGTCTGCCAGGACAGATCCCACATTGCTAAATGATGTTTTTTAAAACCATTAGCCAGCAGTAAGTTGTTGTCAGAACAAGAACTCGGCTGGAGGTTTCACTGTCTTTTGTCACTGATTTTTTTTTTTCATTTTTCATTGCTATTTCCCATTCAAAGCAAATAGAGCCCAATCAGACAGAGGAGGGGTGAGATGGAAAGAGGGAGCGGGGGGGGGGGGGGGGGGGGAAGAGGGGCTTCATGTCAGCCTGCTCTCCTAAGTCACGGCCAGTTAGTTAAAGCAAACGCAGGCGTACCCTGGAGAGAACGCAGGGCGGCGGAGAGTGCCAATCACAGCCGAGCCCTGGGCATTCTTTGGTACAGCTCGCCTTGAGCAACTTTTTATTAATTTAATAAACATCCCACAGAGACGCAGCCGTGTGGACTTGCGTACCCTCGCAGACAACAGCACCGCTCAGGCCTAATGAGATGTGCTACTCACACACACACACACACACATATTCATACATAACAGGAAATGTGCACACACACACACACACACACACACACACACACACACTTTCTGAAAACACACAAGCATGCAGCCCATAGACTCAATAAACATGGAGGAGGGGAGAGTGTTTTCCTGTGCATCCCCTCAATTACCAAATGTGCATTTTCCCACTTAGAGATTGTGGTATCTAGATGTGGAGAGTTTGTGTTTTATCCCAGTACAACAGAGGGTGAATAGAATTTCATTTGAGGCACTCACAGCATCGGAAATACGGACTTCTCTTTCCCAGAAACTTTTCTTTGGTAGGAGTTGATCCATAGAAATATTCACTTCACTTTCACATTGTTTATTCAAGACTGGAGCACTGAACGTGTGTGTATGTTTTATAGAATGATAACATGGCATTACAATACATTTGGTTATCCAGATGTGGTATCAAAAAGCATTTTTTGGGATTCAGTGCACGTATGTAAATGTTTCGATGAGGATACTTGATATTTGTTGAATTTTAACCAGATGTTCTGTGGTTTGAGTATCACATCTTAGGCTCTGGGCAGAAATCTTTCAGATATATCTTAAAAACATACATTTAAAAACCATTACCTGGCCAAGAAATCAACGTTTGTTAGTTCTTCATGATAATAATGATGCAATGACACTCATAAGTATTTAGGTTAAATCTATACAGTGATTTACTCACTTGTTTTTTTTGCAACATCCTCAAACCTTGGAAGGAACACTTGCTACTACTTACCCTGAAAGCACTTCTTGTACCTGTGCCAAAGAAACACTGTCTTTGAAAAGAACTATTGCTCCATAGATTATTTAGAGTAAAGTCATTTCTAGACTGTAATGTTGTTCTTCATTGTATTCTTCAATGAGCTGAGTCCCTACAAAGAAATGTGATTGATCTCTGTTGTGTTGGGTGTTAGAGGCGGATGTCTCAAATGTCCAGTGTATGAAATCTAAAAAAAGAACTGCATGAGTTGAGACCACTAAAGTTAAGTCAACATGTTGTTTATTTCTATAGGCTGACTGATCGTTTTAACTTGCACACCATCTTGAAATAAACTTTTCTCTTCTGCCCCCCAAAACACTGCTCAGACACAAAGTCATTAGGATTCTGCAGACGACGCGGCGATGCGCCCGGGGTCCGACTGAGAGCATGAAACATTATGAAAATAATAATGATCTCACTTTCACGCTTGTTTCTTCCTGCCCCGGCTGCTTATGGTGGGCATCAGTGTCGATGGGAGTCATTAGAAGGGTCGGGCTCTTCTCTCGACTGATGAGGAGCGGCTGCAGCAGGAGGGACCAAGGGAGCAGGAGGAGGACAGACTCCGGCACGCTAACAACCACAACCATCATCATCATCGCCATCGCCCAGATACCTGCTGCTCCGGGGAGACGCTGCCTCCTGTCAAACAGCAGAAGGACCCCGGTTCGCCTGCGATGCGAAGTGGTGTGTGTGTAAACGTATGTGACTGCATCTGCCTGTGTGTGTGTGTGTACACATGTGTGCAAGTGTGTGCGTGCATCCTGCTGTCTACATAATTCCTATCCAGTCTCGGCTCACTCTTTGGCTTTGACTGTTCACTCCTTTTTCTCTTCCTTCACCTCACCCCTCTGTCCCCCCCCCCCCCCCCCTCCTTCATTTCTCACTGTATCACTCCATATATTCATGAATTTTCCTGTTTATCATGAAAACTTATGCATGAAAATAGAGGGTGGGAAGAGGGCTAAAAAAACAAAAACAACAACAACAAAAAAAGGGTGAATGTTGATGGGGGTTTTTGTCTGGTCCGGGTGCAGCGCTGCACAGGCAGCACTGTTCTCAGGGGACTTATGCAAGAAGACCCTGGTTCCATCTCCCTTTTCTTTTCATTTCCTGTCTTTTCTCTATTTCCTTCCTTCCATCCACCCTTCCGTCTTTTTCCTAACATTCATTCCCCCTTTTCTTTAGCCTGCCCCCACCTCCCCGCTGCCTTTCTCTTCTCGTCTCTCCTTCACAGTGTCAAAGCCAGTTACAGGCAGGGGAGCTCTCCTTCTTAAATAATTCACAAGTTGATTAATAGACTCACAAGGGTATAATTAGGCAGGGGAGAGATGGTGGCTAGTGTAACCAGTACAGTGCTTAAGGGAATTAGGGAGCGGGGTTATTGAGGAAATGGAGAGTACCAGTTAAAAAAATAAATAAAATAACGTGGCGGCTGCCATACTGGACTCATGGAAGAGATGAAGAGGAAGGGAGAGGATGAGGAGGAAAAGGGGAGGGGGGGGGGGGGCACCTTTTTCTGAGGCTATGTGTTGGATATGAGGCAGCCTCTCCAGGAGCACGGAGCCCAGGGTTTGTTTGATGTGGAAATTGGACAGTTTGAATCCGTCTCCTTTAATTTTTCACAACTTACAGGCCCCCCCTGGGTGCCTCACATTCCTCTTATAGGATATAAATTAGATTTTTTTTTGTCTTCTCGCTCTCTCAGTTTTTAAACCCCCTTTTTCCTCTTTTCTTTTTTTACACATTACCCAGGTACCCCTGTTATATTTTTCTCCTCGCTTCGCGCTCACTGAACGGAGTTGCAGTTTCACCCCCGATGTTTGTCAGACAGTCAGTCATCAGCATAAGACTTCACTTATGTTGCCTCTAAGGCATCTTTTGTATTCTGAAAGGGATGTGCTTTCCGCTGCCAGACTGGTCTTCAAAACAAACAAACAGAACAATGAAACAACAGATCTCTCTACTCAGTTCAGACATCATATTTCTGTTGTGGTGATCTGTCTGCCTCACTTTTGCTGTTAAAATAAAATGAAAAGAATGGAAACACTCAGACAGGTACAACACTGTGCCTCTCCAGCTTGTGTGTATTTTTTCCCCTCTCCTTGCCGGGAACTTCTCTGTGAGTTAAAGCAGTCATATTGGGTACACACTGCGGTTTCTTTGGTTTGCGCCTCCGTTTTATATTTCATTGTCGATACCTCAGATTGCTTCCTGCGGTCCCGCTCAGCTGTGTGTGTTTTATTTTTTTTTTCGCACTCTGGATTCGCCGATATCCAAACAGACTGATGTGTCCATCCCGGCGCATAGTGTTGGCTCTGATGTGTGGCGTGTCTGCCTGCATGTCGACGTGTCAGCTCTAATTCAAACTCCTCTGTTCTCCTCTCATCTGTCTGCTCCAGATGTTGCACTGGGTGTCAAAATGGATCCCTGCTCCTGAGAAGAAAAAAAAGCGGAAAGCAACACATTTCTCTGTTTGTAGAAACTGATAGATACACTTTGAAATTCAATTCAGGCATGTAGGAGGAGATGAGCCCAATTCAGAAAGTGAAAGCCTAGATGCCATTCCTCATATCTCTTCTTGCTTGTTATCCGTGGTGAATCCTCTGACGTGCAAGCAAAGAGAAAAAATGTACTCTGTATCGGTTAAATCACTTATTTGCTGGTCCGTATTCAACAATTGCACTATAATTGTCCTATCTGTCCCCTGTAATTGGCCCATATTTGTTGTCCTTAGCAGATGACTAATGACTTCTTGATGTTTTCTCAGCTTTGCAGATACCCTTCCACCAGGAGGCGCTGAAAAGAGTGGGGCCTCCCGTGTGTTGATTTATTTATCTGTGTCTGGATTAAAGCCTGTATACCTGATAAAGGGGATGTCAGAGGAGCTTTGACAGCCACAGAGGCGGCAGAGTGTGTGCGATTTGGTCGCTGCGCCGGCAGAAACAAGGAGTGTCGATGGCATCTTTGAAGTCTTGACAGACGAGAGCCTCTGAGCATCCCCTTAATCTTGCCTTCCCCTCAGAAAAGGCGTGCAAGCAGGCAGGTTCTGAGCGCGCTCGGCTCCCTGTTTGCCTTATTCTCTTAATGACACAAACCATTCAGCGACCACGCATGATAGCATTTCATCTGGCATAATGTGTGGTGGCTGCTTACTTCAAACGCTTCAGTGCCTCTCTGCCTTAAGCTGGCTGGAGACGGCAAGAGCCGGGACATGAACACACAAGGATTCTCCTATCGGTTTGATGGGATGCCTGTGTGTAGAGTATGCTGTTTGATTGTGCTGATTGTTTTTGTGAGCCCACCTTAAGCAAATACAAAGAATCTGCCGTGTATGATTGTCTGGAAATCAGATCAGTGGAGATAGATATGTTTCTCAACTGAAAGCTCTGTATGCTTCAAGTGATTCACGCTGCTTATAATGACCCTTGAACTGTTCCTATTACTGTTTCTTCACACAGCCGTTATGATATGGCTTCCTCATATAAAGACAAGCCACATCAAAGACAATGTCAGGCAGGTGCAGCAAAAGGCTGTCAAGGGGTGCCTTGCATTACTTTGCGCTCCATCTTGAGCTTATTTCACATCAGCGCTGATTTGATGTTTTCCCACCTTTTCCAATCTTCTTCCCTTTTTTTACATCAAGGATAATGACAAAGCAGAAATGTAGGCGGAGTGGGGTACAGGGGCGTTTGTCATAGAAGACCAGAGCTGCAGGGCAGAAAAGGGCGCTGGGGTTAATTACTCTATTACTGGGTGGCTCAGCTAGGAGCTGTTTAAACAGGCCCCGGCTAGTGGGGGGATTAGGCCTCATTACTCCAGCTAAAGTAACGCCCACGACCCTTCCCCACTGCCTCTTACTGCGAGTTTGTCAGGCATTCTGGGGAATATTCATATTGGGGGAGGCAGGCAGGATATCAGAAGGAATAAGAGATTAATACCAGGCAGAGACACGAGGACAGGTGAGGGGAAGAAAAGCAAACTGGCCAAAACGACAAGGCTTAACTCCAGCTCATCGCCTGCATCATCACCTGAGCTCAACCAGGGCTACAATTATCCCCCAAAATGCCAAAGCGTAGCAAGATTAGCATCTGAGGCTTAGGTTTCCCTCCCTCCCACTGAACCGAACCTAGCCATCTTCAGCCACCACCTCTCAACCGCGCGCCCCCCCCCTCTTCCAGGTATCTGATGGCACTCAGTGATAATGATGGTTCTCTAGTTTGCACGAAGGATGAGCCATGTAAAATTAGGTCAATGTTTGTCGTCCATGAGCTTAGTGCGATGGGTCAGTTTACCAGGTCTGCAGGGCATGAAATACTTCAGAAACATTGGATGGGGTTATCATTTTAGTTTTAGGGTGCTACTGAATGTAAATGGTGGCTGGAATCTGATGAAAATGTGTCTTAAGGCTGTAATTTGGTGCATTTAAGATTTGAGCTTCATCTTAGTGTCAGCCTGCTAATGGCTAACATGCTAATGGCTTTCTTGCACAGACATCGCTTGGTCTGGCCACCAGAGTGTAATAAGTGACCCAATATAGTTGTTGTTTTTTTTAATTCAAGATGAATTAGTTGACAATCCCATCTTGCCCCCTGCTTTTCAGCTAAAAAAACACTCCTTTTACATGTCCCTCTTTTAAATACACAGATTGTTGTGGGACTTGTTCTGTTTAATGTGTCCTCTTGTGAATGCAGCTGATAATCTGATGTCATTGTTACGATACCAAGTTGACTTGGATCATTTTGATAAGCTACATCGTTAACTTCAAAATCCAGGTATCAGACCTTAAAAATGTACTCCTGATGATCTGAAGGATAAGGGATATTTTCCCATGGTAGACCATAGTGTTTTAAAAAAGGTTCTGATCTCAAATTTAAATGGCTCTTAAATTGAGATTAATATTCTTTTAGCTGTGAAACAAGGTACGTGTCCAGTTGTGTTTCACTCACAGTGAAACACAACCTGCTTCTTCCTGTCGATATCGATATGCCTGGGAGGATAAAGACTTAAGGGATGTATTTCAACAAAGTTGCCAATGGATCAGATGGCTAAAGGAGTGGGTGTCTTCCAATTAGAAGAGTCAACTGTGTACTGGGAGAACTAATCCAAGGGCTTTTCAAAACAGATTTGTGAGAGCTTGAGTTGTGGCCTGCTGAACTGTACACTCAAAGTTTTGTGTCAGTGCCTCTCTGTCTTTAGTTCAACCACCTGGAACACATAAGAAGAAGAAAAAACACCCTACAGACATACACTTTTGTATCACACGTTCGCACAGTAGTCACGCAAATCTCTCCAGAGGGCACGGCAAATGCTGTCGATAAAAATCCTATTTGCTGTGAGTGAAAATGCTTTCTTGATTTATGGGACATGCTCGCTTGCCAAACTATGTGATTTAAGTTCAAATCCAGAACAGAGCTTCTATTATATAATTGAGGACAAGAAAATCAATAGAGGCAGCTGGATGTGGCCGTGGCAGGCACGCTGCGCATCCATATTGAAAGTGTACCCTCTTCGATCTGTGTCTGGCCCAGGCTCAGCTTCACTAGCCTAATCACACACGGAGCTGGTCGATTGGAGGACTTAGCCAGTGGCGCTCTCCAATGGCATATGTTAACATGATTCTCCCTTTTGCTGGCTGTTAAGGAAAAAAAACTGCACCTGAGATCCATGGCCATTGAGAGCAAAAAAACAAAAAAACGGGGATTGTTTTAAACATAGCCTGAGGTGAGAGCGAGATTCTCCGCTCCAGTAACCTGAGCGAGCTGGAGGCGGGCGGCCGAGGACAAGAGGGGCAAACAGGATATTTATCCTATTGATTTTCTAAAGTTGAAACAAGAAGATTTAGGGGGGCTTGACTCTTAAAATTCCCAAGGAGCCGTTCACTTCTCAGCCGCATGGCCGTTAACACACACACACACACACACACACACACACACACACACACACGCACACACGCACACAGACAGCATCCTGCTAGTGAGTGTGAGTGAGGTTTAGGGGCCTTGAGCTGCAAAGCTGTGCTGTGCTGTGGAATGATGTGCCCCAATGTGTGTCAGAGGAATCATTATAGCTAGTGCTACTGCTGGAGCCCGCCTATGGTGTATGAGTGTGTGTGTGTGTGTGTGTGTGTGTGTGTGTGTGTGTGTGTGTGTGTGTGTGTGTGTGTCTGTGTGTGTGTGTGTGTGTGTGTGTGTGTGTGTGTGTGTGTGTGTGTGTGTATGTGTGTGAGTCATGTAGCAAAGTGGAGGTGTGAGAAGACAACAGATGGGAAGGGGCCTCAGTATTGCAGAGATGTGGCTTTTGTCTCTCTTGCTGAAGGGAGAAAACCTGCAAATCAACAACAAACGCACATTGAAGGAAAATGCGTGGGAATATGACTCAGCACAGAGAAAGTCTCCTGGAGATTTACAAATTCAGATGGCAGGTTCACAGTGCACGGGCTTAAAACTTTGCCCGTTACTATATTCAGAATGATACATTGAGTCATAAATTGTGCATTTGGATAATGATATCGTGAGTAATGGTAAATTTTGCTCTTTTTTTTCTTTTCTTTCAAAATGGCAGGCTGTGAAAGGTGCTTGGAGTCACTTTCTCTTCATCGTTAAGAGGTGCAGATTTTCCTGGAGGCAGTTATTTTGGGCATTCAGGGTAATAAAGTAAGTCTACGGTTCAGTTTCTGCTTAAATAATGTTTAGTTATTCTCAGTGGAAACTCATCACATTGCACCATTTAAAACCAAATGTGTCAAATTGTATTGTGAGTCAATGAAGTGCATATTGGTAACAACCAACATGTGCGTCTGTTTTAGCACCTAAACACTAACCAGGTACGAACAGCTGTTTGCATGACGTCATCAAATGTGATTCAATAGTTATTGTTAATAAGACACTGTTTCTGTTTTCTCTCCATCATTTCTTCTTCTCTTTTTTCAAAAATATAGGAAATAAGGTAAAGAGTAATGAAGTAAAGTTTTTAAATAGTGACTCCATACAATAAGAAGTCTTTGGACATTCTGTTCCTAAACTTTCTTTACATTTAGATGATGTCAGGAGTGTGTCTTTTAAAAGTCTTTCAGTGCAAGGAAGGCTTTAATAATATAATCAGTGTGTTTTTCAACATTATAGCATGACTTGGTGATAATTACAGTCATCAGACAGGTCGCAGGCCTGCAGTCTTGGCTGTAGTTTTCTATCTGTGCTCTCCTGCTGATCATGTTGGACCTCTCAGGTCAAATCTGCAGCTACAACTCGCCGCCCCGTGGCCCCGACTTGTGACTCCTCCGTCATGCTCGCAGATGATCGCTGATCTCATAGGTGGGGAAGAGGTGCCGCGGTAATTGTTCTTTGGAGTGCCCCCATTATGCCAATAAACGGCCCCTCAGTGATGAGGCTAATGGCGGGAGACCTCGTTTGCATAGCATTATCTTAATTGAGCCCGAGGCCTGGCATGAAAACAAGCCTGAGATTATGTTACTGATGGATGGTGGCGATGGTCCGGCGGCAACCATTTACCCGACAGCTATATTAATTAACAGCTATCCAGTTACATGGGCTTTAACAGGGATGAATAAGTTAACATGGTGACTTTGACGACGCTGGTGACAGCACTCCTGCGCTCATGTGTGGGAGAAGACGCACTAATACAAGATGTGTGTGCGTGTGCAGAGGGATGCTAAAGAAGGCTGGCATCGGATCTCATTACCCATTTCCTAAAGGAGGAAACCAAGCCAGCGTTGGTACCAGCTTTTAAATAAATCACCACACAAAGCCCGTACTAATACTTTTAATCGTGAATTAATTACACGCTCTTTGCGGGGAGAGAACCAATAAATGTTCCAATATGCTCGAGCCTGAAATCTTTATCGCACAATATTTCTGGGAAATTACAGCTTCTGAATGTGTTGGCATAAAGACTCATTGCGGATCTACCTTAGACCAGAACCTGGACTCATATAGGCTCTCTGGTTGCATCAGGATTGAGTTTTAAATGAGCCACGTAGCTCTTTTGTTATGTAAAGACCTGTCATGTGATCCTGCTGGATAAAAGAGGAGAGAAAAAGAAACCGTTCAGATAAGCTTCCCCTCATCAGATAATTAAGGATGCCTTTGCTCCAGTTTCCCCTCCTTAGCACAAGTGTCTGATCAACTTTCAAAAAGCTCATCCGTCAAAGTTACTCCTCGGGGCTTTACTGCAGGGTGCTTAAGGACGATCCTTGAGGATATGTCTGCCTTTGTCGACCTCTGCACCAGGGGATCTTGGCCTGCCACTTGCCTTGGAGGACCCCGATACTTATTAATTATTCTGTTAGATACAGCCAATGGATTGTTCATATATGACTGTATATAAGAAGTGGAGCCTCTGGTTTCATGAGTGAAGCCAATGCCGAAGTAACTCAAACTTGCATTCCTCCTGATGGCCAGCAGGGGGCGACTATACCAGTTGCAAAAAGTACCTACTACTGCATTTAACATTTACTAATGACTGTAAGGTCTCAGTGACTTTTTTCAAAATTTCCTCAATTAAAGGTATAACATGCAACATTTTAAATATTGAGATGATATCAAATATATCCTAACTAAATACTTTAATATATCAATAAGGAATGACTTTCTAAAAAAAGTGTCAAAGTCAAACTTCATCTGTGCTTGTTGTGTTTAAACAGGACAAGATGGGGCCTTCAGCTGATGTTTCACACAGCAGCTCAAACATGTTTATCTCACCTGAACTCCTCCCTGTCCAACTGTTAACCCTGCCACCAAATGGGGGAAGAGAGATGGCCCCGCCCACTTAGGGACGCTGTTAGGAAGAGGTAGGTATGGCAGAAATTTGTAGCAAGAGTACAATATAAGGTGAACCAACAGACTTCCCAAACCACTAATAATGGGTTTTTTTGGAATAAAATACTTCAAAGAAAGAAGAACCGAATCAACTTTAGGATGCATATCTGAATGGAGATCATTTGTAGAAACAGCTTCACTCCGTCAGAACACTAAAGGAGGGTGGGGGTGAGGAGGTGAGGCAGTGCGCTGAAGAGACAGCTTTGTTTAGGTTAGACAGACGGGCGCTAAAGTGTGACATCACCTGGACGTCTACTCTGAAAGTCACATATATTATACCTTTAAATCATGATGTTGACTGTATTAATAAGTTGACATTATGGTAGATTATGCTTTAGGGTGTAGCTGCCTCAGATAATAAACCATTAACACTAGCAATGCATGTAAACCCTCTTTTCCAAATATAGTCACTCCTGGTTCCAAAATACCAATATATAGCGATGGACAAAATGCCTTATACAACACAGAAGATAAATCCATAATCAAAAGGATCAAATCAGTCTGTGGTAATTCTTCATAACACATAAGTCTATAAGTTTAGTGAAGCAGTAACTTTTGTATGGTTTAAACCTATAGACGTTTGGTAACTGATTCATGCAGATCATCACGTCATCAACAATAAACCATAACATGAAAAAAAAAATTGACAAAAGGCCAGAATAGGTGTCATCTAAAGATCCATTATTTGCTGTTCACAGACATGTACAAGAAATGTATCTGTGCTCCAGCTGTTGGTGTGTGCAGACATTTCATGGGAAGGATCTTTTTGCCCCTTGTTGCCTCATTGGATGTCACTATTTTGCCATGGTGCTCTGCAAATGAGCCATGTAAATGAGCAAACAGAGTAGTGAAATTGTTTTTTTTTTTTAACAATATGCAGCAGAGGTCAGGGAGTCACACTTGGCTACAGGCTACAATAAGTTAAATTAATTACTGTTTGTGCTGCCACCTAATTGCAGCCTCTCAATGAACCGCTTGGAGGTTTTTCTCTCCTGTTACGCGCTCCCACCTCGAAACACCCCTTTGCTCCTTGTCAGAAACTCTTCCTCCACCTGTCACAGTGTCTTAGTTTTGTGCATGCCCCCTCCTCTTCCTCCTCTCCGTCGCCCCCTCCCTGCCTCCCCTGCTGCCAGTTTTTAACTACACTCCACTCTGGCCTCTGCTCTACTTGTTACAGCCCCAACACGAGTGCAAACAATCAAAGTCTTTGGGAACGCTAAAATATGCATGGCTATCCGTGACAGACAGATAAAGCAGGGCAATTAGCCACGTAATCCTAGAGCATCGTACGGAATAGTCCGCCTCAGCTGTCCTCCCTCCCCTCCTTCCCTTTACTCTCTTGGTCTCCATTAGTTAAATGTACTCTGTGTGTCGGCTCCCCATCAAATCAAGTAACACTTCCCCTAATTGGCTTATAAATAATACAGCAGGGCCTACATTATAATTTCATCAGTGGTAAACATTGCGGGGGCAGTTGGTAAAGAACCTATCCCTCATTAATTTCTTAATTTGGCTAGATGGAACGAAGGGGAAGTGAGGGAAAGAAAGGTTGAGAAAGAGGGAGAGAAGTGGAGATCGAATGAACTGAGGGACTCGTATCACCTCAGGCAAAGAGAAAGACGGAGAGAGAGAGAGAGATAGAGAGAGATAGAGTGGGGAAAAAAAGAGTACAAAACAAGGAGGAAGATGCGACTGCTGGTGCTTTTGTTAAGAGATGTCAGATATTCAATCCCGGGGTTTTGTTAGTACTCCTGCGCAATAGGTGCTGAGGGCCCCACCGCCCCCATTTCACACACAAATACACACAAGTAAACACACAATCTCTCTCCCCAGTCTCCTCGTCGTTGTTCTTTTTTTAAACCGACTTAATGAATATTTCATAACGAGCAGCATAAATATTCATTCTAATGGTTTTGCACACAGTTATTACCAGTATTTCCTTTTTTTTTTTTATAAAAACAAAAATACTCATTAGAATTTCTGCATAACCAGGCCCTGAAATCATTTCTCTCCCTCTCATGCCGAAGACTGCACAAGATTATCTGGAACAACTGCTCCGACGGTATTTCGACAAAAAGTCAACAGAACTGTTAGAGAAAATCCTCCCGAAACAACTCTGTGTTTGCTTTAACGTGCATTGATTTGCATGTGAATAAAAACATTTATCTAGTGAGAGGGGCTTGAATTTTCATTTTTGCATTTCAATCATCAGCTGCAATCGCACGACAAAGCGAGGAAATTCACAAAGACTCCCTGTGTGATGAAATCCTTTTTGTAAAAGGCAATAGGTCTGTAACCAGCCTTCCTCCCCTTGGAAGATAAATGTCACCCAAACCTGCTATTATATTGCATAATGCACTTTTAAGGGAATTTTACATGGCCTGTGATAGATGCTGTGAAGGATGAGGTGTGAGGATATGACACCCTCTGATCTCTGAAAGACAGATATTAAAGCAAACTCTCAAATGAGCCATTCCCCCCTCCCTCTCCCTCTCCCCCCTGCTTTCTCTGCCTGCTGAAATGTGGAATATAAAAGGGCGCAGAGAGCCCTTCAGCCTTCAAGAGGAAAGTTAAGCGCTCCCCATCCTGGGTGCGATTTTGAAAATGGAGCCACCTGAAGGCAATCTGTCTGCGCTGGAACCTAGCTTGTCACTGTTACAGAGAGCTGTCACTTCACGGTGCCAGCGCTGATGGAGACAGACATCCATCACCCGCCGCATTTTACGAACACGCTACGTGATGTCTTGCAGGCCCGCTGAAGAGTATGTTTCACTTAAGATCTGCCGAAAATGCGCTCAGGCACAGCCACCGGTGCTTTATGTTCACTTTTACCTGTCATCTTCAGGTTACAGAAGGAAAAATAGAGTTTTCTGAAGCAATACAAAGAAAAACTGTCCGTGAATCAAAGTCAAAGCTCCTTCACACAGAGCTCATCAACTGAGAAAGACTTCAATCATGGCTGAAGAGAAAGGCAGCAACATCTCCTCATTTAGAATTTCACTGAAATGAAAGGAACAAAGTTTGAGCTGTGGAAATTTTAGGTTGAAGTTAAAACACCACTTAAGGAAATCCTGAAATGTGGAGATCCATTTTGGCAGGTGATCCATTCAGCAGTAAAATGTGCTCATTAGACAAGAAGTTTCAAATATTTTGGGCTCATGCACTATTTCCCAGTCTTACCTCTGAAATACAAAAGTAAGAGGCAGTCCAAAAAACGAGTATATGAGTAGGTGTAGGTGTAGCAGAAACATGCTATTTAAATAAGGGTCTCTTAATCACCTCAGCACATCTTCTATTCTTGTAGCCTGTTGTTGTTGAGGTACCATGCTGGGAACCACAGATTCACTCAAAGACATTCAGAGAAAAGTCACAAACACAAGAGACATGATGTTGATTTGGCGTCACTTTTTATAAATCAATCTTTATTTATCTTTACAAAAGAGCAGGTAAAAGATATTATATTATTATAAAGACCCAACGTTAATCCATCATGAGCACTAAGCAACATTTAGCAAAGTTACAGAGGCAGAAACCTCGAGCAGAACCAGACTCATGTTGAACAGCCATCTGCTGAAACACAGAGAGAGATGCAGTAAAAAAAAGATAGAGACAAACAGAGCAACAATGAATAAGAGATTTAAAGCTCCTATGTCAGTCATAATGGTAAAAGTATGTGTAGTATCAGCAGTAACAACTATGTATGTTAATTATAGAGGTTGAAGTCGAGCAGCTGTAAGGTTCACTGTAATATTTATATCAAAGACTACAGGTGTAATGCTTATAACGGTAGTTGTAGCTCTTAGATGTTTGTATGACTGCAGATGATTTTAATGATAAATGTAGCCAGGGCGGGATGAAGCCACTTAGAGCTACTTCCTCAGAGCATTCTGATTGTGAATGTATAAACTGTTTATCAAATAATGACTTAAAGCCACAGCTCAAATATTTCAGTGTCACTCATACTGTAGAAACTGCCTTAATGACTCACTTTTGTTTTAAAAAAGTACGAAAAAATTATTTCCTAATCTTTTACAGACTGAGCTAAAAGGTATCTTATGGGGCTGTCATGAAATGTGGATTCTTTTGTCAAAAAAGGTGTAATATTTATTTTTAAGAGAAACATTTAAGACCTTGTTTATTTTGAAATGTGCATCATATATTGAAATAAAACTAGATTTTAATCAAACCTGTTTAGGGCTCTCCCTTTAGATTGGGTAAATAGGTTTTAAGGGCTTTTGAGTGCACTAAATAAAATCCTTC